>NC_047038.1:6905812-7530812 GCF_011762595.2 Tursiops truncatus
TTTATGAATCTAAACTACATATCTATGTCTGTGGCAACAAGTAAATAATAATGGTGGACTAAGAAGATACTTCCTGTCCAAATCACATACACACACACACACACACACACACACACACACACACACACATTTCAGGTAGAGACTAAATAATTTACAGTACTATATAACAAGAAAGTTTTCATAATTTCTTTAAGTAGAACTCAGCCCAATTTGAGTTGACAAAGAAAAACACAGCCTAAAACATGAAAGAAATGATGTATAGCATATATATTTTTAAAAATCTTAAAATTCAGAGCTTATGGATAAAGAGTGTGGAGGTGTGGAATTTGGTCTGGTGATAAGGAATCTTTTCTGAGCAGCAGGTCTAAAAGATTTTTCTCATCCCTCCTTGACACAGACCAGAGGCAGCCGCGGCAGCCTCTGCCCACAGTTAATGTTCTGGGACCCATGATGTAGAAATCCCTCCGTGTGGCTACTACTCCCTGCCGTCCTCAGCACTGTCTTAAGTTCCAAGCAAACTAAGCCAGTGATGTTTATCACATCAAGGGCTTAATAAACTTCTCCTTGAAGTGAAAGGTCCTGGGTTATAAATAAGCTAATATGCTGAATAAATATTTGTTGTATTGAATTGAGTTGATTCCAGAAAGAAAAAAGTAAAAGCTGTATCATAATTCAGTATCATTTCGTTTCAGACAAAAATGCAGTAGGTTAACATTTTACATTGTCTTGGTATCACAAATAATTTAAAAAATACCAAGTAAGTAAGTAATTCTGATTTTGCAGATGATTATTTCTAAGTCTTAAAATAAGTAATAAACCTTTAAAATTATTTATCAGTGTTCCCAGATCCTTAAACTTTATTGAGACTCAGTAGTTGAAGATAAAATTTCTAAAGCTTTAAGTTATCTAAAATTTATAGACCATATTTACCCCTAACAAATATTACTAACATGTATATCATTCTATGATAAACTTCCTTGATTCATTTTAATCAAGAAATATATCATGAATGACAGAATCAAATATCTCCATGTATTTTATTGGACATGTCTCTTGGTATTATGCTTGCTTATATAAATATTTATTTAATAGTAATTTAAGTTGCCAGAAAAATGGCAAATGCTTAAGTTACATGAATTTAACTTAGTTAATAATTAAGTAATTTAACCAGTTACATCACTGGTTTATACATGCACAGAACATGCCTACCATGTTTATCACACAAATTATGGATTTTAGAAAAAGTATTTCTTTAGAATAAATTTATAAAAATTAGATGGGCTATGTAAAATGTTTATATTACTGCACTCTTTATGAAAGTGTTGGTTTATTACTTTTCCTCACCATGAATTTATGCAACATAAATAATAGACTCATTGCAATGAACGAAGAATTTTTCACACATTCTATAGAGAATGTTTCCCAGTAATTTTACTCATCAGATATCTGATCAAACCTAGCAAGAGTATAATCAGTCAGAATCTTGAATCAATTACACATGGCAACTTTGCTATTCTCCCAGAGCATGCATAAAACTACCATTTAACATTGATAATATTTGAAGTCTTTGGAAAAGCAGCTGCTTGTAAAGGTAAAAAAAAAAAAAAAATTGCTTTTATTATTTTTTTTTAGTAATTTGTGTACAATTAAATTCATGTAACTTAAGCATTTGCCATTTTTCTGGCAACTTAAATTACTATTAAATAAATATTAATATAAGCAAGCATAATACCAAGAGACATGTCCAATAAAATACATGGAGCTATTTGATTCTGTCATTCATGATATATTTCTTGATTAAAATGAATCAAGGAAGTTTATCATAGAATGACATACATGTTAGTAATATTCGTTAGGGGTAAATATGGTCTATAAATTTTAGATAACTTAAAGCTTTAGAAATTTTATCTTCAACTACTGAGTCTCAATAAAGTTTAAGGATCTGGGAACACTGATAAATAATTTTAAAGGTTTATTACTTATTTTAAGACTTAGAAATAATCATCTGCAAAATCAGAATTACTTACTTACTTGGTATTTTTTAAATTATTTGTGATACCAAGACAATGTAAAATGTTAACCTACTGCATTTTTGTCTGAAACGAAATGATACTAAATTATGATACAGCTTTTACTTTTTTCTTTCTGGAATCAACTCAATTCAATACAACAAATATTTATTCAGCATATTAGCTTATTTATAACCCAGGATCTTTCACTTCAAGGAGAAGTTTATTAAGCCCTTGATGTGATAAACATATATGTGAGTCAGATATGACAAGACTGTGGATAATATCGTATTGTCAATCTCAGGTTGACCTGCATGCAAACACTTACCACACACATACACACACACAAAGCATCAGCAGTAACAAATAGATACAAATATCCAACTACAAAAATAATTTTATGTCATTTATTCTGTAAGTTATTTTAAGGTAAACTATTCCAGGGCCACAAATTAGGTATATATTATTTTCACATATTTTTATGTTTTTCAAATTTAAATCTTCTGCTGGAACATTGTTTAATGTATAAATAAATTAATACATACATGAGGCATAAATAATATTATTTCTCATGAGATTTATTTAAGTCAGGACTCTGGTTTTGAGTGTGTTAGATATTTCCGTCCATCATTTCATGTCTTTACAGTGGCTCCACTGGAAAGCAGCTCAGAAAGTGGGGCTTCTTTTTTTTTTTTTAAGTAATTCATAATATATTTCTAGTTTCACATTTTTAAAAAAGATGTTACCTGATGATAACAGGTGATGATAAAAAGTCTGAAATTTAAAATCAAAACTGAGAAGCTCTGCATATGTATCTAATTTTCATAATGATACATGTAAAATTTATTTTCTTATTTTGTATATACAGAAAGTGTTAATTACAAACACTGAATGACTGATAGATTTAGTCATATTTCTTTTACCAAATACTCTGGGCAGAAGGTTTTTAGCAAATACTTCATTTTGATATGGAAAGAACACAATCCGTTTCTGAATAGTTCTGAATTTATATCTCTAACTAGTCAACAGCTAGTTATTTCACCTTGTGAAGGGGCAATACTTAATAAATATTTTAAAATTTATACTGTCATCACTATCTTAAGAAATTTATGGTAAAAAGTTTAGATGAAACAGTGCTGGTTTATGCTTGTCGTCTTAGCATAAATAAGCAGTCACTCCCCTGCTAAAACCTTCCAATGATTTATTGTTACAGAAAAAAATAACACTCAACTGTTCCCTGTAAGATCTGCCCCCTGTCAACCATTCCAACTTCATCTACCTCCACTCTTTTTTTTCTCATAGCACCTAGTACTACATGAATTACCTCTTTTTAAAAATGTTTAATAATTTCTTCTCACAAAAAACCTTCAGAAGAAGAATCTTATGTCATTCATCATGGTACCCCTAATGTGTAAATTATTGGAATGTAATAAGAATCCAAAGAACTGAAGATGTTGAAATGATTATTTAAGTTGCACAATACAATTGCCATGTTAATAACAGAGGAAGATTGTTAAACATACTTTAGACTTTCTGAGTTTTCTGTAACGTTTATAAACTTCCATAAATATGGATGTACAATACATATTTAACAGTAAAGTAAATGTAAGATTCTTACATGCATTGACTTTTATTGTTTCCTTTTGTATTTCTGGTCCTACCACTGTGTGTATGTGTGCGCATGTGCATTTAGAGAGAGACAGACTGGTTGAAGATCAAATTTGAAATTTTTTTTAAATGAAAACTATATATACATGATTTATAATAACCTTAGGCATGCAGATAAAAAGAAAAACTATTCTACAATTTAAATATGCAATATTGTGTATTTTTATAAGGATTAAATACTTTGTATATATCCGTAATAGATATATGGATAAAAGTTTTCTGGAATCTGTTGCTTAGACATAATAATCTATAATCAATCCATAGTTTTTCAATAAAAAAATAGGAATTTGTATCAAAAGTCATAAACTATTTTTGCCTTTGATCCAGTAATTCTAACAAATCATTCTTCAGTGATTGAAGATGTATGAAAATATTTCGCTCAAAAATACATATTTAAGTGTAATTTTAATAAGGATGAAAGAAGACAATCTCCAAATTTCCTAAAATAGCAGAAAGGTTAGATGTATTATAATACACCTAACAATGAAATATTACACATATATAATACAGAGATTTAGAAAACTCTTTAATGAAATGGGAAAATATTTATGAAATATATACTGTATATGTTTATATTTTAATATTTATGTATATACATATTTATAGGTATCTAGAGAGAGAAATGTGAGGCCAAGAAATAAATCTACCAAAAAGTCTATGAAATGCATGTTTTAACCACTCTAGAACATGGATGCATTTTACATTCAATGGGATTTTATAATCACTGCCAGCCAGTTGAAGTCATGACATACATGTGTGAAAATCTTCCTTAGCACCTTCTGGTGAAATCACAGAACTGTCAGCATTAAAGCTGCTTAAGTTTCATGAAGTATGGCTTTGTGATTAGACAAATTATTTTGTTTTCCTTTCCTACTTTTACCCATATTTGTCAATTTGTATAATTTTTAAAAGAAAAAATATTAATAAATCCTATAAAAAAGAACATAAACTATAAACACATAAACAAAACAGTAAATTGTATTTTGGAAAATCAAAAAGGCATAAAAGGAATTTCACTAAAATACTACCTTCTTTACTTCTTTACCTTCTTTAATTTTTGAGAAAATTAGTTTTATAGTATAAATAGGATTTTAAGTAAATATACAAATAAAATTGGTTTTAGATTCAAGTCCTGAATAACCCTTACTACATATGACCTTGGTGAAACCACCACTACTCACTCTTACATTTTTTTTTTCTTTTTTCATTTTAAAAGAGAGATACCATATTAGCTTTGGGGAAGTTTGTAAATTAAATCACAGATGTGAAAGTTTTTCAAAATTCTAATTTATAAGTTCTCCTGGTTATTTAATTTTGCTTTACATTTATAATTACAATTGAAGTCATTAAATTGAAAAAAAGAAACTATTGTGGATAAATTATCTTAGGTATGGAAATGTTCTAAACACCTATTTGAAAATGACTCCTGAATCATCCAGACTTTGAAAAGTCAGTTTTCTTTACAGATTTTTGTGGGATAACTTAAGGAACACAAAATTCACCCTTTTAAAATGTACACTTAAAATAGTTTTACTAAATTTATAGAGTTATGCAAGCATTATCATGATCTAATTTTAGAACATTTCCTTCACTAGGACAATTTTCCTCCTGCCCCTGGAGGCAGTCAACCTCCACTCCCTCCCAAAGACCTTGGAAAGCACTTATCTGCTTTGTGTCTTTATAAATGTGTCTTTCCTGTACATTTCATATGCAAGAATTAAGCAATATGTGGCTTCTTTCACTAGATAATATTGTGAGGTTAATACATGTTGTAGCATATATCATAAATTTGTTCTTTTTATTCCTATTTCATTGTATGCGTATACTGATTTTTTTAACTGAAGTATAGTTGATTTTCAATATTATTTTAGTGTCAGGTGTACAACATAGTGATTCATTATTTATATAGATTATAGTGCATTTAAAATTATAAAATATTGGCTATATTCCCTGTACTGAATGATATATCCTTGTAGCTTATTCATTTTTTACATAGAACACTATACCTCTTAATCCCCTACCCCTATCTTTCCCCTCCCACTTCCCTCTCCCCACTGGTAACCACTAATTTGTTCTCTATATCATGAGTCTACTTCTGTTTTGTTATATTCATTCATTTCTTTGTTTGAATTCCATATATAAGTGATAACATACAGTGTTTGGTTTTCTCTATCTGATTATTTCACTAAGCATAATACCTTCCAGATCCATCCATGTTGTTGAAAATGGCAAAATTTCATTCTCTTTTATGGCTGAGTAATATTCCATTGTGTGTGTGTGTGTGTGTGTGTGTGTGTGTGTGTGTAGATAGGTAGGTAGGGAGAGAGAGAGAGAAATAAAACACATCTTCTTTATCCATTTATCAGTTGATGGACATTTAGGTTGCTTTTGTGTCTTGGTTCTTGTAAATGATGCTGCTATGAACACTGCGTGCATGTCTATTTTCAAATTAGTGTTTTTGTTTTCTTTAGATATACACCCAGGGGTGGAATTGCTGGATTGTATGGTAGTTCTATTTTTAGTTTTTTTGAGAAACCTCCATAATATTTTCCATAGTGGCTTCACCAGTTTATATTTCCACCAAGGGTATACTAGAGTTCCCTTTTCTCCATATTCTCACCCACATTTTTTATTTGTAGACTTTTTGTTGATAGCCATTCTGACACGTGTGAGGGGATAACTCATTGTGGATTTTATTTGAGTTTCTCTGATGATTAGTGATGTTGAACATCTTTTCATATGCCTGTTGGCCATCTGTATATCTCCTTTGAAAAATATCTATTTAGGTCTTCTGTTCATTTTTTGATTGCACTGGGTTTTTTTTGATCTTGAGTTGTATGAGCTGTTTATATAATTTGAATATTAACACCTTATTGGTCATATCATTTGAAAATATTTTCTCCCATTCAGTATGTTGTATTTTCTTGTTGTTGATGGTTTCCTTTGCTGTGCAAAAGCTTTTGAGATTAATTAAGTCTTATTTGTTTGTTTTTGCTTCTGTTTCCTTTGCCTTAGGAGACAGATCCAAAAAAATATTGCTACAATTTATGTCAAAGTGTATTCTGCCTATATTTTCTGCTAGTTTTATGATTTCTGGTCGTCTTACATTTAGGTCTTTAGTTCATTTTTAATTTATTTTTGTGTATGTTGTGAGAAAATAGTCTAATCGTAGGCTGTGTATTGATATAAACTTCCCTCTTATAACTGTTTTTGCTGCATCCCACTGGTTTGGGAAAGTTGTGTTTGCATTTTAATTTGTCTTGAGGTATTTTCTGATTTCCTTTTTTATTTTTTCGTTGACCTATTGGTTTTTCAGTAGCATTAGTTTAGTCTCCAGGTGTTTGTGCATTTACCATTTTTCTTCCTGTGCTTGATTTGTAGTCTCATATCATTGTGGTCAGAAAAAAATGCTTGATATAATTTATATCTTTTTAAATTTGTTGAGATTTGTTTTGTGGCGTGGCATGTGATCTATCCTTGATAACATTCCATGTGCACTTGTAAAGAATGTATATTCTGCTTTTGGATGGAATATCCTGTAGATTTCTATGAAGTCCAAATGATCTAATTTGTCATTTAAGACTACTGTTTCCTTATGGATTTTCTGTCTGGATGATCATCCATTGATGTAATTAGGTTGTTAAATTTCCCTACTAGGTGTTATTTTAATAATCCTATCAATGTAATGGATTAGGGTAGGCATTCTCAATGGTCCATGGGCCATTATGGATCTACAAGAAAATTTAAGACGTTCTATAAGGATAAAACTCTTTTCCTAGTAATACTAAGATAAAATTTCCAACTTTCAATGCATTAACATTTGCAATGATGGTTCAAAATCTGTAATAGGTAATACCGCAATCATTTCAGCATGAGTCATAGCAGGGGCACCAAACTCTACGTGTAGTTATTGCTTTTTCCACTGCCTTATACCTCCAATGAAATTAAAAATAGATCTCTAGCAATGAATTATGCATGTTTATTATTTTATGAGACCAAATAGGGAGCATGCATAAAGCACTTATGCTGAGTACCAAATTACGTTGGTTGTCTCAAGGAAAAAAAACAAGAATATTTTGAGGGCTTAGTTGAGCTAGCCATTTTTTCTTTTTTGTGGAATATAACTTTACTTAAAAATGAAATATGATTATTTAGACTTTGGTAATTGAAAGATATTTTTAAGAAAATGAGTAAGTGAGGTTGACAGTTCAAGAAAAACAATTGACAGTGTTTATTACCAATAATAAATTTTGAGCTTTTGAGTGAAAATTAGAATTTGGAAATCTTGTACCTTCTACTGTGAGCTTGGCAACTCAAACCCTTAACTTTTTTGAAGCAATTGGTAGTGATATTAGTAAATGTGAATATTTCATATTTTATACCATGTCAAAATTTGGAATATTTGTATAACTCAGTGAACCAATATTTTCAAAATAAACAATGCATGATATTGTAAAACTATGCCTAGATAAATGATTAATTCAAAGTGCAAGACAGACTATTATAATGTAAAAGAGTACCAAAGTTTATTGGTATGGTTTCAGATCCCATATTGTAAACAACTTTAAGGAACTTGTTAAATTTTGGTGAAAATCAAAGAAGAGCATCCACAATTACCAGTCATTCTTAACTTTTCCAAGTACCTGTTAGTAGTTGATCAGATTTTTCTCCATATACTTCAACCAAAACAATATTTTGAATGCAGAAACACATATGAGAATCTACCTGACTTTTATATTAAGACAGGCATAAAAGAGTTTTGCAAAAATATAAAACAATGCTGCCCTTCCACTACTTTGTTTTAGAAAATACAATTATTTTAATAAATTTCTGTTATTTATACTATGACAATTATTCATAGTAATTAGATTTATTATTGTTCTTAAATAATTTCAATAAATAAAAATTTTTAATTTATATTTTAATATTAATATGGGAGATAACGATAGACAAAACCTAAATAAACAAAAGGTTTGTGGGTCCTCAATAAGTTTTAAGAGTGTTAAGGTGTACTGAGAGCAAAGGTTTTGAGAACTGTTAAATTAGATGGATGGTAGAAAGTCAAATTTTTGTCCTGTAATATATCTCATACCTCGTTCAATTCACACGTATCATGTTTAAATTAAATCCCATAAGCCATTACAAAATTTGCAGCTTTTAGGTGACATCAGTTTTCTGTCCCTTCATTTCAAATTGTTTAGAAACTAGGTATTTTTGAGTTCAAATTATTTAACATTCTATTTTATTATGATGATTGCTGTTTTATTCAGGGCTAATAATTGATTTATGGTATCTAGGAAAGAAAAGATGTATATACTTAATTTTAGTCTTCTTGAACTTAGGCAGTGCTATAGTACTATACCATTTGTTCTGCCAACATGGTAAACAGAATGGTGAGGGAAGTTATATTATATCCCTTAGGTGTTTGCTAACAATGAGGAGGTAATGATAGAGGACAGCAGAGAGCATCAAATATTTATGTAGTGCCACTTGTTTTGCCCATTTGGGAAATCAGTGTTTTAACAATCATATTTATAATACCCCAGATCATGAGTCTACTGTGCTAAGAAAAAGAGAGTTTACAGAAGTGGAGACTGAAAACACCAAGTGTATAAAACTTCTTAAAAGTATACATCCTGGAGCTATAAAGAGAGAGCAAACATACCACTAGCAGAAGCTAAACCAGCAATGATCTTCTTGCTTTTCACCTCATACACATTACATGTTCCTTATGGTATTTGATATCCTTCCAACAATATTTTGTAAAGTAATAATATTGTGCTGTGTTATTTAGGTTGTTTGTAAAAATCTGGGCTGAAACGTAAATATCCAAATTGTACAGAGATATAATTTTTTTTCAGAAAGTGAAAGTATTCTCTGTAATGAATATAATTTGAATAATTAATAATTATACATACATATCTTCTTTATTTTTAAGAATTCCATTTCACCATTTGTTCTTTTCACTCAGGTTTTATAAATACTTTAAATGTAATTTTCAAATAAGGAATTTAAATTATTAAAATACTTAAATAAAATAATAAAGATGAGAGAGGCCATAAAAAAATACAATTTGGATTAATTTATAATTTTAAGGGTAATTGTGTTGTCATTTTTTTTAAGGTGGAAAACTGACATAAATACTGGAAAGCCAAAGAGAAGACTGACTATTTGATTTTGGTTAAGGCAAGTAAATTTCAATTTTATACAAATAGCCAATATATCGTTGCATAATTACTTATTCACCTTTTTATATTATAGATTATAATTATGTAGTAAAATTTTTCCCTTTTTACTGTATACTTCTCTGAGTTTTGTTAAATGCATATAGTCACGTAACTGCCACCATAACCAAGATTTAAAACAGTCTATCAATCCTACCCACTTCCACGCCAGTTCTTCCTTAACCCTTTATGTTCAGAATTTCAACACTCTCAGCCCCTTTCAACCACTGATCTGCTTCCAGTTCCCGTAGTTTTGCCTTGTCCAGAATGTCATATATATGTTATCTTATAATCGAACCTGATCACACGCTCAGATCTTACAGTCTTTAGAGTTTGTTGTCTTGCATTTAGCATAATGAATTTGAGATTTATCCAGGTGGTTGTGTATATCAAGAGTAATTTCTTTTCATTACTGAGTAGTACTCAATTTTGTGGACTTACTATAATTTTGTTATCTGTTCACCAGTTGAAGGAAACTTGGATTACCTCCAATGTGAGGGCAGTTACAAATAATGACACTGTAAACACTACTGCATAGGATTTTCCATGAATGAAAGTGTTCATTTAAGTTTGCTAAAAACTTGTTAGTAAGACTGGTTACTAATTTATGTTTAACGTTATGAAATCATCAAAATATTTTCCAAAGTAGTTGTACTCTTTTACATTCCCCCAAATATTGTAAGAGAATTCCAGTTGCTATGCATCTTTTCTAATTTAGGGCTATGTTTTATCTTATTTGTTAGCATTTTACTCATTCAAATGTTTGTGTAGTATATCTTATTGATGCTTTCTTTTGTGCTGCCCTACTGATGAATGACACTGAACATCTTGTCATGTTATTTTTGCTACCCATAAATCTTGTTGGCTAAGTGTCTATTCAATTCTTTTGCCAAATTTTAATTGGATTTTGTTTTCTTATTCTTGAGTCTTAAAAGTTCTTTATGTATCCTCTGCCAGTCTGTGCCTTGGCTTTTCATTACTTTAATGGTGTTTATCAAAGAGTATTTAAATGTAATGAAATCAAATTTATCACTTTTTTGGGAGATAATGCATTTGGTGTTGATTTTAATAAATGTTTTCATAAGCAAGAATAAAACTTTTCTTCTAAACTATTTATACTTTTATACTTTATATTTAGGTCCTTGATCCATCTTTGGTTATTTTTGTATAAAAGTTTTAGAAGAAGATCTTTGTGACATGGGTATGACAAAGATTTCTTCCACATAATAACCAAAGGAAAACATGATCTATAAGAGAAAAATTGATAAATTAGACTTTATAAAAATTAAAACATCCTGCTCTTTGGTAAACACATTTGAGAAAAATAACCAAACAAAACACTGACTGGGAGAAAATATTTGTGTATCATATAAAGGACTTAGAATATGTAAAAAACTCTCGAAACAATGATTAGAAAACAAACAGCCCAATTTAAAAAAAAAAAGAGCAAAAAATGTGAACAATTTACCAAAGAAGATATACCAATGGCAAATAAGCCCATGAAAAGATTCTTAGTATTATTACTCATTAGTGTCATTCAAATTTAAAAAAAAAGATCATATACCACTCACACTTTTTAGAATATTTAAAATTTAAAATGTCTAAAATTAAAATTGAACACAGCAAATGTTGGCAAGGATGTGAAGTAGCTGCCACTGTTATACACTGCTGGTAGGAATGTAAAATGGCAAATAAAAGAACCTTGAAAAACTGGCTGTTTCTCAAAAAACTGAGTATACACCACCATATGATCCACCCATCAACTCTTGGGCTTCTACCCAATAGAAAAGAAAGCTTGTGTCCATGAAGAGATTTGTACATAAATATTCATGTCAAGTATATTTTTAATAGCCAAATTGAAAAACAATCTAATTGTTCATCAACGTGTAAATATACATGTGTTCTATCCATATAGACAAAAAGTATACATATTATGTAACTCCATTTATATAAATGTCTAGAAAATGCAAACTAATCTATAGTGACAGAAGGCAGATCACTAGTCTCCTGGTAATGGTGGTGCAGGACACAGGGTGGGCCGGTATGGAGGAACTAGAAAGGGGTATGTATAAATTTGGGGAGGTATAGATATGTTCATATCTCAATTGTGGTGATGGTTTCACAGATGTATACATATGTCAAAACTTATCAGATTATACAATTTTAGCGTAAGCAATGTATTGTTTGACCACTATACCTCAATAAGTTTGTTTAAAAAGTGGAACATAGGGCTTCCTTGGTGGCGCAGTGGTTGAGAGTCCACCTGCCGATGCAGGGGACACGGATTCGTGCCCCAGTCCGGGAAGATCCCACATGCCGCGGAGCGGCTGGGCCCGTGAGCCATGGCCGCTGAGCCTGCGCGTCCGGAGCCTGTGCTCCGCAACGGAAGAGGCCACAACAGTGAGAGGCCCGTGTACCGCAAAAAAAAAAAAAAAAAAAAAAAAGTGGAACATAAACAATAAATGCATACTTATTGTTGTCCAACCACTTTTAGACAATTCTTATTATAATAAGCTAGAATCCTACTAAAAATAAGACAGTTAACATACTCATTTTCTCAATAACCTCATTTTCTCAATAACCAAAGTATTCAAAGTCATTCAATGGCCTAAAACTTCCTACGTCATTAGTTCTCAATATACTGACCCCTAGGAGAAGTTTTTGTTTGTTTGGTTGTTTTTTTTTTTTTTTTTTTTTTGCGGTACGCAGGCCTCCCACCGCTATGGCCTCTCCCACTGTGGAGCACAGGCTCCGGACGTGCAGGCCCAGCAGCCATGGCTCATGGGCCCAGCCGCTCCGCGGCACGCGGGATCCTCCCGGACCGGGGCATGAGCCCGCGTCCCCCGCATCGGCAGGCGGACTCCCAACAACTGCACCACCAGGGAAGTCCCCTAGGAGAAGTTTTAGAAATTGGTGAGGGTACCTTAAGGTATCAATGATTGTGGTGATCACCTTGCCCTTAGTGGGATGCTACATGGTCTACAATGTTCAGGAAAGTCCCACAAAATAATTTTTCTCATATTTCCCACAATGTTTGAATTTTCTGCTAGGCATTCATCAAGATAAAAAATCTTGAACGTAAAACTCAACTCTATTTTCTGGATAATCACTAAGTTTTTTTAGACAGTTTTAATATAAAATATACTTTTTAGGAATGTGAATCTCATGCAAATATAAGAAAGTTGCATTTCTGTTTTGTTTAGAATTTTTCCTTTTTTTTTTTACCATTTCAAAAAATCACATCACATAAAATAACCCTAGGCATCTGAGGTATCTCAGTTATCAACACAAAAGACTTGCATTGGTTCTGTATTTATAGCTGCCACATTCACACTTTACAAACAGTGACATCTCTCCTGCATCACTGCATGACTCCCACATCACTTCTTCTATAGTAGTCATACCTGAGCATTTACCCATTGAAATGGGTACTTTACCCATTGAAATAGTAATTTCACATCAATTTCTTTTTTCTAGTAATGTCACATGTCGCATATTGAGTTCTCAAGAAAAAAAGTCTTGAGTAGGAATTTAAGGTTTAAGCTGTTTATTAAGTAATATTCTTCAAATACAAACCTGTTGAAAAGAAGAGAATGAAGCAGGACTGAGCAGAGAGAGAAGTAGATCTGTAGAAGAAGTCTAAAAACAACCTAGCCCAATGCCCTCAGAAGTTCTGTGGCTAGAATATCCCCTCAGAGTTGGACCTAATTAGCCCAGGATATTCAGGCCTCTGTTAATCACTGATGTGGACTGCCTTGGTATTCCCTGTGGCTGAGAGCCCTGCCTTAAATTTAATGGATTGTGCAGAATATCCAACCTCTGGCTCTCAGCATTTTGCCATTATGATGGTGAATCATTTCAAGACTAGAATATATCTACTTTGAATTAACGATTTAAAGGAGAGTTTTAAGAAGAGTTTTAAGGTTGTTTACTAGCATGTTTTCTCAGCTAGTATAAAATCCTGTGAGTTAAGTCCTCTTTGAAGTAGTGCTTTGCACAAAGAGTAAATAGTGTTATCTCTGTGCCTGCCTACTGGAGGGTGAAGCTATGCATTTTCAAACTTGGCTTAGATTTAGGGGTATACTTTTGTCTCTGATTGGATTTGCAAGTTTTATTCTGCAACGGAAATGTCCGGAGTTGGTCCCAACTCAAGAACTCTTGGCACCCATTGCCAGAAGATTGTGATGGGTTGGGAAGTCATATCTTTACTTTTGCTGAGATGGTCTGCCTCTAAGAACAGCTTAGCAAGAGGGATTTTATTTTTCATATTAGGTGAAAGTCCTTGAATCAAAACCCTAGAGGTTTGTGGAAACAAAGCAACAACAACAACCAAAAAACCCATATTGTTGCCAAATCTTCTGTAAACTGTAGAATTAGTCATATATACCTATAATTCCATGAGATCTCAGAGGTATAGAAGACGCAATTTCTGGATCATTTTTAGTAATAGGACAATTTCTAGGGAATTTTATTATGCAGGGCTCCCAGTTAATGTGAGATGCTTATTGATTACTTGGTGTAAAGAATTTAGTTAAATTGTTTGATATCAGTTGCACCATATGCTACATTTAAAGAAATCAACTTATTTACAATTGATATCTGCACATCCACTGGTTTCTTACTTATTAGGTATTAAAATTTCATACCCAAGTTGTACAACTGTGGGTTTTATTCTCATCCTAGAATAGGCAGTATTTAGAAGGCATGAAATGCAACGCAAGAAGTTGTTTTGTTTTTCTTTTTCTTTTGTCCTTTTTTACATTTTCTGGTGAAGGTGACCAATACAAAAATGTTATGAATATAATTAAATATTTGGATACCAACTAGCAGTTCACAATGTGTAAAGGTTTGCTCAACCTGTCCATGATACACTTTAAGAGAATTAAAATACCTCTGTGGAAGGATGTCAAATGTGTATGCCTTTCTTGAAGCAAGCATATTGATTGTTGTGTCTTGGATGTGTGTAGAAGAGAAGGTATTAGCAATGTCAAAGGCTGCATTCAAATGCCAGTAAAGGCAGCAAAATTATTCTGTTACTATAGGTTTAGCAATGGTCATGTTCTTGTTCAAGCTTTGGTAGTTTATAGTGCAGTGCCAAACAACAGTGCCTTCCAGAAAATGATGCATGACACCAAACTACTATAAATCTTGTAAAAAAAAAGATATTTTTTTCTTTCTGCAGACCTTAGTTCATTATATGTCTTTGGTAGCTGTAGGTAGTACAGACGTTCTTGGCCATGCATTTGTGTAAACATTCTAACAGTAGGGTTATAGTGGATGCATTCAATCAGTATATTTACATACCTGCATCTGCAGAATATCCGTATAAATTACACAGGCTCTCTAAAAAAGAACAAGCATAGTCCATGCAAATGATAACAATAAAAATAACTATTATTATAAACATGATTATAACCTTGTAAGGCTCAGTATGTAGTAAGTTCGCAAAGGTATTTAGCCTCCACTTGGAAAGGCAGTGGAAAATTGAGTTTCAGCCTTGGCTCTGTCCCTTGGCTCTGACCTTAAAAGGAAAGTTAAGTTCTGCATTTTCACATTAGCTTCTCAGCTTATATGTGTTTCTGTCTAGTGGAAGTAGCCAAATCCATTCCTGACTTACCCTTGGCTCATCTGCACTTTTGTTTTTCACCATCATTGTAACTCTTATAGCTTTTAGCTGACCTCATACAGGTAATGTATAAGGTCCCGTTAAGACTCACAATATTCTGCACAGGGGTACATAGACATGAACCACTATTGTCATTTGGTATTAATGTAAATTAAAGCTTATTGGAGAAACTCAGAGACAAGTGGAACACCAAAGCACACATGATTCTCAAGCTCTAAGTATCCTACAGTAGGTTAGTTGGGGCTGGATGTAGTTGGAAAATCATGGAAAAAAGTGTCATGAAAGAGATTCCACTCTGTGATAATTTACATGTTTACGTAGGAGAATTGAAAGGGGGACAGGAAACATGTATTCAACCATGTAACAAATAGAGCTTCCTGGTCAAGGAGAAGACTTTGTTAGGACTCAGTTGCCATTATTGTCCAAGAGCCATATGTTCTGTTGAGTTAGATTTTTATTAAGCCATCCATATTTGCTTCCTTTTATTAAAAATTATATTAATTTATGAAATTATATACCTATTATAGTGATGCTTGTAAAGTATCAATAGCATGGAAATTAACGGTCCATGGTAGAATTTCATTAAAAATTTTTTTAAATTTTTTTTTAATTAAGGTATATCTTAACAATGGACTATCTATCTCCACCTATCTAGCTATATATTTACCACTTCTATATGAATTGATGTGACTAAAGCAAGACTCAGTGCCATCTATCTTTCTGTTTTTGTAATTAGAACTAATGGTTAGAAAAATTATTAGAGAGATATAGTTGTCTAGAAAATACCAAAGTACATCTGAAATATAAGTGGATTTGAAAATTAAAAGAGGAATGTGAATGTGGGAGAAATATTTACTTTTCATTGAATACATTTTTTGTGATAAGGATTTTTTAACCCATTTAATGTGCTGAGTGTTTTTAAAAAATAAATTTATTTATTTATTTTTGGCTGCGTTGGGTCTTTGTTGCTGCACGTGGGCTTTTCTCTAGATGCGGAGAGCAGGGGTTATTCTTCGTTGTGGTGTGTGGGCTTCTCATCACGGTGGCTTCTCTTGTGGAACATGGGCTCTGGGCACGTGAGCTTCAGTAGTTGTGGCACGTGGGCTCAGTAGTCGTGGCTCACGGGCTTAGTTGCTCCACGGTATGTGGGATCTTCCCGGGCAAGGGCTTGAACCCATGTCCCCTGCATTGGCTGGCAGATTCTTAACCACTGTGCCACCAGGGAAGTCCTAATGTGCTGTTTTATCAAGAACCCTCCTACATTGTTGGTGGGAATGTAAATTGGTACAGCCACTATGGAGAACAGAATGGAGGTTCCTTGAAAACTAAAAATAGAACTACCATATGATCCAGCAATCCCACTCCTGGGTGTATATCCAGAGAAAACTATAGTTCGAAAAGATACACGCACCCCAGTTTTCATTGCAACACTGCTTACAATAGCCAAGATGTAGAAGCAACCTAAATGTTCATTGACAGATAAATGGATAATCATACTAAGTGAAGTAAGCCAGCCACAGAAAGACAAATATCATATGATATCACTTATATGTGGTATCTATAGCAAAATACAAATGAACTTATTTACAAAACAGAAACAGACTCACAGGCTTAGAAAACAAACTTATGATTACCAAAGGGGAAAGGTAGGGGGGAGGAATAAATTAGGAGGTTGATATTAACATATACACACTACTATATATAAAATAGATAATCAATAAGGACCTACTGTATAGCACAGAGAACTCTAATCAATTCTCTGTAATAGCCTATATAGGAAAAGAATCTGAAAAAGAATAGATATGTGTATATGTGTAACTGAATCACTTTGCTGTACACCTGAAAGTAACATAACATTGTAAAGAAACTATACTCCAATAGAAAATAAAAATTAAAAAATAGAACAGTGCTCAGATCTTGATTTTTAATATCATTCTCCAATAAAAAGAACTAAGTTTCCATGAAAAAATAGCTGATTCTAGGGCTGGGGCATGGAAAATCAAAGATGAACATGGAGCATCTTGTAGTGCAAGAAATAAGGAAGTATACAATGATTTGGGTATTTTAAATGATGGTAGTATTTTAAAGGGACACAGGAGCCATGATAAAGAGCCCCCAGTGCTAAAAGCTGGAACAATTTGAGCAATAAAATAACATAATATTGGATTATAACCCAAAGTATAAAGTAAATACCCATGAGTCCATACTGATACAAATAAATGATTAAATGAATAAATAAAATTGGAGAAGGACAGGCAAATCTGTGCAGAAGAGTTTCAAATAATTTATGTAGATATTCTCTATTCAAGGAGGTGCTACCTAACTCTCTCTTCTTTAATTGTGGGCTGCACAAAGTGACTTCCTTCCAAAAAGTACAGTATGCAAATGGAGAAAACATAGTAACTTTACAGTGTAGAAACATGACAAGCACTGTGTCATCTAGATGAGGAAGGTTAATAGCCATAATGATAAGTGATATTGATAGCACGTACCTTTGATATGGTGAACTGAGGATGGTACTTTATTTTCCTCCTCCGAACTTCATAAATCTTGTCTAACACTGATAAAAAACGGTCAGGCAAACCCAAACTGAAGGACAGCCTATAAAATACCTTATCAGTACTTCTTAAAACTGTCAAGGTTATCAAAAAGTCTTAGTAAACGTCACAATCTAGAAGACTCTATGGAGACGTGATGACTAAATGTAATGTTGCATCTTGACTAGGATCCTAGAACTAATGACACATTATATAAAAGCTAAGGAAATCCATATGAAATACAAAGTTAATTAATAGTGTCAATATTAGTTCATTAGTATGACAAACATACCATACTGATGTATGATGTTAAAAATAGGAAAGCTGAGTGTGGGGAATATTGGAACTCTGCACTAACTTTGTAACTTGGCTGTAGATCTCAAACTGTTCTAAAATAAAATTTTATTTTAAAAAAAGAACAAAAAATATAGGGATAATGTTAAAACTCTTCTTTAATTTCAAAATAGATAAAAACAATTGTGACCCCCCAATAAATAATTTTGTGTTTTGCATTTATAAAAGTATATTTTACATTTTCCTCTTAAATATTTTCAGTAAAAAATTAGTATATTCAAAGGATAAATGCTATCAATAATAAACTAAGCATAAGTTACATGCACATATGGCTTCTTTCTCTGTTTAAATGTGTTTTCTAAATTTATTTATTATTATTATTTAGTTAGTTATTTTTTGGCTGTGTTGGGTCTTTGTTGCTGTGCACAGACTTTCTCTAGTTGCGGCGTGCAGGGGCTACCCTTCGTTGCGGTGTGCAAGCTTCTCACTGCGGTGGCTTCTCTTGTTGCAGAGCACGGCCCTAGAATGCACGGGCTCAGTAGTTGTGGCTTGCTGGCTCTAGATCACAGGCTCAGTAGTTGTGGCGCATGGGCTTAGTTGCTCCGCGGCATGTTGGATCTTCCTGGACCAGGGATCGAACCCATGTCCCCTTCATTGTCAGGCGTATTCTTAACCACTGCACCACCAGGGAAGTCCTAAATGTGTTTTTAATAAAATTTGCAGGATGATTTATAAAATGAAGACTGAATATTATTGAGATAATTTTTTGAAATTAAAATGGATTTGCTTATTTTTTCCTCAAGGCTTGATCAAAATATGTCATTTTATTCTTTAACAGAACATATTGTATTTAATTCAAAATACTTATTTTTTTTGCTATCGTGACTTACACAACTCAACACTTGATGCTGAATTTCCTGTGTAAGAACCATATTGTAGAAAGAATACTGGCTCTCTTACAATACAAACACTTCACAGCCTAGAGATTTAAAAGAAACTAAGCAAATTAAAAATTCCAAGCATTCCAGAGTAAAAAGAGTTCAGAGATTTGGGGCATATTTTCATTCTATTGTGAGTAATTCTAAAGTATTCTCATATTTCCTTATACATTAAAAATCTTTCATTCTTATGCTACCAGAAAACTACTAGAGCTAATCAATGAATTTGGTAAAGTAGCAGGATACAAAATTAATGCACAGAAATCTCTGGCATTCCTATATACTAATGATGAAAAATCTGAAAGTGAAATCAAGAAAACACTCCCATTTACCATTGCAACAAAAAGAATAAAATATCTAGGAATAAACCTACCTAAGGAGACAAAAGACCTGTATGCAGAAAATTATAAGACACTGATGAAAGAAATTAAAGATGATACAAATACATGGAGAGATATACCATGTTCTTGGATTGGAAGAATCAACATTGTGAAAATGACTCTACTACCCAAAGCAATCTATAGATTCAATGCAATCCCTATCAAACTATCACTGGCATTTTTCACAGAACTAGAACAAAAAATTTTGCAATTTGTATGGAAACACAAAAGACCCCGAATAGCCAAAGCAATGTTGAGAACAAAAAAAGGAGCTGGAGGAATCAGGCTCCCTGACTTCAGACTATACTACAAAGCTACAGTAATCAAGACAGTATGGTACTGGCACAAAAACAGAAATATAGATCAATGGAACAGGATAGAAAGCCCAGAGATAAACCCACGCACATATGGACACCTTATCTTTGTTAAAGGTGGCAGGAATGTAGAGTGGAGAAAGGACAGCCTCTTCAATAAGTGGTGCTGGGAAAACTGGACAGGTACATGTAAAAGTATGAGATTAGATCACTCCCTAACACCATACACAAAAATAAGCTCAAAATGGATTAAAGACCTAAATGTAAGGCCAGAAACTATCAAACTCTTAGAGGAAAACATAGGCAGAACACTCTATGACATAAATCACAGCAAGATCCTTTCTGACCCACCTCCTAGAGAATTGAAAATAAAAACAAAAATAAACAAATGGGACCTAATGAAACTTCAAAGCTTTTGCACAGCAAAGGAAACCATAAACAAGACCAAAAGACAACCCTCAGAATGGGAGAAAATATTTGCAAATGAAGCAACTGACAAAGGATTTTTGGAAATGGAAGGAACATTTCTCACACCAGTCAGAATGGCCATCATCAAAAAATCTAGAAACAATAAATGCTGGAGTGGGTGTGGAGAAAAGGGAACACTCTTGCACTGCTGGTGGGAATGTGAATTGGATCAGCCACTATGGAGAACAGTATGGAAGTTCCTTAAAAAACTACAAATAGAACTACCATATGACCCAGCAATCCCACTACTGGGTATATACCCTGAGAAAACCATAATTCAAAAAGACTCATGTACCAAAATGTTCATTGCAGCTCTATTTACAATAGCCCGGAGATGGAAACAACCTGTGTCCATCATCAGATGAATGGATAAAGAAGATGTGGCACATATATACAATGGAATGTTACTCAGCCATAAAAAGAAACGAAATTGAGCTGTTTGTCATGAGGTGGATAGACCTAGAGTCTGTCATACAGAGTGAAGTAAGTCAGAAAGAAAAAGACAAATACCGTATGCTAACACATATATATGGAATTTAAGAAAAAAAATGTCATGAAGAACCTAGGGATAAGACAGTAATAAAGACGCAGACCTACTGGAGAATGGACTTGAGGATATGGGGAGGGGGAAGGGTGAGCTGTGACAGGGCGAGAGAGAGTCATGGACATATACACACTAACAAACGTAAGGTAGATAGCTAGTGGGAAGCAGCCGCATGGCACAGGGATATTGGCTCGGTGCTTTGTGACAGCCTGGAGGGGTGGGATAGGGAGGGAGTGAGGGTGGGAGATCAAGAGGGAAGAGATATGGGAACATAGGTATATGTGTAACTGATTCACTTTGTTATAAAACAGAAACTAACACACCATTGTAAAGCAATTATACCCCAATAAAGATGTTAAAAAAAATCACTCTTAAAATTCAAACATTATTGAAAAGTAGGTTCAATGATACATGTGTAAAATGACTTTATACCTATCTGTGGGATAATTGAGTGAAACACGCACCCACACCAACGCATGTGAACATACACAATTTCTGACATGTTATGCCTTTATCTAAATAACAACCTAATGCTAACTACAAGGTTTATATGAGTTTGTGTAATTTTTTAAGATATCCCTACTGGAGTTTGGGGGCAATTATAACTTTGTGGAACTACAGGAAGGCATCTATATTCTGTCTTGAATGCTATTGTAGACAGAATAGGTGAATCCGTTTTCTTGAACTACATGTTAAGAAAACCTGAATAAGAGCACTTAAAAATAGAGGGGTTTATTTTTATATCTTGAAGAAGTCCGGATGCAGGCATTCCAGAGCTGAAGCAATAGCCCAGTGAAGTCATAAATATCTCAAGGCTATTCTGTATTTCTGGTTCGTCATTCTTGTGTGGATTTTCATTCTCATGTCTGCAATATATTTCCTCCTTCTCCTGACCTAGCATATTCCAGGTGGGAATACACTAAAGAGCCCACCTACACAAGCCAGTTTCCCTTTAAAAGGCTTTCAAAGAGCAACCGCTCCCACCTCACCCCACCCTACCCTTGTCACTGTCATTTATGTCAATGTTCAGGCCTATGTCACATAGACACTTCTAACTATAAAGGAAGTCAGGTGCTCAGGTATTTTTACTGAAAACAAGAATTAAATCATCATTCTCACAGTAAAGAAAAGCAGCAGAGATCAGGATAGGCAACTACCAGTATCTGCCATGATAAGTATCTCTGAAAGAGAGCACTGTAGTTTAAGGTTTGCTTCCATGAAGTTTATTTTCTTTTTTGAGATATGACATATAATATTATATTGGCTTCAGGTGTACAACATAATGATTAGGTATTTGTATTCATTGCAAAATGATCACCACAATAAGTCTAGTTAACAATATCACCATACATTGTTATATTTTTTTTTCTTGTGATGAGAACTTTTAAGATATAATCTCTTAGCAACCTTCAAATATACAATACAATATTATTAACTATAGTCACCATGCTATATATTATATCCCATGACTTATTTATTTTATAACTGGAAGTTTGTACTTTTTGACTGTCTTCACTCATTTTGTCCACCCCTAATCCTCTAAACTTTTAATGGCCCTCAATGTTGTTTAAATTTTCTGAGATTTGCTGTTAACATTTATAATTTCTGAGCCTATATTACAGAAATTAGGATGTGCACTTTACATACTTTTTCTCATTTAATCCTTCCAAAAAACAACGTATGATTTAAGTATGCTTATCTCTATTTTAGTTAAGAACACTGAGATTAAGAGGTCAAATCAGATCTCTAAGTTAATTAGTACAGAGATAATCCAAAAGTTATACCTAAAATTGTCTGAGATTTAAGCTCACACTGAGTATCTGGAGAGAATTGGGAAGATTCTTCTCAAGTTCTTTGAAACACATGATACCTATGCTTGTTTTTAGCTTAGAAAAAAGTCCTAAGCAAAGGAAAAGCATATGTGGGAAGGCATGAACAAGAAGAGTCCACAGAGGCAACTGAGGAAGTCGACTGTGACTATAATGAGAACGTCCATGTCTTTAAAATTGTTAAAGCAGACATTTTTCTCTTATCCAGTTCGGTTGAACTTTGTAGACTTATACACTCATTAAATTTAATTTTTTTAAAAATCTAATTTCCAGTTTTCATAATGAAGCCCTTTAGAAGCCAATTAATTATACAAAATGATATTTGGATTTAAAGAAACGTAGAACAGTTTAAATATCCTCAGACATTAGTGTTTTATGTGTTTACACAAAAGTCTAGATAAATTTGACTTGATACCAGAATTCATCAGACTTTACCTTTGTAAGTTGAAGACAGCTAAAATGTTAGAAAACTATGGACTTACTATCCAATTTGTTTTTATTAAAATATTGTAGGAAAACTCTTCATGATATTGTTTTGTTCCTATTTCAATGAAGTTAAAATAACTGTGATAATATATTTCAAAAGAAGTGAAAATTCTTTCAATGTCATTTTCTCAGTCTAACCCTTATGACTTTTATTTGCAAGATATTCAAGCAGTAGGAGTAGAGCTACATTTTAGAAAGTAATAATAAGGATTTTTATTTCCCTTTTTTAAGAAAAATTCCATCCGGTGGAAACAAATAGCAGAATGAATTAAAGGAAAGTTCCTGAAAGCACAAAGACTGAAATCAGACTGTCTACCCTATTATTTGGCTAGTTCCTGAATAGGCAGTAAGATAAGAGAGTAAGGACTGTGCCTTTGGCTAACAGGCCAATAGAGAAATCAGGTACCTTTTCTTTCTTTTTGTTGTTTTCACATATACTAGCTTTTTTTTTTTACTTCTTAAAATTAATTTTTATTGGAGGATAGTTGATTTACAATGTTTTGTTAGTTTCTGCTGTGCAGCAAAGTGGATCAATTATACATATACATACATCCACTCTTTTTTAGATTCTATTCCCATATAGGTTATTAAAGAATACTGAAAAGAGTTCCCTGTGCTATACAGCAGGTTCTTATTAGTTATCTATTTTATATATAGCAGTGTGTATATGTCAATCCCAATCTCCCAGTTTATCCCTCCCCCCTTTCCCCCTTGGTAACCATAAGTTTTTTTTCTACATCTGTGACTCTATTTCTGTTTTGTAAATAGGTTCATTTGTACCATTTTTTAAATATTCCACATATGTATAAGCGATATCATATGATATTTGTCTTTTTCTGACTTACTTGACTCAGTATGACAATCTCTATGTCCATCCATGTTGCTGCAAATGGCATTATTTCATTCCTTTTTATGGCTGAGTAATATTCTATGTACCACATCTTCTTTATATATTCCAATGTTGATGGACATTTAGTTTACTTCCATGTCCTGGCTATTGTAAACATAGCCTCAAGGAACGTTGGGGTGCCTGTATCCTTTCAAATTATGGTATTCTCCGGATATATGCCCAGGAGTGGGATTGCTGGATCATATGGTAGCTCTATTTTCAGTTTTTTAAGGAACCTCCATACTGTTCTCCATAGACCTTTTCTTTTTACTTTACAAAACTTGCAGAGAGCTGAAGTAATCAGTTACCTCTCCATTTTCACTTAGCTACTGATTTCTCAAACTGTACATACACTTATTTTCAAGATCAGTATTCTGAGTACAGATTTAATTGTATATCCTGACATCCCCCATTCCTGGTACATTCTAGAATAGTGAAAAATGGCAAAATAGACTTTTGTATTAAATAAACTTTGACATGCACAGTAATTTTCTTAGTAGAGACTGTGATTTCATTCCATACCTTTTCTATCAAGATAGTTAACAAAATAAAGTGCTTAAATTTTCTTCCAGATCTTTTAAAAATTAGATACACACAACACATCCTTTATGTTTTAACTAACCTGACTGCCATATAACTTATCAATAAAAATAAAACTGTTTTTAAGTGTTTTAAACCAGCATATAATACAGAAACAAAAGAGACCTTTACTCTCAATTGTACTGTCAGTCTTTTGAGAAAGGAGTAACTACTTAGTACCAAATTGTTCTAGCAGACCTAGATATTTAGCTCCAGAACCTGCTTACTTAAAGGAATGTAAAAATTATATTTGGATTTCCCCTATCTAATTACTGAGACCATAAAATTTACCAGTAGAGGATAGCCTTTTAACCAAACAAATATATTGAGGCTTATAAAATCTTCTAAATATTTTCATTTATTGGTTCCCAATATAGTGTTTTCATATTTTAATAACTAATATAATCTTAAATAGATTAGGGTTTAATCTCAATTACCTGCAGATTTTATATATTCTAGTAATTCTGACTTTATTTTAATGTTATTTTCACTAAAGATAGAATAAAGTCATGCTTGAATAGTCTTTGCTGTCCTCTGGAGTAACTCCTCCAATTTCAAATATGTTTTAGGCAAGTATAATAGGTAAAAATATCAATATATCTTTTGGGTGACTCATATAGACAACAACAACAAAAAACATACCAAAAAAAATCTTCGAAAATAAATGCTGACATTTTAGAACCAATTTCATTAATCCACAACAGCTTTGAGATAAAATCATGACTAAAAAACATGAGTTTTGCATAACTTTTTCACATTTAGTATAGGAGAAAAATTGTTCTGAATGATTTTTTGTCACCTATTTACCTTATGGTATTTAATTACTTAGCTTAATTTTTTTCTTAGAATTTTAGGTAAATGCATAAAGTTTATATAAAGTGTACAAAAATTAAATGTACAACTTGATGAATTTATATAAATATATTCCCCTGTATCATCGCTACTTACTTAAAGACATGGCACATCACCAGCCCCTGAAGCCTCCAAGTCAATCTGCAAAGGTAGCCACTATATTAATTTTTATCACAATGGATTCATTTTTTGTGCTTTTGAACATCAAATAAATGCAGTCATGCAGTGTATACTTTTTTCGTGTCTGTATTCTCCAGCTTAGCATAATGCCTATGAGATTCATACATTTTAGAGCTTGAGACAATGTGTGTTTTTTATTCCTACTACTATACCACTATATGAATATAGCACAATTTATTTTTCCATTATACTCCTCATGGGCATTTAGGTTATTCCCAGTTTGCTGCTACTGTGAATAAAAGTTCTATGTACATTCCTACCTATATCTTTTGGGGGACATAAATATTTGTTCCTGTAGGGTACATGCCTAGGAGTTGAATTGCTATTTCAAAATGGCTGAATATCAGTAATTGCATACTTTCAAGCTAATACTATCTGATTTGTACTTTTTAAATGGTATCTTTTGACTCCCTCCTGTTACCTATACAGCAATGAACTTATTCTGTTTTCACCTATTTCTCCTCTTTTTCTCCTGTATTTTAGGTCTTTTATCTCTACTTTATCTGAACACGTATACTGTATTCTTACCTCTTTACCTCCAACTTTGATGTTAGTCATAAGTCTACACTTGCATAGATATAAAATGCTCACCATCCATTCTTTTGCTGAAATTTCCTTAGTCATGTCTGTGTTGGATGATGCTCATACTTTAGCAGATTCCTCAAAGAGAAATCATGTTCATATGAAATTTGCTCTTTTTCCTAGGGGTCTGTCTAAAGGACTTTTTCTCTCTCTCTTTCTCTTTTTTTTTCTTTCAAGTTTAATTCTGTTCTTAGTCTAAAAAAATCACTAGGGTATGTCTTGCAATTAATTGTTGAAGGTCAATTTTCTCAGGTCAATTTTTTTTTTTTTTGCGGTACGTGGGCCTCTCACTGTTGTGGCCTCTCCCGTTGCAGAGCAGAGGCTCTGGACGCGCAGGCTCAGCGGCCATGGCTCACGGGGCCAGCCGCTCCACGGCATGTGGGATCTTCCCGGATCAGGGCACGAACCCGTATGCCCTGCATCGGCAGGCGGACTCTCAACCACTGCGCCACCAGGGAAGCCCCTCAGGTCAATTTTATCAGTATGTAGATATGAATCTTCTTTTAATTCCAGATATTTTTCTTGGATCATAGTTATAATTATTTTATTGTTATTTGTTTATTTATTTGCGGTACGCGGGCCTCTCACTGTTGCGGCCTTTTCCCGTTGCGGAGCACAGGCTCCGGACGCGCAGGCTCAGCGGCCATGGCTCACGGGCCCAGCCGCTCCGCGGCATGTGGGATCCTTCTGGACCGGGGCACGAACCCGTGTCCCCTGTATCGGCAGGCGGACTCTCAACCACTGCGCTACCACGGAAGCCCCTTGTAATTTTTTTTAGAATGATTTTCATAGTATTGTATCAAGTATATCGTAGACATATTACTTATCATAGATTGGTACACGTCAATATATTTGTGTATACTATCTAAAAGTAATGTTAATGTTATTATAAAACAGAATACTATGGTATGTAACGATTTATATTCAAGTTCAAAAGATAGTTTAATATTGCTTTTATTAGTTACCTATCTTGATCATTTCTGTTATAATTAATTAGGAATGATTTATTTTGAAAAAGGTATTTTAAAATACTGTTTAAAAATCTAGGAAAGGGCTTCCCTGGTGGCGCAGTGGTTGGGAGTCCACCTGCCGATGCAGGGGACGCGGCTTCGTGCCCCAGTCCGGGGGGATCCCACACGCTGTGGAGCAGCTGGGCCCATGAGCCATGGCCGCTGAGCCTGCGCGTCCGGAGCCTGTGCTCCGCGGCGGGAGAGGCCTCAGCAGTGAGAGGGCCGTGCACAGCAAAAAAAAAAAAAAAAAAAAAAAAAAAAAAATATCTAGGAAAAAGTTCATAAAACCTCAACAATCAGCATTGGTATAAAATTTCAAAATGGATAAACTCTGCTGAGTTGTTGGGTTCGTTATTCCATCTGTTTGATCTATTTTTCAAACAATCTGTTTTAATACCTTACTAAGTATGTCTCATATCCCACCCACAGTAAAGACACAGAAGATTGCTTAGTGTAAAAATGATTTTGTTACAACTTCATTAGTTTAAACCCAGAATATGGCAATTAGCTCAGACCTGGTAAGACTAGTCTCCTTATTAAGTAGACAGCCACTAGTGTTTACTGATTACTCTGTTTCCTTCCACTGCTTGAAGAATTACTTTCTAATTTTCATATCATGCCTGCTACGAATCTTGTATTTTCTGCACTAAGCAATAATATCCAAGTCACATTTCTGCTTTCCGCATTTCACCAAAGAGGTTGTTTTGAGAAGAGCTCTGACACTAGTACACTAGAAAATAGGATATAAAGTTAAAGTTTTCCTTTTCCCACTTGAATCTGTGTCTAAGAGAGATCTTGTGTGGGGTATATCTTGAATGACTAGAGTAGGAGCTCTCTCAATTTTTAATACAAATGTCTCTGATATTAGTAATTTGTCTCTTCTCTCTTTTTTCTTGGTTAGCCTTGCAAAAGTTTGGATTTCCTCACATGTTATAATTTGCTAGCTCCTGTCATAGACACTTGAGGAACAAAAGTTTAGAAATATGTTTTAGTGAAAACATTTTGAAATTATAAAATTTATTTTTTTATTAATTTTATTGGAGTATAGTTGCTTTACAATGTTGTGTTAATTTCTGCTGTACAGCAAAGTGAATCAGCTATACATATACATGTACCCCCTCTTTTTTGGATTTCCTTCCCATTTAGGTCACCACAGGGTATTGAGTAGAGTTCCCTGTGCTATACAGTATGTTCTCATTACTTATCTATTTTATACATAGTAGTGTGTCTATGTCAATCCCAGTCTCCCAGTTTATCCCCCCTTTCCCCCCTTGGTATCCATGTGTTTGTTCTCTACATCTGTGTCTCTATGAAATTATACAATTTAAATGAGGTTAAACATTAGAGTTTATTTATTTTTCTGCCCTTTACTCTCCCCCCACCATATTTCTTTTCCATTCTTTCATTTCCTATTTCTTTGTAGTTTTATTTATGCTTCCTTACCAAAGACACATTCACTCCATTTCCTAAGATATGACTGACACTGCTTGTGCTTAAGCTCCTGTAGACCCTCCATTGCATGGGGGCTAATAATTAGTCACCTTTCCAGAGTCTAGTTTCCTCGCCATCTGTCACATTTCTTTTCTTATGAAATAATAAAATACGTTCTGCTATTTTAATACCAACTCAAATATTGTTGGAAGCAGCAACTTCAATAGCTTAAATACTTCTAATAGCCTAATCCAGAGTTACCTTTTATGAGTTCAGCAAAAGAGAAACATGTACTTGTTGTGGAATCTTATATTTATACACAGATAGTGGGAGTGGATAGGGGATTATGGTTTCTTGCCTGTATAAGCGATTTAACAAAAAATTAAGGTACCCATCAGTATTCATGAGTCCTCTTAGGCCAGGGTAGTGTGGGCATTACACAGACAGTGGACCTTTCATTTTAAACACTCTCTTTGGCATTTTGTAAATATATAGGTTTTATTAGGATTTCTCCTTCCCAGATTGGTATCTCTGTTAAGAGAAAAGCTTACCTGCCTCCACTGCTAAGAGAAGGTGTCTTTAGATCCATGGGTCTGTCCTCGTCCTGTCCTGTGGGTCTTTGGTAGTTTCTGTGGCAATACATCATATTAAATACTAGGTTCCCTGCCAACTTGCACTGGCCACCTCTTGCTAGCACTGCAGTCTTTCTGTGACAAGTCACAGCCTCTATTGTGCTTATGGGTCAGGTCATCCCATCCCACAGCCTCCATTTAGGGTCACCTCACACTCCTACTGCAGTGAAGGACCTTCACAAGAGCAGGTCCATGGACTCTTTCTGGGTCTCCCCCAGGGAGCACACAGGAAATGCTCTATTACCTAAGTTGTAGGAGCTTCGGGAAATTGTGGGCATAATCCCTGGTGGCATATTTGTCTGTTGGGCCTGTTCCAGATTAACATATAGACACTGTAAAAGGCGGTCCCTCACAGAATCCCGAGTAGGGATAGGGAAAACATTTATTGTTTTGTTTTGTTTGAGCCACAAATTGGGTGGTTTAAACAACAGAAATACACTTTGTTTTTCTTTTTAAGGCTCGTAAAGAGCTTTTCTTTTTCTTTATTTAATATTCATTTATTTGTCTGCGTCAGGTCTTTGTTGTGGCAGCGGGATCTTCCTTGCAGCATGTGGGATTTTCCATTGCAGTGCTCTTTGCAGCACGCGGGCTCTTTGTTGCCGTGTGCATCCTTCTCTCTAGCTGTGACGTACAGGTTTTCTCTCTCTAGTTGTGGCGCGCAGTCTCCAGAGCACATGAGCTCTGTAGTTTGCGGCACATGGGCTCTCTCGTTGAGGTGTGCGAGCTCAGTAGTTGTGGTGTGGGCTTTGTTGCCCCACGGCATGTGGGATCTTAGTTCCCCAACCAGGGATTGAACCCCCATCCCCTGTATTGGAAAGAGGATTCTTTACTGCTGGACCACCAGGAAAGTCCCCAGAAATGCACTTTTTCACAGTTATGGTGGCTGAAAGTCTCCCAGGTGTCAGCAAGTTTGGTTTTTCCTGAGACCTCTCTTCTTGGCTTGTAGATGGTCGCTCTCTTGCTGCCTCTGGATGGTTGTAGATGGTTGTCCGTCTGTGTAAGTGCACCCTTTGTCTCTTTGTGTGTCCAAATGTCCTCTTCTTATAAGGTCACCAGTGAGACTGGATCAAGGCCCACACTAATGATCTCATTTTAACTTAATTACCTCTTTAAAGACCCCATCTTCAAGTACAATCACATTCTGAGGTTCTGGTTAGGACGTCAATATATGAATTTTGAGGGAACACAATTCAGCCGATAACATCAATCTAATATCCATCTATCTATCTATTATCTATCTATTTATCTTTATCTGCTCATTTCTCTTCTCCCTATCTCAATGGCAACATTTTGAAAAAGGACCCTATGTTTTCCTTTCACCTCCCTCCATTCTTTTTCCTCTCTTCCTGTAAGAAACACTAGATTTTTTTAAAGTTGCCTTTTTCCCCTCTTGCTTTCCTGTGCCATGCTTTCCTCTTTTCAGTCACCTGGGAACATGGAGGTAGGGGATTTAAAATATACACTGAATATTATTGTATTTACATATTTCCTCTTCTTGGTGGTAGAACATCAGATATAGATATAGTAAACAATCCTTTTATTTATAAAATATTCTGATAAATAAATAGAAACTTCTGAAATAATATATGAGTAGTGGAAAACAAATGTTACCAATTTACAAAACATGGTGACTGCAGATATAAGTTGTAAGCAAAAAGTGGTATTTTTAAGCTTCTTTATGCTTTTAACGTTTTTATTTATTTATTTAAATTAATTTTGTTGGAGTATAGTTGCTTTACAATGTTGCATTAGTTTCTACTGTACCGCAAAGTCAATCAGCTACACGTATACATATATCCCCTCTTATTTTAGATTTCGTTATGCTTTTAACATTTTTAACTTCCCCCAAATTATTTATTTTGTAGTATGAAAAATCAGTATAGATTATATCAAATAATTCTTCAAATCTCAAGAGGAATTGCATTTTTTCCCCTTGAGTAGATAAATGTTCATCTTAGTCTCCTAGTTATGGTTTCCTATAGCAGTCTGTATTTTTTCCCACATCTCAATGGTATCTTTAAACATAGTTTAAAGTTTCTCATATACTGTAAATTTCAATAATTGAATTTGTCTCAAACACTGAATTGCGTTCTGTGAGAATATATACAAGGAGGATTAAAAATAACAAAGAGAATCTCAAATACATAAAGCTATCAGATCTAAGTCTACCTCAGGATTTTTCATCTTTATTGTTAAGGTATTGTGCAAATACCTCAAACTGAGTTTAGCTTACAAAGAAAAATATTCTCAACCTGTTAAGAATAAAATTAATTCAGCTCAAATGATAGCAGATTCATTTAAATAAGTATAATTTTGACTATAAGCTTAAAGAAAATAGAGTTTCAATAAGGATAAATTTTTGACTCCAGATTTATATTAACACAAACCAAAAAGACTACCCAATAAGACAGATTGAAGACACATGTGAGTTTTATACTGCAGTGATAATTTCTGTATAGAACAGTTTTAATATCATATTACCAAATATTCGTGACCCCTTAAATGTACCTAAATAACAAAAAATACAAAATCATAAAAATTACTTATTATTTATCTATTTCTAAAGTATACAGTTGTTATAACTGGGCAATGGGAATCTAATGAGTTAATAACTGTTTGACAAAAGGTCACAAAGTTTTCAGCATCTTACAAATGATCAACAAAGAATAATTTGTATTAAGGTATTCCATATGAAACTCTTGTTGAGATAGAAAGATAGATAATTAATAGGTAGGTAAGTAGGCAGTAGAAAGGCAGGTAGGTAAACAGACAGATGATTAAATAGATAAATGTGGAAGAAGAAAGTGAAACAATATATTCTTTTAAAATGTTTTAGGAATTTAGTATTTAAATGTGTGAAAGGGATAGGAGGATACAACCAGGTGCTGGTGATGTTTTTTCTCATATTTAGACATTAGAACTGTTATCATTGAAAAGTTGAAGTATTAAAATGAGTGTGTAAGGACTATAATTGTTCATGATACCAATTACAGAGACCTTATTTCTCAAGTCTTTTGTTCTGCTGAGGATGCTTTTTCTCAAGTAATTGTTTTACAGTAATGTGACGGATAGATATCCATTTATAAATGACCATTTTCCTATGAATGTGTCATTCCTCTTTTCATTGAACAACCAATAGTTTCCTCAATGAAACAGTGAAATTAGTGAAATGGATAGGTTTGATATTTTCTCATGCAGTATCTAACCTCCATTTAAAAAAAGGCTAGGAAGGAATGTTCACCTTTCCTTTGGAGTGATAACATAGATTGTCACTGGCAAGCATATGCTCTCAGGGCTTCCTGAAATATTGATTGGAGTAATGGATTCTGTTGATATGTCATTTTCCCAGAAGATACATTAGAGATTTGAAGAATTAAACTGATGAATCTCTACATGTTGTTCTGGAGGCTACTGATAGGACTTATGACAAAAAGGAAGGCAAACTTCAGAGGGGTCTAGAGGGCTTCCAAATAATTTGGTAGAACAGCGACTCTGGCAATCAAATGGCATCTTTAGAAACGTGGGAAGTCTTTTGGTTACTGCCTCTTTCACTTTCAAGCTAACTCTAGCAATTCACTCTTGCTTATCTCTTTCTTCCCATCTTTATATTATACGATTCTACATGCCCAGCTTGAGGGTTATTTCTCCTCTTCACCTCTTAAACAAACCTACTTTTCCTTCTCTCTTAAATATGTGATTAAAAATTTGGTGGTGTTGTTTTATTAAGACTTTATTTTTTAGATAAAATAAAATTTGTGTACTAGGTTCACAAATTGAGGGGAAGGTACAGAGATTTCCCATATACCCCCGGCCTCCACACATGCACAGCCTCCCCCAGTTATCAACATCCCCCATCAGAGAGGTACATTTGTTAGAATTGGTGAACCTACATTGATACATCACAATCACCCGAAGTCCATAATTTATATTATGGTTCACTCTTGGTGCTGTAAATTCTATAGGTCTGGAGAAATGTATAATGACATGCATTCATCATTATGGTATGATACAGAGTGTTTTCACTGTCCTGAAATTCTCTCTGCTCCATCAATTCATTCCTCCCTCCCACACACACCCCTGCAACCCCTGATCTTTTTACTGTCTACATTGTTTTGCCTTTTCTGGAATACTATAGAGTTGGAATTATACAGTCCATAGCCTTTTAAGATTGGCTTCTTTCCCTTAGTAATATGCATTTAAGGTTCCTCCATGTCTTTTCATGGCTTGATAGTGCATTTATTTTTAGCGCTGAATAGTATTCCATTGTCTGGATGTACCACAGTTTACTTACTTACTCGCCTAATGAAGGACATCTTCGTTACTTCAAACTTTTGACAATTATGAATAAAGCTACTATAAACATCCATGTGCAGGTTTTTGTGTTTGGACATAATAAGTTTTCAAATCTTTTGGGTAAAATACCAAGAAACATGATTGTTGAATCATAAAGTAAGAGTATATTTACTTTTGTAGGAAACCATCAGCAGGGATCAGAGTTCATGTTGCTCCACATCATCACCAGCATTTGGGATTGTCAGTGTTTTGGATTTTGATTATTCTGATAGGTTTGTAGGGATATCTCCTTGTTCTAATTTTCATTTCCCTGATGATATGATGTGGAGCATCTTTTGTGTGCTTATTTGCCATCTGTGTATCTTTTTTTGGTGAGGCATGCGAAAGTCTGGCCCATTTGTTAAATCAGGTTGTTTGTTTCTTGCTGCTGAGGTTTAAGAGTTCTTTGTATATTTTGGATAATAATCCTTTATCAGATGTGATTTTTGCAAATATTTTCTCCCAGTCTATGTCTTCTTGTTTTCTTGATATTGTCTTTCATAGAACAGAAGTTTGTAAGTTTAATTAAATCCAATTTGTAAGTTATTCCTTTCATGGATCATGCCTTTTGTGTTGTATCTAAAAAGTCTTTACCATACCCAAGGTAATCTAGGTTTTCTCCTATATTATCTTCTAGGAGTTTTATAGTTTTGTGTTTCACACCTACATCTCTGATCCATTTTGAGTTAATTTTTGTGAAGGATGTAAGCTCTGTGTCTAAACTCTTTTTTTTTTTTTTTTTTTTGCTTGTGGATGTCCAGTTGCTCCAGCACCATTTGTTGAAGAGACTGTCTTTGCTCCATAGTATTGCTTTTACTCCTTTGTCAAAAATCAGTTGACTATATTTATATGTCTCCTTCTAGGCTCTCTATTTTGTTCCACTGATCAATTTTCTATTCTTTCACTGATTCCATGCTTTCTTGATTACTGTAGTTGTATAGTAAGTCTTGAAGTCAGGCAGTGTCAGTCTTCCAACTTTGTTCTTCTTCAGTATTTTCTTGGCTATTTTAGTTCTTTTGCCTCTCCATATAAACCATAGAATCAGTTTGTCCATATCCAAAAAATAACTTGCTAGTATTTTGACTAGGATTGCATTAAATTTGTAGACCAAGATAGGGAAAACCGACATCTTAACAATATTGACAATTTTGTTTTCCTACACACGACCATGAGCTATCTCTCCATTTATTTAGTTTTTCTTTCATTTTGTTCATCAGTGTTTTATAGTTTTCCTTATATAGATCTTGTACACATTTTGTTAGATTCATACCTATTTCACTTTTTTAGTACTAATGTAAATGGTAGAGTGTTTTTAATTTCAAATTCTACTTCTTCATTGCTGATATATAATTGTATAAAAGTAATTGATTGGTATATATTAATTTTGTATTCTCCAACCTTGCTATAAACACTTATTAGTTTTGTCAGTTCTTTCAGATTTTTGACACAGATGATCATGTCATCTACAAACAGAGATAATTATATCTCTTCCTTCCCAATCCATATACCTTTTACCTCCTTTTCTTGTTTTACTGCACTAGCTAGAACTTCTAGTACAGTACTGAAAAAGAGTGATGAGAGGAGACATCCTTGCCTTGTTCTGACCTTAATGGGAAAACTTCAAGTTTCTCACCATTCAGTTTGATGTTAGCTGTAGAATTTTTATAGATATTCTTTATCAAGTTAATGTTTGGCTCTATTCCTGGTTTACTGAGAGATTTTATCATAAGTGGTGGCTGGATTTTATCAAATACTTTTTCTGCATCTATTGATATCATGTGATTTTGCTTTTTTAGCCTATTGATGGATTACATTAACTCATTTTTGAATGCTCAACCTGCCTTGCCTAACAGGAATAAATCCCACTTGGTTGTAGTGTATAATTCTTTTTGTACATTGTTGCATTCAACTTGCTAACATTTTGTTGAGGATTTTTGCATCTATGCTCATGAGAGATTTTTGCCTATAGTTTTCTTTTCTTGTAATGTCTTTGTTTGATTTTAGTATTAGGGTGAAGCTGGCCACATAGAATGAGTTAGGAAGCATTTCCTCTGCTTCCATCCTCTGATAAACCTTGTAAATAACTGGTACAATTTATTCCTTAGAGATTTGGTATAATTCACCAGTGAGCCAACTTGGGCCTGGTACTTCCTGTTTTGGAAGGTTATTAATTGTCGATTCAATTTATTTAATAAGTATAGGGCTATTTAGATTGTCTATATCTCTTTTGTGTGATTTTTGGCAAATTATGTCTTTAAAGGATCTGACCCATTTAATCTAGGTTATCAAATGTGTGGGCATGGAATTGTTTATAGTATTCCTTCATTATCCTTTTAATGTCCATAGAGTTTGTAGTGATGCTACTTCTTTCATTTCTGATATTAGTAATTTGTGACTTGTCTTTTTTTCTCAACTAGGCTAAAGATTTATCAATTTATCTTATCTTTTCAAAGAAACAGCTTTTGGTTTTGTTGATCTAACCTATTTAGTTCTTATTTTAAATTCCATTGATTTCTGCTCTAATTCTTACTATTTCTTTTCTTCTGCTTACTTTGGATTTTGTTTTCTATTCTCCTTTTAGGTTCTTCCTATGGAAACTTAGATTACTGATTTTAAATCTTTCTTCTTTTATAGTATATGCATTTGATGCTATAAAATCCCTCTAAGTACTGCTTTTGCTGCATCTCACAATTTTTCATAAGTTGTTTTTTAATTTTAATTTAGGAAAAAGTGATTTAAAATTTTTCTCCAGATCTCTTCTTAGACTCATGTTTATTAAGAAGTGTGTTGGGGGCTTCCCTGGTGGCGCAGTGGTTGAGAGTCCACCTGCCGATGCAGGGGACACGGGTTCGTGCCCCGGTCCGGGAAGATCCCACATGCCGCGGAGTGGCTAGGTCCGTGAGCCATGGCCGCTGAGCCTGTGCGTCCGGAGCCTGTGCTCTGCAACGGGAGAGGCCACAACAGTGAGAGGCCCATGTACCGCAAAAAAAAAAAAAAAAAAGAAGAAGTGTGTTGTTCGATCTCCACATATTTTGGGATTTTCCAATTATCTTTCTATTATTGACTTCCAGTTAAATTTCATTGTTATCTGAGAATAGACATTATATGATTTCTCTTCTTTTAAAATTTTAAGATGTGTTTAGACCAGGAATATGGTCCGTACTGGGGAATGTTCCGTGTGAGTTCAAAAAGAATGTGTATGCTGCTGTTGTTGGAAGATTTAGTCTATAAATGTCAATTATATTCAGTTGATTGATGGTGATGTTTTGTTCAACTATGTCCTTACTGCTATTCTGCCTGCTCAATCTGTCCATTTCTGATAGAGGGATTTGAAGTCTTCAACGATGATAGTGGATTCATCTATTTCTCCTTGTAGTTCCATCAGTTTTTGCCTCTCATAATTTGATGCTCTGTTGTTAGACATATACATATTAAGGCTTGTAATGTCTTCTTGGAAAATTAACCCCTTTATCATTACATAATGCCCTTCTTTATCCTTAATAATTTTCTTTCTTTGAAATCTACTCCATCTGAAATTAATGTAGCTACTTCTGCTTTCTTTGATTAGTATTACTATGATATATTTTTCTCCAGCCATTTACTTCAAATCTATATGTGTCTTTATATTTAAAATGAGTTTCTTGTAGACATCAGATAATTGGGTCTTATTTTGTGGTTCACTCTGACAATCTTTTTTCTTTTAATTGGTGTATTTGGACCATTGATGTTCACAGTGATCATTGATATATTTGGACTCATATCTACCATCTTTATTACTGCTTTCTATTTAATGCTCTCCTTCTTTGTTCCTATTTTTGCCTCTCACTTTTTGTATGCCTTTGGTGGTTTCAAATGAGCATTTTGTATGATTCCATTTTTTCTCCTTGCTTAGCATATAAGTTATACATCTACTTTTTATCATTTTTATGGTTGCCATAAATGTGGCAATAGGCATTTACATATATAATTTAAGTCCCTTTTTGAATGACAGTATACCACTTCATGGGTAGTGTGAGTACCTAATAATAACACAATAATCCTAATTATTTCTTTTCATTCTTTGTATCATTGCTGTCATTCTTTTCTCTTATATATAAGCATACATAAGCATATATATATTTGAAATATACAAATCAAATATATTTCAAATATATTGAATCAAATTACATAATTTGATACATAATCAAATATATTGTTGGTATTACTTTTTGAACAAATATCTTTTAGGTCAACTAAGAATTTTAAAAAAGTTTTTGTTATATTTTCACTTATTCCTTTTATGCTCTTCCTTTCTTTATGTAGATCTGAATTTCTGATCTTTATTATTTTCCTTGTCTTTAAAGAACTTTTTTCCCCCAATACTTCTCCAGTTTAAGAGAACTGGAGTTTGTTAACTCCAGTTAACAAATATGGTATTTATGTATTTCAATATTTACTGTAAGTTTTAAGTGATGTTTAAATTCTGAATTATCTTTCCATAAAGATAGAGGCACATTGATTTGTATTTTATAGGAAAACATTTATCTTTAGGTCACAAACATGAATGAGTATTTTTTGCCAATATTACAAAGATGATTCCAAACCCTAGCTAATCTCTTTCTCAAATTGCAACCCCTTGTTTAATCTTTAATGAAAATAGAGACCAAAATCAATTGCTTAAACATATCACTGTGTGAGATTATGGTGACTAAGAAGTCCCTGAAAGAGCAGTAAACCATGATTTTTGGAAAGCTCGGAACACTAGCAAGGTTTAATTGCAAAGGTTTAACAGAAGGTCACAAATTGTGTTTTCCTAAGAGAAGTAGTAACTATATATGTCATTCAGTAATGTACTGAAGTGGCCTTGTCTAGTGTGAGTGTTGCGCAGAAACTCCAAGTCACGTTTTCCTGGTCTGTTATCTATCATAGCATGGCCCTTCACTCCACCTGCATAGACAGCCACTAAGCCATACTGGCCTGCTTCCTTCCATAATTTTTTGGCAGCCAGTGACTCCATACAGGTGTCCCAAGGACAGTGACTCACCCCAGTTGTTAAACTTCTTCAAAGGAGGCAACCCAACTTTTTTTTAATACATGTAGTTTTGTACAAACTAATCAGAATCTATAGCTTTACCATTAGCTAAAATCTGACCTGAGAAAGCGTCATGAAATTCCAAAGCATCAATACCATTCATTGTTAATCCTGCCTTTTCTAGCACTTTTAGAGTAGCATATGTTGGTTCGAGTAAAAGTTGATCTTTCGAATCCTGAGACAAATGCACAAAATCCCTCAAATATGCCTTCGGGTTATAACCCAAGGCCAGAGCCTTTTCCTCAGCACTGCAGATGCGCCATCAGTCAGAAAAGAAGAATTTGCAGCTGTCACTGTGCCATAGGGCTTGATGAATGCAAGTTTTATTTTGGCCATTTGCTTCAAGAAGGACAAATGCCACTATCTTTGGTAACTGTATCTTCTCCTGGTACTTTGAAGATGTACAACATCAGAAGGGAGTCCTTCATCCTGTGCCTTCTTGGCCAGACTGTGCAAGTGCAGTGCATACTCACCCTGTTCCAGTCGAGAAACAGCAAGGCAGAGGCAAGTCAGTCTTCAGAGTGATACATGGTCGTGCTCAGATGATAGGAAATTCAATCTGAATTTAGATATTAAAGATCATCACTGACCTAGAGTCTTGGACTTATTGAGATCAAGCATGTGTTTCCTCAAATTACAAATAGGGACATAGGACATTAACTCTACACCACCTGCCATGACCACATCATACTGGCCAGAAGTAATCAAGCCAACACCTGTGGTCCTGGTTTGGTTAGCAAAAATGCAAGCCATGGTGACAGTGTATACAGGAGATGTATCAGAGAGGTCATCTCCAAGGGCAGCCTCTCTAGCCACATTGCTTGTTTTCACTTCCTGTATAACTATGCCAAAGATGATATAATCAGCAACTTCCTTTGGGACACTGGTCTGATGCAACAAATCTGAAAGTACTCCTCTAGCCAAATTACATGTCATCAAGTCTTTATATGAAGTGCCTGGCAGCAGAATGGAGTGTGAATGTTATCTACCACCACCACATTCCTTTTATAGGGTTTAGCCAAGGTCTTCTTTGATTTGGTCTGGGCAGCTGGGGCAGCTGGTGGCTAGTAGGAACAGCTCAGAGGACTCAAGAAAATCTGAGGGCCCATTTTGCTAAAGTTAGAAGATTTTTTTCAAGTGTAAGTCAAGATGGAAGTCATCCTGAAATGGTCCCACGTTAGTTCTCATATGCTTGGGCTCCCGTTGTGGGCGGGGCTTGGCCCTAAGTTTCAGAGGTCAGAGGGACTTAGAAGTGGATCCAGCCTAGAAAGAACCATCGTGCAGGCCATCAGGCTCCAGAGGCCTAGCTGTCTGCCAGTCACCTGACTAGACAACCAGGCACATGACCTCTCCTTGATGGGCCTTCTTCCTTTCAATGGAAGAATTCTTTCTGCCCCTTTAGCCAAAGTGAAGGGCAGTGTTAAGGGACCTGCAGGAAGTTAGCATGGGGGTGGGGTGAGATTAGTCAGGAAGTATCTTGGGGGCTTGGCTAGCACCAGGCTGCAGAAAGTAAAGTCCTCTGCTCCCCTACCCCAACTTTAAGCACTTTCTACTCTTCACCTCAGAATGGTGGCCTCCCTGGTGACTGACGGCTTCACTGTCTCCAGGATGCTCTGTGCTCAGGTGAGTCTGGCTGGGATGTTCCCGAGCCCAGGCAGAACTCTCCTGCAGGGGCTGGGGCAGCCTCTGAGCCTCATCTCCTCTGCCAAAACACTTTTAGAAACATCATTTGCAAGACATGTCTCCTGGCAACAAATTCCCTCAAGTTTTATTTATTTGAGAAAGTCTATTTCTCCTTCACTTTTTTTTTTTTCTCTCCTTCACTTTTGAAGGATAATTTCACAGGTTACAGACTTCTAGGTTGGTGGGTTTTTTTTTCTCTCAACAATTTTTTGTTTGTTTGTTTTATTTTTGTTTTTGTTTTGCATTTAAAACTGGCCTTTTAATTCACTGGGTATTAAGAGTCAGGCAGAAATGAAACAGTGGTACAAATCATTGGTACAAACCAATGGTACAAATCAAAGCAATGGTACAACAATGGTATAAATCTTCTCTAAGTCTTCAAATTCCTCGTGCTTAGCTTTTGTTGTTGCTGTTGTTACAAAAATAAGAGGAATTGCAAAATTAACTTCCGCTTTAATATTTCCAATGCCATATTTACCCTCTTGGAGGTTCGTGCTCTCTATCAGATAGAAGTAAAATGTCTTTTCCACCCTTCCAAAGCAGAAATGAATTTTATAGTTTTGTATGGAGACTCAAAATATTGCCTTTTCCCACCCCATCCTTGCTCTTTTTCTTCTCCCTGACTTGAGATGACAAAGGAATGTGTATCTCAGAAGCAGAAGTTTGCCCCTCCCTGTGGCTAGTCCTTAGTACCTCCTCCCCAGCCTCTCCTTCTTCCATCAAATGTGTGAGTCCGCCAACCCCTTCCCCTGGTGCCTGGGGTGGAAGTGAGAGAAAGGGCAGGGAGAAGAGGACAGAAGGTGACGAAGACGGTTAGAAATAGTTTTACCCCAGCTACCATCAGTGGGACTAAAGATCCGAGAATTTACATGATATGTGTAGAAATCTCTCAACGTTTTAAATATTTCACTCTGCTTTCTTCTTGCTTGCATGGTTTCTGAGGAGAAGTTGAAGGCAGTTTTTATCTTTGTTCCTCTGTGGGTAAGATGGGTTTTTTACCCCCCTCTTGCTTCTTTCAGGATTTTTTTCTTTCCCTTTAGTGTTCTTTAGTTTGAAAAAGATATGCCTAGCTTAAGGGCTTTTTTGCCATTTATCCTGCTTGGTTTTCTCTGATATTCCTGGATCTGTGGTTTGGTGTCTGACATTAATCTGGGGAAATTCTCAGTCATTATTGTTTTTTTCTGTTCCTTTCTCTCTTTCTTAGGTAGTTAACTAGTTTCCCCAGAGGGCAGGCCTTCTTGAAAACAGAGTGCTCTGGAGTATTTAAAAATGGTTCCTTTTCCCCTGCCCCTGCCAGAAGCCCAAGGGGATTTTTCTCTAAATATTTGCTCTAAGAACCTTGTTGAGTTCCTTGTAGTAAATTTTATAATGTTGGGGGTGGGCCCATCTGTGGCCAGGTTCCCATTTTTTAGCTCTTTTAACTCTTTTTTTTTTTTCTGTGTTACGTGGGCCTCTCACTGCTGTGGCCTCTCCTGTTGCAGAGCACAGGCTCTGGACGCACAGGCTCAGAGGGCATGGCTCACGGGCCCAGCCGCTCCGTGGTATGCAGGGTCTTCCCAGACCAGAACACGAACCCGTTTCCCCTGCATCGGCAGGCGGACTCTCAACCACTGCACCACCAGGAAAGCCCTCCTTTTGCTTTTTAATGCTTATGTTAATTTTTAATTCACATTGAAAGCTTTGCATGTTGATTTCTATCAATTATTATTTGATGGTATATTTTCATTTATATCCAATTTTGAAAGCCCCTTTCTGTCTGAAGACCAGATACCTGCATATTATAATTTATATTTCCTGTTATTTAATTTAGCATTTGTTTTTTTAATTTTTAAAATTTTTAAAATTTATTTATTTTATTTTTAAAAAATTAATTTTTATTGGGGTATAGTTGCTTTACAATGTTGTGTTAGTTTCTACTGTACAGCAAAGTGGATAAAGTATATGTATGCATATATCCCCTCTTTTTTGGATTTCCTTCCCATTTAGGTCACCACAGAGCACTGAGTAGAGTTCCCTGAGCTATACACTGGGTTCTCATTAGTTAACTACTGTATACATAGTATCAATACTATATATATGTCAATCCCAATCTCTCAATTCATCCCACTCCCCCACCTTTACCCCTTGGTGTCCATACATTTTGTTCTTTACGTCTGTGTCTCTATTTCTGTATTTCAGATAAGATCATCAATACCATTTTTCTAGATTCCACATATATGCATTAATATGTGATATTTGTTTTTCTCTTTCGGACTTGCTTCACTCTGTATGACAGTCTCTAGGTCCATCTATGTCTCTACAGTTGACCCAATTTCATTCCTTTTAATGGCTGAGTAATATTCCATTGTATATATGTACCACATCTTCTTTATCCATTCCTCTGTTGATGGACATTTAGGTTGCTTCCATGTTCTAGTATTGTAAAGAGTGCTGCAATGAACACTGGGGTGCATGTGTCTTTTTGAATTATGGTTTTCTCAGGGTATATGCCCAGTAGTGGGATTGCTGGGTCATATGGTAATTCTATTTTTCATTTTTTAAGGAACCTCCATACTGTTCTCTATAGTGGCTGTATCAACTTACATTCCCACCAACAGTGCAAGAGGGCTCCCTTTTCTCCACGCCCTCTCCAGCATTTATTGTTTGTAGATTTTTTTAATAACGGCCATTCTGACTGGTGTGAGGTGGTATCTCATTGTAGTTTTGATTTGCATTTCTCTAATAATTAGTGATGTTGAGCATCTTTTCATGTGTTTGTTATCCATCTGTATGTCTTCTTTGAAGAAATATCTATTTAGGTCTTCCACCCAGTTTTTGATTGGGTTGTTTGTTTTTTTGGTATTGAACTGCATGAGTTGTTTGTGTATTTTGGAGATTAATCCTTTGTCAGTTGCTTCATTTGCAAATACTTTCTCCCATTCTGAGGGATGTCTTTTCATCTTGTTTATGGTTTCCTTTGCTGTGCAAAAGCTTTTAAGTTGAATTAGATTCCATTTGTTCATTTTTATTACTCTCGGAGGTGGGTCAAAAAAGATCCTGCTGTGATTTATGTCAAAGAGTGTTCTGCCTGTGTTTTCCTCTAAAAGTTTTATAGTTTCTGGCCTTACATTCAGGTCTTTAATCCATTTTGAGTTTATTTTTGTGTATGGTGTTAGGGTGTGTTCTAATTTCATTCTTTTACATGTAGCTGTCCAGTTTTCCCAGCACCACTTATTGAAGAGGCTGTCTTTTCTCCATTGTATATTCTTACCTCATTTTAAATTTTTGCTCCTTTAATATATTTGAAATGTACCCTGGTGTATGATGTAGGGTAGAGCTCAAAATTTGAATAATCTGCATACTTTTTGAAAGTTCATTTTTCTGTTTATTTTTTTCTGATAGTTTAAAGGCCTGCTTTGTTAATTTCTATTTATAAATATATGTTTACTTGACTTTTATATCAAATTAATATTTTTAAATTACTGTATAAATCTCCATTGAAGAGATGTCATCAAGCTCAGTAAAATTTATGTAAAAATTTTCCAGCTTTTTTTGTTTTTCAAAGTTATCTATATTTTAAAATCCAGAATGGAATCTTAAATTTCCATTTATTTTAATATGCTATATTATTTTCCACTTATTTTAATATAAAATGTTATTTTTCTTTATTTACAAGTATTTCCATTAATTATGTGAAGTCATTTTTTGTTATTCATCCATGTTTTCCTGTAATAAAGTCAATCCCATTTTTAAAAATACATGATGGGATTTAATTTATTATTTTATTAAGAGTTCTGCCTCACATAGGGGTAGGGTAGTGGAAGATACAAACTATTGGGTGTAAGAGAGGCTGAAGGATGTACTGTACAACACGGAGAATATAGCCAATATTTTGTAATAACTGTAAATAGAAAGTAACTTATAAAAATTGTATAAAAATTTAAAAAGTAATTAAAAAAAGAGTTATGCCTCAATATTGATAAATTTGCTTAGGCTATAGATTTCATATTGTTATTTTTTACAGGTTTGTTAGCAATTGTGAACATAACATGGGAAGCTTTTCATCTTTTCTAAGTTGTGCTTCTGTAACAGCAGTCAAATGTTTCTTCAGATGTTAAAGTATTATGCTGTTAAAATTGGCTGTAATCATCACTTTTAATTATAGTAATATTTCTGAAAACTTTCTCTAATTTTATATTTATTGTTTTAGTTATTTTTGAGTTTTCCTTGAGACAATATAAATTGTTGATATATATTTTATATAAAACAATCTACTCCTTTCATCATTTGTTACTGTAGAATTACACGTACAATTTATTTATAGTTAAATATATGGTTCTACACAGTGTCTGCAGGCACAACACATCCACACCTAGTAATACTACTCCAACCCTTATAAAAGGTGATGAGGAAGGCAGCCAGCTTTGAGTGGAGCCTCAAGCAGGAAAGTGTTGTTTTCTCTATTATGCCACCTAGAGATCTGTGTATTTTACTGACCATTTCAAGCAAACAGATCTTGATTTTTAAAATGAATTCTACAGTTCATATCTTAATTTTTATTAACGCTGCTCTCATTTTTTATTACTTTCTTTTGTCCCACTAAGTTCATTAATTAGTTTTCTAGGTTATTGATTTTAATACTCAGTTTTTTCATTTTTATATAGTAATACAAAATTTGCTGTTAATATTCCTCTGCTTACAAAGTATGTTATATGCCATAGATTTTGAAACATGGTGTTCATATTAATATTTTCAAAATAATCCTCTTCTTCTTTGACCTGAGTGTTTCAAAAAAGTGTTTTGTTGATTTAAATATCCAAACAAAATTCTTCCTAAATTGATCTATAGATTTAGTGTGATCTCAAATAAAAATAGGAGCATTTTATTTTAGTAGGAAGCAGCTGATTTTACAATGCTCGGTGTTCCAATGGCAGCTTCTAAGATGTGTGAGCTCAGATAAAAGCAGATACAAACATAGGTTTAGACTTACAAGAGAAGTATTGGAGAGAAGTGCTTTTAAAGGTTAAAGAGGAACAAGCAATTGAGGCTGGAGAGAGCCTTTAGTCTGTGATGCAGGTCTGACATTTGTGAAGGACAGTGAGGTAATTAAAATTGGCGAAGAAGAAGCTCAGATTGTAACATAGTTTTATGAACATTTTGGCCAAAATAAGGGAGTCCTCAAGCCAAAGTCACAGTCACCTATTGGAAGAATTCCACATCTTGCAGGAATGGGCCTGCATTGTTCCCATTGCCATGCTCAGTCACCACTCACTGGAATGAGGCCAGGGGAAGTGAGGCCTCTGTGAGAAAGTGATTATAACTCCCAAAAGGTGGCTGCTGGGGCTTTTCACAGGCACTACAACCCAAGCCTTTTGTTGCACAGATCTACTTCTCTATGTAGATTTATGCAGTAGCTCCCTAGTTTCTATGACCTCTCTTCTTGAAAAGAAACATAGAAGAGCGAGTCTAATGGAACAAACTATAGCCTCTTTCACTGCATTTGATCTCTGGGTCACGACTGGTATTTATCCTATTTCTCCTCAACTATCTTTCCAAAATTCTCATCCTCATCACTTTGGTAGATCTTGGTAGATTTCCTGGTGCTGGGACCCAAACATTCATTTCTGATGTGTTTGGGCTCATGTTAATGATGCCCTTTTAAAACCAAGGTTGTTATCTTTGTCCATTTACGGTTATAATGGGTACAAGAAGTCCTAGAGTGGATCACCTGGGTTCCTTGCATGTTTCCTCCTGCCATCATTGTGCTAAGGCAGTCATGATGGTGATTTCTCTTTTAATTTTTGGTCCTTGGACACAAAGAGCTCAAAGAGATCTTGGCAATATTCTGTTGTAAGCGTGTGTTCTTTTTGGGGGCTAAGACCTTCAATCTTTGGAGGTCCACAGTTGTGGGAACACGGAAGCACAAAATTCCTCAATGGGTAATTGGGAATGATGGCTAGCAGGGTCTCCTCTGCTTCTACCCCCTGGTTTCCTAACCCATGTATCAATGTCTTTTAAGATAACGCACCATATAAATGTCACCCCAAAATTCATATGTTGAATCCCTGTCACCCAGTACTCCAGAATGTGACTGTATTTGGATATGGATTTAAAGAGATAACAAGGTAAAATTAGATTATAAGGTGGGCCCTAACCTAATATGACTGTTATCTTTATAAGAAGAGGAGATTAAGACACAGAGATTAAGTACACAAAGGAAAGACCATGTGAGAATATAGTGAGAAGGTAGCCATCTGCAGGTCAAGGAGAGAGGTCTCAAAAGAAACCAAACCAGCTGACATCTTGAACTTAGACTTTTAGCTTCCCAAACTGTGGAACAATAAATTTCTGTTGTTTAAGCCACTCAGTCTGTGGTGTTTTGTTATGGCAGCCCTAGCAAATAATACAAATGGTGATACTAATCTCTGTCGTTATCCTTGTTCATGCCATATTTTATATGATTTATTATTTTGACTAGGGAGGGCTGTTTCAGTGGTTTCTATTTGGTTTTCCATAGAGAGATAGCTCTTAATCCACACATTAGGGAACCAATCTGAGGTTTAAGCAAATTGCCAAGTATATCAATTTCAACTATATATTCAGTGACTGGAGAAATAACTCTTGGGTGGATCCATGGACCCATGGTTCCAATATGAGCAAAGATTCCATTTGTTACTTTATCCCATAAGCTCCCACTTTACCAGTGGGCCTGGTATGATGTTTTGGAGCTCGAGGTATCAATGTCAACTCAGAACCTATGCACAATAATCTGAAATGTCTCAGTATTATGCTTTCTCTTGAGTATAGTCACCTGAGTAAAAGATCATAGATTACTTTGAGGAAAGGACTAGTCGTTAGAGTTTATATTTGCCACATTACTATGGGTGACTGCCTCCCAGAGATACATACTTCTCTTTAGTTCATGGTTTCTGGATCTAAAATTTGAGAACTTAATGAGGAACCATAGCTTTTTATTGAGATGGCTTCCCTTAGTCTACTGCTCCTACATTCTTTCCTCTTTCTGGTTATACATGCTTAGTAGATTCTTGTTGGCTGTATGCTTGTTGCTCCTAGGGACTTCATCTGTGCTCTATCAACCATTTCCACAACTCCCTGTGGGCAAGTTTGCTTGTCTTTATCATGATTGTGGCCTGCTGGTTTCTAGTGTTAAAACTTTTACTACCCAGGCTTCTATTACTTTGATGACCTTGTCATTCTTATGAATATTAACAATTCCATCTCTGAATTCCTGTCTTCCCGTCATCTTGGTCTTCACAGGAATTCCACCACTGAACTTCGTAGTGGTTCTGGTGAATTTTGCATTTGGGCCTCCTGTGGAACATAGTTCTCTAGTGGTTTATCTGGACTTACATAGCATTTTCCCTCCAGCATTCCCACTTCCTTCAGCCTCTTTATTCTTTCAATTGCACTCACTTGGGACATCTTTTTCTCTAGATTTCTAAGGGCCACTCTAATAAAGAGTTTTATCCATCCACTGATGTACTTGACAGATGTCCCCAAAAAGGTGACCTCAAATCAGTGAATTCTTGCTTAATGCAATCTTACATTTGCCCCCTCTTGATACAGCATTCTCAAACTCCAGTCCCATTGGTACTTCCCAAGTTCCTATGGGAGCATGCTAGCTAATTCTTGTAGCTCTTTTGGTGAATAATGTCTTTCCTCCAGTATGAGGCCCAGCATGTCCTGTGCAGTGTTGTGGTGGGATTTAGCACTAGCTATTGTCTTGGCAATCAGAGGAGGTGGGGAGCCTTCTTTGGAATACCTGTTAATAGGGAGATGCCTCTGCAGTAGCTACCAACACTGGATGTGCTCTAGCTTTTACTAGAGCTTACTTTTTTACTTCTAAAAGATCTGAAGGCTCAGAGGGATTATTCAGAAGAGAACATCCCTACTGATTTCCGCATTTCATGTTTCAGGATCCCAGAAATTCCCAACCATGGCCTTGATATTAGCACGACATACCTGTTTGGCTGAACATTTAAATTTCATATATAAATGTCTCTGGAACTCCATGGCTCTATCAGTTCCTCGGGTCTTTCTGTCTGCTGTGTCTGCTTTCATCGCAGGAGATAAGAGGCCTCATATTTAGCTAATAACCTTTTGTTAAAGTTCCTCAACAGGCATCAATTCAGCATAAGAGTAACCAGTCAATTCCACTGTCCTTGTAGTCACAGGTACCCCGTATCTTTCAAAATGCTTCAAAAATTGCACCTGAAGGAGCATTTCCCTACATTAACAGGTTTTCTCAGGTCACCCTGGGACACGTTAGCTCTAGTAATTTGCCCATCACTTTTTACTAGGGACTCTCAATGACCACATACTAGTCAGAATGGCATCTCCTTGCCTGCCTGGTGGTGAGTGAGCCGGTCCCAAATCCCTATCCTGTTGCCTGTTTTGTAGACAAATCTTGGATCTTCTGAGAAACAGAAACAAAGATGAGATTACACATGCAACAGATGTGTATTTGGAAATGACAATCAAGGACAACTATCAGGAAATCAAAGGAGGCAAAGAGAGCCTTCGGATACCGTGTAGGTTTTACATCAGTGAAGAAGAGAGAGAGGGAAGGGGGCCAGGTAGTCTGCAACAGAGCTCCAAAGCAGGTTCAGCCAGGATGAAGGGGAGTCCTTGAGCCAAAATCTCTAGTTGGAGGAGTCTCATGTCTCACAGGAACAGAACTGCATTAGGACCACCTCTCTGCACAGTCATTGATGGGGAGAAGTATTTGGAAAGGATGACCATAATATGATAGTGGTGATGAATCTGGAAAAGCAGCAAATGGGCCATCAATCAGTTATATTCTCTGTGGCATATTCTCATGGCTTCCACAGATGCTGTCTCATGTTCAGTGGAAAATTATTTAGAGTATCCCCCATTTTCCCAGAGGCTTTAATTCTCTCCAATTAAAGACATTTTGTACAGGCTCTGCTAGGCTTTTCTCTGCATACTTCCTGCTTTCTTTTGAAAAAAAGTTTGAGGTTCCTCTTTATGGTCTTTTTAAACCTGATCTAATAGGGCAAAATTCCTAGGGGCTTGGTGTAAGAAGTGGCGGCCTTTTTTGATTTTCACATTTATACAGGCATAGAGGTTTTTCTTTTTTTTTCTTTTCTTTTCTTTGATCATTTAATTCTGGTTTTGGAAAGGAAGTTAGAGAACCTGTTCATATATTTATCTTACTCAGAAGTTCCCCTGATCCCTTGTTGAATCCACCAACTTATTCACTCTATGTGTCTAACTGGACAGTGGATCTTGTCCCTGCCCAAATCCTTGTAAATGCAAATGAATGAAATCTCTGAACTGAGGAGCTAATTTGTTTTAGGTAAGGTATCTGCTTGACAGTAATAAAGTAGTTGAATAGATAGATGAACAAATATAGTCAAAATGAACATTGGTTTGCAGAAAGATAACATAAGAGCATGATTCTATTAAACCCAGTAGAGGTATCTTTTCACAGTTAAGCTTTTCTGAACGATTACTTGTGCATATGTGAGTTAATAAATTAATTTGGGAGTTATCCTGTCTTTTAGAAAGTTACTATGAGCAAATTAAATTAAATTAAATTAAATTCTTATTATTCATCTTTCAAAAAGTGCATTTTATATGCCTGCATTAGAATGACCCCAAAGAAGAGCACAGAGAATAAGTCATTTTATCCTGAAGCCACTGGAATTGAAATAGTCACAAAAAGTTTGAATTTTTAAAAAAGTGTGCATGCATATTCTTGCAATGATATTTAGCTTAAATCATTTTAATATTCAGTCTGGCAAATATTTTTAAATAGAACCAAGGTTTTTTATTGCAAATGTATCTGTAGATTGGTGTTCTCTTCATATTTGTAATTCAGTGTGATTTCAGTGTTTGTAAGGTTTTGTTTTTTTTTTAATTAAGAGAGTTGAGAAATTAAATAGAAGAAATAAAACAAAACCAAAAAGTTTTTAAATCAAGTCCTAATTAAATATGAATACAGATTTTAAAAAATTTTATCATTTCCTCCAATATTTTAGAGTTGTAATAACCACAAGCTAATTTAACAGCATTTTAAAACTAATTTCTTTGTACTGAGTTTTTCCAAAGCATTAGACATAGTTTTTATGTAAACACACACACACACATACACACACACACACACACACACACACACACACACACACACACACATACACGCGCACAGAATTTCTTTGGCACACAGATATTAGCAAATTGTGTAACGCTTAACTGAATGACCTAGTACCTTTCACAGTTTTATCTGGCATGAGGGAGTTGAGAATAACCTCAGTGGACTCTTGGTAGGCACTCAACTCATATTGACTACAAGTGCCAAGGAACTCTTCATAAGTAACCTAGTAGTCATCAGTGTTCCAAAGGCATACTTATTAGTAAACATATTACAGACAGAAAAGAGGAAATAGGTTGGAATCCAGCAAACTGCTTAATTAGAAGGTGATTATGGAAGCTTCTACTCTACATGCAATTTCCACATTTTCAGGGTTTTATTTTTATGGTTTATTTGTAAACAAAATGACAATGTGCTACATCAACATACTCTGCAAGGAAAAATGTATAGCAGTGTCTGGAAGCACTTAAAGAAATAAGCTATTCGTTTCCAAATATTTGACAGTAAAATTTGCTAGGCACCTTAAACTATAAAATTGTATTTAACGAGTTTGTAATTATTCTCAATGACAGAACAAATGAAGAAACATAGATGAAAGCAAGCAATACTTTTAGAGGGACTATCCCATAATTATTCATATACTATTAGTAACTGATATAGAAATTTAAGGTATCTCATTAATTAATGAAAATGATTATTGGCCTAGAAGAAAAAAATTAACAGTCAACGTAAAACATTATGCAAGGTTGTACTTGAATTTTACCTATGCCATTTTAAAATTGGTTTTATATTTGTTAAGAACACTGTTCTGTTTGTCACTTATATCTTCCTATGTTTAGTCTCAGCTACTTCTGTGGTCAAAAAGCTCTATTATCATAGCTCCAGTTGAGAGTTCTCAATATTACAGCTTTTAAAAAATCGGAATAACTAGAAAATAGAATATCTTATAGGATAGAAATCATTTTTGGTCCTCTCTGGATAGTCTAACCTACATAATCTAATTTTTGATTTCAAGGTTTTATTACAGGGGGATTTTCCCCTGTGGACTTCCTGAAATAATCTAAATAAACAAGAAGTTCAATTTTTCAAGCATGGAAAACCAAGTTTTCTGTATATTTCTTGTATCTAACATATGCTCATAAATTCCTTAAGAACTGTTTCATTGACATTTGAACTTTAAATTGTTTCTAAATATCATTTATATTCACTAAATTTATCTGTGTATTTCAGCTTCTACAAGTACTTGTGATCATAATTCTGCTTAGCACACCCATGTGGGACAACATACATATATTAATAATTAAAACTTTAAGTTCAGGCTTTGTGTGTGTTCATATACTCATCAAAATAATCTTTCAAATATACCAATGCTTCAGTGTTTATGAACAATATAACTCTAAAATGAACAGAAAAATACTGGCGAATAAACTTCATTATCCATTTTTATCACAACTTTGCTGCCTTTATGGCTGCTATTTACCCCTGAAATGAGGATGCTCAGTGCATTGAGCATGAAAAAAACTATTAAAATTATTCCGTGTGATATTAGAGTGCTCTTTTGTGGACCTGTACTTCTGACTGTGCTTGAAAATTTCCAAGTTTTAGAACAGCTGCTCAGATTTTATTACTAATGTATTGGAGATGCTTAACCAGTGCACCTCACTTTGCTATTGTACTGTCTTTCTTGTGGACTAACAAGCCATTAACATTGGGAATGGAGAGCTGTGGTCCTCTTATGAAATTATGTCCAAACTAGGTTTTCAAACAACCCTAAAAGCATCCTCTTGTTTTTAAAGAATATTAGTTTGTTTTTTTCTTCCTTCCTTTCTTCCTTCCTTCCTTTCTTCCTCTCTCCCTCCTTCCCTCCCTCCCTCCCTTTCTGTCTTTGTCTCTCTTTCTCTTTTCTTTCCTTCTTCACTCCCTCCCTTTCCTCCTCTCTCTTCTTCTTTTCTTTCTTTCTTTCTTTCTTCTTTCTTTCTTTCTTTCTTTCTTTCCTTAATATCTTACTGAAAACCTCTTTTCTAAAGAGTACAAAAACATAATACCTGCGACTTACATATAGGAGGTAATAAAAATTTAACATTTAAAAACTATGGCTCTGAATATGGTATTTTATGACTTTGAAGTGCTGCATGTTATTGAGTTGACTGCTTTAACATAGAGAGGCAAGAAACCCAATAGAGAAAGTATTTGTAATTGTGTCCTCTGTAAAAGACATTCATGAGCTTCTTTCTTAACAGGATATTTTATGAGCAAAATAAATAATTCTTCTTTACAATGCAGCAGGTTACTCATTTAACTTAGATATGAAAAGCTGATTATACAGGCTTTCCTAAGTTCAAGTACACACAGACTATTTTGTTAAGAGACTAAGTGGCCACAAAGTACGTTACACAGGGAATAAACCTCTTTAGCCATATAGCTGAGAACAAAGGATACGTATCACCCAATGCCTAAAATATGTGTTTTCATGTTGTTCTCCCTAAGTACAATCCTTACAGTCAGCCATTGTGAACCTGCTCTCTATAGCATGCTTTAGAGACCCCCATTTTACCTTCCACTGGCCATCACCCTTTCCAAAGTGAGTAAACTGTAGGGGCCAAGGAGACATGCTTACCTGGAACCTGTTGTTTCCCCCCTCCTTCACCATGGAACTTAGACCCTGGAATTATCTCTAGTTCCTCCATAGTCCTTTTCCCCAACACTACACAGAGCTGATTTACTGCTACTGTGCTCATCGCTAGGCCCTAATGGTGGACCTAGACTTCTGTAATTGCCTAAGGGGTTGTGGATAGAGCTTGGATGTGAGGGCTAAGATCCTTCTTTTAGTGAGGGAAGGTGCAAGGACTGGGGGGAAGAGAAGAGGACACACTGGGTGCCTACATTTGTACTCTTGACTTGGTCCTGCAAGTGTAGTCATTAGGGGTGGGCTTAATCTCCCTTACTAAGTCTATGAATGTCTTGAAAGACCAAAACAAAAAAAAAATCCTAATTATCTTCATATCCCAAAGCCTAGCATTTTTTTTTTTTATTCTTTAATAGACTTTTTCCAACCTGAAATAGCAAACTTCTCGTCCTTGGGCAAGATCTGACCTGTAGAATTTTTATGTTGGGTCAGCACAGTATTTAAATTTTATTTTGAATAAATATTTAATATTTGGGAAATTCTACACAATAATCTGGCTTCTCAGAAAAAAAAATCTGAAAGACACTAGTCCTAGCCATGTTCCCAAATACTATCTGCAAAGACCAACTTCTTCCTCACCCTCAACAGATCTTCTGTCGTTTGTCTAGTTTTTCACAGTCAGAGATTCCCATGGTTTTTCTTACAACAATTTCAATGTTGTGAGTCAACTGCCTGGATCCTTTAGGCATTTGAATATGTCACATCTGCAATAAACATGTATGAAATAAATGAGAAATTAAAACATAGAAGATACTACTATGTCAGTATTAAAATTCTATATTAAATTTTAATAATTTAATGATTATTATTTTTTTATTTAAATTCATAGGCCAGTATTAAAATTCTGAGTATCTAGGAGTTGCTATTAAAACAGAACTCCCCTGTGAAGAGAAATTGATTTGTGCAAATGAACTTGCACTAACTCTGTATCTATGAAGTTTAATTCTTAAATTTTGTGAAAAATTATCCATAGTCTCATTAGTCTTAACTCCCAAATGTTAAAAGTCCCTATTTCAGCCCAGAGGCCTTAAAGATGGTGGAGGAGTGAGACGTGGCAATCACCTTCCTCCCCACAAATACATCAAAACTACATCTACATGTGGAACAACTCCTACAGAACACCTACTGAACACTGGTACAAGACCTCAGACTTCCCAAAAGGCAGGGAACAGATGCCCTCAGGAGACCTACATGCAGATGCAGGGCCCAATCCAAAGCTGAACCCAAGGAGCTGTGTGAACAAAGAAGAGAAAGGGAAATTTCGCCCAGCAGCCTCAGGAGCAGCAGATTAAATCTCCGCAATCAACTTGATGTACCCTGCGTCTGTGGAATACCTGAATAGACAACAAATCATCCCAAAACTGAGGCAGTGGACTTTGGGAGCAACTATAGACTTGGGGTTTGCTTTCTGCATCTAATTTGTTTCTGGTTTTATGTTTATCTTAGTTTAGTATTTAGAGCTTATTATCATTGGTAGATTTGTTTATTGATTTCGTTGCTCTCTTCCTTTTTTATACATATATATTTTTTTTCTTTTTCCTTTTCTTGTTGGTGTGTATGTGTATGCTTCTTTCTGTGATTTTGCCTGTATAGCTTTGCTTTTGTCAGTTGTCCTATGGTTCTGACTGTCCTTTTTTTTTTTTGTTTTTGTATACTCTTTAGACCTTGGTATCATTAGTGGATTTGTTTTTAAGTTTGATTGCACTCTTCTTTCTTTCTTTTTATTACTTTTTATTTTTAATATTTTTTTCTTTTTTAATAACTATATTTTTTAATAACTATATTTTATTTTATTTATTTATTTTTTCTTTCTTTCTTTCTTTCTTTTTCTCCCTTTTCTTCTGAGCCATGTGGCTGACAGGGTCCTGGTCCTCTGGCCGGGTGTCAGGCTTGAGCCTCTGAGGTGGGAGAGCTGAATTCAGGACATTGGTCCACCAGAGCCCTCCCAGCCCCATGTAATATCAAATGGCAAAAGCTGTCCCAGAGGTCTCCAACTCAATGCTAAGACCCAGCTCCACTCGACGACCAGCAATCTCCAGTGCTGGACACCCTATGCCAAACAGCTAACAAGACAGGAACACAACCCCACCCGTTATCAGAGAGGCTGCCTAAAATCATAATAAGGTAACAGACATGCCCAAACACACCACTGCCCACCAGAAAGACAAGATCCAGCCTTATCCACCAGAACACAAGCACCAGTCCCCTCTACCAGGAAGCCTACACAACACACTGAACCAACCTTAGCCACTGGGGGCAGACACCAAAAACAATGGGAACTATGAACCTGCAGCCTTTGAAACGGAGACCCCAAACACAGTAAGTTAAGCAAAATGAGAAGACAGAGAAACACACAGCAGATGAAGGAGCAAGGTAAAAACCCACCAGACCAAACAAATGAAGAGGAAAGAGGCAGTCTACCTGAATTCAGAGTAAGAATAGTGAAGATGATCCAAAATTTTGGAAATAGAATGGAGAAAATACAAGAAATGTTTAACAAGACCCTAGATGAACTAAAGTGTAAACAAACAATGACAGAACAACCCAATAAGTGAAATTAAAAATTCTCTAGAAGGAATCAGTAGCAAAATAACTGAGGCAGAAGAACGGATAAGTGACCTGGAAGATAAAGCAGTGGAAATAACTACCCCAGAGCAGAATAAAGAAAAAAGAATGAAAAGAATTAAGCACAATCTCAGAGACCTCTGGGACAACATTAAACACACCAGCATTTGAATTATAGGGGTCCCAGAAGAAGAAGAGAAAAATAAAAGGGACTGAGGAAATATTTGAAGAGATTATAGTTGAAAACTTCCCTAATATGGGAAAGGAAATAGTCAATCAAGTCCAAGAAGGGCAGAGAGTCCCATACAGGATAAATCCAAGGAGAAACGCGCCAAGACACATATTAATCAAATTATCAAAAATTAAATAAAAAGAAAAAATATTAAAAGCCGCAAGGGAAAAGCAACAATTAACATACAAGGAAATCCCCGTAAGGTTAACAGCTGATCTTTCAGCAGAAACTCTGCAAGCCAGAAGGGAGTGGCAGGACATACTTAAAGTGATGAAAGGGAAGAACCTACAACCAAGATTACTCAGCAATGATCTATTTCAGATTTGACGGAGAAATTAAAACCTTTACAGACAAGCAAAAGCTAAGAGAATTCAGCACCACCAAGCCAGCTATTCAACAAATGCTAAAGGAACTTCTTTAGGCAGGAAACACAAGAGAAGGAAAAGACTTACAATAGCAAACCCAAAACAATTAAGAAAATGGTAATAGGAACATACATATTGATAACTACCTTAAATGTAAATGGATTATATGCTCCCACCAAAAGACACAGATTGGCTGAATGGATACAAAAACAAGACCCGTGTATATGCTGGCTAAAAGAGACCCACTTTAGACCTATGGACACATACAGACTGAAAGTGAAGGGATGGAAAAAGATATTCCATGCAAATGGAAATCAAAAGAAAGCTGGAGTAGCAATTCTCATATAGGACAAAAAAGGCTTTAAAATAAAGACTATTACAAGAGACAAAGAAGGGCACTACATAATGATTAAGGGATCAATCCAAGGAGAAGACATAACAACTGTAAATATTAATGCACCCAACATAGGAGCACCTCAATACATAAGGCAAATGGTAAAAGCCATAGAAAGGGACATCGACAGTAACACAATCATGAGAGGGGACTTTAACACCCCAGTTTCACCAATGGACAAATCATCCAAAATGAAAATAAATAAGGAAACACAAGCTTTAAATGATACATTAAACAAGATGGACTTAATTGATATTTATAGGACATTCCATCTAAAAACAAGAGGTTACACTTTCTTCTCAAGTGCTCATGGAACATTCTCCAGGATAGATCATATCTTGGGTCTCGAATCAAGCCTTGGTAAATTTAAGAAAACTGAAATCATATCAAGTATCTTTTCCAACCACAGCACTATGAGACTAGATATTAATTACAGGAAAAAATCTGTAAAGAATACAAACACATGGAGGCTAAACAATACACTACTAAATAACCAAGATACCATGAAGAAATCAAAGAGGAAATCAACAAATACCTAGAAACAAATGAGAATGAAAACACAACAACCCAAAACCTATTGGATACAGCAAAAGAAGTTCTAAGAGTGAAGTTCATAGCAGTACAATCCTACCTCAAGGAACAAGAAAAATCTCAAATAACAACCTAACCTTACACCTAAAGCAATTAGAGAAAGAAGAACAAAAGAACCCCAAAATTAGCAGAAGGAAAGAAATCATGAAGGTCAGATCAGAAATAAATGAAAAAGAAATGAAGGAAACAATGCAAAGATCAATAAAACTAAAAGCTGGTTCTTTGAGAAGCTAAACAAAATTGATAAACCATTAGCCAGACTCATCAACAAACAAAGGCAGAAGACTTAAATCAATAGAATTAGTAATGAAAAAGAAGTACCAACTGACACTGCAGAAATCCAAAGGATCATGAGCCATTACTACAAGCAACTATATGCCAATAAAATGGACAACCTGGAAGAAATGGACAAATTCTTAGAAAAGCACAACTTCCAAGACTGAACCAGGAAGAAATAGAAAATATAAACAGATCAATCACAAGCACTCAAATTGAGACTATGATTAAAAATCTTCCAACAAATAAAAGCCCAGGACCAGATGGCTTCACAGGCAAATTCTATCAAACATTTAGAGAAGAGCTAACACCTATCCTTCTCACACTCTTCCAAAATATAGCAGAGGGAGGAACACTCCCAAACTCATTCTACGAGGCCACCATCACCCTGATACCACCACCAGAAAAAGATATCACAAAGAAAGAAAACTACAGGCCAATATCACTGATGAACATAGATGCAAAAATCCTCAACAGAATACTAGCAAACCGAATCCAACAGCACATTAAAAGGATCATACACCATGATCACGTGGGGTTTATCCCAGGAATGCAAGGATTCTTCAGTATATGCAAATCAATCAATGTGATAAATCATATTAACAAACTGAAGGAGAAAAACCGTATGATCATCTCAATAGATGCAGAGAAAGCTTTTGACAAAATTCAGCACCCATTTATGATAAAAACTCTTCAGAGAGTAGGCATAGAGGGAACTTAGCTCAACATAATAAAGGCCATATATGACAAACCCACAGCCAACATCATTCTCAATGGTGAAATATTGAAACCATTTCCGCTACGATCAGGAACAAGACAGGGTTGCCCACTCTCACCACTATTATTCAACATCGTTTTGGAATTTTTAGCCACAGCAATCAGAGAAGAAAAAGAACTAAAAGGAATCCAAATCAGAAAAGAAGTAAAGCTGTCACTATTTGAGGATGACATGATACTATACATAGAGGATCCTAAAGATGCTACCAGAAAACTGCTAGAGCTAATGGATGAATTTGGTAAAGTAGCAGGATACAAAATTAATGCCCAGAAATCTCTTGCATTCCTATATACTAATGATGAAAAATTTGAAAGAGAAATTAAGGAAACACTCTCATTTACCATTGCAACAAAAAGAATAAAATACCTAGGAATAAACCTCCCTAAGGAGACAAGAGACCTGTATCCAGAAAACTGTAAGATACTGATGAAAGAAATTAAAGATGATATGAACAGATGGAGAGATATGCCCTGTTCTTGGATTGGAAGAATCAACATTGTGAAAATGACTCTACTACCCAAAGCAATCTACAGATTCAGGGCAATCCCTATCAAACTACCAATGGCATTTTTCACAGAACCAGAAAAAAATTTTCACAATTTGTATGGAAACACAATAGACCCTGAATAGCCAAAGCAATCTTCAGAATGAAAAACGGAACAGGAGGATTCAGGCTCCCTGACTTCAGACTATACTACAAACCTATAGTAATCAAGACAGTATGGTACTGGCACAAAAACAGAAATATAGATCAATGGAACAGTATAGAAAACTGAGAGATAAACCCACGCACGTATGTCGCCTTATCTTTGATAAAGGAGACAAGAATATACAATGGAGAAAAGAGAGCCTCTTCAGTAAGTGGTGCTGGGAAAAGTGGACAAAAAGCTACATAAAAGAAAGAAATTAGAACACTCCCTAATACCTTACACCAAAATAAGCTCAAAATGGATTAAAGACCTAAAGGTAAGGCCAGATACTTTAAAACTCTTAGAGGAAAACATAAGCAGAACAGTCTATGACATAAATCACAGCAAGATCCTTTTTGACCCACCTCCCAGAGAAATGGAAATAAAAACAAAAATAAACAAATGGGACCTAATGAAACTTATAAGCTTTTTCACAGCCAAGGCAACCATAAACAAGACAAAAAGGCAACCCTCAGAATGGGAGAAAATATTTGCAAACAAAGCAACTGATAAAGGATTAATCTCCAAAATATATAAGCAGCTCATGTAGTTGAATATCAAAACAACAAATAACCCAACCACAAAATGGGCAGAAGACCTAAATAGACATTTCTCTAAAGAAGATATACAGATTGCCAACAAACACATGAAAGGATGCTGAACATCACTAATCATGAGATAAATGCAAATCGAAACTACAATAAGGTATCACCTCACACCGGTCAGAATGGCCATCGTCAAAAAATCTACAAAGAGTAAGTGTTGGAGAGGGTGTGGAGAAAAGGGAACCCTCTTGCACTGTTGGTGGGAATATAAATCGATACAGCCACTATGGAGAACAATATGGAGTTCCCTCAAAAAACTAAAAATAGAATTACCATATGACCCAGTAATGCCACTACTGTGCATATACCCTGAGAAAACTGTAATTCAAAAAGAGTCATGTACCACAGTGTTCATTGCAGTTCGATTTACAATAGCCAGTGTCCATAGATGCTGTGTCCATAGACAGATGAATGGATAAAGAAGATGTGGTGCATATATGCAATGGAATATTACTCAGCCATAAAAAGAAATGAAATTGAGTTATTTGTAGTGCAGTGGATGGACGTAGGGTCTGTCATACAGAGTGAAGTAAGTCAGAAAGAGAAAAACAAATACCATATGTTAACACATATATATGGAATCCAAAAAAAAAAGAAAAAGGTTCTGAGTAATCTTGGAGTAGGACAGGAATAAAGACACAGACATAAAGAATGGACTTGAGGACACGGGGAGGGGGAAAGGTAAGCTGGGACGAAGTGAGAGAGTGGCATGGACATATATACACTACCAAATGTAAAATAGATAGCTAGGGGGAAGCAGCTGCATAGCATAGGGAGATCAGCTCGGTGCTTTTTGTCCACCTAGAGGGGTGTGATAGGGAAGGTGGGAGGGAGACACAGAGGGAAGAGTTATGGGGATATATGTATAGCTGATTCACTTTGTTATACAGCAGAAACTAACACACCATTGTAAAGCAATTATACTCCAGTAAAGATGTTAAAAGAATAAGTCCCTATCTGAGATTCCTAATCAGATAGTTTTTGAAAGAGAAACATGAAAATGTCTGCTTTGTATCTGAAACCAACTCTCTCTAATTTGAATTTCATAGTTCTCTAAAGGACTGTTAGAACTTTGTGCCTCAAAAAGGCATGAAGTCATAAATACATTTTTCCTTTTCAAAATATCACTTTACCCCATTGGTCTAAAAAAATTTATTGTTAATATTTTTCTTTTCAGTACCTAATGCTAGGTAATTTATGACAGAACCAAATGCTAGGTACTTTATTATGTATGGATTTATATTTCATATTTCAGTTATCATGGTAACTTTGAATGTGTTAATGTGATGGCCTTTATTACAAATGAAATAGTCTACCTTTATATCACATCTCTTCTTTGAAGAAGTATTTTTCTATAAAATATGTAATAGTTCATCAATGATGGCATTTGTATTATAGTTGTGGCTACCAGATAGGGAAGGAAGAAATACATAGGGAAGATATTTCAAAATAAACAATAGTCATTTTTTTCTGTGTGTGATAAGAAGATAAAATCAGAGGATGGCTAAATTTTTACAACTGAAATTCCAACCACTTGTCTATCATGAACTTCTCCAAATTCCCTTCCCAATGCCATCAGATTAGTCTTTCAAATATACTACTAATTTTGGAAAGAAAACATTATATTCTAGTTGAATTACTCAATACAAGCAGAGAAGATAGGCTAAATACAATTAAGGGCCTATATCTAAACCTTAAATATTTATTCATTTATTTATTTATGGCTGCCGTGGGTCTTCGTTGCTGCGCGCGAGCTTTGTCTAGTGTGGCGAGCGAGGGTTACTCATTGGCAGTGCGCGGGCTTCTCATTGCGGTGGCTTCTCTTGTTGCAGAGCACAGGCTCTAGGTGCGTGGGCTTCAGTAGTTATGGCACGCAGGCTCAGTAGTTCTGGCTTGCGGGCTCTAGAGCACAGGCTCAGTAGTTGTGGCGCATGGGCTTAGTTGCTCTGTAGCATGTGGGATCTTCCCAGACCAGGGATCGAATCTGTGTCCCCTGCATTGGCAGGCGGATTCTTAACCACTGCACCACAAGGGAAGTCCCTAAACCTTAATTTTATGCAGGTATTTTACAAAACCTCAGCTATGCATCCTAAATGGTTGGGTTCCAAAATATTAGATTTGAAAGCTCTTCATTGGTTATATTTGGTAATATTTCATGCAGCTCTCTTCTGTACTCCAGGTAGAAAATTTACCTAATGTGGAGAATCCTAAAAATCTTAAGACCCCACCGCATTATGTATTTCCCTTGTCTGTCCAACTCTAGCATTATCCTCCTTCCTGGACAGCTGTGGAATATACCTGTGTTCACAGCACATTTTCTTGGTTGCGAGCTTCATTCTGAATTGAAGCCACAGTCTGCAGTAAGTCTCCCAAAGACATGGGGGTTTTATTGATCTGGTTTTCCTTCATGTTATCTTTCAATTCTTGATGACTTGACTTTCAGTGAATCAGTTTAAAGCTTACTTCTGAGGCATGAGAATTCAGTGACAGCTTTCACTGTTGTACCCTTTATGAAGAGATTTGGCTGCATGTAAGATACAGTTTAGTTGTCAGTCCTTAGCACACAGCTGACATCTTAAAATGATCCATAATCTGTTACAGGATTACTCGTGTGAGAGCTCCTACATGGAGTGTACAGCCTGCTGGGATGTCAGTATCAATGTTTTACTCTGTACATAGGTAACAGCAAGTGGTCTTGTGATTTAAGGGACAAGGTCTAGAAGTGACACTTTTAGAGAGCAAAGCTATTATAAAAAATTGGGCTGAAACAAATGGCATAACCATCTGCAGAGGTACCTTTTCCAAAGAGATTGTTTATAAATATGTTGTTTAGAAAACTTGGTGAAACACCTAATATAATCAATTGTAGATCAAATTTGGAATATAGAGGCAAATGCAATCAATTACAGTTTGTGGGTTGGAATAAAGATGTACGAATATACTGTTACAAATGTTTAGTGGGATAAACAAAACTTATTTTTAGGTTCTTCCTAGGAATAACTCTGGGAGATATAAAGTATTTTCAGAGTTTCCAATGGCTAGCTCTTTAAACCAACATAATAATATTCTGAATTAGTTCATGTAGTAGAAGAATTGGAATTAATGTATAGCTTAGAAGATATTGGGTGTATACTACAGGCAATGCACAATCTTTGGTATTATTTTATCATGGGAGTAACTAGGGCTGCTACTAAATCTACTAGATGGCTAAGACTTCAGAAAAATAATTTTTGAAGGTCGTTTTCTATTGAAGAGAAGTCCAAATTGCAAAAGGAATGTCAGTTTCTCTTTGGGCATGTCTCAAGACTAATTCAGGAGAGCACAACATCACGACTTTGATTGGAGGCAATCAAGGACATCAATTGGAAGGACTGTTTGGTACTGCAGAGCAATAATCTCAAAGTCCCTTGAAGGAGATACAGATAGTCTCCCCTGGGGGACTGAAAACCATCTGCAAGAGATATAGGGTGAATACTCTGAGTGCCAACAATAGAAGCTGCAGAAGATAAAAGATGTTTTTTTATCCACAGGTGCTGTAAACTAACGGTAGCCCATATCTTTGGCCAACAGATGGGCAAGAGCCTTAGGCCTCCCAGGTCTAAGGAAGGTACTGAAAGGAATATTGTAGGAAATGATATGTTTGTTGTGAATATTACCTAGCATCTATATTCCCTCTTCCTCGTCCTAATAGATAACTTGAAATTCAAGTGTCTAAGGGGAGGTTGTACTCTCAGCTCTAGGGTTACAACTTTTTGGTCTAAGAATAAACCAACCCCAAGATATTGGGTCTGTCATGAAATACAATATAATTCTACCTAAATATATGAAAGTACTGTCTTGCCAAATGTAAACAAGGCCCTGGTTGTTACTCTCAACCATCCTAGAACCTTGAAGAAAAACTACTTAATGAAAAAGTTGACAATTTGGGAAGCAGAAAAGAAAGATACAAAGAACTTGGCTTTTAAATAATGAAGTTGGACTTATGAATGAATCCATGTGAAGCCAGCACTAGCTCTCATTTCCCTCTCCCTATTTATTCTGAGTAGGATTTGGGTAGTGCAGGTTTATCCTAATTGGTAATATCATGAAGTGGAGTTGGAGAAGAGTAAAGTTAGGGGCAAGGAGACCAGTTAAAAGACTATTGCTATTATTTGGATTAAGGGCTTGGACTGCATGATGCAAACTATGGTATTGGAGAAATTAAATTAAACCTAATATGTTATAAAAACTTGAGCCTTAAAACGATCCATAATCTGTTACAGGATTACTCACCCTAGACCTCCTACCTGGACTGTACAGCCTGTTGGGGTGTCGGTGTCAATACTGTCCTCTGTATATAGGTATCTAATGATAAGCAGTTGTGTGTTTTAAGGGACAAGGTCTAGGAAATGGCATTTTCAGAGAACAAAACCATTATACTGAACAAATGGTATAACCATCTACCAATCAAAACAATTTAATTTATTGTGTTGTCACTGTGTTAGACACTGCTGTCATTTTGTCTTAATTCTTACTGTCTCAGCAGGAATTATTCTCATTTTACAGATGAGGAATCTGAGACTCGCTAAGTTTAAGCAAGTTGCAAAAAATCATGTGCCTAATAACTGAAAGCACTCAAATTTAATCCCAAATCTGTTTAGCTTCTAAAAACTGTGGTCTTTCCATCATATTGAGTATAATATTTTGTGTTTACATTGTCATATTTTTTATCACCAATCTCATAATATGCAACACACGTATACTGAGTACCAGTTGATGACAAGGGCATAAACTTTATTATTATCTATCTATTCTTTGATGCTTCTACTCTGAAACAAATCCTACTAGGTTGGAAAAGAGCCAATGCAAACATCCAGTGCCTTCAAAATCAAACTGAAAATTCCAATACCATCTATTAAAATACAGATTTTCTAAATTACACAGAAATTAGGAGCTGAAGTCATTGAGCTCCAGATTATCTAAAAATTTTCCCTAAATTTAGAAAATTTATCAGTGTTTTGGAAGGTTTTAGTAAAATGCTTCTTGTGTGTGTGTATTTGTGTATGTGTGTGTATAACGGAGAAACAGAGCGAGACAGAGACAGAGACAGAGATTGACCTAACCAAAGAGTTAGATGCACTCCATGCACCCCCAGTTTCTCCAGATTCAGAAGGAGTTGTTTGCTCTTCTCTCTGTGAACTGTCTTCATATGGTACATATATTTTTGTAGAAATACAACCCCTCCAGTGAGCACCCTGTTTTTTCCTCTTTATCTAGAGCAAGGGCTTGCAAACTTTTTTGTAAAGAGCCAGATATTAAATATTTTTGGTTTTATGGACCAGATGTTCTCTGTCACGACTATTCAGCTCTGCCATTGTAATGTGAAAGCAGCCATATAGAATATGAATGGAGTGGCTGTGTTCTAATGAAACTTTATTTACAAAAACAGGTGGCTGGTGAAGTTGGCCCATGGGTCGTAATTTGCTAACCCATGATTTAGGGCATCACTATGTTATTTGTCTTCTTTTACCAGTTCTGAATTATCTTGAAATAAAAGTTAAGTATAAAAAAATCAGGAAATCAAATTATCCTGAAATAAAATATTTGGGAATAAATTATTCTGAAATATATATTTCTTCTATTTACTAATTTTTCAAACTGAATTTCAAACCCTATCTATCCTTAGCATATTTCTTCTATCCCTTGTCTCTACAAACACCCCCCCCAATCTGATATTGATTACCTCCTCAACCAGTCACTACCCCACAATGACATGATGTTCATTTCATTCCTCTACCTCCTTTTTTCTACAGTTTGTACTTAATCAAATGCCCACACAGAGTTTACCTACCCAAATGCTGCTCATATTTCAAAATTCATTGTGTAGGGGCTAGAATGAGCACGAATTTTTGTTGTTTGCCTGAGTATTCTAATTCTTGATGATATTTATCTAATTTAACTAATAACTTATGGCTCTGTGACAGATTATTCCCTCTGTGTGTGGATATGACTGTGTGTGGGTGTGTTTTACTGCTGCTTTAGGATCTGGGGATTCAGGAATGATGAAAATGTCCAAAAGTCCTGCCTGTGTGGAATCTACATTCTACTAGACAAGACGATCATTTGAGTAGCTGTTTCCAAATGATATTTTGCTTGTATTAAGCAATATTGTGTGTTATATCTTTCCTTCTCATTAAGATTATAGTATGAATGAAGACAGAAGACTGTTCTCTGTTTTGTATATATCTCACACAATAACTAGTGGAGTGTTTTTATTGCCAAAACTCAAAATAGTGAATTAAATTAAAAAGTGAAGTTTTTGTTTTAAATTACATATATTTAAAAGTTTTAGGTATTATAATTTGCCACATTTTCCAACGTTCTTGTTTGTAAGAGCACCATGGATTTTACAACTGCAGGTTGCTTCTTAAGTTTCTCCAAAAGTTAAGAGTAACCCACATTTTGACCCTGACATAAGGGAGCAATAATGCAGGTTGAGTGAAGGGGCAGGATGCTTAGGAGAGACAAGACACTTGGGCTGATTGTAAAGAGACTGCAGCTCTCTTTTTTATTGTCTGATAAGAAAAAAAAAACCTTTTCTCCATAAAACTATTGTTAATTCAGGGAGAAAAAGAAGAAGGAGAAAGGTGAAGAATGATATTAAGAAAGCATTTTTCTTGATTTCTTGCTTCCATGCATGTGGCAAAAATATTCAAGGAAAAAATGCAAGCATCGGCCTAATCTGGGCCACTTTTAAAAGGATTCAGTACCTTTTCTTTAAACCCCAATTATTCAGTTGAGAGATTAAATTTTCAATTTCTAAATCAAGTGACAAGATGTGTCAGAATTACATATAGGTCAGAAAGGGCACAATTCTAAGTCATCTGAATTGAATATTGTTACGAAGATGTATTTCTCACCTTATCCTACAATTACTTTCACGTAAGTATACAGCCTAATTTGCCTCTAACGGAAGGATGATGGCAGAGGCCCAATATTTAATTAAGACCCGTCTCCTATAAACTAATGGTTGAATTTGACACCTTGTTGCTATATCCTAACAGGGATGAGATTTTGTAAGGGTTTTGGCAGGGATCCAGTCATCACAGCTGTTCTTGTAGGATCACTGCTTTGAGAAAACCGTTTTCCCATCTCTAAATACCCTATTTTCAAATGTAATTTTGCTGTGAGAACTTCTTTTATCCTTTTTTACACATAAATCCTTCCCCTCTGGGAATACTTTAACATTGGCTACTAACTGCTGTTCACAACTGTTACTCATCTGTGATATCATTGTAAAGTAAATCACCAGAAACTATCCAAATGTCACAGGGAGGGCAGTATTTAACTGTTACAAGGTTAAGGTAGAGAAGCTTCTAGGCAAAAGAAACAACACATATCATTAGTATAACATAAAATTATTAAATTGGTATAAGCATATTAAATTTATGTCTGTAGCATTTTATTCTTTTTATTCTAATAGATGAGATGCAGGTATTGGGAGATACTCAGATTCAGGTTCCCAATTCCAGATATTGGGAATATTCAGAAACACTACACATAGAGTGGATTCTAAGGTCCTGGAGTGAAGGCATGAACAAAATGTGTTTCTTTTGGAGTGGCACTTAAGGGCATTAGAATAAATCTTTGCTCTAAGTCTGACATTATACAACTAGCTTACATATGGCTTTTCATTGGGCTAAACATAGTTTTACAATAAATTAAATATACGTATGTAATTATTGTGATTGGTATTTATAGGATTGTGATTATGTAAACTCTAAACTCCAGGAAAAACCTGGGCTTTGAAAAGTACATGATTAAACTTTGTATTCTGAGCCTGCTAAGTTCACCTCTGTATGACATGCCAAAGTGCTCATAACCAGAATATGACAGAATTGCATATATGACACTAGCACCAAAATTGCTCATTTGATCCATTGTGTCTCATTTTGCCTTGGACTACACTAATTTTGAGTCCTGATTAACTCTGTCTCTTCTTTTGCTTAGGCAGTCTTACTTGGCATGTCGATTGTCTTCCTTGCAGTCTTTCAACTTTCTACTTTGTTCCCTCAAATTTGAATGGTGTCTAATTTAACTAGTCCTGGATATCCACTGGCTGTTAAGCTGAGAACAAATACCACTTGACACAGAACCACCACCATCAGCTATCACAGCAGTCTATGTCACCACCCAACACGTGTGTGGTTTTGAGATGTAATGTTGTTAATCATACAGAGGTCTAATATTAACACGTAATTAATAGTCAACTTAGAGGGTGCATATTTTTTTTAAGTATGCTTTAAGTGGTAGTATCACTCTATCTTGGCTTCCCTGTAATATTCCCTTTTCTGCTGATTCAGTTTATATACTTAATTACACCAACAGGCATCCCAACTTTGATTCCTTTTATAGCTGGGTATCTATAAACAATTGTATATCTAGGAATGTTAAAGAATACCTTCATTCCCTTATTGATATTATTAAAGACTAAACATAAAGGATTTTGAACAGGGCTGACTTCATAGGTGTGAGACCCATGTGCTTACACAGGGCTGCACACTCAGAAGTATCCGCACTTCGTAAAATGCTCTGCCTCTTTGTCTCGAAATCCTTAAGAATTTTTGAACGATTTTATTTTTCACTAGGATTGACAAATTACGTAGCCAGCTTGCTTTTGAAATTTGGCAAAGGCAATAGTAAATCTGGTCATAGGTGATATCAGATATTAAGGAGGTAAGAACTCTCAGGATATAGGAGAAGCTTTAATTCAGTAAGTATTAAGTGTGTACTATTTGGCAGGCACTGTTGTTCTAGGTACTGGGGATATGTTGGTCCAGCAAACAGACAAAATCCTTGCATTACAGAGCTTATGTACTAGGGAGGAGAGACAGATAGTAAGTGAATAAAAAGACTACTACTGCATTGTATGCTAGATGATAAGAATTGTGGAGGAAATTGAAGTATTATAAGAGGAATGAAGAGAGAGAGAGAGAAAGACAAACAGACAGAAACTACCCACCAGGACAGAACTGGGATAGGATTTAACATCAATCTCCCTCTCTACTAAAATTATCTCTGCCTTATGACAAACTCTCCTCTCTGACCCTTTAACATGAAAGGGGGTCATTAGTCTGTCATTTAGGTGAGAAAACAGAATTAGTGCAAAGTTTCTCTGAGAAGTTATTGAAATCAAATTTGTCGTTGATTAAATTCTGTCTCTGGCTCAGAACAAATTCTTTCTTGTGGCAGATGGTGGAGGTGGAGGTGTCTATGATGAATGCATTGCCTTTAATTCTGCCAGCTAAATTGTTTCCATCCTAAGATAAGCACAATCAGAGATGTGATGGGTCTGGGTATTTGTAAAAGGAACATGACACCTTTGCAAATATATTTGAAGATTTATAAGAGCATGTGAGGGTCATATAGCCAAGATGATCAATTTTCCAAGCCATTTGTTACTTAAAAAATAATAAATACCAGAAAATTAATCTTATGGTATTACATATTCTACCTTGGAGGACATTTGGTCCTGTCCAAACATCTGTTGAGACATTTAGTCCATGATTCATTTAATAATACAAACATTTAACTTCATTAAATTTTTTTACATTATTTTTATTGTAGTTCATGATGAATTTTGGATTTCACATTTATTCTTGTTCTTCTTCATCACGAAGTTCCACAGGGTGACTCTTAAGTTAATGAGCAATTGCTCTCAAGTATGTATCAACCTGATTATTGATTTTATATTTGTTATGTATTAACAACCTCTGTAATATGAATTTGATTTTGTTAGTATCATCATGAAATTGATGGCCTTTTTTGAGTGTGACCACCAAGAATCTGGATGATAACTTATTCATGGCTTTCCTGTTCATCTTTTAACACTTAGACAAATCTCCAAACTGAAAGATTATGCACTATCATCAGCCTTTGAAATTTGCTGTGCCTGCCTTCCACTGCATTGTTCATCCTGTGGTTGCTGGTCAGTACTGATATACAAGCAGTCCAAGTTTCTGGTGGAAATCTTGGAGCTTCTGCTCTTCTTCTGCCTCTGCCATGCCTTCCAGGGACATACACTGTCTCAACATAATCCTTTTGGTCATCTAAATTTTTTTTTGCAATCTCCACAGTGTACTCAAACATTTCATTTACATCTTCCAAAGGTACGTGTGAACGTCCAAACGACATGGATGCACATTTACAGGTGTTACTTGTCATATACTCTTGTGTTAGACCCAGGGAAGATATTTTTGCCACAGTGATTGTGAAAAGAGAAACAAGCATTCTTTTTACTTGCACATTTGGTAGTAGTTGAATCACACACATATTTGTAATCTCGGAATCTATTAGGCACAATGAAGGGTTATCGTTGAAATTTTTTTCCCATGTAAATGCAAGTACTTTCTCCCATATATATATATATATATATATATATATATATATATATATATATATATGTAAGTGTCTTCTCACCTTTCCATTATTAGTGCAAAATCAATAGCATAGTATAACCCAATACTACATCGTAGTGCCCAGTAAATAACTGAGTGAACAATGTTGGTGCTGTCTTGAACCTGCCATTACTGTATAATGTGGTCCTGGCACTTTATGTCAAAAACTGTCCTAAGTCGTGTAAATAAGTATTCTTTCATCATCTTGAGCACCGGAGTCATGCATAAGAAATGGTTCTCTATGTCTGATCACTTTATACTCTTCTGGAATTTCAATTCCATGCAATGAAGTTGGGTTTGGAGGTCAATGTCTACTTTGAATTCTATTTAGGTCCCTCTTTAATGACCTCTTCATCATAAATATCATGCAAATCACAGAGAGTTCTTTGAAGTACCTGCAATGCCATTGCATTTGGTTCTTCTTCTGTGTGTCCTTTCAACCTATTCGGGGTTTTCCTTACTTCCCCTTCAACACCAACATTATGCTGATGCTTTCCTGTCGCATCTTGAATGATTGGAATGTTATCATAATCCTGACTAGTTATACATCTGGCATTGCAGGTTGTTTTCTCTTCACAGTGCTGGTACCTTTTACCTCTATTTTTGTTAAAGGAGTGGAAATGATAACCAAACCATTATAATGTAGCACATTTTTTCTTTTGTGAGTATACTTTTTCTGCCATATTCATATTCATATTGCTAAGCAACAAAAGAAGGGTTTTTTTTTTTTCTTTTGTAGCCATCTGACCAGTGGTTGCTGCTTTACTGATAGGAGAAACCTTACTAATGTCTTACAGATTGGACACGCTGTTTGGCCAGGCTGCATCAACCAGTAGAGAGACATCAGCTGAGGACGTGGTGGTTCACACTGATGAGCAGGTAAGCGTGAGAGTCACACCCACTAAAACCTCTCTATGCTTCATGAGGTCTACCTTAATTGTACTTCTAGAGGACATCAGTTCAAGGGAAGCACCACCCATTAACCCTGAGCAATGGAATAGTTGGTTGGGGGTTAATTAGATGCCCGATATCACTCCCATGGTGGATATTACACTGATAAGTGAGATGCTCTGTAAAATGTTTACATCAACTCGTTTGCCACCTGTTTCACATAGTGACTTGACCAAGCTCCTCCTTTCAAACTCCACCTTTATTGAATGACCAGACACACCCAACCAAATGCCCAGTGATACACTAATGCACCATGCATCACAGGGTCCCATCCCTGACTTCTTATCTTCTATGCATTTCTCTCACTGTAAGGCTCTTCCTTGGTACCCATGGTCAATATAACTCCCACTCTTCTGCAGATTTGAACCCCCACCCCATCTACCTAACCGCATGTGCCGCTACCAGCTAGGCTACCGAGGCAAGAAGGGTTATTACTGGCAATATAACCACAACATAGTTACTGGACCAATAAAATATGATAATATTTTTATGTATTAATCTCGTAAACCAAAGTATAAATAAATGATATGGGCATTTAGCAACCCAGGGACATTTTCTAAGCATGGGTGTTTTTGACAGGACCAAGTATCAAGGGACGTTTGTCACGGACTAAATATGCTTATGGATGTTTTGATAGGACCAAATTTCAAGGACCTTTTGTCATGGGCCAAATATCTCAATGGACTTTTAGAACAGGACCAAATGTCTGCTAGTCCATATTCTATGATTCAAATGTTATATCTCTTAGTTTTTTATGTTATTTTGACTTGGAAAGATGTAATATGTATGTGCTAACTTAATGTACATATCATAAAATTGGTCCATGATGGAAGAATACAGTTGTCAAGTACAACACTCTATCCATGATACCTTCTAATTGTCATAGCATCTTTACCATATTGACCTAAAATCCCTTTAAATGTAAAACAAATGGAATTTGTCACCTTCTCACAATCCATGCAAATACTATATCACCACCATGCTTTAAGAGCTCATCATATAGACCCAGGAAACCAAATTAACTTTGATAAGTTTACGTAGTAAGTCAGTAGGTCAGCTGATAAATGTGTGGCTCTTCAAGAGATTGAACTACTTTATTTATATCAAAAACTTGTATATATCCAACCTTAGCACTCTTAAAGTTTACAGGCAGAATAAAATTTAATAGAACTATATATCTCCAATAACTGGCTGAATTGTGTAAATTTTAAAATCTGTTCATATTAACAGCAGTGTCATCAAAAGTAATCATCATTACTTAAATAGTGACAGTCTTCACCAAACACTCTTGCTTTTGGCTGGACATTCTGCCACTACCATAGTGTATTGAACAGATACAATCATCTCTATGTACTACCATGTTCTTTTAATGTGGCTTATATACCCTCATCTGTGCATTTAATTTTCTATGTTTTTCCTAGGTCATATTCCATTTGTTTTTTTTGCCTTGTATTAAAAATGTAATTTTTATTTTTAAATCTCTACTACTCTTTAAATATTTTAACATCTTTTCAATAGGATTTGAAGCAAAGTACATCAATTTGCATTTTTATTTATTCTAGATAAGTTATGCTCCTGTTAGACAAGTAGATTCCAAGATGTGCTTTTCCTACCATCTGTTCCAATAACTGGGTGGGGGGGGGGAATGTTTAATGGCTAATGAGGTACATGTGTTAGTATCTCTTTAAGATACTCTGTCATTTTGATGAGCTCAGTGTTGCTGACATAATCATCTAGAAGTTGAAATTTAATTTTAAAATTTAAGAGTGTTAATGGCAAAATCTTCAAAAGCTGGAAGAAATATTTTGGGGTTGAATGAATTGCACACATTATTCCAAATTATCTTGGTCTACTTTTAAAAAAATTTTTCCTCTGATTCCAGTTGTATAATCTAGTAGATTAAGATTGGGATTATTTTCTTGGAAAGGTAGTTATATTAATGCATTTGTAGGTCGTGTATCATGTTCATAGTGTCTGAGTAACTTCTGTAAGTCTGTAACACTTCCTGTGGAAGAAATCAGAGCAGATTGCATATGTTGTTTACATTGCAATCCTCAAGCATCTTAATCACCTAAACTAATAAAAATGTTGGATAGTTTATTATTACCATTAGGAATGTAGAATAATGTTGTATTAAAAATTAGAGCATTTAGTTAAAAAATGAATATTTCAAGGTAAATTAAATAATTGTTTCAAATTCATATTATTAGTAACACCAGTTTAAAGCTATCAATATGAAAGTTCAAATAATGTTAATTTTTTTTCTTTGTTTTTAGTCTATACGTTAAAAAATTTAAAACTACACTGGCAAACAAAAACCTAACAAGGTGGGGGGAAATTATAAAATATTTGCAACATATAATATATAAAATAATTGAAAATGTAACTTTTCCTGTCCAGGTGTTCCATAACTTAGGCATAAATAACCTACCTATTTCACTCATATTTGAATGAACAGTTAGGAACAGGGTCCAAGGTGGAAACCCTTAAGGGTAACTGGCTTTCCCCATAGCTCTCATTGTGAAAATGGCTCTCCTACAATAAGGAGAGCCAGGGCTGCTGGCTGGGACTCTCACCCCAAAAAATGTGATTGTAGCTTTCCATCAAAACACAGGGACTTTTCAGAACATGGTTATGATAAATCGGGAAACTGCTCTTTCTCAAACTGCTTTAGTGTCCTGTAAACGCACATTGAAAAATTCATCAGTCCTCCTCAAAGCAAACAGATCATAATAACAACAACAATAAAAACTTTAGAGTCACTGATAACAAATCCGAGTGTTTCTGTGCAGTCTATACCAAGTGCCTACTCAATGCCAAGCCCTATCTTGGGGGTAGGGATATAACGGTAATGCCACAGACATGACTTCCTCCCTCCCCACCAAACTCGTCACACAGAGTGGAGATACATATTTTTGGCCGAAAGAACATATTTAAAGATTTAGATGAGAAAAACATGGGACCATCAAGGGGGCCAAAATAAATAAATTCAGTGATAGTTACTAGAATGTAGAGGGTGCAGGATACTAGTTTAAGAGGCGGGGCTGGAGAAAGAGGGGACTAGACCATGATGCACTTGAAAGTCAGGTTTAGCAGTACAGACTTTCTCCTAAAAGGAAATGGAAGGCATTGAGAAGTTGAAAACGGAGAAAGTGCCACGATCACATAAATGTTTCCCATGTTAGGCAACTGGGTAGACATCAGTACTAATTACTTAAAAAGGGATCACTGGAGAGGAGGCAGGTTTGGGAGATGATGAGTTTAGATGTTCAAATATTGAGTATGATGTGTCTGGAAAGCACTCAAGTGTATATGTGCAATTGGCAGTTGAACATGTATCTTCAGCAAACAAGAGAGTGGTGTGATTTGAGATATCGCTTTGTAGCTTTATAGAAGTAAAAGGAGGGATCAAAAGAAACAAATGCTGCAAAAGGTGACTTATATGCAAATGAAAAATTAAAATTATATATCTTCAGTGAATTTAGGGTGACAAGTTAAATGATTTTGGATCTCAGATTCAGGGGAATTATGAGGGCAGAAAACTAATAGCAATCACTTATGGATGAAAAGGAGACAATGAGTTTAATAGGTTATTTCAAGAAATGTAACTTTGTCATGGAACAGGTAAAGCAGCTGTACAATGATTAGGTTAATGAAGGGCTTCTTTAAGAGAAAAAGTTTTAATATTTAAATAATGATGGAAAAAAGCCAGGAGCAAGGGGATCTCTGTTTCTCTTTCTCTTCTTTGTCTCAGTGCAACAGTCTTGAGGATATCTGTAAGGACTGTGTAGGTTTTGTAGACATATGTGTTAGAAAAAAAGTTGAACTTCCATTCTGATCCAGTTTGATCTGGACAAAAGAGAAATCCTGACCAACGCAAATGGTATTTTTGAGAAGCAGGATCCTAATTTCAGAATACCTTGGGAAGAAGTAAAGAACTAACTGTTCCTTGAGATTCTTAATGACAAGACAACATGACCTCTGGCACGTATTTGCCTCTGACTTTCTGGAATACTCCTTCATGTATTGTTTATATTGTCCCTGATCTCTCAGTCTCTGCTAGAGCAGTGCGGTAAAGTCATCCCTATTAATCAGTCCTTGCCAGTTCTCCAGGAAATAAAGCCTGTAGATCTCAGAAATGATTCTCCTGCAAAGGCTGAGGGCAGAAACAGTGAACATGAAAGGAAGAGGATCAGGGAAGTAATATCTTACTGTAATTCTAAGGCAGAAATTGGACTTAGTAAATCTCCTGATCTGACTATATACCCTTTACCCACCCACCCACCCACGCCCTGCCAAAAAAAAAAAACCGTAGCTTGGAAAATATTTTTTAAAAATTAAGTTTGAAGCAAATTCATATAAAGAGTAAATGTCTTTTTTTCAAGAAGGATCAAAAAGTCTCTTAGTTCATTCTTTTCCCAAGGAAATTTACTGGGTTTCTGATTTATTTAAATAAGAAGGGTTGGCATAAATAAATATATGTAACTAGTTTGATTCAAAGCATCAAGAATTCTATAACAACACCAAAAAGCCTTAGTCTATAACCTATTAAAAATGCCTTGGAAATGTAAATTAAAGATGACAACATGGAACAGTACTGTTGGTACAACTGGTTTTAATTATAAAACAATGCAAGGCCACACAAAATTTAAGAACTTTATGAAAAATAGTAAAATTTTGCTAAGGAAAGGCACTTTGAGTTTATATCCTAATAGGGTTTGACAAACATTTTATTATAAAGAAGCAGATAGTAAATAGTTTAGGCTTTGCAAATCATTGGCTCTGTTGTAACTACTCAATTCTGTCATGGTAGTTTAAAAGCAGACATACATAAAAGAATGGAGTGGATGTGTTCCAATAAAACTTTATTTACAAAACAGGCTGAAGACTGGATTTGACCCAACAGCCATAAATTGTGACTCCTATCCTAGATGATAAAAAATATATAGATGATGAATATTCTACCTGAATAAAATTTATATATAGCAGCATTTTGCATGTTTTCTTTCTGGGAACTTCAGCTGTCATAAAATCATTGTGAGACAAATGATAAAGGAGATTTCATGAGCACATTTTCCTTCTTTTCTATTCAGGCACATTTTGCTACTTTCTTGAGATATTTCTTCTTGTACACATAAGGGTTAGGGTTTACATTTTACTGGAAGAAAGCAAGACAAAATTATTAGATACTGTTTTGTTTTTATATTTTTGTTTTCCAATTGCAGTAAACAAGTTTCAGTTAGATTGGAAACTAGATGAGAGTTTTCTCTTGATCACAGACTTTTAGAAATCTGGTTATTCAGTGAATCATTCAAGAAAAAATGATTAATTATTATTGTGTGCTAAGTAGGTACTGAGGATTCATATCAAGTAAGACAGAATCCTCATTATCAAATACTCAGAGACAAACAAATTCTTCTAACATGACATGAGAAGAGCTACAATAAAATAATCTATAAGATGTTATGGGAACTCTAAAGGAGTCCATTCAAACTAACAAGGAGATGGTAGGATATTAATTTTCAGGTAATCGCTTAGAAAGCACAGTATCTTAATTATCAGAATAAAGTGTTTCACTAAATCAGTGTGCTAATGTAATTATTTTTCAGTAGTTTCTCCAAATACCATTGGCCATAATATCAAGAAGTCCAGTATTTTCTCCATGAGTTTTCAAAGACCATGGCAAAAAGTTATAGTCTACAATGTCCAACGTCCACATATAAACGAAAAGATTACATTAGTAAGATCAGCCCACTATATCCATTGCTTCTACCTGTGGATATGTTGCGTCATAGTTCAACTATATGGAAATGCATAATGCTGGTTCTTTATTTTTTGAATTGTTTTGTGAATCTCTTGTTTGTATAGCTATAGACCCCACTATGTTACTCCAGAGAGGATAATCTCACTCTGTCGTTGCTTAGGTCAGAAAAGTACTTGCATTCCCAAAGATATGGCTCTTAGTATAGTACTTAGATACTTCAGTGCAAAAATGTGGAAAGCTTCCAGAGGGATAGGTTCAAGATAGATTCTGGAGTTTATCACCTCAGAGGCCAAGAATTGCTGAGCTTCTCCTACTCCCCAAATATTTGGCAGCTTTTCCTTTTAGACTTTTATAAAACCAATGGTTTGATTATATTGCCCTTTCCTGAATATGAAAATATTCACCTAAATTTTTCATTCTTATATAAGCTACCTATTATTTTTTCTTAGTGTCTTGTTCTATTTCTCTTTTATAAAAAAGATACCCTCAGTGAAGTAGCACTGTCTTTGCTGAAGACAAAGCAACCAAAACTTAAAGAAATAAATCCACATATGCACAAGTAATCTTAGGTATGCCATTCAGCTATATGAATATTTAGCATTGACTAGACAAAAAAAACCGCCATAAGTATATGATCTCTGACTCATAAGTTTCATCATCAGACTCCAGAATGCTGCAACGACTACCGCCCCCCAACTCTGAAAGCCCAGCTACTTTGTTCTGTAGCCTAATACTGATGCTCACTGCCTCTAAGTCATAGTCCTTGTGACAGAGGTGCGACAAGTAGACTTCCAACTTCGCGGTGCAGAAATGATTAATTTACTAAAATGCTATGGTGGATATCTGTTACAGCTAAAATGCTGGAGTCAAAACCCAAGGCCTGCTGTTTAGTTAAGACATCTTCTTCATGCGCAGAGAGCTTCCTGCTTCCCTGTCCCCATACTTAACTCCCCAGCCCAGCAGAGTCCAAGCAGGGGTCTAATGTTAGAGATAATATGATGCAATTAATATTACACTTTATCTCTCTTTGACCATCTCTTTCTCAAAGGGAATACAGTTTGAAGGCTGTAAAGAGAGACATGTCTTAGTTTAGAGGCCTAATGATCTTTGACACATGTCCATGAGATAAAATATGGGTATTGTATCTTAGGGAACCCAAAAAGCAAGTGCTCGATAAATGTGTCCTGGCTCTACCAGCTTTGCGATGGTGATCAAAGGAACATGGTGGAAAGGGCAACAAAGTCTTTCACTCTCCTTCCATGTTATTAGAAAACTGCAGCACAGGCTACCTGTAGGAGATGGTACAAGCTGCAAGACTATCTGTAATGCTAGGCCAAACCCTCAAAATTTGGATGATCTAGTTCAGGGCAAGGCCTTTAACCAATGAAGAAGCTTCTCAAGGGATTTGATTGTGAATTCATTCTCCCCCATTGATTCTGTACTCTTCTTCCTAGAGTTAATTCTACTTCCACTTGAAATTCCCAAGTAAGATTGATAATTAGACTTTATAGGTGGCCCCTAAATGAAGTATAAACTGATTACCCAGAATACTGATAGCGAGCTGATAAATAGATAGATGCAGTGGTTAATAGTGTATTATCATTAGATAATTATGCATGAACTTGCATGTCTCCTTTGTCCGTAAGACCTAGATATCGTCATCCTACATGAGAACATCTGGCTTTTGTTTCAGCCTCAGATACCCAGTTCAGTAGCCTTCAAGCAAGTATCTTCTTTAAAAGCAGCTTAAATGAGTAAGGATCCTTATGATGTTATGATACTTCATCCCCAAGTGAAAGAAGTAACACATAGCAGGTTGAAACTGAAGAAAGTAGAAGGAAGGAATGATGAAATCAGCACAGAAATGCAATATGAATTCGTATAGGCATATCTAAAACATGCAATGATACTATTTAATTAAACTTTGGTTTAACGTTTTCATCATCAACCACATATTGAGTATCTACTATGACTTCAGCCCTGTATAACAGCAGAAGATGTAGTGATAAATATTTCATTCTTGCTTTGGAGAAGCTTGCATCCGAGAAAGGGAGAAAATCCCAGAGGAGACTGTGATACTTGCTGCCACAGTGTAAGCACAAGAAGTTACGGGAGTGCAGGAAAGAACACCTTCTCCCAGGAAGAATTGGCTAAAGGATGGAAGACCTTAGCCCCTTACCAATTAGACAGGACATGCCTCCTTCATTACAACGAGAGAGGAAATATGGAAAGAATGGCCAGGAATGTTATTTTTGCAAAAGTCTACTGAAAGAAATGGGAAACCAAGTAAATAGATGTTCTTTTCTAACGAATGTGGCCAAAGATGATCAAATTAGAGTAAACTTAGGTCTTTTGTTATTTGGTGGTAGGACAGAATGGTTTCTATTACTTTTTATGGAAAAAAAAAAATGTGCCCACAGGAACTGTGGGAAGTCTTCAAGCTACCATGAGGAAAGCTAGCCTGAAGACAAAGCTGACAGTGGAATAGAGCTAGAGCCCCAGTAAACACGACTGCCTGAGTACTGCCTTAACTCTGAACATGTCAATGCATTCTCTTTATTATGACAATTGAGGTGGTTTTTTTTTTTCTTTTAAACCAGAGGGTATGACAGTGCTTTTTGACGGATATTCGGAGTGACAGAAAATAAATGTCTTGAAAGATGTTTTAAATGTCCTTAAAAATTTTTTATGTCAAAATATGTCAGATACATTTGTATCAGATTACATACTGGTATTATATACGTTACTAAACTCAGGATATATGATTGCAGGCTAGTATTGTCAGGACGCATAGTCAGTGAGACTTGCTAATTTGTTTCACTTCTTATATCTCTGTGTTCTCTTTTCCTCACATTGAAACATTGCCTGTATCGGTCACTGGCAGAGGCAATCTGCCTAACTAGATGGGCCAGAAATCTAATCCGGTGTGACAAATGAAAGAGACACATAATTGGCTATGTAATTCTAGGGTGGAACTGTTATCAATTTTAAGCAATTGATGTTCTGAGAACAACATTATATACAACACAAGTGATTACAATTACTGTGGGGAATCACTGAATGTTTTTCTAATCTTTTAGTGGGTTATAAAAATTAACGGAAACTTTTGGTAACTGGTAGTTTACTCACATATGGTGATGATCTGAGTTTAGCTTCTTTGATGCAAAATGTTTGTAACCATAAAGCTATTTCCATCTTATTGTGGAAAGCATCCATCTCTCAGCATAATATAACTGTTGTTTTCTTTGAGTATAAAAGCATTTAACTTTAATTCATGTCAGATTCTCTTGCCAGAAATACCTGCCAGGCGGGGGCGCTTGTCTTGTTGGCTTCAGCTTCTATTGTCTCTACTCACCTCATGTCTAGGGAGACTTCCAAAACCACCAATATTATTCTTTCAATTTCTATTGCTCATACACTTTTATACTTACCCTAATTTACCAGAAAACTGAACCCTTTCAGGTTTGGGGGAAACTGAAATTACACAGCTGAGAGTTGAGAGAAACTCTAACTAGGCCATATACAGAGTTACATGCTAATCACTTCCTGGCTTGCATCTTAGGGAACTGATGAAATTTAGCCCAAACTTGGAAATGTCATTCTTCGCAAGAGATTGTGCTATACTATTGCTTATTTCTGTTCTTGCATTCCTCCAATATATCTCCAGAGAGTTGGCTCACTCTCCATTTCACTATTTTAGTAGGTTCTGTATGGTTTGGCAGACAGAAAGACACAAATGAGACAGTTCTCCATGTGCCCACGTTCACCATGTGCTTACAGTTAAACTACACTCTTCAGCATAGATTGATTTGCAGGAAACAACTTTTGACACAATATTCTGGATAACTCTGAAGCTGCAACATTTAAAATATCCAGGAGACATTAATTCTTTATTATGTCCCCAAATATAAAATAATATTACAGCAGGACATAATCAGTTTCCATGGCTATGTAGGATTCTTAATGTAAAAGCGATCAGATAATTTGAAACACCCTAACAGAATGAGAAGTCTAATAATAATAACAACAATAAGGTATATTAACTTACATTCAGTTTTTGTTAGGCACTGTGTTAAGTGCATCGCATACATTAAATTCTGATCCTTTCAGCAAACCCTGCCCTGCTTGAGATTACTATCCACTTGTCAAGGGTGAAGAGTTTGAAACTCATGTAAGTCACTTGCCAAAGGCCGTGTACCTGGTAAAAGAAAGGTTCAGGACTCAAATCCAATTTTGTTTCCCTTTAAAACATATGCCTTTTAAATTATAGCGCCAAGCTCAGCTTCAGAGTAGTAGTCTGTTAAAAACTTTCTGTCACAAAATATATAATGGGCAAGAGGTAGATACACTGTGGAAAATACATTGTCCTGTTTTAAAAAGGAATGGTTGGGATATAAGGACCCCAAAGAAGGTAATATAGATGTTCTAAATGTGTACTGAACTAACAGCAGAGGTCTTAGTTCAGGGTCGCCAGGCAAACACACTACCCGTCAATTAACCAAACTTTTTTCTTCAAGTGATAAACTAGAACCACACTATTGGTCGCATGTAAGATTGTTTATTTTTTTCTTTTCTGATTTTTTTAAACAGACAAAATGTTAGAGCCATTAAAAAGCATTTTCTATTGTCCAGTGATTACAGCTATTATAATAATATTGACTCTGCATAATAAAAAGAAAATTCCAAATGGCTCAAGGTTATCTCTGGGGATTAATTTGAAAGTATTTAACTGGTAGATGTAATCTGGACAGAAACTTAGTATGGATATCAAAGGGCTTCACAATAAAGTTAGCTCACCATTCTTATATACAAAGCCTAATCAGCCTTACAAGTTAAAGAAGACTTTTGTCACAGACAAAGCTTATTTTGACAAGGCCAAATTACGTTCGAAGTAGGTCTTGATACACAGAAAGACTGCTGAGTCCCCAGTGAGTCTAGTGATAATTAACATCTGACTTAACCACTGGGAATGACTTGGAATGTTTTAATTGGTCCACCTTACTTGCCTGCAGGCTTTTCTGTTTTGGGGATGATTTATGCCTCTTCTTGCTTTCAGTTAAATCTCAGCGTGTCTCAGATTTCTGAAGCCACCTTTATCATTTGAGGCCTTAAGGAAAAAATGAATTGTAATTCAGCTTTTATCTTACATCATGGAGAACAATAGTGTTTCTGTAATAATAAAGTGAGAGCTGATTAAGAAAGCAGGAATCAATCTCAAAATAAAGGAAAAGAAGTAGGAATGAGTGAATCTTTATGTGTCCACTAGTACACATGACTTAGTTCTATCATGTAAAATATATCAGATGAATATATATTTTAATTTAAAAGATTGATACAGGATTGTTCGCAAGATCACTGGGGAGACAAATTGAGATACACTGAAACAGTACAAAGCCATACATTTGCTAAAATCTATCAATATTTGGCACTCCTATAATGAAATAAGACATAAAAATTACTGAATGTTAACTGTATCGCTTATACATTTTTATTGTTGCATACTTTGAGTGAAACCCATGGGAGGGTGGTTATGGAAAACAACGATATCCATTAAGAGTGTAGATCTAATTGCAGGCATTATCAAATGTGGTAAGACTTGCATCTGGACCACCATGGCAATGGAAATAAATATGCAGATGGTTGAAACCAGTCTGCCTGTCAATGAACAATTAAGGCACATTTTCTCAGCTGTCAAAATTTTTTCTACTTATATTGAGGATTCATCTTTGCTAAGTGGTAGACAGGCAAATTAATCTGTTTATCGTTTAAGACTGTATTTTTATAAATTTAGAAAGGTAAACTGTTGTGCTCTGGAAAGTTTTTGTACTAGTTTGTTTGGTCACTCTCTCATTATAAATCGTACTGTCCTAATTTCAGATTTATATGTATTATTATATTATATACATTATAATATAATATATTAGTATATTATTAATTACATGTATACATATTCAATAATAACTGCCTTATTTAACATGTATGTACAGGTGCATTTTTTCATATAAATGCCTTTCACATAAACACTAAATTATTATTATGAAGAAGATAGCTCTTTTTTAATTAATTTTTTTGGAGTACAGTTACTTTTGAAGAAGATAGCTCTTAATTTGGTTTTGAGCTATGTAGCTGTAGACAACATGTTCAGAAAAGAAAATTTTTAAATCTTTTGGATGCAGAGAAAAATGGGCAACAACATATTTTCTTTCCTTTTTTTTTTTTTTGTTATTTTCACTGTACACACACGCTCACACACTAATAGAATAGGAGTTCCAGTATTTCTACTATGTAGAGATAGAAATGCCAGAATGAGTAGAAAGTGGAGTTCTCCTGTCACTGAGAGTACTTGAATCTCTAATTCTGAATGAGTTATCTGAGGGTTGCTGGTAAACATAAAGGAGAATTCTTGTCAATCTGGTACTTACTTGGATGTACTTATTGTATTTGTAATCTCTGGAGAAAAACCCTTTCAAACAGTGGGCTGATAACATTTATAATTAAGATACTGTGCTTGAAGCTTTGCTTTCATTTAAACTGGACAGAACTATTCTTTTAAGATTTATATGAACACATGGCATTAACATGAAACATATGCAACAAAATCTGTGTAAGGTGAATATACATGAAGTTGAGGTTTAGGAAAAGTTTTGTCTTAAATTCCTATGATTCCTCGGTAACTGGTTCCATTTTTATGTGGAAAGAAATCATTCTTTGTTGTATCACATTTACGAGTATGGTGAAGTGCAGTGACATTCCATCAAAATGTTATTTTGATATAATAAGAATCAAACTTGTGATATGAAATATGTGAGAACATGTTCCCAAATTACCCACAACCCAGATTGATCTTCAGATAATCAAATGGCTATGAAACAGGAAAAAGAATAGCATTGGAAACCAGATTAAAAAAAAAACCTTGTATCTACATATCAAAAGTGTAAAGACATTTCTGCCAGCAAAGTACAGGTAAAAATAGATGAATGAAAGGAAAAATGGAGCACATGACCTGTCACAAATCACTTGTAAATTGATAGTGGAATTCATAATTTGAAGGGGTAAGGACTAGATTTTGTCAGGGAAATCAGCAGCCTTTCCAGCAATATTTCTCTGATGCTCATGAGGCCATGTTGAATGGAGATCCTGATGTGCTCATTACTCCAGGCTGCAGCATCTGACAAAAGCAAAGTATTAGCCACAGACAAAGTGAATGTGCACTGACCTTGCTGCTGTTCAGCTACTGCATCCATGCCAGGTGATAAACAGTTGGCTCCAGCTAGAGTCCAGATGCTTCCACAACAAAGGAAAACTACCCATCCTCTGCTTTTTGTCGTCTTTCAATATCTTGCCTATTGTCAGTTCTCTCTAACAACCAAATTGGCTGCAGGAAATCTAGATGTTCTCCTTTATGGTAACTTGAAAGAAGAGATGAATGTTTCCTACAATCTCTGGCAGAGCCTATCTCAGTTCACAGTATGAAAGTTAATTTCTCTTCCTGTTAAACATGGAACAAAGAGAAAAATTATCTGACACAAGAAAAAAATGTTGCAGTTCAAAAGAAAGAGCGCAGTGTGAAGAAACAACATGTCTCCCTGTGACAAAGAATTATAAAGTCAAGAAAATATATAGAAAATTATAATTTTGTTTATGTGTATTTGAATTCATTAAACTTAATATTACTTCTAAAATAACTCACTGTGTGCCAAGTGCTCTAAAGGGTATTACAAATAACTTTTTATCACTATGATAAATTTTGTTATAATCCCCTTTTCACAGATTTTATTCTTAAGAAAAAAATCAAGAGCATATGTTATACAGGAAAATAGAGGTGGCAGACACAAAGAGAGAAGAATCTGAGATCAGAAAAGGATCGTGGCTCCTGGGATAATATGTAGCACATAGTAGGAGCTCAACAAATATTTGTTGATTTGAATTTTGTTGACTTTGGAAGAGGATTTCTGATTTTAAATATATATCAGATTGAGTTATTCACAGAGAAAGAAAAATCAGTACCAAAATAATAAAGAAGCTCAAAAAGTTCCCATATAATTAAAAATAAATGATAGAGGTGAAAATGAAAATAATGAGAGAAATAAGCATGGGTGAAATATTAACAATTCTTAATAATATTATAAACAGAATGCCAGGATGAAAAATGGAGGAGAAGCAGTGCTAAAGAATTAAGATTTTTTTTCAAAAAAGTTGAAGAAAATTTCTGTTTTAATATAAGCATTCACTATATACTAGGTTAAATTGATAATGGCGATGATGATAACTGACATTAAACTACATCAGGCATACCTCTGAGATAGTTCAGGTTTGGTTCCAGACTACTGCAAAATCTCAATAAAGTGAATCACATGAATTCGTTGGTTTCCTAGTGCATACAAAAGTTATGTTTATACCAAACTGTAGTCTATTAAGTGTGCAATAGCATTATGTCTTAAAAAATGTACACACCATAATTAAAAAATACTTTATTGCTAAAAAATTCTGGCCATCATCTGACAATGCAGGGCTACCACAACCTTCAGTTTGCAAAGCACACAATATCTGTGAAGCACAATGAAGTGAAGGGCAATAAAACAAGGCATGCCTGTAACAATAATGATTAACTTCCAAAGTGCTCTATGTCTATAAACTCAATGTTCACAACTTCGTAACCCTAGTAAAGCTTTTTAAAGGAGCACTGTTATCAGCACTTTGCAGAAGCAGAAATTGAAGTGCCGGATGAAAGTTAGAGCCTGGATTCAAACCCACAGAGCTTTTCCCTGAGCCCTTCATTCTAATCACCTCTCTACCAAATTATACTGATGAAAAGAGACCCACATCTTAGTAAAGTAACTGCACCTCGAGAATAACAACAACAAACGCTACACTTATTGAGGCAGAAATATAAAAAACAAACAATACAAAAAACCCAACTTGGTGCCTAATAAGATAGACATGAGAATTGTCAGACAAAAATAAGTGCCAAACACAGTGGATCCATTTCCATAGAGTTTTGAGTAAAACAAATTGTGATTCAAATTTTATAGCTAGCCATGGACAATCTCAAAAAATTTACTTCTTGGAATAAAGAGTAATTCAAAGACATATTTGGAGCCAACAGTGAGGTAAATCAAGATAAGTTATTCAGTAATATGGAATCTTGGTAAAGAAAAGATGAACCAATTGTTAATACAATATAAAAACTGTTAATAGATTCATAAATTACAATGTATATGTCAATATAACATTAGACACAGATGTTACATTATTAATTTAATCATTTATTCCATAATATTTACTGAGAGACAACTAGGTGCTTGGTCCTAGTGATTCAACAATGAATAAAACATATATCCTTCTCTTATGTAACTTACTTTTAATGAAGAGGGTGTGGTCACAATGAAAAAATCAGGTGTGATGAATGCTATGAAGTAAAATAAAGCGGAGAAAGAGAGTAAAGAGTGAGGGCAATAAGGAAAGGCCTTTGCGTTAAGGAGACTCTTGAATGGGAGAAATTAAGGGAGTTAGGCTTGCAGCCGTCTGGAGAATGAGCACCCCAGGAGGAAGGGACATTAAGTGCAAAGGACCTGGGGTTGAAGAGTGCCTCGCTGGTTTAAGGGAAAAGAGTGAAGTGAGTGAAAGAAGTGAGTTAGGTTGCAAGAGCAGAGAACGAACCAGATTTTTAGGCGAGGAGCTGGCAAACTATAAACCTGTAGGTCAAATTCTGCCCACTGCCTTTTTTTTGTAACAAAAGTTTTTTTTTTTTTTGAACACAGACACATCCATTCATTTGTTCATATTGTCTATGGCTATTTTCATCCTACAATAGCAGAATTGAGTAGTTGCATTTTATGCTTATTGCCCACAAAGCTGGAAATATTTACTGACCTTTACAGAAAATTTTGCTGGAACCTGGTTTATGTCATTGTTAAGTTCTGGACTTTAATATGAGTGAGTAGAGAAGCCATGGAAGGTTTCTGAGCAGAAAACTGATATTATCTGACTTATAAAAGAAACATTGTTGACACCATTTAGCAAATGGACTTTACTGAGGCAAGAGAAGGAGAAAGGGAGTAGCTGGTAGTTGGTAGGCTGTTTCCATAATCTAGGAGAAGTTATTCATGACTATGTTGTACACCTGAAACTTAGGTAATATTGTAAATCAACTATACCTCAATTTGAAAAAAGAGAGAAGACTAACAGGGATGAGGTTAAAATAAGCACAGCAATTGGGATCAATATACAATATTTGGGGAGAAATCTAAATATGTTTGCCTCAGATATTTACTAGATGATTTCCAGCTACTTTGTTGGTACAACAGTGCTGTGTGCCAAGCACTGTTCTGAATGTTGGGAATAGCGTGGTGACGGAAACACTCCAACTCCCTGCCCTCCTGAAGTCCTGATGTGGACAGGTGACACCTAAGCAACAAGTTCCTGATTAAATGCTCGTGAGGGTCTCCTGCGCTCTCCAATATGAAATTACTGGCTCGGTGCCTGTGCTAGCAAATAATATTGCTAATTCTTCTACAGAGCATTTGTCATTCTTGATTAAGATTATCTATAGCAAGATTTGTCTTTGCGTGCATTCTAGGTACTTCCAAACCCCTAGTCTCAGATGAAAACAAGAAGAAAATCTTGAGCATATTCTGAGTTCCTTATGGAAATGGGTTAGCCTACTGCCTGGATTTGGAATCATATTAGGAACTTAACATTTCACAACAGAATGTCAATTCAGCTGCCTGAGTGTCTGAAATGCAAAGCATATGGATCGTTTTATCAACAGCACAAAATATTGGCATTTCAGACACGCATTAAAATGTCAATCATAAATTAACTGTGATGCCAAAAACTTGCTTGAGACATCTGATATTTGAAAGATAGGACCTAAAAGATATATGAAGCATCCATTTCTCTAGTCAGGCAATCAAGAAACTAAAGCTCAAATTTTCATTTAGTTCCAAATTACATGACTTGAAGGAACATGGAATTTGCTCTTTCCCTCACGCCATTATGCCTGTGCTTTCAGAGAATAAGATTTGATGGTTTAATGACTGTGTTCATTTATTCACAAATATTTATAAATTTATTTCCAGCCATTATGCCAAATATAATTACAAAGCACGTATTAATAATAAACTTGCTTTTTTATAACAAAAAAGTGTTATAGTCAAGAACCTTAGCTCTGTACTTAAATTAAACATGAGTTTAAATCCCTCCTATCTTACTAATAAGCTGTATCCTGTGAGGTGAATTTTATTGACTTTCAAAACATCAATGTTCTTATTTGTGAAATAGGGATTAAAAACATGTGCTTGTTTCATAGAGCTCTCACAACAATTAAAAAAAAGATATTATAAGTGCTTAGCACTGTATGTGGTACCTAGTAAGTAGCTATTATGATCATGATCATTAAATTCTGATTATCATTAAGGATACTTTTTGTAATTTTTATTTTGGGATAATTGTAGGTTAACATTTAGTTTTAATAAATAAGTCAGAGAAATTCCATATGAACTTTACTCAGTTTCTCCCAGTCTCAATGTCTTTCAGTAACAGGAAATAGACATTGATACATCACTGACCTTATTCAGATTTTGCAAGTTTTATATATACTCATTTTATATATACTCATGTTTAGTTCTATGTAATTGTATCATAGATTTGTATGCCCTAGACCATGGTCACGATAATTGCATCGTAGGGATTCCTCTTGCTACCCTTTTAAAGTGAGAGCTCCCTCCCTCCCTCTTCCTCTCCCTCATACCCGGTAACCACTTATCTGTTCTCTATCTTTATAATTCTGTCATTTCAAGGATATTATATATCAATCCTAATCTCCCAGTTCTTCCCACCCTCCCTTTCCCCCTACCATGTGTAAAATAGATAGCTAGTGGGAACCTGCTGTATAGCACAGGGAGCTCAGCTCGGTGCTCTGTGATGACCTAGATTGGGGGGAAGTGGGGGAAAGAGGTCCAAGAGGGAGGGGATATATGTATACATATAGCTGATTCACTTAGTTGTACAGCAGAAACTAACACAACATTGTAAAGCAACTATACTCCAATTTTAAAAAAAGAATGTTACATAAATATGATACATAACCTTTTGAGTTTTTTTCATCACTCAGCGTAACTCTTTTAAGATCCATCTAAATTTTCACATATATGGGTCGTCTGTTCCTTTTTAAGACTGAGTAGTAGTCCACGGAATAGATGAACTGTAGCACTATGTTTAACTCTTCATCCATTTAAATAATTCAGTTGTTTCCAGATTTGGACTATTAAAAATAAAGCTGCAATGAACATTTGTCTACAGGTTTTGATTGAACATAAATTTTCATTTCTCTGGAATAAATGTCCAAAAGTGAAACTGCTTGGTCATATGGTAAGCAAATGTTTAGTTTTTTAAGTAACTGTCTTACTTTTTCCAGAATAGATGTCCAGTTTTACATTCCCATCAGCAACGTATCAGGGATCTAATTCCTGGACATCCTTGATTGCATATGATGTAATCACTATACTTTTTTTCAGCCATTCTTATTGGTGTGTAGTAAATATTGTTGTTTTAATTTGTATTTTCCTTATGACTAACAATACTGAATATATTTTCATATGCTTATCTGATACCTGTATACCCTCTTCAGTTAAATAACGGTTTTGTCTTCTGCCCATTTTCTAATTGGATCATTTGTTTCTTCACTGCTAACTAGAGGGCTCTTTACATATTCTAGATACAATTCTTTTCTTGAATATGTTACTTGCAAGTATCTTTTTCTCAGTTTGTAGCTCGATTTTTATCCTCTTTACAGAATCTTTTACAGAGAAAAGTTTTTTTTTTTAATTTTGATGAGGTCCAATTTATCAATTTTTCCTTTTGTGGATTGTGCTTGTGGTAACAAGTCCAAGAACTTGCCACCTAGCCTTAGGTCCCAAAGAATTTCTGTTACATGTTTTTCTAAGAGTTCTACAGTTTTAGTGTTGCATATAAGTTGATAATACATTTTGAGTTAATTTTTGTGTTACAATGTGATATTTAGTTTGAGATTCTTTGTCTTTTTTTTTTTTTTGGCCTATATAAATGTCCAATTGCTTCAACACTGAAAATATACTTTACTTTGTCCATTGAATTGCTTTTGCATTTTTGCTGGTCTCAGGCACATATCTGTGGGTCGATATCTCAGTTCTCTATTCTGTTTCACTGATCTATGGGACTCTCCTCCACCAATACCCCACTGTCATCATTATAGTCACTAAATAAGTCCTAACACCAGACAGAGTGATTCCTCACACCTTATTCCCACTTATCGAAACCTTTTTTTTTTTTAATAAATTTATTTATTTATTTCTGGCTGCATTGGGTCTTCGTTGCTGCAAGTGGGCTTTCTCTAGTGGTGGAGAGCAGGGGCTACTCTTCCTCTCAGTCCACGGACTTCTCATTATGGTGGCTTCTCTTGTTGCAGAGGACTGGCTTTAGGCACGTGGGCTTCAGTAGTCGTGGCTTGTGGGCTCTAGAGTGCAAGCTTAGTAGTTGTGGCCACGAGCTTAGTTCCTCCACGGCATGTGGGATCTTCCCAGACCAGGGCTTGAACCCATGTCCTCTGCATTGGCAGGTGGATTTTTAACCACTGCACCACCAGGGAAGTCTTCAAAACTTATTTTTTAGCTCTTCTAGGTCTTGTGTCTTCCCATATGAATTTTGAAATAAGCTTTCCTAGGCTGTAAAATCACTTACTTTAATGCATTTTTATAGAAATTGCATTACAGTGCTGGGTTAATTTGGAGAAAATTAACATCTTTATCATGTTGAGTCTTCAAACTGCAAATGTAGTTTGTCTCTACATTTATTTATCTAGGTCTTCTTTGACCAGAATTTTGTAACTTTCAAGATACAAATTCTGGGGCTATTTTATTAGCTTTGTATCTGTTTCCTTTTTTGTTAAAGCAATTGTAAATGGCATTTTTTTGTTTGTTTGGTTTTTGGTTTTAATGGGGTTTTTTTAACAATCAATATTGTTAAAATGACCATACAAACCAAAGCAATCCACAGATTCATTGCAATCCCTATCAAATTACCAATGGCACTTTTTCACAGACCTAGAACAAAACTTTTTTAATTTGTATGGAAACACAAAAGACCCTGAATAGCCAAAGCAACCTTGAGAAGGAAAAATGAAGCTGGAGGAATTAGGCTCCCTGACTTCAGATAATACTACAAATCTAGTCGTCCAAACAGTTTGGTACTGGCACAAACATAGACAAATAGATCAATAGAACAGGATAGAAAGCTCAGAAATAAACCCACTCACTTATGGTCAATTAATCTATGGCAAAGGAGGTAAAGAAGGTACATTGTAGAAAAGATGGTCTCTTCATTAAGTCATGCTGGGAAAACTGGACAACTACATGTAAAAGAATGAAATTAGAATATTCTCTAACACCATATACAAAAATAAACTCTAAATGGATTAAAGAGCTAAATGTAAGATCAAACACTCTAAAACTCCTAGAGGAAAACATAGGCAGAACACTTTTGACATAAATCGCAGCAATATTTTTTTGGATCTGTCTCCTAGAGTAATGGAAATAAAAACAAAAATAAACAAATGGGACCTAATTAGGCTTAAAAGCTTTTGAACAACAAAGGAAACCATAAAGAAAACAAAAAGACAACCTATGGAATTGGAGAAAATGTTTGCAAATGATGTGACCTACAAGGTGTCAATCTCCAAAATATACAAACAGCTCATACAGCTCAATATCGAGAAACAAACAGGGCTTCCCTGGTGGCGCAGTGGTTGAGAGTCCGCCTGCCGATGCAGGGGACATGGGTTTGTGTCCTGGTCCGGGAAGATCCCATATGCCGCGGAGCGCCTGGGCCCGTGAGCCATGGCCGCTGAGCCTGCGCATCCGGAGCCTGTGCTCCGCAACGGGAGAGGCCACAACGTTCCGCAAAGAAACAAACAAAAAAACGGCCCAATCAAAAAATGGGCAAAAGATCTAGATAGACATTTCTCCAACGAAGACATACAAATGGCTAACAGGCACATGAAAAAATGCCCAACATCACTTATTATTAGAGAAATGCAAATCAAAACTACAATGAGGTACCACCGCACACTGGTCAGAATGGGCATCGTGAAAAAGTCTACAAGTAATAAGTGCTGGAGAGGGTGGAGAAAAGGGAACCCTCCTACAGTGTTGGTGGGAATGAAAATTGGTGCAGCCACTATGGAGAATAGTATGGAGGTTCCTTTAAAAACTAAAAATAGAGTTACCGTATCATCCAGAAATCTCACTCCTGGGCATATATCCAGCTTTTGTTTGTTTTTTAATTTCAGTTTCCACATGTCTTTTGTAGTGTATAGAAATGTGATTTATATATTGATCGTATATCCTGCAACCTTACTGAACTCACTGCTTAGTTCTAAGAGTACTTCATAAAATATGGACAGTTTACTTCTTCCTTAAAATTAATATACCTTTTATTTCCTTTTCTTGCCTTAAAGTGCTTTCAGCAGTATGTTGAATAAAACTGGTGGAAGTTAATATCCTTGCCTTTTTCCTGGATTTGTTGGGAAAGTATTCAGTCTTTTACCATTAAGTAGGATGTTCTCTGTAGATTTTTTGTGGATGCTATTTTCTTTTTAGATTTCTATTTTTTTATTGAGGTATAGTTAATTTACAATGTTGTGTTAGTTCAAGTGTACAACAAAGTGATTCAGATATATATATATATATATGTATATACATACATATATATATATTCTTTTCCATTATAGGTTATTACAAGATACTGAGTAGAGTTCCCTGTGCTATACAGTAGGCCCTTGTTGTTACCTATTTTATATATAGTAGTGTATATATGTTAATCCCAAACTCCCCCGCCCCGACTTGCTATCCCCTTTGGTAACCATAAGTTCCATTTATGTGGATGCTTTTGAATCAAGTTGAGGAAGTATATTGGTTTCCTGGAGCTGCCACAGCAAAGTACCACAAACTGGGTGCTTTAAACCACAAAAATTTATTTCCTTACAGTTCTGGAGACTAGAGGTCCAAGACCAAGGTGGTGGTAGAGTTTCTTTCTTCTGAGGCCTCTCTCCTTGACTTGTAGAAGGCTGTCTTCTCCCTGTGTCTTCACATGGTCTCTCCTCTGTATGTGTCTGTGTCCTAATCTCCTCTTGTAAGGACACCAGTTATGTTGGATTAGGGCCCACCCCAATGACCTCATTTAACCTTAATTATCTCTTCAAAGACCCTATCTCCAAATAGTCACATTTAGAGGTACTAGGGTTAGGATTTCAATATGTGAATTTGAAGGGTTGGGAGAGAGACACAATTTAGCCCATAACAGGAAGTTCCTGTCTCTTCCTTGTTTGCTATGAATTTTTATCATAAATGAGTGTTGAATTTTGTCAAATCTTCTTTTCTGGATCAGTTAATATGACTACGTATGTTGTGGATTGCAATGAATTATGTTTTAATGTTGAACCAGCCTTGCATACCTGGAATAAATCCATTTTGGTCATAGCATATAATTCTTTTCATACATTGCTAGATTCAACTTGCTAATGCTTTATTGAGAATTTTTACACCTAAGTTCATGAGAGATATTGGTCTGTAATATTCTTTTTTTGTATTCTGTCTACTTTTGATATCAAGGTAAGAGTAGACTCATAGAATTCATTGGAACATATTCCCCCATCTTCTGTTTTCTAGAAGACATTGCATAAAATTGTGTTAATTATTTGATAGAATTCTCCAGTGAAATCATCTTAGGCTGAAGATTTCTTTTCTGGGAAATTTTAAATTAAAAATTTAATTTCTCATTGGTTTTAGGACTATTCAGATTTTCTATGTTATATTTTTGAGTTTAGTAAGTTGTCATCTTGGGACCCTTTCTTCTAAATTGTATATTTTATGAGTGTAAAATTACTGACAGTAATTCTTCATTATCCTTTTGATACTGGCAGGGACTGTAATGGATATTCCTGGTTTTCTCCCTAATATTAATATAAAATATAAAAAAGATATTATATTAATATATAATATAAAAAATAATATTTTTCCCTAATTTCAGTCTTTTCTCTTTTTATCTGTGTCCATTTTCCTGAGCTTTTTCAATTTCATTGATTTTATTTTTAAAGAACCAGCTTTTAGCTTCATTGATTTTTCTATTGTTTCCTCTTAAAAATTGAAACTTTTATTGATTTTTGCCTTAATCCCTATTATTTCCTTTCTTTGGCTTGCTTCATGTTTATTTTATACTAAAAAATTTTTTTTTCCTGAAGGGAGAATATAGGTCATTGATTTGAGACCTTTCCTTGTTTCTAATGTAAGCATTTAGTGCTATAAATTTCCCTCTTAGCACTGTGTTAGTTGAATTACACATATTTTGATATCTTATATTTTCATTTTCATTCATTTCTACATGTATTTTTAAAACTTTCTTTTGACACTTTCCGTTAGACCTGTAGATTAATTAGAAGTGTGTTTTTCATTGTCATGTGTTTGGAGATTTCCTCTTGTCCTTCAGTTATTGATTTCTACTTTGATTCCATTATAGTCAGAGAACATAATCTGCATAATTTTAGTTCTCAGGTTTGTTGAGGTTTGTTTTATGGCCCATGATATGGTCTATCTTGGTGAATATTTTTTGAAAAAAATGTATATTCTGCTGGTGTTGGCTGGAGTGTTCTGTGTGTCAGTTAGATCCTGGTGGTTGTGTGTAATCCACTTTTTCTGTATCCTTTATGATTTTCTGTTCAGTAGTCCTGTCAATTACCAAGAAGGGGGTGTTGGAGTCCCTGACTGTGATTGTGAGTTTGTCTATTTCTTTTATCAAGTTTATCTGTTTTGCTGTGTATTTTTAGGTTCTGTTGTCTGGTGCATACACAATTTAATATTGTTATGTCTTTATGATTGATTGATCCTTTTATCATTATAAAAATACATTTTAATGGTAATTATTAATCTTGTCTTGTATATGTTTAAGGAATCTTAGGGAATGTAATCTACATAAATTAATAATTAAATAGAGAAGGTTCAAACCCCAGTGCACTAGTTAAGACAGGTTATTTTAACTTTAGCCAAAGTAACTGGAAATACATTTTTTGGTGTAGCATAATAAGACACCAAAAAAAAATAGACTCTTATTCCTTGTGCAAAGAATTTTATATAGTAAATATCTAGCTTGTTCATTCATAAATTAATAAAATTAGTCTTGTGTGTGTGTTGGTGCATATGTGTACATATATTGAGCAGCTATTGAATAAGAAAGGTCTGCTTACTATGCATATAGAAAATGATAGGCACACTTGCAGTGTGATTGTGATATTACCTAACAAATTCTTCTAACTAAGCTATCAGTAAACTCCTTGGCTATAAATGGCAAGAGATAAGCAAAAGATAAAACAACTCTGGTTATAATCTGAGCCTCTCATCTTTTTTTTTCCCTGAAATTTTATTTTATTGAGATACAATTAACATACAGCACTGTATAAGTTTAAGGTACACATAATGATTTGACTTACATATATTGTGATTAACACAATGAGCTTAGTTAACATCCACCATATCATCTAGATCCAAAAAAAAAAAAAAAGAGGTATTTTTTTCTTCTGATGAGAACTCTTAGAATCTACTCTCTTAACAACTTTCATATATACCATACTGAGCCTCTCATCTTTATGTTTCGTGATGATATTAAGTAATCAGCTAATACCTGTAATAATTATGTTGTCAGTTTTTATAAAATTTACTTCAAGCCTTACATTTTCCTTTTTTCCACTAATGGATGCAAACAAACAAACAAATAAACTAGTATGAGTAAAATGGTAGGGACTAAGCATCTTGCTTCTAGATTTAATGTTTTAATGGCATGTGTCACAGTGATAGAAAAAGAGATTTGTTACATTTTATAAGATGGAACTAGTTGCTGTAAGAAAAGAGTAATGCTTCTATCTAAAACCATGTATTAGTTTCGGACAGTCATTGCTTTTAGATGGAATCTTTTACAAATTCTGTGGGTTTTTTTTTTTTTTTTTTTTTTTTTTTTGGGCGGTACGCGGGCCTCTCACCGTTGTGGCCTCTCCCGCCGTGGAGCACAGGCTCCGGACGCGCAGGCCCAGCGGCCATAGCTCACAGGCCCAGCCGCTCCCCAGCATGTGGGATCCTCCCAGACCAGGGCACGAACCCGCGTCCCGTGCATCGGCAGGCGGACTCCCAACCACTGCGCCACCAGGGAAGCCCCAAATTCTGTGTTTTATGTTTTTTTTAATTTCAATTTTAAAAACCAATTTGTTTAATTTATTCTACAGATTACCAATTACATCTTCACAAACTTGAAAATGCAGAAGGTGATTTGTATTGGTGATTATGGTGATCACATAGAAGTCCCCAGGGCCACTTCAGTTTATCTTGATTTATTACAGAGACAAATAAATGGCTGAATGGTATAGAATCAGATCAGCATCAGGACCAACATTGTCCTATTCACTTGTAACCACGAATTGAGTGTGTATCTGTGTGTGCCTGTACCACCATCTTCATAGTTTAAAAACTTTGTTTTAAAGTAGTGAGACTTTTCAGCACAACAATCCTCCATCCTCCTCTTAGACCTCTTCCCTTCAGTGATTCTGTATGGTGCCTTGTACATTCTACGGAATACTTTCCATGGAATGATCTGAAACCATGCTACCTTATATTTGACTTTTGGTGTGTCAGTCAGTAGATAACCTGTATACATGAGATATTCAGTAAATATTTGGTACTATGGTAGTTGAAGTTTTATATCTATACCTATATTTGCATTGATATCTATATCAGGCTCAGAGTGAGAGACTTGTGTGGTGATGCCTGAAAGGGGAAGAAATCCAGTTCTTATTTTCAGAATCTTTTTGTATCTAAGACTGATTTCCAAGAACACTGTGGCTTAGGTCAAAACCACTTGAGCTGTAGAAGCTGAAAAATAAAATTAATCTGTGTCTAATACTTCTTATAGAGTTTAAAATGCCATATTAAAAGTTTTTGACAATTAGAATAGAACATAAAATGACAGTGTGATTTGTGGGACTCTACAGCACCAGCTGCCCACGAACAGTCTCTAATAATCAGCAGGAAGGGAATGAATCTTGACCTTGGTTAGTTAACTCAGTATCAGAAACTAAATTTCAAATTTCCTTTGAACACCCATTGTTGACTCAGTAAATTTTGGTCACTGCCTAACAGGTTCTGTATGAGATGAGAAGGTAAATAACTTTGTATTAGCTGTCTCTTGTCACACAAGAAATGACTCCCCAAAATTGGTGGCTTAAAATGATGAATATTGGTTATTTCAGAGTTTTTGTGAGTAAGGCATCAGGGTGTAACTTATCTGGGTCCTCTACTTCAAGGTCTCCCAGAAGACTCCAATCATGGTGTAGGCTAGGGCTGTGGTCACATCTGAAGATGTAACTGGGAGAGGACTTGCTCCAAGCTTCTGCATGTGCATACTGACAGGATTCAGTTCTTCACCAGCTGTTGGTTGAAGGTCCTCCCTAATTCTTTGTCATGAAGGCCTCTTTATAGCATGGATAAAAACATGGGAGACAGCTGGATTCCCTGTGAGTGAGTGAGCAAGAGAGGGCATCCAAGGCTGATCCCTCTTTTTATAACCCAATCTTGGAAATACTGTCCCATCACTTTTGTTTCATTCTATTCAGGTCACTAGGTTTAGGTCACACTCAAGGGGAGAGGGTTATAATAGGGCATGATAAAAAAGAGGGAGGGGTTATTGGGAGTCATATTAGAGGCTACCTACCACAAGGGCATTGTTGTCAGTGCTGATGTAAACAAATTATTTACTTTAAAACTCCATTTGATTTTTTTCTCTCATACTTGTAATTAAAGAAAATACATGTAAATGAACAGGAGAACAGACACACCCTGAAGATAATCCTGTTTTGTCAATATAGGTAGCTGTGAGGTAGGGTGGGAAACTAACCATATGAAACAAGAAGATCAATCAATTTAAATGCTACAGGTGTACACTTCTTCACATTCGAAATAGCCATTTCAATTAAATATTTTAAAATGTTAGCAGATTCCATGAGCATTTAAGATTATTTAAAATTCAACAAAAAAATCCATCTTGGAATTCCTGACTTTTTAATAATTTTGATAGCATTGATTTTTCCAGTATTGGGGTGAAAGATATCCAGTTTCCATGTTTTGTCTTTATACCAAATTGTTGCACAAAGTGAAGTCAACATCAGACCAAAAAAAGATAAAATGGCTTTGCATAAAATGATAGGGGATTATTTCATTAGTAAAGAACCACATTTACACACTTCAGAAAATCAAGGTGGTATTCATTTGTTTTTAATTTTTATTTTGTTGTTGTTTGCTGTTAGTTCTTAGATAACGCATAACATTTTTCCCCTGAAAGGGCCCCTGTTTTTAGTTTAGTTAATTAGAATGCCAATTTATTTTATTAACAAAATAATTTGTTCACAGAGTCCACTAAGATAGAATATAACCATAATTACAAATATCAGGTGATTGTGATACCTTCTTTCTTTCTATGACTTCAGATTTTGGAATCCAAAATTACATTGTATTGATTTTTTTTGGTAAATCTCTTATTGTTGTATGCAATATTGAACCACTGAATCCCTTCCCTGCTGCGCAATTAAATGTGTAACCATTGTCTCGTAATGAATATGCTGCCTAACAATGGACTCCTTTATAAACACAACAATAACATTTTGAATTTCATCATTATGAAAGATTAGAAAAGTAGAATTTAATTCCCAGGGTTTTAAATGTTAATACAATACTAGCTAAAATATTTACATTTTCAGTGCCAGTTTAATTAAGCATATTCATTGTCTTGAATCAGAACATAATTTGCACTGGGTTTAAATATTTCAGCGTTATGTTTATACAGAGTTTGAACACTGTCACAGAGGTCCTGAAAGTTAATTTTAAACACCAGCAAATGAGTCATTTTAAGCTAACCCAAGCTTAAAATGCATTGCAACACAGCTTTACATTTCCTGACAAATTGAATTCCAGCCAGGTGTCACTCTTTAGAATCCCCAAGGTTTATCTCTGCCCTTTTTGCTCTGGCATATGCTTTTGACATACCCAGAAAATTGTGTGATAGAAACCTGTGGAGTGGTAATACCCTCTACAGCAGGGGTCAGCTGTAAAGAACTGTTAATGAGACCTCCCATAAACAAAGCATTCTGAACAGTGACTGTGGTGGAGGAAACAAAAAGAGATATGATCTGCTATTATATATTGCATACAGTGCAAGATTCTCTTATAACCCATTCTTAAGAATGTTTTTCCAAAAAGTGAAAACAAGCTGATTTTTCTGTCCATCTCTCCCATGGGAAAGTTATTTGACCTTTTTAAAATTTTTATTTTTCCTTTCAATTTGAGAAGTATCCAATATTTTCTTTTATTGATGTTTCACAATGGGTATGTCATCTACTGTCTATCTTCATTAAAAATACATGTCACTCTTTGAAGACATGTACCAGAGCACTTGAACTGAAATCAATTAATATTTAAATAACTTGCAATCAACTGTTCCTAGTGGATCCCACCCTGTAGGTTTTTCTGGAGTGAGAATAATGAAGAACAGGAAAGGGAATAACTACTTACAATAAGTAAAAACGATCAAGTAAAAATGAAGTTGGATGTTCAGCCCATAAATTCTTCTTAAAATGAAATCTGCTGGAAATGCAATATTATGTTTCAAGAGAAGCACTGAGGTCATATTACTTACATTAATCCACAAGAAATAAACAGGATATGCTGGTACATGAGGCAGGAATTAAGGCTATGACTAGATGACCTGGATAACCATTTAGTGGTTATCTGTTAGCTAATTTGTTTAGATGTGATATTTGATGATTATTTCTCATTTGTATCTTTGTTGACATTTAATGTTATGTTTATTTATGTTATAGATAACCACCCTCCAAATAATGCATTCATTAATATACAAAACTTCAGAATTAAGTTAAGCTCAAACCCAACAAGTGAGAAAGTAGAAAAGTTTCCAAAACATCTAGCATGTTGCAGTATGCTTCAAATTTCTTGACCGTGACACAAGTTTTCTCAAGTTTGTTGGGTGTAAATAGTGCACACATAGATTTTTTAAACTCAGCATACCATATACAAAGATATAATTCCTTATTACATTAAATTTAAAACTAACTAGGGAAAAATGCCTCTTTAGCTTTTTATAAAATATGCTTAATAATATTGTAAAGCTGTGTATATCTGTAATCTATTTGTGTCTGTCTCACTGACCCCATATGAATAAATGGGATAAAATGCAGTGAAATAAGATAAAGGATTAGTGCGTAAGTCACCGCATAGTGAAATGCTGACTTATGGAGCAGAGCTACCCAAAGATTGCACTGTTTCTTCTTCCCATATCACAGGTCTCCTTAACTATTCTAACCTGCCTTTCTGTCCAGTCTTAACTCAAGTTCAAGGACTCAGAATGAAAGAATTTTCACTTACAGGCCTCCCTCTCCTTGCCCCATCCTAATTCTAAGATGATAATACTTATGAGCCCGAGAGGCTGTATTAAATGTGACAAGTTAGTGTGTGTGTATGTGTGTGTGTGTGTGTTTGTGTGTGTGTGTGTTTGTGTGTGTGTGTGCGTGCAATGATATCATTCTATCTGTGTTTTCAATGACTTACATATAGGAACAGTGCCTTAGAAATTTACCCTTTCAGGAAAAAATGAAGTTCTTTTTTGTAATTTTTATAATTCCTCAATAGGTAAAACAATCTCACTTACTTTGATTAGATGAGTTTTGAATAGATTTAGTCAATCCCGACTCTCAAATACCCCTTTTCTGAGTTTCCCAGTAGCTTTGATGTGCCAGGTGATGTACCGTGAAAAAAGTCCACCATGGATGAAACCCAGCTCCTGCCCTCAATGGGCTGCATTTCCATAGGGAGGGACGGACATGTGCATAACTCTGTGGGGTTAAGTGTTGGTGTTCCTGGCTCTCGTCCCCTTACAGTCCTCTAAGTGTCTTTATGGAGTCTCAAAATAAACACCATGAATAAATCTCCAAAAGTTCAAACCTAAGAAAGAAGTGTTAAATAGTAAAGATGATTAGGTGGATGCAGTCTGGTGATATTTTGTAAACCATTGGCTGACTAAAACCTTATTTTTTCCTGTCTTGAGAAATAATTAACATACATCACTGTATAAGTTTAAGGTGTACAGCCTGATGGTTTGAGTTACATACATTATGTAATGATTACCACAAAGGTTTTGTTAATATCCATTGTCTCATATCGATACAATAAAAGAAAAAAAAACCTTCTTGTGATGAGAACTCTTAGGATCCACTCTCTTAACAGCTCCCCTATAAACCATACAGCAGTGGCAACTGTGGTCATCATGTTCTATATTATATTTCTGGTACTTATTTATCTTAAAAATGGAATATTGTACCTTTTAACCACCTTCCTCCACTTCTCCCTCCCACCCCTTGCCTCTGGTGACCGCTAATCTAATCTCTTTTTCTATGATTTGGGAGTTTTGTTTTTTGTGTTTTTTTACATTTCACATGTAAGTGAGATCATACAGTATTTGTCTTTCTCAGTCTGACTTATTTCACTTAGCATAATGTCTTCAAGGGCCATCTATTTTGTCACAAATGGTAAGAGTTCCCTGTTTCTTGTTTTTGGGGTTTTGTGTGTGTGTGGCTGAATGGTATTTCATCGTACGTATACACCACATCTTCTTTATCCATTCATCCATCAGTGGGTATTTAGGTTGTTCTTGGCTATTGTAAATAATGCTCCTATGCACATGAGGGTGCAGATATATTTTTGAGTTAGTGTTTTCATTTCCTTTGGATATATTTCCCAGATGTGGAATTGCTGGATCATATAGCAGTTCTATTTTAATTTTTGAGTAGTCTCCATTGTGTTTTTCATACTGGTTGTCCCAATTTACAATCTGCCCAACAGTGCACAAGAGTTCCCTTTTCTATACATCCACACTAGCATTTATCTCTTGTCTTTTTTATAGTAGCCGTTCTAACGGATGTGAGATTATATTCATTGTGGTTTTAATTTGCATTTCCCTAGTAACTAGTGATGTCGAGCATCTTTTCCTGTACTTATTGGCCACTTATATATCTTCTTTGGAAAAGGTCTAGTCAGGTCTTTTGCCTATTTTTTTATTGGATTTGTTTTGTTATTGAGTTGTATGAGTTTTTTGTATATTGTGGATATTAACCCCTTATCAGATATATGTTTACAAGTAATTTTTCCCCATTCTTTAGGTTGTATTTTCACTTTGTTGATGGTTTCTTTTTCGGTATAGAAGATTCTTAGTTTGATTAAGTCCCACTTGTGTTTTTGTTTGTTTGTTTTGTTTTTGTTTTGTTGCTTTGATTTAGGTACGATTTCCAAAAAGTCATTACCAAAACTCATGTGACAGGAGTTTTTTTTCTGTTTTTTTTTCTAGGAGTTTCATGGTTTCAGGTCTTACATTTAAGTCTTTAATCCACTTAGAGTTAACTTTTGTGCATGGTGTAAGATCCAAAACCTATTTTTAACTTTTGGAACAGCTTTTAACTGAAAGTAGGAAGCACAGGGGTCACCAAACACACAAAACACACAGGAGTCACTTCAGTGGTTCGTCATCTTTTTGTTTGTTTTACGTGACCCTTTGACAGCATGAATCATTCCACTGAACACTTGTATACAAACAATTACATGAACTAAAGATTCTCAACATGTCCTTTACTGAAAAACAGCAAATGAAAGTTATAATGACATGAACTATGTGGAGATTGTTAAAATAGTAATGGAGTGGAAGGAGATGCTAGTAGTATTATCCAACATGTGGGATGATTACATAATATTTAAAATGTAACATTTAAAACATTGATTAAATTTTATCCTACATTGAATTTGTATTATTCAGTTGTTGCAATTTAGCCTGTACATAGGTACAATGGGATAACATCAAAGGAATCTGTTTAATTGCTCATGTACTTGCATTTCCGTATAGTTGTCAAAGCATAAAGTCCTTAAGTGAAAAATTACTTTACCACAGAACTAATAAAAAGAAACACAGATTGGTTCAGTTATTTGCTATTTTGCTTTACATTAGTTAATTAATATCTCCTGATACATATATGTATCTATTTATACTCATTTATAGTCATGAATTAAAATGCTTTTGAAATGTCTATAGCAAATGTATTAATATTTGAGCTGCAACCAACTTAAGAAATGTATTAAAACCCAGTGAGACTTTAGGTTAACATTATTTCCAGATGGCATATCCTACAAGATTTAGGAATTTTATTCTATATCACATTAAATTGAAGTTCTCATTTAGAGTTTATGGGATTATAATCCAAACAAATAACCTAGTATTTTTATTCTTTGTGTATAATAAGGTTTGTATTATACCAACTATGTATACTTCCAGGGCTTCCTCTATCCTTTTAAAAACAAGAAGGGCTGACAATCTTTACTCCTTGAGTTATAGACCTGAAGATGAAGCAGTGAAAGCCTCCAACGGGGAAAACCTCCCTTGGTTAACACAGCTTCTCCGATAACTGTTCTAAAGTTGTACCTTTCACTCTGGGACAGTGGCAAATGAACCTCTCCATGGTCCTTTCTCCAGTAATGACAGATCCCAGGGTTTTGGACTTGATTCCTGATGACTTAACCTAAATTTTGGAGCAAAGAGAAGAATCTTAAAATCATGTTTGCAGGACATATATTAAGTTAATCATGAATATCTTTTAAGTCAGTGATCCCCATTCTAATGATTCCCCTATAAAAAATGAATTGAAAATACATAAAATGTTTTATATGGGAATGTAAATTGGTTCAGCCGCTGTGAAAACAGTATGAAGATTCCTCAAAATAAAAGAAGAACAACAATATTTCAAGGTATATATCCAAAGGAAATGAAAACAGAATATTGAAGAGATATCTGCACTCCCATGTTCATTGCAGCAATTTTCACAATAGTCAAGACATGGAAATAACCTAAGTTGTTCATCAATGGATGAGTGAATAAAGAAGATATGGTGTGTGTGTATGTATATACAATATGGATGGATCTTGAGGAAATTTTGCTAAGTGAAATAAGCCAGACAGAGAAAGACAAATACTGCATGGTATTATATGTGGAATCTTAAAAAAATAATAAAATAAAAAAGAAGTCATATTTATAGAATCACAGGGTAGAAAAGTAGTTTCCAGGGGCTGGCAGGGAGGAGGAAGGAAAACAGAAAGAGACTGGTAAAAGGGTAATACAAGCTTTCAGCTATAAGATGAATAAGGTCTAAAGATCTAATGTAAAACATGGTGACTATAGTTGATAACACTGTACTATATAATTGAAATTTGCTAAGACTGTAGAACTTAAATGTTATCAAAAGTGAAAACATAAATAAGTAGTGATATATGTTAATAAATTAAATGGTGGGAATTATTTCACAATGTATACATATATCAAATCACCATGACACCACAAGTATCTTACAATTTCATGTCAAATTTAACTCAATAAGCTGTGAAAAAGCTTTATAGTATATGATTTCCACATTATTTATAATAAAAGTTAAAATAAGTTGTGTACCAAAAATTAATGGTATATTATGGTTGAAATAAAATATTTATAGAGGCTAATAAAATGAAAAATGCTTATGTTAGATCAGATTAAATTCAACAATTAGCATGAACATTAAAAAAATAGTTGTTTTCTTAAAGCAACAGTAAATATTGAAGACATTTACTTTCCACTTATTATAAAGTTGAAAAGCAATGTTATGTGGCTAATACACATTTTGTTTTCTGAATTGTGACCAAGAAGGGTGATTTTCAAAAGAATCTTTACCACCATATATCAGGGACAATTCAGATATAGGTATCATAAAAGATAATAACCCTAAAGTGTGATATTCATATTTCCTTTCACCCTCACAATGTCATTATGAATGAAAAGTTATTTTTAATTCTAGGTTTAAAAGGATGTTTAAGTTATTATAAGAAGTAGTGCATGGATTTAAATCAATGTTGTGTATAAAGATAGAAGTTCAGTGGATTTGGTTATTCAGTGTTTTAGAATATGGACATACACAAAAAGAAATTTAAGATCATAGACTTAATAGATAACGAGAAAGATGGAGAAAGAGAGAAAATGACAAAGAAGAGAGGGAAAAATATGTGTGTGTATATATACATATATATACACATTAAAACATAAAACATAAAAACATCTAAAAAAAAGAAATAATGTGGTTCTTATCAAAGGTTTAAGTACCATTTGGAGCATAAAACATATTTAGGGAAAATGTGGGAGTTTGTTAAAGGAAAATTAAATTTTAAGCAAGTTTTCAAAAAACTCTTTCTGATGAGGCAATCTATTTGATTAAGCATTCAGGGGTAGGAACATTAAAGCTAGGTAGTTCAAAGCACTCAGACTATCTCAGAGTGGCTTTGCTCTGAGAGCAAGCACAGAATTTATTTGATGCACCCTTTCCTTCTCCAGTGTCTGCAATTTGCGTTCTAAATGAAAGACAGGAAACATACACATCAAGATCTTTTTTTGGAACAAAGTGTGGAATACAAATTATGCTAGCTTAAAATTGTTTAAGTGCTTGATTTCTATTTTCCCCTCAATTTTTATGTTTTCTGTTGCCTTATGAGAATGAAGAATTTCTATCAGTTAAAAAGAGAAGTGCTTGTTTTGGATATGAAGAATTTCAAAAGAATAAGATATCAAAGGACTGCATTATCACATAATCAGGGGGTGGGGATAGTACCTTCAATACAGCACCAACTGCTTTGCCTTTTCTTACAAGAAAGAAGTTACGGATGAACAAATGGCTACTTTCTCAGCAGCTCTGTTAGATGCTTAGGTGCTAATGTTTCTAAATGAAAGGGGTAGAAGTGCCACAGCTCTTTCAGGGACATTAGTGCTCAAAGAAGCTAGTGTATTATTAGCTTTTACATGACTCACTTTTAATACAGCTAGTCATTAACCAAGACTTACTTTGATGTTTTCCTTTTTTAAAAGCACTTTTGGCTTCTAAAGCTAAATGCTTTGTTTCTGGGAGTCCCAGAAAATATATTTGTTGTTACTGTAAAAGAATAGAATACTGGAACTTTGAGCAGTGTATCAGTGATATTTTCCCCCTATAGAAAAGCCGTGAGAAATGTGTTGCACTATCATAAGACCACCTGAAAAATAGCAGTATTGTTTGGTTTATAATAAATGCAGGGATCTAAATAGAATTTTACCCGTGTATTGTCTTAACTTAGTGACCAAGTATTTTTATAATCCTCATTTTAGAATGTGATGACTCTATTATGATCTGGGGTATGTATTTATTACTTTTTGTTTTGTTTTGTTTTTAATTTGTTTTTAATAAGGAATTGCAAAATCTTGTAGGTGCTGATCGTTTGACCAGTAGGTGGCAGCATAGCTCTTTGGTTGCTCGGAAGAAATGTTCTCTAAAGTCGTCAAAAGAACTCTTCTTTCGGTGACTAAAAAAAAACAAAAAACTTTTTCTGTATGCTGCATATGCTCCTTTTATTTTCACACCATATTCATGCATGGGTATATAATATTTAGGTATTAGTTTTGGTAAATGTAGGCTATTTCGGTGGGTTACAGTCTTTACTTTAGCTTTTTTTTTTTGCAGTACGTGGGCCTCTCACTGCTGTGGCTTCTCCCGTTGCGGAGCACAGGCTCCGGACGCGCAGGCTCAGCGGCCATGGCTCACGGGCCCAGCCGCTCCGCGGCATGTGGGATCTTCCCGGATCGGGACACGAACCCGTGTGCCCTGTATCGGCAGGCGGACTCTCAACCACTGCGCCACCAGGGAAGCCTGACAACTGCCATTCTTAATCCAATAACAATATCAGATTAGGTGACTAGACAATGCCAGCTGATATGACAGTTTTAAATGGTGAGATGTTATCTTATTAACCACTTGTCTGCGATCTTTCAGAATTTTTATAGTTGTTCTTCAGAAAGTATTTATCTCTCTTAGTTTAGAGGCAAAGTTGTTACTGTGGGAAAGGACCCTAACAAACTGCCCCTCCCTCACCTCTTAGGACCAGTGCTGCAGCTTCTGCTGCTCGTTTCACTACAGCACACAGACTCCAGGCTGTTCCTAGAGGCTCCCAAACATATTCTAGGCCAGACCCAAGCTTCTGCATTCACTGAAGCACTCTGGCTTCAAATATCATCAAGGATTGCTTGCTTGTCTTCTTTAGGTTTTGGCACAAATATTACCATTGCAGGGAAAGTACATGCTTATCTTAAATAAAATTACAACTGCCCCCTTGTCATTTTTCCAGTCCATATTCTCTGCTTTATTTAGTAGTTCTTTTGGCTACCATAAATTTGAAAACACTTCTTCCCAGCAACCAAAGAACTATACTATTATCCACATAGGCAAACAATATATTTTATTTATTTAGTTATTAGTTTATTGTCATTTATCCCACTAGAGTCTAAGCCTCAGTGTGCCCCAGACTTTGGCTATCTTGTTTTCTTCTGTATCTCCAAAACCTAGAATAGTCCCTGGCAAATAGTAATAACTCAACAAATTGAATGTTGGATTTTTTTCTTTTACAAAAAATAAAGCTCCTGGGGTCCTTGGAAGGAAGCTGTAAACAAGAGAATGCTACTTTTTAAGGTCTAAGTAACATAGAGCTTATTTCCTAAATTATTTGTAATTCATACAAAGTATTACACGTCTTGTTTTGGCAAGTTCCTACATCTTTGCTAGTAATTGATGACTATTGCAAGGAAAAATAAATGAAAACATTAATAATGTATTATGCTTTCAGATATTTGGTGAATTTCTTTTTTTCCTTATTCTATTTTTACTTCCTCTTCTTCTCTTTTTTAAATAATTATATAATAAAATACATGAGGTCAAACTAATGAAGACATCTTGGAATTTTAATAATCTCAAGTTTAGATGCAGAAAAATAAAATATGGGGTTTATTTTTAATCTTGAGTAATAGTATTGACCTTGACAAATGTGTTAATGTGCTACCCAGCCTGAGGTGAGCAACTTTGCAAGTTTTGTGTGCACACCCTTATTTGACTAGAATGCTCCTTGGTTGTAAGAAGGCTTATTTTCGTGACTAATCACATACCATTGGTACCTTGTGGCTTTGTGACTGTAAACCACCTAATCTAGGCTACAAATCAGTGGCAAGTGATGTCAGAAGAAATAATGCTAATGATGTGTGTGGCATTTTTCCTGTTAAGTGAATATTGATCCAGGGTTCTCACATTCAGTTTGTAGGGAGAATTTTATTACGTGAAACACTGTCTTATGGAAAACAGATACCGGATCCTTTGCTTTGAGGTTATTCCAGACCCTCATATGTGTAAAATGCTATAATCTATAGTGAGAAAAATATATTAAGCAAGCTTAATCAGTTCACATTAAACTCACATACCCCTATTCATTTAAGTTCAATGATATGAATTTTTTATTATGAAAGAATGAAACCTTTTATTCACACAAACTACCTATGAACACATTAATTGCTCCAATAATAGGCTTGTTTATGATGTTACCACCAACAAAGAACTAATAAAAAGGAACTCTCATTTTCACAAAAATAAAATTGAATAAAGTAAAATGTATATTTCCTCATTTAAATCATGAGCAATTGATATTGCTCACTGTGAACTATTTTTCTTAAAAGAGTGAGATGAAAGAGTGGATCATGAGATGAAGGCAGTTTTACATCCATATGTATACATGGCCAGTTCCTTCAGAAAATGGTATGGGGAGTGAGAAATGAAGAGTTATCAAAATGTCTAAAATCACTCTATCTTGCCTTGAAATGAGATCTGGATACTTTATATAGGAATGCAATTAGCCACTAGCCAGTGTCCAGAAATGTGGAAGAAATATGATGCAAAAATGGTAATGATATCAGAAATTTCCATTTTTATCTAAAATTTGAAGAATAAAATGAATTCACAAAGAATACGTTTGCATTACAGAGACATACACTTTTTGGAGTGGTATTTACTGTGTGAATGGTCATATGGCATACTGTCACTTCAAATGTTTTGGAGAAAAGGTCTGGATAAATTAACCAGATGAGGTGGAAAATTAGCCAATAAGCCACTTGTAGTTTTGTTTGTACAACAGTAGCATACACATACAGTTGATGTCTCTGATTTTAGAGATCACAATCTGTAACACCTCTAAACATAAAATGAATATCCGTAGTAGCCTCCTCTGGTTCCAGCTATGCAAATTAACAGTGTTTCCTGGGCACAGAGCTTAAATGGCACTAGGACTCTGCATGACAGCAGTCATGCAGAGAACACACTAAGGTTTTTGGAAAATTTAAAATATGGCCCCTAGCATGAATATTACCAACTTTCCTCATGGCATAAAAAGAATGTTTTTTTTCTTAGATTAGGAACTTTAAAACAAAGTCAATTGTGACTCTTCCATATTAAAATTATTATTAGACATTATAGCCCTGAACAAATGTAGATATGAAATTTATTGAAGAAATGAATATTTTCATATCATGTTTTGAAGCCTATTCTACCATGCTGCTGTATTATATTCCATTCCGACCAATGTAGCATTCATCTCCTTTATACTAATGATTTGTTTGTTTCTGCCTTCTCCCAGGGGGTTGTGAGCTCTTGGGCAATGAAACTGGTTTTTTGCCATTTGGGGAATTCAAGTAGCTAATATAGTGGCTGGCATGAGGTATTATTCAAGAAATGTTTATTACATGGACCATAATTATTCTGCAAATTTTTTTTCCTTTTTAAAGCTTTTTGAGATGTATAAAAAGTAAACAAGTGAAATACTATAACCATTCACAAGTTATTTTAATTTAAATGATAGTTATAAACTTTTGTAGAAAAAAATTTCATTTATTTAGTCTTTGTTTGCTTTTCTTATTTCTCCCCTCTTTGTTTTAAATGACAATCTATAAGAAAATGAAACCATTTTCCTCAAGGCATACCATTTAAAGGGCTTCTTTACAGTGATTTTGATACACGTTTATGAGAAAAATGTGAAAATATTAGAAACTATCTCAGTACATTTTGAGAAAGTGATTTATAGTTGCTAGTTTTACTTCTTTTTTTATTTTTTCTGACCAGTAAGCAAAGACTTTTGAAATTAGGTTATGTCCTTTCTGATATGTGTCATAATTGAATCCAAATACATGTATACTTTTATATTACTTGCCAAAAATAACACCAAGATAAAAATGATTTGTTTTCTCCATTTTTTTTTCTAAGGTCAAGACCTTTTGTCATCATCTTTCCATGTAATATTCAGAACACAAAAGTCTGAGTGTGGAAATGATCACATTTCTTTGTTAATATTTGTATTAGTATTTAGTTAAAATAAGACCCTTTTTTAAGAAAAATAAGTGAAGAAACAGAGTCTTAAAAAAAGAAGGTATTGAGAAAATTAAAAAGGGGAACAGAGTCTATGCTTGTATCATTGAATTACTTTTGTGTCATATTTTTAAATGCCATTAAAATGAAGGAGAAAGTCAAACTTATTTCTTGTTAAAATTGTTTTAAAGCATCTTCTCTTTCTAAATCAATTTTGGTGTGAGTATATATGTACTGGTAGGCCTTACAGAACACTGTCTCACAAATTGGAATTTGTATGTTTTAAGGATCTGTCTTGGGCTTCTTTAATTACCTAGGTATAGACAGAGCTAGCCTTTAAGGCATGGTGTTCTTCATTCTGCTCCCTTTGGCCACCAGTACTGGATTGCAATTTTCTGTGGATTCATCAGGCATAGGCACCTATCTTTTCAAATATACTAAGTAGACAATTTTTAACATCAAATATTATAAAGTTAATACAAAGGGTTTGGTAAGAAAATAATTAAAACATACTATGCAGTAAAATTTTATATTTTTTTAAATTTAAAGATGAATAAAACTACAAGTTATATACATAGAGAATCACTTTTGTGATATTAACTTACAATTCTTCCTCTCTAGATGTTAGTGTGGCTCTTAATGGATATGGTTTGACACAGAATCATTACAGTCTCCTTCAGCCCCTCCGCTGCTTTCATCTTCTGTTAATCCTTTCTTGTCTCCTCATACCAACCTATATCTTCCTTCAGTCTATCCTTTGTCATTGAGAGGGAAGATATTTAAAAACAGAGTCATTCATTTTATTTTTAAATACTTTCCTCCTAATGTTCTGAATTTTACTGCAGAAATCCAAGAAATTCTAGAAATTAAGAAGGTATTTTGTAGATCATAGTAGCATCTTCCTTTTAGAAATTTTGAGTTGTGTGTTTCTTGAAGGTGTTTTGGGTGTATAGTATGTAGGCAAAAACATTAATTTTTAAATCACTGTTGTTATCATTATCCTCATCTCATCTAGATTGACTTGTTTTGATAACAAAGATATTGGTTGAGAACAAGTTCATGAAAGATCATGAAACCAGGAGTGTTTATAGCATAGCTATCCAAGACCTACCAATAAGATAAGAACTATTCAAGGATAAAAAAAACTCTTTCAGGTCTTCTTAGACAAAATTGAGACTGTGGAATATTAACAAAACTACTCTGGGACTAAAATATTTAATGTATTATTCGGGCAAAGAAAAATTGGCAATGCTTCATGTGCTTTGCTTCCTTAAAATACAAGTGCTTCTAATAAAAGAGTATTTGGGCCATGTCTTCTCAGTGTACAGCCTAGCAGCTGATTTTTATTTCTTTTTTTCCCCTGTATTTTAAAAAAGATATCTTTACTTAGCCATTTCATCTTTTTATTTGGCGTTGCATGGGTGATTGATTGATGGTTGTTGACATCATATAAATCACAAACTGGGGCAAAATGAAATGGAAGCAATCTTGTCCTCATTACTTGACCTTTACTTTAATGCAACTCTTATCAGACTGCTACTTAGTTTTGGGAATATACTGAGAAATGCAGTGCCTGCCCTCAAATTATATTAAAAACAACAACAACAACAGCAACAACAACAGCGTTAGCACACCTAATGTTCTCCTATAAGTAACGGTTATTTGTACGCTGTTGTTTCTCTTTGTGGTCATATAAAAGAATTATCCTTGTTTGTGAGTTTCTCCATCTATAACAATGATTTTTACATTACTAGTGTGTAAATGGAGGAATATAGCTTGACTCACTCTTCATTAAAATAGTAGCAAATGCCTAGAAAACAGTCAATTTGATATACCAATGATTTTCCAGTTGGCCCAGTGCTAAAAAGCACAGATGCTTTACCTTTCACAAATGCTTTGCCTTCCACATGTAAAAATGTAGTTGAAATTCGATTCATTCACTTTCAAATAATTAAAATGTACTGATTCATTGCCATGCATTAGAAAAAGAAAAGTCATCATTGGGTAAATTTTGTAGGTAGCAGATTATTAAAGTATTTGATAAATATATTTAATTTATGGTAACAGTTGCTGCCATATTCACACTTTTAAAAAAATTGAATCTAAGGTAAATCATATGCTCTCTGTCTAGAAGAATTAAGGTAATTGTGAATAAAATATTTGTCCAATATTATTTTACACAAATAAGTAATACTTCAGGTAGTTGCTGAAAAATAATTATTTTTTAAAAAATTATTATGAATAGTTTATTTTCAAAGAGATAAAGATAGAAATTTTTATTTAAAATTGAAGAATTCAAAATTTCTCTTATAGCCATTAAATGGAACCAGACTTGTTTTTTCGGTTTAGATAATATTAAATTTCAGAAAAGACATGAGGCAGATGTTTCCAGGCTTTGGACCACAGTCAGTGAATGACTGTGATTTTGAGGAAAGGAGAACAAACAAGGCAAGCCTCGCATGCACTCAGGCTTTCTGGCTCAGGAGAACTTCTCTCCGACAGTGCAGTAAGTTGAAGTCCAACCAGAGTACAATAGCCTCACTGAGCTGAGGGAGAATATTGGAGTTTAGGGCAACTGAAGTGGTTGAAATTAGTAGGGCAGGTACTAGAGAGAAGAGAATGCAGAGAGGGAGGTCTCAGAAATCTAGAGAGTGTTCCCCATGTTTCCATGATTGAGGGACAATTTGTACATGTGCAGAGGGACTACTAGAAGGTTAGTAGAGAGTCACTGCTGCAGGGGACCAAGAACTGACAGAAATACCAGATATTGTGAAGTGCTGAAAGACAGACTTCTAGCCCAGTCAGGTACAGAGTCCTCCCCAAACTCCTTATACATTCAGTTGAGACTGTAGAATCTTCAAGCCTTGGGAGAAAAAAAATATGCCTTTGAATATGAACCACATCCTGGGACTAAGGGAAAAACTAAAATAGCTGTATTCTAACAAAGAATAAAAGCAAGCCTGGGAGTCAGGAAGTAATGTGTCAGTAATTTAGCTCCCTAATAGAACAAACAAACCTATATACCTTTAAAGGTGTTGCAGTCTCACTGAAACGTACCATACATAGCATCCAACATATTAAGAAAAAAATGACTGGATCTAAAGGGAGTAGTAATTTGTAATCCACAATTATAAAATTAACAAGCATGCAAAGAGGCAAGAAAATAACCAGGAGAAAAATCAATCAATAGTAACAGAAAAAAATCGTGACTAAGATGATAGAATTAACATAGAGATGTTAAAATAGGTTTGATAATTTCATTGCATATGTTAAAGGCTACATGATGAGTAAAGAAATAGCACATGTAAAAAAATCACTCAAACCACTAGAGATTTAAAAAAACATGCAAAATGAAACGAAAAATACACCAAATTTGATTAAGAGCAGACTGGACACTTCACAAGGTAAGATGAGTGAAGATGCAAAGAGAAAAAAAGACTATGAACAGAATTTCACATTTTCTGTGGGGTATTATCAGTAAATCCAACATATATGTCATTCGAGTATCAGAAGTTGGAGAGGCAGGAAAATTTTAAATAAAGGCAGTTTTTTTTCAAATTTGATGGCAACTACATGCTCACGGATCCAAGAATCTCAACAAACTTCAAGCAGAAATATCAGGAAAGAAACTGCACAAGGAATATCACAATCAAATTGATGAAAATGTGTGATAAAGAAAAATCATCAGGCAGAAATAAGAACTATGACTTACAAAGGAATAAACATAAGAGTGACAGCAGGCTTTTCACCAGAAGCCACACAAACCAAAAGATAGTAGAAGGTTATTTTTAAAGTAGAAAAAACAAGAAATTGTTGACCTATATTTCTATACCCCCCAAAAAAGTACTTTTCAAAATTAAAGTATTAATTTCTAGCTTAAGAGCATGAGGAGTTTTGCTGATCTGGTCTCCGGTGAAATTGATGGAAATTATTTGTAAAAGCAACCATTTAAAGCCTCTGGAAATAGTACTAAGGGCAAACAGAAAATGAAGAAACATCTATTCAAGAAAATGTATAAAAATTCAGTAGGAAAGGCAAGAGTCTGTGATATTTGAGCCAAGATCACTCCCTCCCTTCTCTCTCCCAGCTCAGCAAGAAAGAGACTCCAGACGGCTGCAGCCAAGAAGCAGGACTCCCCTCTCTTCCCAGCTCCCAGTCAGTGGGCTTTCTTCCCAGGTGAGTCATGACTTCAGTGTTTCTTACCTGCCCTTAAACACTTGTTGCTGAGGCTAAATCACATGTAAGTGCAGTCTAAACGAGGGGGCTTCCTTTGTCTGTGCAACTGCCACGTGTGGAATGGAGGCTCTGCTTTGAGTGTGGCATGTTGAGAACACTGGGGCTCCCATAGCTCTTCCTCCAGTTTGTGAAGTAGTGGATTCACATCAGAGAGGCAAGCTGAGAAAATTGCAGACTGTTGCCTGCCCCTCCACTGAGTCAACTCCAACAGCAAAGGTGTTACTCAAAGAGAAGCTTTCCATTGTCCCATCCCCAGCTGTTTCAGAGATTTTTGCCTTTGGGTAAAAGCAGGATGTAAAACAGGTAGTTCCTAATCTCTTCTCAAAGAAACTGGCTTCTTTTGCAAGAGTATGGAGAAGTTTAAACCTAAGGGCACTCTCAAAAGCAGTTGAGGGTTTTTGTTTTGTTTTGTTTTTGTTTTAAGTACATCGTTCTTTTTTTAATGTTTTTATTTTATTTTATTTTTTTATTTTTGGCTGCATTGGTTCTTCGTTGCTGCATGCGGGCTTTCTCTAGTTGCGGTGAGCAGGAGCTACTCTTTGTTGCGGTGCGCGGGCTTCTCATTGCAGTTGCTTCTCTTGTTATGGAGCACGGGCTCTAGGCGTGTGGGCTTCAGTAGTTGCGGCCTGTGGGCTCAGTAGTTGTGGCTCGCAAGCTCTAGAGCACAGGCTCAGTAGTTGTGGCGCATGGGCTTAGTTGCTCCATGGCATGTGGGGTCTTCCCGGACAAGGGCTCAAACCCATGTCCCCTGCATTGGCAGGCAGATTCTTAACCACTGTGCCACCAGGGAAGCCCAGCAGTTGAGGTTTTGATGAAAAACAATTGGGAGGAGATTGGTGGCTTCAATGAAGATACAGCTTATACTGTGGGCCTGCTAGTTTGCAGGAGGAAACTCTGGAATAAGACAGCTAGGAGGAGCACTTAAAACAAATATCAATACTGATTTCAGAAACTATCCCCTCAAAGGAGACAAATTGACTGGATTAGTTTGAAGAGTAATTTTGCCGCAGGGCCTTACTGGAAATAATAGAAAAATTGTCCAGAGTGACAATTAGTGGAGTTTCACAGATAGGTGGGTTATGGGAGAGAGTGGAAGAGAGTCCTACCAGTGACACTGTCATGCCATGATGACTGGGGGTATAATGAACACTGTGACCCTTTGAGGAGAAATATCAGGGGCATATCACTGTTGGGGTAGGACAGTGGGGTAGGACAGCCAGTCACTAAACAAACAAGTGAATTGTAATAATAAATCCAGGAGGAGGGACAGTAGCAGAGAGTACCCCGAGTTCCTACAATATATTACCTAAAATGTCGACTTTCTAATAACAAAATATGAGACAGGCCAAGAAATAGGGAAGTATGACCCATAACTGGGAAGAAAAGCATGAGAAAGGAACTGCCTATAAGAGCAACTAGTGTCACATTTAACAGCAAAAGACTGCAAAGTAGTTATTAAATGCATATTTACAGAAGTAAAGGAAAGTATGATTGAAGAAGTGAAGGAAGATAGGATGACAATGTTGCATCAGGTAGAGAATATCAGTAAATACATAGAAATCATAAAAGAGAATTTAAATTCTAGAGTTGAAAAGTTCAATGACTGAAATAAAAATTTACCAAAGGGACTCAACAGTATATTTAAACTGGCAAAAGAAATAATTAGCAAACTTGAAGTTAAATTGATTGAGATTCTACACCAAAAAATAGAGAAGAAAAAAATGAACAGAGGCTCAAAGAAGAATAGAGGAGCAACATATGTGTAATGGGAGTGTCAGGAGAGGAGAAAGAAAAAATATTCAAAGAAATAATGATTGAAAACTTCTCAAATTTTTTGAAAAATAATAACGTATACAACCAGGAAAGCTCAACAAACTCCAAGTAGGATCAAAATAGATTTGCAAAGACCCATCATAGAAAAATTTCTGATAATAAAAGACAAGGAGAAAATCTTGAAAGCAGAAAGAGAAATAATAGCATATCATTTACAAGAGAATTCCAGTAAGATTAACAACTGACTTCTCAGCAGAAATACCTGAGGCCAGAAGGCAGGGAGATAACAGATTTAAAGTTCACACACATACACAAAATACCTGTCAATCAAGAATCCTATATCTAGCAAATCTATCACTTAAAAATTAAGGTGAGGGACATCCCTGGTGGTCCAGTGGGTAAGACTCCATGCTCCCAATGCAGGGGGCCTGGGTTCAATACCTGGTCAGGGAACTAGATCCCACATGCATGCTGCAACTAAGAGTCCACATGCCACAACGAAAAGATCCCACATGCCACACTGAAGATCCTTCATGCCACAACTAAGACCTGGCACTGCCAAAAGGAAAAAATAAAAAAATAAAAATTAAAGTAAAATAAAGACTCTCCCAGATAAACAAAATCTGAGAGAATCTGTAGCTAGCAGAACAATACTAAAGTGCTTCAGGTTAAAAACAAGTGACTCCAGACAGTAATATGAATTCACATGAACAAACACAGAGCACCTAAAGGTAACTAAATAACTATAAAGGAAAATTTGAGGCATATTTTCCCCTTTATTCTATTAACTATTTTTAAAACCAATTAAAAGTTCAAAGTAGATTTATTAACAAAGAATATTTCAAAAGATAAAATATGACAATGCATTTTTGATTCGTTGAAAGGAAAACTCAATCTTAGATGTGTAAGAATCTAATTGCTTCAAAACATATAAAAGACAATGACATAACTCCAAGAAGAAACATAAAAATCCATAAATGTAGTTGTGGATTTTAATTATTGAAGTCCTCCTACTAACTGAAAGAAAGAGGAGATAGATAATCAGTAAGTGTATAGAAAATTTGAGCAATACTACCAACCAAAATCAAGCAAATTGGCCACTCTACAAGAGCAAAACACACATTCTTTCAAGTATGTGTTGGACATTCACCAAAGTAGACTATATGCAGTGCAATAAAAAAAAATCTTAATAAATAAAGAGTAGTGAAAGAAAAGTGGTACAGATGAACCTGTTTGCAAGGCAGAAATAGAGGCACAGATGTAGAGAACAAATGTATGGCCACCAAGGGGGAAAAGGGGGATGGGATGAATTGAGAGATTGGGATTGACATAATACACTAGCTAATATGTGTAAAATAAATAACTAATGAGAACCTGTTGTATAAGCACAGGGAACTCTACTTCACTTTGCTATACAGTAGAAACTAACACAACATTGTAAAACAACTATACCCCAATTAAAAAAAAAAAGTAGTGAAATTATACAAAGTATGAATTCTGGCTACAACAGAATTATATTGAAAATCAGTAACAGAAACAGAACTGGAAAATCACCAAATATGTGTAAGTTAAGTAAACTACTTCTAAGTAATCCATGGCCAATGAAGATACACAAGGAAAATTAGAAAATATCTTTAACTAAATTAAAATGAAAACATAACATATCAAATTAGCAGGTTATACCTAAAAGAGTTCTTAAGGGGAAGATTATGATATTAAAATGTTTATGTTAAAAAAAATCCTCAAATCAATTATCTTAGCTTCTACCTTGAGAAACTAGAAAAGAAACTAGAAAAGGTGAACCAAAGTGTACTATCATATGTATAAAGAATAAAATAATACATATAAGAGTAGAAATCAGTGAAATAGAAAACAGAAGAATGAAATGAAAGACTTGTTTTTTAAGATTACTAAAATTAATAAACCTCTAGCTTATCTGAATAATAAAGAGAAAATGCAAGGAGGAGCTACAAGATGGCAGAGCAGTAAGACATGGAGATCACCTTCCTCCCCACAAATACATCAGAAATCCATCTACATGTGGAACAACTCCTACAGAACACCTACTGAACACTGGCAGAAGACCGCAGACCTCCCAAAAGGCAAGAAACTCCCCACGTACCTGGGTAGGGCAAAAGAAAAAAGAATAAACAAAGACAAAAGGATAGGGACGAGACCTGCACCAGTGGGAGGGAGCTGTGAAGGAGGAAAGGTTTCCATACACAAGGAAGCCCCTTTGCGGGTGGAGACTGCGGGTGGCAGAGGGGGAAAGCTTCAGAGCGGCAGAGGAGAGCGCAGCAACAGAGGTGCGGGGGGCAAAGCGGGGAGATTCCAGCACAGAGGATCAGGGCCGACTGGCACTCACCAGCCCGAGAGCCTTGTCTGCTCACTCGCCAGGGTGGGCGGGGGCTGGGAGCTGAGGCTTGGGCTTCGGTCGGAGTGCTGGGAGAGGACTGGGGTTGGCGGCGTGAACACAGCCTGCAGGGGGCTAGTGCACCACGGCTAGCCTAGCCGGGAGGGAGTCCGGGAAAAAGTCCAGAGCTGCTGAAGAGGCAAAAGACTTTTTCTTCCCTCTTTGTTTCCTGGTGCTCCAGGACAGGGGATTAAGAGTGCTGCTTAAAGGAGCTCCAGAGAGGGGCGTGAGCCGCAGCTATCTGCGTGGACCCCAGAGACGGGCATGAGATGCTAAGGCTGCTGCTGCAGGCACCAAGAAGCCTGTGTGCAAGCACAGATCACTATCAACACCGCCCCTCCCGGGAACCTGTGCAGCCCGCCACTGCCAGGGTCCCGCGATCCAGGACAACTTCCCCAGGAGAACATAGGGCGCGCCTCAGGCTTGTACAACATCACGCTGGGCTCTGCTGCCACATGCTCGCTCGCATTCTGTACCCCTCCCTCCCTCCAGCCTGAGTGAGCCAGAGCCTCCGAATCACCTGCTCCTTTAACCCTGTCCCGTTTGAGCGAAGAACAGACACCCTCAGGCGACCTACACGCAGAGGCAGGGCCAAATCCAAAGCTGAAGCCCAGGAGCTGTGCAAACAAAGAAGAGAAAGGGAAATCTCTCCCAGCAGCCTCAGGAGCAGCGGATTAAATCTCCACAATCAACTTGATACACCCTGCATCTGTGGAAAACCTGAATGGGTAACGAATCATCCCAAATTGAGGAGGTGGACTTTGGGAGCAATAATTTTTTTTTTTCCCTTTTTCGCTTTTTGTTAGTGTGTATGTGTATGCTTCTGTGTGTGATTTTGTCTGTATAGCTATGCTTTTACCTTTGTCCTAGGTTCTGTCTGTCCAGTTTTTTTTTTTTTTTTTTAAGTATAGTTTTTAGCTCTTGTTATCATTGGTGCATTTGTTTTTGGGTTTGGTTGCTCTCTTCTTTCTTTGGTTTTTTTTTTATTACTTAAAAAACAATTTTAATAATTATTTTTTATTTTACTTTATTTTATCTTATTTTATTTTATCTTCTTCTTTCTTTCTTTCTTTTTTCTCCTCCCTTTTATTCTGAGCCACGTGGATGACAGGCTTTTGCTGCTCCAGCCAGGCATCAGGGCTGTGCCTCTGAGGAGGCAGAGCCAAGTTCAGGAAATTTGTCCACAGGAAACCTCCCAGCTCCACGTAATATCAAATGGTGAAAATCTCTCAGAGACCTCCATCTCAACACCAAGACTCAGCTCCACTCAATGATCAGCAAGCTACAGTGCTGGACACCCTATGCCAAACAACTAGCAAGACAGGAACACAACGCCACCCATTAGCAGAGAGGCTTCCTAAAACCATAATAAGGCTTCAAACACCCCAACACACACCACCAGACGTGGACCTGCCCACCAGAAAGACAAGATCCAGCCTCATCCACCAGAACACAGGCACTAGTCCCCTCCACCAGGAAGCCTACACAACCCACTGAACCAAACTTAGCCACCGGGGACAGACACCAAAAACAACGGGAACTACGAACCTGCAGCCTGCGAAAAGGAGACCCCAAACACAGTAAGTTAAGCAACATGAAAAGACAGAAAAACACTCAGCAGATGAAGGAGCAAGGTAAAAACCCACCAGACCTAATAAATGAAGAGGAAATAGGCAGTCTACCTGAAAAAGAATTCAGAATAATGATAGTAAAGATGATCCAAAATCTTGGAAATAGAATGGAGAAAATACAAAAAACGTTTAACAAGGACCTAGAAGAACTGAAGAGCAAACAAACAGTGATGAACAACACAACAAATGAAATTAAAAATTCTCTAGAAGGGATCAATAGCAGAATAAAAGAGGCAGAAGAACGTATAAGTGACCTGGAAGATAAAATAGTGGAAATTAATACTGCAGAGCAGAATAAAGAAAAAAGAATGAAAAGAATTGAGGACAGTCTCAGAGACCTCTGGGACAACATGAAACATACCAACATTCAAATTATAGGGGTCCCAGAAGAAGAAGAGAAAAAAAAGTGACTGAGAAAATTTTGAAGAGATTATAGTTGAAAACTTCCCTAATATGGGAAAAGAAATAGTTAATCAAGTCCAGGAACCACGGAGACTGTATACAGGATACATCCAAGGAGAAACACACCAAGACACTTATTAATCAAATTATCAAAAATTAAATACAAGGAAAAAACATTAAAAGCAGCAAGGGAAAAACAACAAATAACACACAAGGGAAACCCCATAAGGTTCACAGCTGATCTTTCAGCAGAAACTCTGCAAGCCAGAAGGGAGTGGAAGGACATATTTAGAGTGATGAAGGGGAAAAACCTACAACCAAGATTACTCTACCCAGCAAGGATCTCATTCAGATTTGACAGAGAAATTAAAAGCTTTAGAGACAAGCAAAAGTTAAGAGAATTCAGCACCACCAAACCAGCTTTACAGCAAATGCTAAAGGAACTTCTATAGGCAGGAAACACAAGAGAAGGAAAAGACCTACAATAACAAACCCAAAACAATTAAGAAAATGGTGATAGGAACATACATATAGATAATTACCTTAAATGTAAATGGATTAAATGCTCCCACCAAAAGACATAGACTTGCTGAATGGATACAAAAACAAGACCTGTATATATGCTGTCTACCAGAGACCCACTTCAGACCTACGGACACATACAGACTGAAAGTGACGGGATGGAAAAAGGTATTCCATGCAAATGGAAATCAAAAGAAAGCTGGAGTAGCAATTCTCATATCAGACAAAATAGACTTTAAAATAAAGACTATTAAAAGAGACAAAGAAGGACACTACATAATGATCAAAGATCAATCCAAGAAGAAGATATAACAATTGTAAATATTTATGCACCCAACATAGGAGCATCTCAATACATAAGGCAAATGCTAACAGCCGTAAAAGGGGAAATTGCCAATAACACAATCATAGTAGGGGACTTTAACACCCCACTCTGACCAATGGACAGATCATCCAAAATGAAAATAAATAAGGAAACATAAGCTTTAAATGATACATTAAACAAGATGTACTTAATTGATATTTATAGGACATTCCATCCAAAAACAACAGAATAAACATTCTTCTCAAGTGCTCATGGAACATTCCCCAAGATAGATCATATCTTGGGTCAAAAAGCAAGCCTTGGGAAACTTAAGAAAATTGAAATCGTATCACGAATCTTTTCCGACCACAACGCTGTGAGACTAGATATTAATTACAGAAAAAAATCTGTACAAAATACAAACACATTGAGGCTAAACAATACACTACTTAATAACCAAGAGATCAAAGAGGAAATCAAGAAATACCTAGAAGAAAATGACAATGAAAACATGACAGCCCAAAACCTATGCAGCGAAAGCAGTTCTAAGAGGGAAGTTTATAGCAATACAATCCTACCTTAAGAAACAAGAAACATCTCAAATAAACAACCTAACCTTACACCTAGAGCAATTAGAGAAAGAAGAACAAGAAAACCCCAAAGTTAGCAGAAGGAAGGAAATCATAAAGATCAGATCAGAAATAAATGAAAAAGAAAAGAAGGAAATGATAACAAAGATCAATAAAACTAAAAGCTGGTTCTTTAAGAAGATAAACAAAATTGATAAACAATTAGCCAGACTCATCAAGAAAAAAAGAGAGAAGACTCAAATCAGTAGAATTAGAAATGAAAAAGGAGAAGTACCAAATGACACTGCAGAAATACAAAGGATCATGAGAGATTACTACAAGCCACTATATGCCAATAAAATGGACAACCTGGAAGATGGACAAATTCTTAGAAATGCTCAACCTTCCAAGACTGAACCAGGAAGAAATAGACAATATGAACAGATGAATCACAAGCACTCAAATTGAGACTATGATTAAAAATCTTCCAACAAACAAAAGCCCATGACCAGATGGCTTCACAGGCGAATTCTATTAAACATTTAGAGAAGAGCTAACACTTATCCTTCTCAAACTCTTCCAAAATATAGCAGAGGTAGGAACACTCCCAAACTCATTCTATGAGGCCACCATCACCCTGATACCAAAACCAGACAAAGATGTAACAAAGAAAGAATACTACAAGCCAATATCACTGATGAACATAGATGCAGAAATCCTCAACAAAATACTAGCAAGCAGAATCCAGCAGCACATTAAAAGGATCATACACCATGATCAAGTGGGATTTATCCCACAGATGCAAGGATTCTTCAATATATGCAAATCAATCAATGTGATACACCATATTAACAAATTAAAGGAGAAGAACCATATGATCATCTCAATAGATGCAGAAAAACATTTCAACAAAATTCAACACCCACTTATGATAAAAACCCTCCAGAAAGTAGGTATAGAGGGAACTTTCCTCAACATAATAAAGGCTATATATGACAAAGCCACAGCCAACATTGTTCTCAATGGTGAAAAACTGAAAGCATTTCCACTAAGATCAGGAGCAAGACAAGGTTGCCCACTCTCACCACTCTTATTCAACATAGTTTTGGAATTTTTAGCCACAGCAATCAGAGAAGAAAAAGAACTAAAAGGAATCCAAATCAGAAAAGAAGTAAAGCTGTCACTGTTTGCAAATGACATGATATTATACATAGAGAATCCTAAAGATGCTACCAGAAAACTGCTAGAGCTAATCAATGAATTTGGTAAAGTAGCAGGATACAAAATTATTGCACAGAAATCTCTTGCATTCCTATACACTAATGATGAAAAATCTGAAAGTGAAATTAAGAAAACACTCCCATTTACCATTTCAACAAAAAGAATAAAATATCTAGCAATAAACCTACCTAAGGAGACAAAAGACCTGTATGCAGAAAATTATAAGACACTGATGAAAGAAATTAAAGATGATACAAATAGATGGAGAGATATACCATGTTCTTGGATTGGAAGAATCAATATTGTGAAAATGATACTACCCAAAGCAATCTACAGATTCATTGCAATCGCCATCAAACTACCTCTGGCATTTTTCACCGAAGTAGAACAAAAAATTTCATAATTTGTATGGAAACATAGAAGACCCCGAATAGCCAAAGCAATCTTGAGATAGAAAAATGGAGCTGGAGGAATCAGGCTCCCTGACTTCAGGCTATACTACAAAGCTACAGTAATCAAGACAGTATGATACTGGCACAAAAACAAGTATAGATCAATGGAACAGGATAGAAAGCCCAGAGATTAAACCCATGCATATATGGTCACCTTATCTTTGATAAAGGAGGCAAGAATACACAGTGGAGAAAAGACAGCCTCTTCAATAACTGGTGCTGGGAAAACTGGACAGGTACATGTGAAAGAATGAAATTAGAACACTCCCTAACACCATACACAAAAGTAAACTCAACATGGATTAAAGACCTAAATGTAAGGCCAGACGCTATCAAACTCTTAGAGGAAAACATAGGCAGAACACTCTATGGCAAAAATCAGAGCAAGATCCTTTTTGACCCAGCTCCTAGAGAAATGGAAATTAAAACAAAAATAAGCAAATGTAACTTAATGAAACTTAAAAGATTTTGCACAGCCAAGGAAAGCATAAACAAGACGAAAAGACAGCTCTCAGAATGGGAGAAAATATTTGCAAATGAAGCAACTGACAAAGGATTAATCTCCAAAATTTACAAGCAGCTCATGCATCTCAATATCAAAAAAACAAACAACCCAATCCAAAAATGGGCAGAAGACCTAAATAGACATTTCTCCAAAGAAGATATATATATTGCCAACAAACACATGAAAGAATGCTCAACATCATTAATCATTAGGGAAATGCAAATCAAAACTACAATGAGATATCATCTCATACCAGTCAGAATGGCTATCATCAAAACATCTACAAACAACAAATGCCAGAGAGGGTGTGGAGAAAAGGGAATGTAAATTGGTACAGCCACTATGGAGAACAGTATAGAGGTTCCTTAAAAAACTAAAAATAGAACTACTGTACAACCCAGCAATCTCACTACTGGGCCTATACCCTGAGAAAACCATAATTCAGAAAGAGTCATGTACCACAGTATTCATTGCAGCTCTATTTACAATAGCCAGGACATGGAAGCAACCTAAGTGTCCATCAACAGATGAATGGAGAAAGATGATGTGTCACATATATACAATGGAATATTACTCAGCCATAAAAAGAAACGAAATTGATTTATCTGTAGAGAGGTGGATGGACCTAGAGTCTGTCATACAGAGTGAAGTAAGTCAGAAAGAGAAAAACAAATACCGAATGCTAGCACATATATATGGAATAGAAAAAACAAACAGAAAAATGGTCATGAAGAACCTAGGGACAAGGCTGGAATAAAGACACAGACCTACTAGAGAATGGACTTGAGGGTACCAGGAGGGGGAAGGGTAAGCTGGCACAAAGTGAGAGAGTGGCATGGACATATATACACTACCAAATTTAAAATAGGATGCTAATGGGAAGCAGCCGCATAGCACAGGGAGATAAGCTCGGTGCTTTGTGACCACGCAGGGTGGGGGATGGGGAGGGTGGGAGGGAGGGAGACAGACTCAAGAGGGAAGAGATACAGGGATGTATGTATATGTATAGCTGATTCACTTTGTTGTGAAGCAGAAACTAACACCATTGTAAAGCAATTTTACTCCAATAAAGATGTTAAAAAAAATAAAGAGAAAATGCAAATTTCCAATATTATTAATGAAAGCAGAAACATCACTACAGATTCTACATACATTAAGGGTTTGAGAAGGGAATATTATGAACAACCTTCGTGCTAACAAATTTGATGTTAGATGAAATAGAAAAACTCCTTGAAAGGCGTCAACTACGAAAGCTCATCCAAGAAGAAATAGCTACCCTGAATAGCTCTATATCTATTTTTAAATATTGGATTCGTATTTTAAAATGTTCCCAGAAAGAAAATTTCAGATCTAGGTACATTGAATGATGAATTCTACCATTTAAAAAAGAAATATTAACAGTTTCATACAAACACAATTAGAAAATAGAGGAGCAGCAAACAGTTCGCCTTTCATGAACACAGATGCAAAATCCTTAAACATAGTTTAGCAAAGTTAATCCAGTAATTTATATAAAAGAAATAAAATTTGTGTAAAATTTGTAAACAACGTAATTCACAGTATAAAGAGACTAAACTATAAAAATTATATGATCATCCCAATAGGTGCAGTAAAAACATATGAAAAAATTCAACATATATTCATGATAAAACTCTCAGCCAACTAGAAATACAAAGCAACTTCCTCAAACTGGTAAAGTGTACCTATGAAAACTTACAGCTAACAGGATGCTTAATGTTGAAAGACCAAATGCTTTCCCTCTAGTATCAGGCAAAGAACAGGTATTTTTCACTTAAAACTGTCTAATAAAATGTTCTCAAGATCTTGATACTTTGTTACACCTTATCTATCAATTATTAACATTTTCATTTTATACAATGAAAGGAACACAAAACTAGTTTAACTAGTTAAATGGTTTGTCTAACTGACATTAGTTAAGTATTTTGGGTCAGTTTAGGAAAGACATTAAGGAAAGGAAAGAATTTTGTTCCAAGGACTGAGCTTGATGTTAATATACATTACATATTCAAGTTTTTCTCAGGCTTTTATTTCTATACATTTTGTTCACCTTTTTATATTCTAGTATTGCACAGTTTTTTGAAGATTCATGTTTATGTTCAATGTTATATGTAATTCTATACCACATTCCATTTAGAAATCCAAACGTACAGAATAGAGAGAGAACAAGAAGGGAAAAAAAAAAAAAAAAGCCCAGAAGCCAAAAATATGAACAGAAAGTAATCTAATTTTTTAGATTATACAGGTGAAGATAAAGATATAATTGGACCAGAAAGTTCCACCTGGACAATGAGAATTTGAGGAATGAGAATTAGGCTCTTGGAAGAGATGGGGGTTCAGAAATGGTATGAATGATAGGGTGGCAGATTAGGTGGTGTTTCGCCCAGATTCAGTCTCCAGGCACCCATCCTCCAGCTGCCAAGCATATAATCTTGATTGCTAATTGTTCACAGCTCTATTCCTCTCTTAGTAACAGGAAAATGCTTCACTCAAGGCTGTTCACCTTTCCAGGAGTGACCAGAGATTGGCTGATGTGGGGATACAAAGGCCTGGTCCTTTGCCTAAATTTGGAACTACCCTGAAGGGTGGTCCCAGCTGCAGAGCTCCATGTAGGATTAGCTGGGATCTTGGTTGCACAGCGTTACAATGGTCCCTCTGTCTAGTCCTGCTTTTCTCACTTCCAGACAGGTCTGTCTCCCAAGACTACTCCCCAGTAATCATTCTGCACGGAAGTCCCTGTTTTAGAATCTGTTTCCGCAGGACCCAGTGTAAAACGAATGACTATTGAATTGATACCTGTGGGAGAGTGGCTTTTCAGGTACATGGTGCTATTTTGAAAGGGCTAACTTTTCAGTGAATTGAGTAGAAGACATGAGAGAGTGTGACTGAGGCGTGTGAAATAAGCAGGATCACCAGAAAAACAGTGGAACTGCTGAATTTAAATAATAAATACTTGTATGGAAGATATTTCTCAGAAGTTCACTTTAAATTACTAAATAGGAAGTAAAGTTAGCTTGCAAAAATCATTTCTTTAAAAAGGAAGTGGAATAAAATCATTTTGCAGTTTGACACCTAGGTCCTGTGACTGCCAAGTACATCCTGGCAGTATTGGCACTGAAGCCAGGGCAAGTTTCAAGAGTGCCAATGGGAAACGCTGGTGCCAAGCTAATGCTGAAAATTGCTTAAACTGAACACTAATGCCAGTTTGCTTTTGCATCATAATGAGGTGAAGAAGAAGCTAAAATTCAGCTTTTACATGATAAACATTTTTGGTGTCCACATCTGGTTATTTCTGAACTTGTCATCCATCCCTCCTCACTTACCCCTCCTCCCGTATATCTTCTGGGAATGATTCCAGCCACCTCGTTTCTAAAACAAGAAATCTGAGAGCCAATTTAGAATCTTACTCACATAATCCTTACATGCATTCCCTACATCATGCCCAAGCTGGCTGCTACCTCTTTATTAACGTTTGAATTCATTCTTCTCTCTCTCCAAGTCCATTGTTGCTTTTATGATTCTAACCAATATTTGCTAGATTATTTCACAGCTTTCTTAGAGCTAGTATCTTCCAAACCAATCTCAAAATTATTCCCAGAATGAATACTCTAAATGCAAATTTAATCATGCTATCCTTCTATAACATGTTCAATGTCCTCTATCTTTAAGACACATCTCAGGCTACTTAGCACATCACAGAAGGCTCCAGTCCTGTCTATACATTACCTTTCTAGACATTTATCTTCTCATCAAATCTTATGGCCCAACTACATTATACTACTTTCAGTTTCCTCAAATTTAGGCCTACTTACATGATAACTCCTCTTCCCACTACTTTGGGTATCAAAAAGTATTGTCCTTAAGAATGTGGTTTGGAAAAAATTATAATTAGCTGACTTCTAAAAAAATAGAATTTGAATAGCTTTAGTGGGAACATGTACTCTCCAGTTGACTTTGGGACCCCCGTGACTTTTATGATACCGAGGCAAGTTGCTTAGATTTATCAGTATTTGTCTTGCAAGACTGTTCCTCTGAGTACCATCTGAAACTTCCCTGACTGTATTAGTTTTATTTAAGTTTCCCTCCTCTTAAGGGCTCCTATGAGTACCTTAAAAAAATTTTTTTACAATAGCATTTTCAGTAATCTCCTCATATTACCTACATTTTTCATATTACCTTCATTTCCTTCATTTTGCTTACTGACATTTTAAGCATAAGAATATGATATATCTGATGAACTAAAATTTTGATAATTCCATCCAATTTTTTCTTTGTATTTTCATATCAAGCCCATCTATATGGCATCTTATTTTAAGTTGCTATTAAATGGCTGTTAAGTATAGAACAAATAAATCTATATCATCAGTTCTCCATTGGGGGTGAGCTTGTCTTCCAGGGAACATTTGCAATGCCTGGAGACATTTTTGGTTGCTACAATGAGGGGTGGAGGAAACTACTGGCATCTGGTGGATAGAGTCCAGGGGCACTGCTAAATATCCTATAATATACAGTACAGACCCTCACAACAAAAAATTAATCATCGCAGTATGTCAACAGTGCTGAGGTTGAGAAACCCTGATTAATAAGGAAACAAATGTCTCTTAGGCTTAGGAGTCAAACTATTCCAGTCCAGATCCTGCCACCACGTGGGGAAGTGTCTGGTGGGATGTTGGCCAGTTTACCTGTTCCTTAGTTTTCTTTAAAAAATGGAGGTAATGACCATGAATCACAGGGTTATCATCAGAATTGAATTAAATGCTTAAAACAGTACGTGTATATAGGTAACAATTAAAAATTTTAATTATTATTCTTGTCATATATTATAAACTTAGTTTTATTGCTTGTGAATGTATGTGACTTTTCAATCACAAAATTGTTAAGTCAAAGCAATTTTGCCAGAATCCATTTATCTTGTTGCAATATTCACTTATATATCACTGTGATTTCCTTTTGTTTTAATTAAATACAACCTAAGTTAGTCACATGTTTTGTTTTCTTTTTCTCTTCTCTCCAGTCATGCCATCACTAGGTCTAAATTGTTAGTGTTTTAGTTATATAACAAGGGAAAATTGTACCAAACAAATAGATCTAGTGTTTGCACAAGGCAAAAATGACATATAATTTGATCCAGGCTAATAACTGGAGATAGTTGACTTAAGTCTGATGGGTGTCATGAGATTGCTGAGCTTTTTAACAGTAACAGCATTCTAAATTCCCAAGCAAAGGAACCAGTTACACTTGTTGGTCACAAAGTCTAAAATATCAGTGTATACCCAGTATATTTTCAGTATTATAATTTCTGTCTTGTTTTTGCAGTAGTATTAAAAATCTTATAATTTACTGGCAAATTCTTACATTTTCTGATGTGAACAAATAAACGGTTACAAAGCAAATAATTTTGCACTCACACAGGTAGTTAATATAATATAAACTTAAAGTTGAATCTATCCTTCCTGCAAATAATGGACTATATGAAATTTTCTGGCTTCCTACCTATTTGTAAGCTTTTTGATAAAATATTTATTGTCTATTGAGGCACTGGATGCTAAAAAGAAAAAAAGTGTTTTGGAACTCTTTTCATAATAAAAATGCAATTAATCACATTTAGGGCATTTCCAGGGAAACATATGTATCTTTCTTAATAGTCAGTAACACAGAAACAGTCGGAACCATCACTTATCGTTGAGTGAAGTTTATTAAGGACTGTGTGGGAAAAATGTGGATCATTCCTCAACCTAAATACTGTATTTTGATTTAAAGAAGCTTCACCACACTTGGAAAAAACAAAACGAAAAAACCCAATGTTTTCTAAAAGTGCTATAATATGTCAGACCAAAATATCGGTTTGCAGTACTTTAGATGACACATAAAAAAAATCACAAGACTAGTATATTCACAAGGCTATCTAGTATGTAATAGACATGGCTAGATACCTGATATAATAGATTTTTCATCTTTAATGTTGATTTTACAAAACTGTAAAACTTTGTAGACATATAAGACAAAGACAGAAATAACATTTGAAATAAGAACAAGAAAAAAGAAGCACCTTAATAGAATCAGGGTTTTGTTTTATTTTGTTGTTGTTTTGGCTTTTTGTTTGTTTGTTTTATTTTTGGGGTCCAGACCTCAATATATTAACACATGCATTTATCTCTTCTATTTCCCCAAATCACACTACAATTAAATGAAAGAATCACTTGTTCTGAGGAAAGCTACTTGCCATGTCATGGGGACCCTCAAGCAGCCCAATGAGAGGTCCATGTAGCAAGGAACCGAGGCTTCTTGTGAGCAGCCCTTGAGATACTGGTGTTTCCTGCCAACAGCCATGGAAGTGAACCATCTTAAAAGCAGATTCTGCAGCCCAGTCAAGATGACTGCAGTACTGGCCAACATCCAGACCACAACCTCATGAGGTACACTGAGCCAAAACCACTCAGTTAAGCTACTTCTGAATTTTTGACCCACATAAACCAAGAGATGACCAACGTTTGCTGTTCCAACTTGCTAAAACTTGAACTAATTTGTTACATGGTAAAAGTGACACAATGCAAGAATAAAAGAGAAGAAAGAACATCATAGCAGATGGAATCTGGTAAAAATTTGAAAGCTGTAAGGCAAATGGACAAGTGATATAAGATAGAATGTAGGTAGGATTGAAAACAGGTGGATGGATAATTGAAAGTCAATAAAAGGACAACTTAGATTCCAAAATGTCCTCTCCCTCTCCTAACTCAAAACAAAATGGGACAAAACAAAAACCATCTGTTGCCATTTTGTCAGAAGATAGATGGCTTACTCTATGGAGGGATGGTAAATTCTGGTACATAAGGCACGACTGTGGAAGGGAGTACCAGATTTAATAAGGTTGATTAAATGGAAGTCTACTTGGTGATTAGCAGGAAACCAGCCAAAGTTTCCTACTAACTTCCAAGAATTTTAAAAATTAGAGTTATAACTCCCACCCTGCAAGAACCAAAATTGAACTAGTCCTTCCTTTAAACTAATCAACACCAGAGAAAGCATGATCTCAGTGGAGTGTACAGTTCCACAGTAAAATGGCCTGGATTATTGACTTGCTATGATACTTTGGTCCACATTGTGGTAGACAGAATTCTAAGATGACTCCGGATGACCCACAGCCTCAAATAATCCCCTCCTTTGAGCATGGGAGGGACCTGTGAATAGGATGGGTTATGACTCCAGTTATAAGGTCACCTCATTTGGTAAAAGTGGAAGGATTTTGCAGATATAATTAGGTGTCTAACCAGTTGACTCTGAGTTAATAAAAAGGGAGATTATTGGGGTGGGCCTGACCTAAACAGATGAGCCCTTAGAAGAGACTTAAAACAAAAGCAGACATATCCCTTTGGGCCTTGAAGTGGAAAACTGCCATGTTATGGAGAGTGCCATGTTTCTAAGAACCTGAATGCAGACTTTAGGATCTGAAAACAACCCCTGACCAGCAAGCAGCAAGGAGAACATGGACCTCAGTCCTGTAACTGTGAGAATTTCTACAGTTGAATTCTGCCACTCATCTGAATGAGCTTGAATATAGCTCATTTGAGCCTCTGGCTGAGAATGCAGCTTGGCCAACTCTTTCAGTTCAGCCTTGTGAAACCCTGAGCAGAAAATTCCTCTGAACCATGCCCAGACTTCTCACCTACAGAACTGTGAGATTAAAATGGAGTTTTTTTAAGCCACTAGACTTGTGATAATTTGGTGTGTGACAGTAAGAAACAAAAACTAAAATACACACCATTAGACAAGTTCTGCCAATTTAAACAGAACTTCCATTTAGCACTTTGCTTCTTTTTAACATGAATAGGTTGCTTCTTTTTAACATGAGCACGTAACCAAATGTAATTAGATTTTGAGGAAAGACATTAATTCTAGACAATGAATTTTTTCAGAATTGAAGAACTTGAGTTTTCACCTTAATAGGACCATTGAGTATACAGCAATAATGAAAAAGACTCAAAATAAAACTACATTATAAAATTTCAGAACATCGTGGATAAAGATATGATCAAGCTGAACTGCATTAGATTGACAATAATATATGGAAGCTAGAAGATAAGAGTGTAATACCTTTGTTTACTAAGAAAAAGGGTTATCCCTCTCCCCTGAGTTCTATGCCAAGGCAAAATAAGGGTGTCGAATTATGATACAACAAAGATGTTTTTGGTGGGCATGCATCTTCTCAAAATATTACCTCCCATGCCTTTTATGGAAACTACTGGAGGCTGTGTTCCCTAAAAGTCTAGAGAGTACAGCAAGAAAAAAAGAAGACCTCCATTCCAGAAAGCAGAAGATCCAGAGTTAGTTCTAACAGAAGGATGATAGTGAAAGGAAGTCTCAGGGAGAGTTGTATAGTAGTGCCACCCACATGGAGGTGGGTGCAGAAGGAGCAGGGCTTAGGATAGAGGTCACCTTGAAAATAATGAATTGATAGATATTTTGATGGGTTTGAACATGCAGAAAATGCCACTCAGAGACTTTTTAGAATCCAGTGGACTGCTTCAGAAGAAGAAGCAATTTTATTAGAAAACAATACAAATTCTAAAATGGGGCAACTATTTATTTCAGAAAAGTTAGAAATTTTTTTAAGGGTGCTTACTGATGTATAATACTTGGCCCAGCATTGAATGATGAGTGTAGTTGCTTAGTAGTATATACTGCGTATTTAAACAAATTTTGTGGTAATGGGCTTATAATAAGAGTGGAATATAACAATGGGCTTATAATAATGGGCTTATTATAAGAGTGGAAAGAAAGAGAACAATGGAAAGGGCTTTTGTTTTAGAGATATAAATCTTACACACCATAATAAAAAACAATATATACTTTATAAAAATTGTGTATCTAGATATAGCAGTATAGGTATACATGTTATGTATACACAGGTAAATATAAGCGGACATAGCAAAAAAACAAAAAAGAAGCCAAAGCAATGGGATTAGGGAGTACTAGGAAGTAGTGGGAAAAAGACCACTTCATTACCAGGCTTATTGGTTCTATTTGATTTTTTTTTTTTAACTGAGTGTATGTACTACTTTTTAAAATAAAATTCATTAAAAGGATCATAGTAAACTAATTAAAATGTAAATGTGGATGGGAAAATATTTCCAGCTAATGTTACAGTCAACAAGATGATATTTATTATTCAAGTAATTTACTCATTACTGAGAAAAAAGATAACATGCTGTCATGGTTGAGAGTAATTTGGAGACAGACTCCATTTTTTTGTTTTGCTTTTTTTGCGGTACGCGGGCCTCTCACTGTTGTGGCCTCTCCCGTTGCGGAGCACAGGCTCCGGATGCTCAGGCTCAGCGGCCATGGCTCACGGGCCCAGCTGCTCCGCGGTATGTGGGATCTTCCCGGACCGGGGCACGAACCCCGTGTCCCCTGCATCGGCACTGCGCCACCAGGGAAGCCTCAGACTCCATTTTTTAATCTCAACTCCTTTGATACTAACTCTTATCCCAGGCTAGACACATAATTTCCTCATCTCTAAAGAATAATACCTACGCAACATAGTTCTTGGAAAAATAAATATGAGAAAGCTTGTAAAGTATTTTGACAGTACCTGGTAAATAGTAAGTCAATAAATATTAACTGTATAAATTACTAGAAAATATTTACTAAGCAGCTCTATGTACACAGTCTAAGTCTTAAGTCTGGTCACAAAGGAACATGAATGAAACAAGAATAATTTTCTCATGTAGAGCTGGCAGTCTAGATAAAAGACAAATGAGAAAATGAAGCTATAAATTTTATAAAAGCTCAAAATATTTTAAAATTAAAATCCTAATAAGTGATCAGTACTCTGAAATACACAGAGTAGGAGGCAACAGCGGAGTGTGTGTGTATGTGTTGTAGGGTGGAAGTCGTACTTTTAAAGGTTACCATTGGCTGTCGTGAGGAGATGGTATTTAAGTCACCACCTACATTAGTCTGCTCAGGGTGCCATAACAAAACACCACACTGGGTGTCCTAATCAACAAATTTGTTTCTCATAGTCCTCAAGTCTAGAATTCTAAGATCAAGTTTCTTGCCTGTTGGATTTCTGTCGAGGGCTTGCAGACAGCCACCTCTTGCTGTATTTTTACAGGGCTTTTGCTGTGTGCTCACAAGAAGAGAGAGACAGAGAGAGAAAGAGAGACAGAGAGAGCGCGCAACCTCTTGCGTGTCTCTTCTTAGAAAAACACCGATCCTGCTGGATCAGAGCTCCACTCTTATGAGCTAATTTATTCTTGATTACATCTGTAAAGGATATGTCTCCAAATACAGTCACATTGGGGGTTAGGGCATCAAGATATAGATTTGGGGGGAACACAGACATTCAATCCGCAACATTTTACCCCTAGCCCCCCAAACCTTGTCATTCTTGCATACAAAATACATTCATGGCATTCCAACAGCTGCAAAAGACTTTAACTCATTCCAACATCAACTCAAAAATCTAAAGTCTGTTGTAAATATCTAATTCAGGTGTTCGTGAAACTCAAGGTACAGTTCATCCTGAGGCAAAATTCCTCTCTAGCTGTGAACCTGTAAAACCTATCAACTTGCATTTGTGCTTCCAAAATGCAAGTTGATAGGATAGACACTCCCAGTCCAAAAGGGAGAAAGAGGAAAGAAGGAAGGAAGGATGAGTCCCAAGCAAGTCCAAAACCTAGCAAGACAGATAATATTAGGTCTTAAGGCTTAAGAATAATCTTATTTAGCTTGAAATCCATCTTCTGGACCCACTGGGACTGCTGTCTGTACACAGGGCTCTGCCAGGCAGGGCCCCACCCCTAATGCACCAGGCAGCCTTACCCTCAAGACTCCAGGTGGCCCAAGGCTCTATTTAGTGGCAGCCTGGCATATTGAAACCTTGAAGGTGGCCCCACCCTTTGAAACTGGGGTAGAAGCAGCCTTGCCCCTGGACCTGTGGTGAGAGTGGCAGCCCTGATGATTGCAGAATCACCTTTGGGGTCATTCTGTGGCCCCATCCTGTAGAATATACCACATCCCTTGCAGCATGTGGGATCTTAGTTTCCCGACCACGGATCAAACCCGTGCCACCTGCAGTGGAAGCGTGGAGTCTTAACCACTGGACCACCAGGGAGCCCACCCTGTAGCCACCAACCCCCAACCCTGGGCCATAGACTGGGACTGGTCTGGGGCCTGTTAGGAATGGAGCCGCACAGCAGGAGGTGAGCAGCGGGTGGGGGGAGGGAGGGAAGCTTCATTTGCCGCTCCCCGCTCCCCATTGCTCCCCATTGCTCACATTACCACCTGAACCACCCCGCCCCCGCCCCCCCATCCGTGGAAAATTGTCTTCCATGAAGCCGGTCCCTGTGCTAAAAAGGTTGGGGACCAATGCTGTAGAATATAAAGTCCTACAGCCTTCCCTTAATTGTCCTATCTTGTCCCCTTCAGTTCAAACTGGCAGTGTTTCTGCTCATATAATCCCATAATCTCTTTATCTGTGGCAGTCCAGCCACACCCGTGGTGTTCTCTTCACAACACATTTTCTCATTTTTTGCAATACGGACAGAATGAGAATTTTTCAAACCTTTAAGTTTTTGTTCCTTTTTGTTTAATAATTAATTTAATACTTATTAAATAATTAATAATTACTTCAATTACCTCTCTCCTCTTGCGCTTTACCGTAAGCCATCAGGAGGACCTACACCACACTTTCAATATTTTGCTTAGAAATTTCCTCAGCTAAATATCCAATGCCATCATTCACAGTCTCTGCCCTCCACAAAACACTAAGAACAAAAGTGAGTTATGTTCTTTGCCACTTTATAACAAGTATTATCTTTTCTCCAGTTTCCAATAACCTATTCCTTGTTTTTGTCTGAGACCTCACTGAATGGCTTTTAATGACCATATTTCCACTAATATTCTGTTGATTACTTATATGTTCTCTAATGAGGGAGGCTTTCTCTCCAGCTCTCCTCTTTTCTTTATGAGCTCTCACCAGAATCACTTTTAACATCCATATTTCCATGAACAGTTCCTTCCCAGCCATCTATGTTTTTTCTAGCATACATCTCAAAACTTCTCCAACCCCTCTACCCTTTAGCCATTTCCAAAGCTGCCTTAACATTTGTAGGTATTTGTTATATAGCAGCAACCTCATTTCATGGTACCAAAATGTGTCTTGGTTTGCTCTGGCTGCCATCACAAAATATTACAGTTGAAACATAAGAAATTTATTTTTATCAGTTCTGGAAGCTAGAAGTCTAAGATCAAGGTTCTGACCCAGTTACCAGTGAGATCTCTCTTCCTGGCTTGCAGATGACCACCTTCTTGCTGTGTCCTCACATGGCCTTTCCTCTGTTCTTGGAGAGAGAAAGAAAAAGAGAGAGAGAGCATTCTGATGTCTCCTTGTATCAGGTCTCTAATCATATTAGATCAGGACCCAACCCTTATGACCTCATTTAACATAAATTACTTCCATAAAGGCTCTGTCTCCAAATACAGTTGCATTGGAGGATAAGGCTTCAACATATGTATTTTGAGGGGACACAAATATTTAGTTTATAGCATAAGAAGGCAGATTCCATGACAAAGGGCCGGGGTAAGAAAAATTCCACATATGCATTGGCATAGTTCAGTAACTGAAATAAACCTGATGTGGGAAGCAGAATTGGTAAATTTGGGCAAGTATGAGATAGGGAAGGATTAGAATGGTGTGGTGAGGACCTTCATGTCATGATGTTTGGATTTTTTTTTTTTTTCCACACCATGCAGCTTTCAGGATCTGAGTTCCCCAACCAGGGACTGAACCCGGGACATGGCAGTGAAAAACACAGAACCCTAACCACTAGGCCACCAGGGAACTCCCTGGATTTTGTTTTAAATGTGAGGGTGAAAAAAATTAAGCCAGGATGGCACTACAATGCAATTTATGTTTTAGAAACATCACTGGGATGGCTGCATTGAAAACAGATGGATTATGAGTAATCCTTCTACACAGAGAGTTGATCAAATATGGAAAGCCAATAAGTAAAACACAGGCAAAAATATGAACAAAATACTTACAGAATTAATACAGATTATGGTATATTTAAACTTTATTAATAAAAGATGTGCTAATAAAAAGCATCAATGTAATGTAATTTTCATCTCTTCAAATTTGTATTAAAAGGGCCCAACTAAGATAAAAATCAACCAATGAAATGATATAAAAGCAGAAATACCAAACACAGTACCTCCAGGAGATCAAGAAACTGGATGCTGCCCTCCTGTTTCCCTTTCCTAGGCAGTGCCTGTCCCCAGTGGTCATGTGGAAATGTGTCAGAGTGATTTTTGGTGTCACAATACCCGGCAAGGTTCTACTGGCAGTTATCTGGGCAGAGGTGGAGGAGTTGTGGTGGGGAGAAAAACTAAACTTTCTGAAATGGTCTGGCATGTTTCATGCAAGAAAGAATAGCCACACTTAAATGCCAACAGAGCCCTAATTAAGGGTGTTATTCATCAATGAAATGACCACATAACAATCACCCTTTTCTCTCCTCCTCTCTGGCCAAGAGACAGGCTCTCTAGAGCAGAGAAAACCAGAAGTAGCCACATTTCCAGAAACAGGAAAAAATATACGTATGAAGAGAGAAAACTGCTTGACCAAATGGACTATGAAGGATTATTGGGGTGTTAATGACTGGAAGATCTACCCAAGGCAGGCATAGACTTAGAGAAATGGAAAATACTAACTCATTTCTGGGGATATTATGCAATTGAAAGTTTGCATAATTCAAGCCTAAAGTAATTCAAGAATATTTTTTTTCCTGTAGACTAGGAAATGGAGAAATGCAGTCTTAGAATATAGATATTTCTAATCACAGCACATCTCCTAGATGTGCTTTTTCTCTAATTATTTTTTTTTTATCTAAAATAAAGCTATCTAAATTAAAAGCTTGACCTTCTTCCTAGAAATTTAGCATACCTAATTGAATTCCAAGGTTTGTGTCGCCTGGCAGCACTTTTCTGAACTAGCACTAAGTCTACTATTTAATTAATTCCTAGATGATATTGCCGTAAGATAAAAATATTTTGGGTTATAAAAACATTGAATGTCAAAGTAACGGCACAGGTGTTATAAAAAAATTTCCTGGAAATTCCAATACACATTAAAAACAGTCTGGTTTAAAAGATGTACTGCAAAAAAAAAAAAAAGAGGGAAGTGGATATTGCTGTTTACCAGGTTAGCTGACGCTAGTCTGTGGCAATCATAAAAGCACAATATACAATGGAGCTGGTCTGCTAGTATTACATTCAGAAAGTCTTGATAATAAAAAAGTAACATTTTGTATACTATTGTTTCATAAAATGCAATTATACTACATAGACAATACAATACAGCACTCCCCTCTACCCACCCCCTACACACACACACATTTTATTACCTTCTGTTCTCAATCATCTATTCCTCCCTAGAGTTAACCACTAAACAGTTTGTGTGGTCGCTTCCAATCATTGATTTTATGATTTTATATGTACATAGTATATTGCATTACCTATGAATAAGAAAAAATACATTAAAATGTATATAAATCACTTTTCCTTTAACTTATGTGCTAAAAAATCACTTTGTTGTAATACTCAGAAGAAAAAATCTAATCCCTATGTACTCTGTAATTGATTGGTTCATAAATCAGGTCCTATGATTGAAAATTTAAGAATTTAGTCACAAAATTCTCCTTAGAATCTGTTCTCTAGATCTACATAATTACTTCTATTTGTTTTACCTAAATATGGATAGAAACATGTTAAGAGTATGCAATTACATAAATTCCTGTTACTTGGTAATATTTCTCCTAAAAGTAAGAAAGATGAGGAAAGAGAAAAAAGCCAGCTTTACCTCTTGAGTTAGTACCATGTAAAATACTCATTAGCATAGTGTTTTTCTTGAAAAATAAGGGCCAGCTATCTACTAAGCTACGCTAATCTCTCCTTAGAAGCAATTTAAAGGAAATATATAGAAAATACTTATATTGGATTAGAGCTAAATTATTATCTTTGTGAGGTGAGGGTGAATCTTTTTCTTTTTAAAAAAGAAAGAAATAGAACAAAAAACACCAATTAAAAAATATTACCTAAGTATTTATGGAAAAAGTCTTAATTACAAATTTCTCCCCAAAGAAGCAGTTTTAAAACTTGTAGTTCCACTACCTTAAAATGCTACCTCTTCTATGTCTCTCCTCTTATACAAACTAGGCACTTTTTAGCTATTTTTTTTTTCTATGTTCAGTGTGTTTCACATTAGTAAACTATCAGGCAACTGCTATTTCAATAATTAATAATCTCCTTTCCTTGTAATTTTCCATAATCATCATGGTTAAAATGCAGTGATTCTACCAACCACTTATTTTGTGTCATGGACAGAACATAAAATAATTAAAAGCATCCAGAGAGTTTCTAATGATCAAAGAAAAGAAGTTTAGCTATGGAGATAAGTTTATTGCTATTAGAGATTGACATGCACAGTAAATTCTTGTATCCATTTCCCAATTTTGTATGATTTATATTTGGCTTTTCTGATGATGGTTAAATAATTCAAATTACATCAGCTTTTTAAGAACTAGAAAAAAATTTAAGGAATAGAAGTTTTAAGAAATAGAAAATTTTGTACTTATAATTAAGATTAATCTGGGTTGCTCTCCTCATGTTTTTCAATGTCAGCCCACAATGGCTCAATACGTAAATAGGAATTGTATGCATGTGTGTGTTTACAGTTTTTGTACTTCTAGAAGAAAAAGGTGCTTAACAGATGGAGCAATATTGAACTTTACCCAGAGTTACATTCATCTTATGCACAAGTCTATGCAGCAAGCAAGCCAACTTGACAGTTTAATTCCACATTAGGATAATGCTTGGAAGGGTAATCCTATTGGCACTGCAGGATAAGGATGCCTGTGTCGTGGCTTTGGCCTGTAAAATTGTTAGCTATAAATTCTGAGCTGGCATTGTGAGCTTCTTAACTTTTAAACCAGCCTTTTCTTAGCATCCTGTTGCCAAGAGTAAGTTATTTGCTCCATAAACCCATCTAACCCATTATACTCTTCTTTTTAAAATCATTTGGCAAATATACCCAAAGCAATAAAAATCTGCTTTTCATATGGATTATCTTATTTTAGACATAATAATCGTGTGTATGAAAAAGGCACTGAATGAGTTATAAATGGAACAGTTTGTTTACGAGAGTAGATTTAAACAGAACCAGAAGAGTTTTATTTTTGCTGTATTTAAGGATTAAAAAAAATCAATCAACTGCTTGAGTTGACATAAATGTTCACGACGTTTTATAAGGATAATCAAAGAAATGAAAATACCTCTTTGTTTACTTAGTTTTTTAGAAACTAGCACTCAAATCTGATTGTTCAACTGTGTACCTTTGAGTTTATATAATAGAAAGAGCTGATGCTTATACTTCGCCACTGTGGAGTGACCAGACATGAGCACAGAGAGATGAGCTCTGAGGACACCTGAGAGGTGTCTGCCCTGCTTCACCATTTACACGATGGCTGGATATCTGAAGTTTCAAGCTTACAAATGTGAACATAAGGGTTTTAAAGGCCAAACGTTTTTGCTCTTAGCTCTTTACTTTTCCAGATGGAGAAAAATCTGCTTTCAACCTTAAGTCTTGGGTGGACTCTAATCTCGAAGTCTACAGATCCTGCCATCTCTTTCAGCTTAGAGGGGCTGGTTGTCTCTGAGAAAAGGTTTGAAGCCCTGGCATACTGTCCCTTTTCCAACTGTGACTGTCTCATGAGATTATTTTTCTTTCATCTCTCGGTATCTTAATCTAGTTGTTATTTTACTCTTTTCATTGGAGCTCAATTATCCGTGACATCTTTCTTCTACATTATCCTTTTCAATTAATTATAATTTATATTAGTTTGACACAAAATCATCTTTTTTTACTATTTGTTCACACGTATATTTACATCTTATTAAATTTTTTTTAATCATCAGACTATTTTTTTAGAGCAGTTTTAGGTTCATAGCAAAATTGAGTAGGAAGTAGAATTCTCATATACCCCTTCTCCCCACATACACTGACCATATTAATCTTTTTCTTGTTGTTTTTATTGTACTTTTCAAGTTAAACATCATTGGATGTTGTTTTCATATTTATATCTACAGAAGCAAGAATGTTAATAATGATTATAGCTATAAGAATCATCTATACCCATTTATAGCAATTTATCAGAAATGTCAACTTCAATAGAAGGGACAGCCTAGAGCTTTCAAATAAGAAAGTTTTTTGGACTGTCTTAAGACACAGTAGGACAGTTTCATAACCTCTTAGATGGGCAGAGGGGATAACGGCAACAAGCCTGGCATGTTTTTGCCAACCTTGACCTACTACCTCAGGATGGGAGACCAGATTTCTCTATACAAGCTTTGGGAGTCATTTTCTTGAAAGCAGAACTTCCTCTCCCAATACTGCAAACTTGTAACCATATATTTTAGATCTAAAAGACTATCTTTTCTTCATTACTTGGATTAATATTAAATGGCTGTACATTGCCATCTTATTTGAATAGGTATAGTTCTTATTTTATCATGCCATATGTGAATTTAGGTGATATAAAAGTCACTGTCTCGGGCTTCCCTGGTGGCGCAGTGGTTGAGAGTCCGCCTGCTGCTACAGGGGACGCGGGTTCGTGCCCCGATCCGGGAAAATCCCACATGCCGCGGAGCAGCTGGGCCCGTGAGCCATGGCCGCTGAGCCTGCGCGTCCGGAGCCTGTGCTCTGCAAAGGGAGAGGCCACAGCGGTGAGAGGCCCGCGTACCGCAAAAAAAAAAAAAAAAAAAAAAAAAAAAAAAAAAGTCACTGTCTCCATCCTGTACAAATTTTGAAATATAATTACATCAATGGTATTTAAAATTAATTTTAATTTAAAATTGCTAGGCAATTTACATGCATTAATTCAATTAATCTTCACATTATCTAATAGCAATTATTTTTATCCAAGATTACTAATGAAGTCCAGAGAAATGAGTTTACTTGCACTTAGCCACCTGATTAGTAAGTGATGAAGACGGGATTAAAATCCAGGATATCTGGCCCCAAAGCCCATACACAAACAGAGGTGGTAGGAAAGAGGTAAGAGGCATCAGTCAGTTTTGAATCTCCTAATCTCCTGGAAGAAGAGAGTCCATAATCAGATTTGTCTACTCTTCGTTACTTCAATTTATCTCTCACATGTTTATTTTATTGATCGTTTTTGCTCAATGCAGAGCTCATGACAACCGAATGTCCAAGAATAGATTCTCATTGGGACCCTGATATTTTTTCCTCTTTCAGACTTTTGTTTAGAGTGTGCACACTAATCAAATGTGTTATTTGTTTGAAATACTTTGGAGCACAACAGGCTGTGTAAAAACTAGTTAAATAAGTCAGCCCCTCTTAAAATGTTTACTGCCATTGTTTTGGAATTGCTTAGAGGCAAGTTGAAAGAATCTCTCTAGTATGAAAGGATATCAACTTTTTTTCCTCTGTTTTTGAGATGTTCTGTACTGCTAAGATTATCCTCAGGAGATTTTTATAATTGAGTTAGCTTCATCTTTGCTGAGTTAGGTCTATGAACACAAAAACAAAACAAAGTAAAAATAACGATTACATCACTTACTAGTAAAGCAATACTTAAGTAGAACATTAGAAGTCTACAAGAAATGACACCCTCATTTCCATTAAACAAGGTATTTTAAACATTGCCTACATAATAGAATTTCCCCCAGAAGCTCTGTAGAAAATACTGAGGCACAGATTTTACCACCACAAATTCTTAATTGTTCTGTGACAGAGTTTGAGCATTATTTAATTATTTAGCTGTTGCACACCTACTTTTTAAATCTATGTCATTTTACATATGATAAAATGCACTCATTTTTAATTTTTAGTTCATATATTTAAAAATGTTAGTATCTGTGTAATCACCACACATCAGGATATATACTGATAGGATTTTTATTTTCCATTGCCCCCCAGTTCCTTTGTGCTGCTTTGCACTAAACCCACCCATCTCTCCTTGGCTCCAGGCCATCACAGATTGGCTCTCAGTCACTGTAAGTTAGTCTTGCCTGACCTAGAGTTTTACATGGATAGAATAATTCAGTATGTATTTTTTTTTGTATCTGGCTTTTTTTGTTTGGCAAAATGCTTTTAAGATTTATCCACGTTGTTGTGTATATCCATATTCTTTCTTACTGCACAGTTTTATATTGTGAGTTTATGGTATATATATACTGAGGGACGAATGTATATATGTATGGGGGATTGGTGTCAGGACCCCTGTGGATGCCAAAATCCGTGGATGCTCAAGTTTCCTACGTAAAATGGCGTAGCATTTGCATGAAATCTACACACATCCTATGTAAATTCAAGTATTGCTTTGGGGCATTTCTGGATTTTTAAGAAATATTTTGGAGCCACAGTTGGTTGAATTCAGATATGGACCCATGTAATATGGAGGACCAATTATACAGATATATATATAAATATATATTATACAAATATATGTATATATTATGCCTTGTGTTTTTTGAGTTCTTTTTAAGATCTTTGCCTTCCCTGTCTGTCCTATGTTGGGGGAAATTTTTTCTTATATTTATTTCTAGAACTTTTACTTTTTTATATTTAAGTGTATGACTCCATTTGAGTTAATAACTGTTTGGAAAGACGAAATGGTTAAGATACATTTCTTTGGATAGCCATTCCACCATTCCACCACTACTTAGTAAAAAGACTGTTTTTTGTCCACACAGAACTGTGAAAAATCAATTAACATGATTTTGGAAAGGTTTATTTTTTAGTGAATTGAGCAGATGACACAGGTGGATTTTAGCGGAGGTGAATAGTATATTTCTCTACTCTTTGAATGGTTTCATTTGAGCTGTAAGTCTGTCCTTAAGTGAATACCACACCACTTAGAACCTTAAGAATGTGTCTTAAAATGTATTAGCGTAACTCTTCCAACTTTGTTATATGTCATTTTTATTTTAGCTTTTTTTGTGACTTTGTACTTCCTACAAACTTTAGAACCAGTTTGTCGTCTTCTACCAAAACAAAACCAAAAAAAAGGTTTTGGGGATTTTTTAATTGAGATTATGCTGAATACATGGACCCATTGGGGGAAAAATAAGACCTTTACAGTATCATTTATTTCAACCCATGAAATTGGTTTGTCTCTCCAAATTTTAAGTAGTCTTAAATTATTGTCAGAAATGTTTTGTAATTATCAGTAAATTGTTTTTTCACATGTGGTGTTAAATTTATCCCAAATTATTTTGCATTTTTAATGCAGTTTAAATACTTTTTTTTTTCATTTACTGATTATTTCCCAGTGTAGGAAAATGTGGTTGATTTTTCTTCAGTGTCTTTGGGTATTCCATCAATTATAGAATCTTGCTTTCTGTGAAAGAAAATATTTTTACATCTTCCTTTGCAATAAGCATTCTTTGAACTTCTTGGGTTTTTTTCCTTTGTTATACTAGATAGAACCTCCAGAGAAATGTTACACAGAAGTGGTAAGAATGGACATCCTTGACTTCTTCAACTTAGAGGGAACACAGGCAGTCATTCACCACTAAGTATAAAGTTAGAAGTAGGTTTTTCAAAGATGCCCATTATCAGAATGGAAATATTCCCTTTTAGTCCTAGTTGTATGACAGTTCTTATGAATGGATGTTGAATTCTGTGACATGTTATTTCTATATCTCATTGAAGCTGCACTCTCCTTCTTGGGTGGGACTTGAACCCACTCACACCTCAGATTGGGACTTAAACCCATGATCCCTGATTAGGAGGGGACTCAAACCCACTGTCTTTTTTTTTTTTTCCCAACATCTTTATTGGAGTATAATTGCTCTACAATGGTGCATTAGCTTCTCCTATATAACAAAGTGAATCAGCCATACATATACACATATCCCCATATCCCCTCCCTCTTCTGTCTCGCTCCCACCCTCCCTATCCCACATCTCTATGTGGTCACAGAGCACTGAGCTGATCTCCCTGTGCTATGCAGCTGCTTCCCACTAGCTATCTATTTTACATTTGGTAGTGTATATATGTCCATGCCACTCTCTCACTTCCTCACAGCTTACCGTTCCCCCTCCCCATGCCCTCAAGTCCATTCTCTACATCTGTGTCTTTATTCCTGTCCTGCCGCTAGGTTCTTCAGAACCATTTTATTTTTTTTTTTTAGATTCCATATATATGTATTAGCATACGGTATTTGTTTTTCTCTTTCTGACTTACTTCACTCTGTATGACGGTTTCTAGGTCCATCCACCTCACTACAAATAACTCAATTTCATTCCTTTTTATGACTAAGTAATATTCCATTGTATATATGTGCCACATCTTTATCCATTTTTCTTTGGATGGACACTTAAGTTGCTTCCATGTTCTGGCTATTGTAAATAGAGCTGCAATGAACACTGTGGTACATGACTCTTTTTGAATGATGGTTTTCTCAGGGTATATGCCCAGTAGTGGGATTACTGGGCCATATGGTAGTTCTATTTTTAGTTTTTTAAGGAAACTCCATACTGTTCTCCATAGTGGCTGTATCAGTTTACATTCCCACCAACATTTCAAGAGGGTTCCCTTTTCTCCGCACCCTCTCCAGCATTTGTTGTTTGTAGATTTTTTGATGATGGCCATTCTGACTGGTGAGGTGAAACCTCATTGTAGTTTTGATTCGCATTTCTCTAATGATTAGTGATGTTGAGCATCTTTTCATGTGTTTGTTGGCAATCTGTAAATCTTCTTTGGAGAAATGTCAGTTTAGGTCTTCTGCCCATTTTTGGTTTGGGTTGTTTGTTTTTTTCATATTGAGATGCATGAGTTGCTTGTAAGTTTTGGAGATTAATCCTTTGTCAGTTGCGTCATTTGCAAATATTTTCTCCCATCCTGAGGGTTGTCTTTTCATCTTGTTTATGGTTTCCTTTGCTGTGCAAAAGCTTTTAAGTTTCATTAGGTCCCATTTGCTTATTTTTGTTTTTAGTTCCATTTCTCTAGGAGTTGGGTCAAAAGAATCTTGCTGGGATTTATGTCATAGTGTTCTGCCTATGTTTTCCTCTAAGAGTTTCATAGTGTCTGGCCTTACATTTAGGTCTTTAATCCATTTTGAGTTTATTTTTGTGTATGGTGTTAGGGAGTGTTCTAATTTCATTCTTTTACATGTACCTGTCCAGTTTTACCCAGCACCACTTATTGAAGAGGCTGTCCTTTCACCACTGTATATTCTTGCCTCCTTTATCAAAAATAAATTGACTATATATGTGTGGGTTTATCTCTGGGCTTTCTATTCTGTTCCATTGATCTATATTTCTGTTTTTGTGCCATTATCATACTGTTTTCATTACTGTAGTTTTTAGTATAGCCTGAAGTCAGGGAGCCTGATTCCTCCAGCTCCGTTTTTCTTTCTCAAGATTGCTTGGCTGTTCGAGATCTTTTGTGTTTCCATACAAATTGTAAAATTTTTTGTGCTAATTCAGTGAAAAATGCTATTGGTAATTTGATACAAATTGCACTGAATCTGTAGGTTGCTTTGGGTAATATAGTCTTTTTCACAATATGGATTCTTCCAATTTAAGAACATGGTATATCTCTCCATCTGTTTGTGTCATCTTTGATTTCTTTCATCAGTGTCTTATAGTTTTCTGAGTACATGTCTTTTACCTCCTTAAGTAGGTTTATTCCGAGGTATTTTATTTTTTTTGTTGTTGCAATGGTAAATATGATTGTTTCCTTAATTTCTCTTCCTGATATTTCATTGCTAGTGTATAGGAATGCAAGAGATTACTGTGCATTAATTTGGTATCCTGCTAGTTTACCAAATTCATTGATTAGCTCTAGCAGTTTTCTGGTAGCATCTTTAGGATTCTCTATGTATAATATCATGTCATCTGCAAACAGTGACAGCTTGCTTCTTCTTTTCTGATTTGGATTTCTTTTATTTCTTTTTCTTCTCTGACTGCTGTGGCTAAAACTTCCAAAACAATGTTGAATAATAGTGGTGAGAGTGGACAACCTTGTCTTGTTCCTGATCTTAGAGGAAATGGTTTCAGTTTTTCACCATTGAGAATGATGTTGGCTGTCGCTTTGTCATATATGGCCGTTATTACATTAAGGTAAGTTCCCTCTATGGCTACGTTCTGGAGGGTTTTTATCATAAATGGATGTTGAATTTTGTTGAAAGCTTTTTCTGCATCTACTGAGATAATCATATGGGTTTTTTCCTTCAGTTTGGTAATATGGCTTATCACGTTGATTGATTTGTGTATATTGAAGAATCCTTGCATTCCTGGGATTAACCCCACTTGATCATGGTGTGTGATCCTTTTAATGTGCTGTTGGATTCGGTTTGCTAGTATGTTGTTGAGGATTTTTGCATCTATGTTCATCAGTGATGTTGACCTGTAGTTTTCTTTCCTTGTGGTATCTTTGTCTGGTTTTGGTATCAGGGTGATGGTGGCCTTGCAGAATGAGTTTGGGAGTGTTCCTCCCTCTGCTCTATTTTGGAAGAGTTTGAGAAGGGTACGCATTAGCTCTTCTCTAAATGTTTGATAGAATTCGTCTGTGAAGCCATCTTGTCCTGAGCTTTTGTTTGTTGGAAGATTCTTAATTACAGTCTCAAAATCAGTGCTTGTGATTGGTCTGCTTATATTTTCTATTTCTTCCTGGTTCAGTCTTGGAAAGTCGTGTTTTCTAAGAATTTGTCCATTTCTTCCAGGTTGTCCATTTTATTGGCATATAGTTGCTTGTAGTGATCTCTCATGATCCATTGTATTTCTGCAGTGTCAGTTGTTACTTCTTTTTCATTTCTAATTCTATTGATTTGAGTCTTCTCCCTTTTTTTCTTGATGAGTCTGGCTAATGGTTTATCAATTTTGTTTATCTTCTCAAAGAACCAGCTTTTAGTTTTATTGATCTTTGTTATTGTTTCCTTCATACTTTTTCATTTATTTCTGATCTTATCTTTATGATTTCTTTCCTTCTGCTAACATTGGGGGTTTTCTTCTTCTTCTTTCTCTCATTGCTTTAGGTGTAAGGTTAGGTTGTTTATTTGAGATTTTTTCTTGTTTCTTGAGGTAGGATTGTATTGCTAGATATTTCCCTCTTAGAACTGCTTTTGCTGCATCCCATAGGTTTTGGGTCGTCATGTTTTCATTGTAATTTTTTTCTAGGTATTCTTTGATTTCTTCAGTGATCTCTTGGTTATTAAGTAATGCATTATTTGGCTTCCATGTGTTTGTATTTCTTACAGATTTTTTTTCCTGTAATTGATATCTAGTCTCATAGCATTGTGATCAGAAAAGATACTTGATAGGATTTTAATTTTCTTAAATTTACCAAGGCTTGCTTTGTGACCCAAGGTATGATCTATCTTGGAGAGTGTTCCATGAACTCTTGAGAAGAAAGTGTATTCTGTTGTTTTTGGATGGAATATCCTATAAATATCAATTAAGCCCATCATTTTAAATTTATCATTGAAAGCTTATGTTTCCTTATTTATTTTCATTTTGGATGATGCCCATTGGTGAAAGTGGGGTGTTAAAGTCCCCTAATATGATTGTGTTACTGTCAGTTTTTCCCGTTTATGGCTGTTAGCATTTGTCTTATGTATTGAGGTGCTCCTATGTTGGGTGCATAAATATTTACAATTGTTATATTTTCTTCTTGGATTGATCCTTTGCTTATTATGTAGTGTTCTTCTTTGTCTCTTGTAATAGTCTTTATTTTAAAGTCTATTTTGTCTGATTTGAGAATAGCTCCTCCAGCTTTCTTTTGATTTCCATTTGCATGGAACATCTTTTTCCATCCCCTCACTTTCTGTATTTGTCCCAAGGTCTGAAGTGGGTCTCTTGTAGACAGCATATATATGGGTCTTGTTGTTGTATCCATTCATCCAATCTATGTCTTTTGGTGGGAGCATTTAATCCATTTACATTTAAAGTATTTACCAATATGTATATTCCTATTACCGTTTTCTTAATTGTTTTGGGTTTGTTATTTTAAGTCTTTTCCTTCTCTTGTGTTTCCTTCCTGGAGAAGTTTCTTTAGCCTTTGTTGTATAGCTGCTTTGGTGGTGCTGAATTCTCTTAGCTTTTGGTTGTCTGTAAAGGTTTTAATCTCTCCGTCGAATCTGAATGAGATCCTTTCTGGGTAGAGTAATCTTGGTTGTAGGTTTTTCACTTTCATCACTTTAAATATGTCTTGCCACTCCCTCTGGCTTTCAGAGTTTCTGCTGAAAGATCAGCTGTTAATCTTATGTGGATTACCTTGTGTGTTATTTATTGTTTTTCCCTTGCTACTTATAATACTTTTTCTTTGTATTTAATTTTTTATCATTTGCTTATGTATCTTGGTGTGTTTCTCCTTGGATTTATTCTGTATAGGACTCTCTGCACTTCCTGCACTTGCTTGACTATTTCGTTTCCCATATGAGGGAAGTTTTCAACTATAATCTCTTGAAATATTTTCTCAGTCCGTTTCTTTTTCTCTTCTTCTTCTGGGACCCCTATAATTTAAATGTTGTTTAATGTTGTCCCATAGGTCTGAGACTGACCTCAATTCTTTTCATTCTTTTTTCTTTATTCTGCTCTGTGGTAGTTATTTCTACTATTTTATCTTCCAGGTCACTTATCCATTCTTCTGCCTCAGTTATTCTGCTGTTGATTCCTTCTAGAGAGTTTTTAATATCATTTATTGTGTTGTTCATGATGGTTTGTTTGCTCTTTAGTTCTTCTAGGTCCTTGTTAAACGTTTCTTATATTTTCTCCATTCTATTAAGATTTTGGATCATCTTTACCATCATTAGTCTGAATTCTTTTTCAGGTAGACTGCCTATTTCCTCTTCATTTGTTTGGTCTGGTGGGTTTTTACCTTGCTTCTTCATCTGCTGTGTGTTTCTGTCTTCTCATTTTGCTTAACTTTCTGCATTTGGGGTCTCCTTTTCACAGGCTGCAGGTTTGTAGTTCCCGTTGTTTTTGGTGTCTACCTCCAGTGGGTAAGGTTGGTTCAGTGGGTTGTGTAGGCTTCCTGGTGGAGGGGACGGGTGCCTGTGTTCTGGTGGTTTAGGCTGGATCTTGTCTTTCTGGTGGGCAGGACCACATCCAGTGCTGTGTTTTGCAGTGTCTGTGACCTTATTATGATTTTAGGCAGTCTCTCTGCTAATAGGTGGGGTTGTGTTCCTGTCTTTCTAGTTGTTTGGCTTAGGGTGTCCAGCACTGTAGCTCGCTGGTTGTTGGGTGGATCTGGGTCTTAGCATTGAGATGGAGATCTCTGGGACAGTGTTCGCCATTTGATATTACATGGAGCTGGGCGGTCTTGTGTGGACCAATGTTCTGAACTTGGCCATCCCACTTCAGAGGCACAGGCCTGACACCCGGCCAGAGCACCAAGACCCTGTCAGCCAAATGACTCAGAAGAAAAGGGTGAAAAAATAGAAAGAAAGAAAGTAAATAAATAAATAAAAAGAAATCAATTCATTAAAATTAAAAAAATGTTAAGAGTAAAAAAAATTAAAATGTAATAAAAAAAGAAGAAAGAGAGAGAGCAACCAAACCAAAAAATATATCCACCAATGATAACAGCTGCAACAAGCACTAAAAATTATACTAATAAAAAAAAAAAAAAAGCAGGCAGACAGAACCCTAGGACAATTGGTAAAAGCAAAGCTATACAGACAAAACCAGACACTGAAGCATACACATATACACTCATAAAAAGAGAAAAAGGAAAAATATATATACATTATATATATAAAAAAAGGAAGAGAGCAACCAAATCAATAAACAAATCTATCAATGATAATAAACTCTAAATATTAAACTCAGATAAACATAAAACCAGAAACCAGTCATTCACATACAGCAAACCCCAAGTCTACACTTACTCCCAAAGTCCACCGCCTCAATTTTGGGATGATTCGTTGTCTAGTCAGGTATTCCACAGATGCAGGGTACATCACGTTGATTGTGGAGATTTTTTTTTTTTTAACATCTTTATTGGAGTATATTTGCTTTACAATGGTGTGTTAGTTTCTGCTTTATAACAAAGTGAATCAGTTATACATATACATATGTTCCCATATCTCTTCCCTCTTGCGTCTCCCACCCTCACTCCCTCCCTATCCCACCCCTCTAGGTGGTCATAAACCACCAAGCTGATCTCCCTGTGCTATGCGGCTGCTTCCCACTAGCTATCTATTTTACATTTGGTAGTGTATATATGTCCATGCCACTCTCTCACTTCCTCACAGCTGGCCCTTCCCCCTCCCCATATCCTCAAGTCCATTCTCTAGTAGGTCTGTGTCTTTATTCCTGTCTTACCCCTAGGTTCTTCATGACCTTTTTTTTTTTCTTAGATTCCATATATATGTGTTAGCATACGGTATTTATTTTTCTCTTTCTGACTTACTTTACTCTGTATGACAGACTCTAGGTCCATCCACCTCACTACAAATAACTCAATTTCATTTCTTTTTATGGCTGAGTAATATTCCATTATATATATGTGCCACATCTGCTTTATCCATTCACCTGTTGATGGACACTGAGGTTGTTTCCATGTCCTGGCTATTGTAAATAGAGCTGCAATGAACATTTTGGTACATGACTCTTTTTGAATGATGGTTTTCTCAGTGTATATGCCCAGTAGTGAGATTGCTGGGTCATATGGTAGTTCTATTTGTAGTTTTTTAAGGAACCTGCATACTGTTCTCCAGAGTGGCTGTATCAATTTACATTCCCACCAACAGTGCAAGAGGGGTCCCTTTTCTCCACACCCTCTCCAGCATTTATTGTTTCTAGATTTTTTGATGATGGCCATTCAGACCGGTGTGAGATGATATCTCATTGTAGTTTTGATTCGCATTTCTCTAATGATTAGTGATGTTGAGCATTCTTTCATGTGTTTGTTGCCAATCTGTATATCTTCTTTGGAGATGTGTCTATTTAGGTCTTCTGCCCATTTTTGGATGGGGTTTTTTTTTTGTTGTTTTTTTTTATTGAGCTGCATGAGCTGCTTGTAAATTTTGGAGATTAATCCTTTGTCAGTTGCTTCATTTGCAAATATTTTCTCCCATCCTGAGTGTTGTCTTTTGGTCTTTTCTATGGTATCCTTTGCTGTGCAAAAGCTTTTAATTTTCATTAGGTCCCATTTGTTTATTTTTGTTTTTATTTCCATTTCTCTAGGAGCTGGGTCAAAAAGGATCTTGCTGTGATTTATGTCATAGGGTGTTCTGCCTATGTTTTCCTCTAAGAGTTTGATAGTGTCTGGCCTTACATCTAGGTCTTTAATCCATTTTGAGCTTATTTTTGTGTATGGTGTTAGGGAGTGTTCTAATCTCATACTTTTACATGTACCTGTCCAGTTTTCCCAGCACCACTTATTGAAGAGGCTGTCTTTTCTCCACTGTATATTCTTGCCTCCTTTATCAAAGATAAGGTGACCATATGTGCATGAGTTTATCTCTGGGCTTTCTATCCTGTTCCATTGATCTATATTTCTGTTTTGGGGCCAGTACCATACTGTCTTGATTACTGTAGCTTTGTAGTATAGTCTGACGTCTGGGAGCCTGATTCCTCCAGCTCTGTTTTTCGTTCTCAAGATTGCTTTGGCTACTCAGGGTATTTTGTGTTTCCATACAAATTGTGAAATTTTTTGTTCTAGTTCTGTGAAAAATGCCAGTGGTAGTTCGACAGGGATTGCGTTGAATCTGTAGATTGCTTTGGGTAGTAGAGTCATTTTCACAATGTTGATTCTTCCAATCCAGGAACATGGTATATCTCTCCATCTATTTGTATCATCTTTAATTTCTTTCATCAGTGTCTTATAATTTTCTGCATACAGGTCTTTTGTCTCCTTAGGTAGGTTTATTCCTAGATATTTTATTCTCTTTGTTGCAATGGTAAATGGGAGTGTTTCCTTAATTTCAAATTACAGGGGTCCCAGAAGAAGAAGAGAAAAAGAAAGGGACTGTGGAGATTTAATACGCTGCTCCTGAGGCTGCTGGGAGAGATTTCCCTTTCTCTTCTTTGTTCGCACAGCTCCCGGGGTTCAGCTTTGAATTTGGCCCCGCCTCTGCCTGTAGGTTGCCTGAGGGTGTCTGTTCTTTGCTCAGACAGGACAGGGTTAAAGGCACAGCTGATTAGGGGGCTCTGGCTCACTCAGGCCCCGGGGAGAGAGGGTTACGGATGCGAGGCAAACCTGCAGCTGCAGAGGCCAGCGTGATGTTGCACCAGCCTGAGGCGCGCTGTGTGTTCTCCCGTGGAAGTTGTCCCTGGATCACAGGACCCTGGCAGTGGCGGGCTGCACAGGCCCCCGGGAAGGGAGGTGTGGATAGTGACCAGTGCTCGCAGGCTTCCTGGTGGCGGCAGCAGCAGCCTTAGCATCTCATGCCCGTCTCTGGGGTCTGCGCTGATAGCCGCGGCTCACGCCCATCTCTGGAGCTCATTTATGCGGTGCTCTGGATCCCCTCTCCTCGTGCACCCTGAAACAATGGTCTCTTGCCTCTTCGGCAGCTCCAGACCTTTCACCGGACTTCCTCCCGGCTAGCCGTGGTGCACTAGCCCGTTCAGTCTGTGTTCACACCGCCAACCCCAGTCCTCTCCTGGCGCTCTGACCAAAGCCCGAGCCTCAGCTCCCAGCCCCACCTGCCCCCGCCGGTGAGCAGACAAGCCTCTCGGGCTGGTGAGTGCCGGTCGGCACTGATCCTCTGTGCGGGAATCTCTCTGCTTTGCCCTGCACACCCCTGTGGCTGCGCTCTCCTCCGGGGCGCCTAAGCTTCCCCATCCACCACCCGCAGTCTCCACTCGCGAAGGGGCTTCTAGTGTGTGGAAACCTTTCCTCCTTCATGGCTCCCTCCCACTTGTGCAGGTTCCATCCCTATTCTTTGTCTCTGTTTATTCTTTTTTCTTTTGCCCTACCCAGGTACGTGGGGAGTTTCTTGCCTTTCAGGAGGTCTGAGGTCTTCTGCCAGCGTTCAATAGGTGTTCTGTAGGAGTTGTTCCACGTGTAGATATATTTCTGTTTTATCTGTGGGGAGGAATGTGATCTCCGCTTCTTACTCCTCCACCATCTTGAACGTCTCCCCCAAGAAAGCTTTTTTGTATCACCTAAATTGTCTTCTTTAATTATTTTTTTTTTACAGTTTTCGGCAAAGAGGAATGGTATCCTAAGCTGACTGCTAATGGCCTCCTGAACGAGGAGACACACAGGAGAGGCAGGGTGATCCCTTTGAGTTCACTGTTCTTCTCGTCATTTCTGAGAGCCATGGGTAAGTCACTCTAAGATTTGAGCTCTGCTCCCTTGCATGCAGCTCTCCAATCCAAACAAACTGTATTTTTTTAAAAATTATATTTATAGACACACACACACACACACACACACACACACACACACATACACACACACATATATACATACATGTATATTCTTTAGCTAACCCTTGGGTTTCTCAGAGCCATATTAATACCTAAGAGGAATGTGCTTTTGGGTTGAGGATTTTGTGGTATTTTACAGTGTACCTCTTTGCACAGAAATTTTCTTGAGGTTGGTGGTTAATATATATCAGAGAGGGTCCAGGGTTTATTAAAGTTCCCAGAAATGTTCTGGGATCCCAGAAGGGTTCCAGGATAATTACACTGGAAGTCCACATCAGGTGGCATACATTATGGGACTCACGAAGCCTTAAGGTAAGCCCACAGCATAAACCACTAGAGGACTTGGGGAAATAGATTAAGACAAGAAATTCAGACTGTTTTGACTATCAAAATCAAAATCTAAATCGGCGTAAGTCAGACTATCAAAAGCCATTAAGGTGTCTACCTAGGGTTCTATAGAGAACTCACCTCCTAAAAGGAATAATAGACCTATTGGTAATAGGTACTTTGAAGCCAAAGTCTCAAAATAGGTGGGCAGAGATCAAGTACTTAAAAGCTGTTAGAGCACTTGCCACTTAATTTTAAGACGCCCATGCTAGGATAATTTGGTCACAGAATGGGTTAGGTTGACACTACATCACATACTATCCTCCAGAAGGTTCTGTACAATGAGGTACACTGTAAAACACCCCATAATCCCCAACCCAGTGACACATCCCTCTTGGGTATTAATTTGGCTCTGAGAGAACCAAGGATTACCTAAAGGAATGGAATCCTCAAGTTTCAAAAAGTTGAGAGTATCACTTTCTGGCACATCTACTTATTTTATGTCTAAGAACTGTGGTCTTGGAAAATCTAGATATCTACAAAAATGGCAAAATCTTACTAAAACAACCTAGAGTTACAATGGACATTATGGGGAACAGTCCAACTAGACAAGATCATTCATTTAAGAAGTGCACCTGAAAGCAAGGATTTCCAAATCCAACAGAATGGGTTACCTATTTTAATTGGCATGCAGAAGCCTCCAAAAGACTTGAAAATTTCTAGCTTCATTGAAAGGTTCATTGCAAAAGGCTAAAGAAAAATTAAAGACACAGGAAGTACCTAAAACAAAAGACTGTAAGACTGATGTGACTTCTGCTACTGCCCTCTATCTTTATTTACCTGAATATTTAGTCTAATAATTCTCTATCTGAATTTCCTTTCCTCTCTGAAAAGACTGCAACACTCTAAACAAAAGTCAAAGCTTTCCACACCAACTCCAACACCCCCATATCTACCCTTGAAGGCGGGCCCTCCCAGGGTTGATGGGATGTTGAGGGATTCTCTGGCAAAATGCTACCAGTCATTCCCTCTAGTAGTCAAGGAGAAACTAAAATTAAAATGAAAGGAAACCTTGCCATATTCTAGTAGATACTGGGGTTACACTCTCTACTTGAAACTTACTCACTCTGGAGCCTGCAGATGGGATCCAGGGAAAATTGGCAGAAGCCAGCGAAGGATGAGAATTCTTACTAGAGTCAGCTCTCCTGGATCTCTGTAGCGTCTAGTTGATAGAGGAAGGTAAAATTTTATGTTGCCCCTTATTGGTTATCAATCCTTTTATCTCCTAGGGACAGCTGTTGCCTTCTTGCTTGTCTCATTTTCTGTCCTGAGAACTTGGCTTGGCTTTTTGCCTGCCTGGGACCTGCAGGTTGTTGGTTCTTTCATATGCAGGCAGCTCAACTATCAGGTTGGGGGTCCCAAAATATGTCCAGACAGAAATGTGGGTTGCACACCATTTGGGGCTACATATTGCCAGACAAAATTGGGTGCACTACATTCATAGCTGGGGTCCTACTGACTATTGCCAGCTCTCAGGGAATTGTCTTTCTTTTGTTGAGCTGTATTTGAGAGTGGCTCTGAAGCTTGGGAAGGTAGTATCTTTTGTACCCTCTTTGGAGATGCCTCTTAGGTCCATGAGGTTGTTTAATACTGCCAAGAATATTTATTGTTTGTCTCAGCTGAAACCTGACAAGATATATGAAAGGATATATTTTTTTAAGTAGCTCTACAACCCTGGGAGTCAGAAGTTGGCAAAATTGAAAACTGACATTCAGAGCCTGACAGGAACATTTTTTAAAGGCCTTCTCTTCTAAGCTAAATGAAACTATGTACCCAGAGGGAAAGAAAAACATTTAAAAGATAAACAGCTCTAAATCTAGAATATGGGAACCTTTTGATTTCTGTCTTAGTTGAAGATCTTCTCCCTGATATAAAGAAGCAAACTGATAATATTGTACTTCAGTGGGTGGATCAGTCCCTGAATATCAGTGGGGTGCAACGGGAATATCATATCATTCCCGTTGTACCCCAATTCTTTGAGAAATTAAGAACAACTGTTCTACAAATTGAGGACAAACTTGTACAACTTACTTACAAATTGAGTCTTTACAAGAACAGAAAAAGTCCACATATCCTTTTGACCAATCCCAAAAGCTCCCCTATTCATCTCAAAATACTCGTAGATATCGTAAAAATTCTGCATTTAGGAAACAAAAATCCTTCTTGCAGGAACTCACACTCTTTGTCTGTGCCTTTGCAATGTAAATGTTCTACTTGGTCTTCTCTAAGACCTGAATCTCTTTGAAATGTAAACTCGAGGGATGTAATTTATCAGAAGAAAGAGAAAGGGAAAGGATATTTGAAAAAGAGGTGAATGAAGAATCTTAAGTCTTCTCCACAAATATTATGAAAAAGTTTAAGCCATCCGAGCAGGTAACCTTAACTTATTCCATCTGCCAGCAACACAGTTTGGATTCAACTGTTCTTTTTCAAACTAGTGAGTTTTTCATTATCATACCCAACTCATAGCTAAAAATTTAAAACAAAAGCTATGAAAGTCTGTCTGTGTATTTATGTATGTCTTTGTATGCGTGTTATAAATGTATGATTTTTTTCTACCTTTGGATGGTATTATATGTAAAGAGCTCTATTCAAGTTCCCAGGATAATCTTCAGTAAACAAAAGCTAGTTTAAGTTTGTTGGTTTAATTAAAATAGGCATGTTTTTAGAGTTATCAGCATTGAATATAATACTTTTATTCTACTTAGGTTAACCAAAAGTCCAATAAGCTTATGTTATCTCTTACAGAATTTGTCAGCAGGATAGATGACTTAGGTAATGGTTAGCTGTTTAATGTCTCATGAAAATTCCATGAATAATCTAAACATAATTGTTAAGAACAAGTAAATTGAGTAGATGTAAGTAAGATAAAATTTTATAAATGGATTTTTCAGCAATAATTATGCTCTATGGTATGTATACTTAAAAATAGTTTTCAAGATCTTTTTGGCACCTTCCATCCTTAAAGTTATACTGAGTTAAATTAAATGATGGATATTCATTGACTATCTACATCATTTCCAAATAAGATACTGAAACATTAATTACTGAACAAAGATTTATCCACTTTTGGCTTCCTTTTACAGAATAACTAAAAATATTTGGGTATATATTAGTAAACACGTTTTGTACCACATTGAAAAATTTACAAGTAAGACTATACTTCTAGAAATTCTGAAATGTATTTATAAATCTTCCAATCCACAGAATGGTAGTATAATAGTTCACAAATTGCTTTCTTCTAAGTTTTCACTAGGAATTAAGGATTCTAAGGGTTATGGATTCTAATTAAGATATATAAATAAAACTACTAGAAATAATAAGGGAAACATGTCTGTGCAAGGGAATTAGGTTATGTTTTTGGTAAGAAAAGGTATGAGGTATGGAGATGTGTTTTTGTTAAGGGAAAAAGAGTAATTTTTTTCTGAAGTAAAACAACCGATTGTTCCAGAAAGAGAAAGATAGAAAAAAGTAGGACAAAATCTGAATGAATATAAACAGTTGTAGAGGTTTGTGGGCATCGTGGAGGAAAAGGCATCATGGGAGGAATTTTATGTGTGGTCAAGCTGGCTAAGGTTAGAATGGATATATTTAAGTTTTGTTTTATTTTTAATGGGTTTTACTATCAAAAGCACACTGGTACAAAATTAGTATTTGATTTTCTCTCCGTTAAAAGGACAAAGTTTTATTAGTTTGTTGGTCTGCCCTTAATAATAAATTATAAACCTTTTAAGTAATCTGCCTGGAAAGCAGAGATTTTTGTGTGTCTTACCAAAATAATTTACTGTACTTCATGTTTCTCTATCAGGATTTTGATTACATGAGAAATCCCAGTCTTCTCAATATTAACAGAGCTGAGGTTTTTTTACAATTATGTAACATTCTATATTTGTTTTCAAAGTCTTTAAATCTTACTTTGATTAAATGGATTTTTTTTTTTTTGAGAAACTCCCTCCAAATCAAATTCTAAGTAAAGTCTTTTTGACCTTGAACTAACTTTGGGATTTTTCAAAGGGCTCCTGGAATGTCTACAATGATTTGTTCTCTCTTTTTATAAAAAGAGAAATGTTAAACTAATTAGGCTTATTTCATATGTTAAGTCACGTAGTAAACATTTTCAAATAAGAAGTGATGTTTAACCTTTTTTAGATTATATTTGTAAGTTATTAATATCAGTGTTCTAGAAATTGTATAACATTTCTAAAAATCCAATATGTCCTGGTATAATTCTATTAGTCATAATTCCAGTTATCACCTTAAAGGGTTGTGTGTCACAAAAATAACCAACATTCCTTGTCAATTCCAGTATAATGAACTCTCATCAGATCTTTAACCACGGGCTTTAAGTCTTTTGTCATTTACAGACAGTTATTGTTTCATTCTGATGCTTTTTGCAAAAGTAAGGGTCATGGAAAGGACCCTAACAAGTACTCTTGACACTGCTGCCAAATTACAAGGTGTCAAGCCTTGAGTGCATCTTTCACAACTGAAGGAGGTTCTGCCTGACATCTGCTTCTGTGTAAATGCCAGAGACCTAAAATCAAATTCACGAAGAAGAGAAGTAGCTGACATTGGGGTAGACTGCTTCAACCCAGGATGTCAGATCAAGAGCATTTCTTTCCATTCATTTTGCCCTCTCTGATCATTCTATTCCTAATTCTTAGACCAGGAAGGTTGTTGTGATTCTTCTGTTCACCTTCTTCCTTGTCCTGGCCAGAAAAGATAATGCCATTGTTCACATATCTTCGGTCATTGGGTAATCCAACCTCCAACCAGCTGTCGGATTTACTGTGATGCTGGTGATCCTGTAGCTCTTTTGTGTTCTTCACAAACTTCTCCCTGATTTCCAGTGCCTCAGTTTCTCTGGAACAAGCTTGCTGGATAAACACTTCTGGGAAAATAGAGACACAGTTACATGAAATACATAAATAGGCCACTGGCTTACAGAAGTGTCCCCCTCTTTGGGATCATTTCTTGACTTATCTGATTCTAGCTGGTTTGGGTCATGGGTACCCTGGCTCAGGAGTGCTCTATAAGCCATGGGCCTTGTTTTGTTGTCTCTCCAATATACTATAATCTTACAAAAGTTTTAAATGCATATAGGCAGCCATCAACCAGCTGACAGATGATCTCTTTTCTGACTGGAATGACAAAAGAGAACAGAAGACTAATCAGCTCTAAGAACAGCCTGAAATCACCTCTTGTGAATACTACTCAGCATAGTATTCACAAGACTGAGAGTCACACTAAGAATGATATTTTTTTATCAAAGCGCTTGAATGGTCAAGAGGATGGTCAAAAGAGGGAGACTGATGAAATAAATTTCTAGGTCCAGGATGGAGCTGCCCCTGCTGGGGGTGCCACTTCAGGAAACCAAAATTTAGATAACTTCTGTGTTTCTGTAAATATTCCACTTGCCAGGAAATTCAGCATATCCAATGAAACAAGCCCCAGATCCCAAGCCAGTTATAGGCCTTTTCACCCCCAAGTTGACTATGTGGTCCCCACCAATCAGATCTTTTCTATCTTTCTCTTCCTTGTTCTTATTTTTTTAACCCTGTAAAAGCTTCTGGCCTTCTGCCCCATTTTGCAGTTCCCCAAAAGGAGGCTGTCCACTTTATGAAGTGGTAAGTAAAGTTTGTGTCACCTAAATTGTCTGCTTTAATCATTTTTAAAGAATATTAACTACCACTATAAAGTTAAATTCATTGCTATCTTAAATTTCGTGAAATTACTTCTCAGCAAAGTCTGTTATTCAGAACCCTTTCTTATAAGTAACAAAAATGAATTCCCAATCATTTAAAAGAAAAATGCATTTATTGAAAGAATGTTGACTGGCTCACAAAACTGATGGGTGTGATAGTCAGGCTCAGAAAATAGGCACGCACCGAAGGAGACTCAGAAGCAAGTGTCACAGCCAGACTCCTGCCACAGGAAGTGGCTGAACAAGGGAAGTGCCACTAACGTTGGACACTGGAGACTAGCGTTGTCATCTCTGCCCCTACCAGCACTGGGCAATATTCCTCCAGTGTATCTTCATCTAGATATGCTTTTGTGCCATGGTCATCACATGCCTGATAAATTCTTCATTATCCCTGAATCACACACTTATGATTTTCTGTCTCAGATGGCCAAGCTCAATCATACACAGATGCCCAGTCTGCTAAGTAGGAAGGGAAAGTGAGAGCCAGGCTGTTCAGCTTCTTTGCCTCAGTGGTCAGTACTCCCCAAATTGAGTGGGAGATCAGATACTGGTTTGGCGTGAAAAGACATATACCCCACTTTCACTTATCTTGGTTGATTTCTGTGAAGGGGAGATGTGTCATTTTGCCATCCTTACTACTGTGGCCCTCCTTCAACAACATAGCACACTAGGACCCTGGCCCCTTGCATGAGAAATCAATCTTAGTGAGCCTGTTTTCTATCTTTTATCAAAAGCACAGGTAAAAGAAACATAAAGGAAATCTTTTAGTCAATTCTGAATTTTATTTCTTCCTCCAAATAATCTAAATTCTACCTTTGGAATCAGTTCATCCTTTGAAAATATACATATTCTAATTGTACTGGTTTTGTCCTCAGAGAACCATCATAATAGTGTTGTGTTTTATTTTCTGACCTTTACTTTTTTTTTTCTGTCCTTTTGTGTCATAAAATTATATGGAAATCGTGATATGTTTACTTTTGTAAAAACAGTGTTTAGAAACTTCTCATGACATCAGTCTTAAGATTTCTTTAAATTTTTGTAGGGGTGAGTGGTTAAATAATTCAGTGTAAGAAAGCTATTAACTTCATCTAAGGAATTGGTATCATACCGAATCTTAAATAATGTATTCAATACCTGAGAAAGCTCAGATTCAAATATAAAGAACAAACATATTACTGTGTTTTCTTTTTATAGTTTCTAACCACTTGTCATTATTTTAACCAAATTCCAAAGATGTGTAAGTTTACCATAAGTTCACTCCAAAAACCAATATGTATTGTGATGTGTGTCCATATTCCTCATGAACCACCTAAAATCTCCTTTAAAAACATGTGGATGATAAGTGATGCCTAAAGAGTTCAGATGAAACAAGAATAAAATGTCAATTAATAAACAGTAGAATTCATTTACTATACAGAAAATCATTAGGGTTTGCAATGTTTGACTTAATATTGGGACTTTTAACATTGTAATTGTAGAAGTTTATGTTAATAATAAAAATTAGAAATAAGTTAAAATAATAAGAAGTAAAAACTGTACTGTAAATCCCACCACCCAGAGATAAGTGCTATTGACTTTCATCAATATATACATCCTTAGATTTACAGAGATGTTTATCTTTGAAATTTAATTTAATATGATTTAATTTCCTGTTTCATTATGCATATTAACAGTGTTATTAGTGTCATGATACAGAATAGTTCTTGATTTCTTTTTCCAATTCCTGCAGTAAACTTACACTCTGATTAATAAATCTACTATACCTATGAGAATAGGTACTTTCAAGAATTTCTTGAATATTCCAGTAAAGTAAAATCACTCTCTTTAGAAGCTTGATCATAATTTTGTATTATTCCATCTTTACTTCGAATTTTCCTCCCTGGTGATATTTGTCTCTCACTATAAATAAACAACAAAGCATTAAATATGTTAATAATGGCTCTGTTGTATAAAATTGACAGGGTTATTTAAAATATTTGTTAACCATGAGAAAACTGGTAGAACTAATACAAAATTAGACTGAATGGCAAAAGAAATATCAACAATTGTCAGTTTACAAAAATATTCAAATGGTGTGTTCATTATTCCACAATAATCAAAATATTTAAAAGAGCAATTATGGTAGATTTTATAAATCTCTGTGGTTGTTCAATAGCATAATAATAGTCACAGTTTTGCAGCCAAGAGGATACTTCTGAAATTGTTTCTATTTCCAATAAACTTGGACTTACAGGACTAAAGCAGAGTAAACTTGAAGAGCAGTCTAGACGCTAGTACTGAGGTATATTTTGTATTTGTAACAGCTACTGCAGTGTTTCAGAACCTATGTTTTCCTTCCTGGAATTTGCAAACAACCTAGACTCTTTCGCCTGACAGAGTAGTTAGTCTTTTCATTTATATTCATCATAAGAGAACAGCACTTAATGCAAGAAATGCCTTAAGAGGATGCATGAATGTAGGAATGCTTTCCACCTTTCCAACACTGCTACTGTATCAGTTCTCATAAGGCAGAGAAACCCTGTTCTTAGGATAAAAAAGAGTTTAAGAGCAATTTTGATAAAACAATTTTTTTCTGAATGATTTTGTATTTTTGTGGTGAAACCCACTTAAAACTAATTCTCTCTCAAATTGAGAAGTTGACAAAGAATTAAGAAAATCATGACTGCCCATCACTCAATTCTAGACAGGAACGAAAGAGGGAACATGGAAGCCTAGAGAGATGTTCTCCCAAACTTATGAAACTCTTTTAAGGAGCTAAAATCATCTTGTAATATTTGAAAGCACTTTATCTAATTAAGGTTCTATTCAATTTGTTATTCTAATCATCTAATGAGTTCTTTCCCATTATCAAAAATTTACTAGATATATGGGCTTAATTGAGGTCTTCAGTAATTAGATCAGGATAATAATCTTTGCATTAACTTAATAAATAACTTATTTAGTCATTTTTTTCTGAATAGACTATATGATATATAATTTGTATAAATTACCTAGCACAAATCCTGATTTAAAGATTCCATATGGCAAATATTCTTTTCCTTTCAATTTTTACATTTCCCACAAGTAAAACAAATTTTACCCAAGTTTATCATAAATCTTACAGTAAACATTATTTATTGTTAATGAATTTACTCCCTTTTAATACTTGTAGCCTGATGGATCACAGGTCCTTTACTAGATAGTGTTGCTACTTCTCAAAACCAAAAATAGAGAGACAGAAAGGGAGGAAGGAAGGAAGGGAGGGAGGGAGGAAATAAGTGAAGAAACCAGACTGACACATTAACATTGAAATGAACAATGAAGTTTTCTATTTGGATGAATTACAAGCTTTCTACAGTAAATTTCCAAATAACAGGTTACAAGTTAAGAAGGACCATTATGTTATCAAAATATGAAAGAAAATATAATGAAAGAAATAAAAAGACATTGTAGAGTCCTTTTCAAAAGATACTCATATTCTTCCAGAATTAGCTGTCCAGTAAAACCAGCTCTCAGTTTCTTTTCTCAAGACTGCCAGGGAATTTGGTGTTAGCCCCCAAGTGTGTTTGATCTTCCTGTGACTTCAGTCACTGCCTTGAATCTCAAGGGATGAGACTGATGAAAAGGCTGACTAAATTGGAGTTCTTGTCACCCTTTAATACTTTCTGTACCTCTATCCTGAGTGTTCCCTTCGGATTAGAAAACATCCATGGTACTAGTTATTTTGACGAATGTCAAAAAGCATTGTTGCCTTTTAGCATCAAGTATCTCAGATTTACCTATTCAGTGATAATTTCTCTAATTGTAAAGAGTTCTCATCGTTTTCTGATGAGCTGGATGCCAGCATGACATAATAGAGCCAACAGAAAATCGAAGAACCCAGAAGGAAACTAAAAAGCTGGGAGTCTCAGATGCTGAGCTCCCATGGCTATCATCATTTTCTTCATTATATTAGAGTTGGGCAGGTTACCTGAGTAAGGAGACCTTAGCATCGTCACCCTTCCCAGCAAACTTCCAGTGTGGTCTTGAGGCTTGAGTTTGTAAGCTGCTGAAACACTGTAGTATATACAGGAAAAACATTGAAATTTTTACAACGTCGAAGTATTCCTTAGAGTGAAATAAGTAGTTGATAAAACTATCAAACTATCTAACCTTTAGGTAATAATCAGATTAAGATTATCAATTCATCCATATTAACTCAAAAAATATAATGGGATACAGAATCTGTACAGAAACCAAATGAGGTTTCTACTGATAAATGCAAAGTGCTATGGAAATTTTTCTTAAATTTTTAGGTAAGACTTTTTAAAATGTTTTTTATTTATTTATTTTTATCTGTTGGGCAATTAAAATTTTTCTATAACTTAGTAAGGAAGAAATTAATAAAGGACACCCAACTTAAATGTAAGATTGGTGGCCTGAAATCAACTTTATGAGTAGGGACTTGGCAGAATCCTAGTATTTTCCAGTTAATTATCCTGTAATTTAAAAACTTGGGTTCTGTAGTGTATTCCCATAATTGCACTACAGTTAACATTCCAGAGTCTTTCAAATTTTAATGAATTCATTATTTGAAAAAATTTCCACAGTTAACTTTAGAGCCAACAGTATATCAATGTATATTCAGTGCAGCTTGTTGTGACACAGATTGAATCAAGTCCAATATCTTGTTCTTAGGAAAATAATTTTTTTTCTTGAGCAACACTGATTACCAGGGAGACAGGGTAAGAAAATGTGAATGAATCCGTGAAAATCCATCCCCATGCTGGGAAACCACAGAGTGCATTCCTTATGGGTACTGTGTCAGTGCCATCATCTCTGTTTACAAATGACAAATTAGAATTAGAATCAAATAAAACAGTTTTGGCTAATTTGTTCCACAACTCTACTAATTATTTACTAGTGTGAAGCCTAATGAATAAAGTAAAAAAGTGCCATTCCATTGCATTTCTCTATCATTTTCTGCATGGGAAATATAATTTTTTAAATGACCCCTTAACCTACCATGCTAGTTAAATTAGGGAGCATAAAATGCATAATTTTGACAATATTAAAATAGGAGAACATTTTAAATAGATTTGAGCTTATACAGGGCTACAACAAAACTGTGGTGCATGAAATTAAAGCAAGTGAGATAATTTTTTAATCTGAGTGATATTTGTTTTACTGTTTTTCAGAATTCCTACACCTAAATAGGTATACATAAGTCTAAAAACCATGTCTTCTCATTTTTATTTTCATATTTCTTATTGATTATTTCATAATTATGTGTTATAAGAGATTAAGATCAAATCCAAAATAAGAATTAGAGGGAGAGAATTAGGGAGAGAGGGAAGGAGGGAGAGAAATTGACTGTTGGATGTGAAGTCTTCAAAATATATATTTGCTCCTGCATATAAAGACTTTATGGAATGAAGTCGACCAACTATAACTCAAGCCCAAAGAGATTCATCTCTCACAGAAAAAAGATTAAAGTTCATTAAGAAACTGCATACATATGTAGATATGACATCACAAATCAGTGTTAATTTCTCTGGTTTTTTTAAAGAGTTCTCATTGATGAATGTAGTTTTTAGTAAATGGTGTTGTGACAACTTAGTAATCATTAGCAAAAAAGAGAAATTAGAGCCATACTCCACTGCATATTAGAGAATAGCTCTAAGTGGATGAGAGATCCAGAAAGCAAGGACATGCTTCAAAACTAATGGGAACATGTCAAAATGCATAGGATCTAGTGAGAAAGGGGCCCACGGGGGTCAAATTAGTGACAAATACACATCATAAAAATAGAGTAACCAGTTATAACACAATGAATTAAAGTGCATTATGCATGAGTCCATAGTAATACTTTAAAAAAATGGGGAAGGAGAAAAGCTGTTTTCTAACATAGGAATATTAGCTGATACATGTAGTAGGAAAACAGAAGATCAGCATTTGTGACTACTGTAATAATTTCTTATTCAAGCAAAGATTATCAGTGAATGTTAAAATTCATTCACACGTGTTTTAAGTAATACCCCACATATTATTTGCAGAATACCAAAGGAAAAAAATTTTTTTTCCTTTCTGATGTAAAGATTTAGAAGGCAATACCAGATAAAATAATCATACCTGGCATTGGTTGATAAGAACAAAATGGTATTATGTGCCTCATAATGTTGTTATGCAACAGGAAATCACCCATGTAGTATTTTTGACACATACACAAAAATGTTTTACTCAAACTTGATTTATGAGGAAAGAATTAGAAAAATCCATATTATATGGTTTTCTATATAATATTTGGCTGCAACTGTTAAGAAATATCTTCTTCCACATCCTACCTGGCTGGAAGAAACCTCCAGCATTATTGTGTCTGCCCATTATGGCTGGTCACCATAAATAATTGTTTCCCACTGTGAGAAAAAAAAATTCTTTGAGGCTTAAGCTATCTGGATGTATCTAGTCGGCCTCTCATCTTGGTTTTCAGGTTCAGAGACTTGGTAACAATTTCTACTGTTAACTTGAATGTGTGAATTACATGTCAGGTTCAACAGCCATGTTCTTTTCACTTCACTTTCAGTGATTTCTCTTCCATCCCACTCAGTACCGGATTCCTATACAGTTCTGTGGACCTCAGCATCAAACAGTAGTACTCGAACCACAAACATAAACTTTAGTGTTCAGCCTTTAATAAGTATCAACTTATTGAAGTGGAATAATAAGAGGGCTCCTGCTGGAGCCCTCTTTCCTTTAAAGTAACCACATCTGTTCTTTAGTATTTTTGACCTGAAACAAATGGACAGTTATTTCTCCAGAAAAAAAAAAAGAAAAAGGTTTAATGAGGATCAGCAGAAAATTGCAGTTCAAGCTCTGCAGTCATGCTGAGCCATGTGCAAGTGCTCACCCGGCAAGGGAGGGAGCACCCTTTTATAGAGGGGAAAAAGAAGTTGGGAGGCCGATAGGGCAATAGTGAACAAAGAGTCCATGACTTTTCATTGGCTGAGTTGTTGCCAGAAAAGAAGAGGAGCCTTTCTTCTGCTGATTGAGCTCTGCTGTCCTTGCAGAGCATGACAGCTTCCCCCTCTGGTCTCCTGACTATTTAATTTAGGCTTCTGTTTATTAATTTTTTATAGTATCATTGGGATCTTCAGTCCCTTGGACCATTCTTTTTTTCTTAGTCTATGAGCCTCAAACTCCTTGTTTTCATGACTTCTTAGCATATGTGTCAGGTACTTCACTTGAACTTTCATTCTTCCCAAATCCTCAACTCCTCCTTTCCCTGAATTTTACACATATATGTTCAATCGTGGATTAGTCCATCCCATGAAGTGGGCATTATTGAGGGCATTTTAAACTTCAGGTAAATAAACAGATAATATTTCAAGGTTTTAAAAATGTATATCATCAAGGAAAACGTACTGTTTAATATAAACAGTAAAATACTTTCTTACCAAAAGAAAATGTTTATTTAATGAGACCAGGCAATAGGCAGTTTATTGAGAGCAAAGAGAAACAGGCAGACTTTTGGCAATTTATACTGGGTCAACATTTGTGGAAAATTTTGCAACATCAAGATCCCTTTAAATTTTTATATATTTGGCTCAGTAATTCTACTTCCGAAAACATATACCAAGGAAAAATCCTGAAATACCATATAAATGCACCACATGCTTATGATTAATTTATTCCCTAAATTTCAACACTAAGACATTTTCATATAAATTAATTTGCTGACATATGATGGAATATAATAAAAATATTTCAACTATTTTTACACAGTTGTTAACACTGGAAAACGATTATGCATATTTAAATGAAAACAGGCTTTTTCCTATATGTCTATCAGATTCAAATAAATTTAAAATGTTCAAAGTAAAAGTACCAAAATATTAACAATAATAGTCTCTGAGCAGCAAGAGAATGGGAGATCTGTATTTAATTCTTTGCATTTTAAAAATTTCCTAATTATAGTTAGGACGCAAAACATTTGTTATGGTTACTCATTTGCTTGACTGTTTAAAGTAAATCTTTTAAGTGTTATTTTTAGGAATGCTTATATATTTCAGATATTCCCTTTGTCAAATCAAAAAATCTAGCGTATCATGCACCTCCAGCTTTACCTTTAATGTCAGGAATTCCCAATGATTTTACAGTATATGTGGACATGATATGTGCATGGAGGGGTGGGATGGGGCACTGTTTTTCACTGTTCCTGTCTCCTAAACATGGATTCATAGATCCAAATACATCTCTTTGAGAGCCACAAAGCATTAGCCACACAGTTTGATTCCTTTTAGCTCTGACCACAAGACCACCAGGTTTCTGGGCAGGAGAGACAGTGACGGGAGAGGAAGAGGATTGCTCTACTTTAGTGTTGCTTTCTGTCAAGGGATCATAATATTAATTTGATGTCAGAACTCACCCAGGCTCCTAATTCATTATGGGTTACTTATTTTTCCAGTTCTTGGTATGGAAACATAAGTTTAATTTCTATACTCTGACTCACCATACCCTACCTCCACATATAAATAGAAATGTACAATTTTATATAAAAATATAGTTTTATATAAAATATAGCTTCCCTGGTGGCGCAGTGGTTAAGAATCCACCTGCCAATGCAGGGGACACGGGTTCGAGCCCTGGTCCGGGAAGATCCCACATGCTATGGAGCAATTAAGCCCGTGCGCCACAACTACTGAGCCTGCGCTCTAGAGCCCGCAAACCACAACTACGGAAGCCTGCGCGCCTAGAGCCCGTGCTCCGCAACAAGAGAAGCCACCGCAATGAGAAGCCCCTGCACCGCAACAAAGAGTAGCCCCCGCTCGCCGGAACTAGAGAAAGCCCGTGCACAGCAACGAAGACCCAACGCAGCCAAAAACAAATTAAAAAAAAAAAAATATATATATATATATATATATATATATAATTTTAAATGTCTACAAAAACCGTTCTTGATTTTTACCTCTTTCTTTACCTATAGATGTAAGCAATTCCCTCACATGAGAAAAATCAACCCTTTTCCTCCATTTACCTCTTTACTTTCACACCTGATTTACTGTCTAGTTCATACCTCTAACTTCAGCCACATTGATGCACTGAAACTGTTCTCATTGAACCAATAGCTGTCCGATTGCCACAGCAACTTGTATTTTCCAGCTCTTCCCATTCTCTTTAGCATTTTACCTTTTACCACTCCCACCTCCTTGCCGGAACACCCCTCTTCATTGGCTCCCTTGGGCCATCATTCTGACCCTCCTGCCTTCTTTGTGGACCCTTCTTCCTTGACCCCTAATTTGAAACTCATGATCTCCTGGAGTCTATCTTGACTTCTTTTCTCACTTTCACCAACCTCTTGGGTGATAACATTTACTTCAGTAATGTAAACAACACCCAGCCCTGCCTATGATGATCCCAGGTAGTTTGCCATCCTGAATCCATCATATGCTAGCCAGTCGCCAAGCAATAAAGGACATTGGCTGGCATTTGAATCATGGGTCTTCTGTCCTTGTTTGTTCACAACATTTTTCTAATTTGCTCATACTTCCATATAACTTTTTAACATTCAGTTCTTTGCCCTACCCTGTTGGTTCCTGGATTTTTTGCTTGTCATTTTCGTCTCCTGAGCTGTTTCATCTGGGTTTTCCATATAGATCTTTGTCTTAGATTGTCTCTCTGATTTCCAGCTCCTAGAATATTTCTCATGACATACCTGCTTTGTAGTTTCCTCAGAACCTGATATACTAGTACTTGTGAGCTCTAGACAAGTTCAAATTGGAAAAAGGTTTCAGGAAGTTTTTACGTTTTGCCAAAGACCAAGACTATGTCCCTGACTGAAACAGCATTAGTGAGTTTGTCTACATTTTCCAGTCCCTGAGGCTTAAGAATATGGTACTAAAGAGAAAAACACCATGCATACAATATCGTATTTTTCTTAACTGGGATAAACTGCTCTCCAAACTCACAGATCTCACCTCTCACAGCTGTGAAAGCCCACTTCGTTCAGCAGTGCCTTTTTCTGTGTGTTCCAGAGAAAAACTGGACCGCCTATTAAAAAGCCACTTGAATTTAACATGAAGCTGTATATTTTTTGTGATTCAAAATAGGATTCTACTGAAGAAACCAGAAGGGTCTCATTTCTTATATCCTGCTGGCCAGAGAGGAGGAGTGATGGATTAACTAGCTCACGCAGATTGTCCTTTCAGCAATGATTACAGATGTTTTCTAATCACCTTTCCAAGAAAGCTTCATAATGCTGCTTACAATGATACAGGAAAATTTGCAATCTATTTTCTCCAATAAGGGGAAGATATAGGTGGCCAGTGTGCTACGAAATAAGACATCATCATTTCTTCTTTCTAGAATGATCCACAGTCAGAAAATGATTGACAAGACTCTCAGCTAAATGCTGCACGATAAGACAACTTGTGCTCCACAACCAACCAGCAGGATGAACAAACACCTTTTTATATTTGAATGGGGATGCAGATGAGAACCCATCTATGACTTCTAACTGGTCATTACTCAAGTTGAATCAATTAGTTGAGGTGGAGCCAGTGGAGTGAAAAGGAAATGATGGAGCACAGCCATCACTTTTCCCCCTACTGTCAGAAGAAGCACAAATGAAAAGGGTAGCATAGTTTTCTTATAGTGAAACCAACCCCATTGTTGTGGAAGCAAAGTGTTTATGGAATAAAGCCTGTTACTAAAGACACCACATTCTGCCCTCCTCAAAAGCCCAAACATGAGGCACCTCAAAGCTATAGAAAACATGAATTCCCTAGTGAAAAGGTTTTTTTTTTTTTTCCCAGTTCCGGTAAGCATAGGCAGGACTGATCTCCAAACCCTCCTGTCTTAGTCTGTTTGGGCTGCTATAACAAAGTATAAAAAACTGAATGGCTTATAAACAATAGAATTTTATTGTCCTCAAGCTCTGGAGGCTAGAACATCCAAGATCATGGTGATGGACCATTCAGTGCCTGGTGAGAGTCCACTTACTATTTCATAGACAGCTGTCTTTTTGCTGTAACATCACTTGGCGGAAGAGGCTAAGGAGCTCTATGAAGTCTCTTACAAGAGCACGAATCCTATTCAGGAGGACTGTACCCTCATGACCTAAACACCTCCCAAAGGCCGCATCTCCTAATACCATCACTTTGGGCATTAGGATTTCAACAAATGAATTTTTAGGGGACACAAACATTCAGTCCATAACACTTCCAATAATAAACACTGGAGCTCTGGACGATGATGCTGTTCTTGTAAATGGAGCTACAGTCTCATCACAGGTTCATGCAAAAATAGGCGGACCAAACCAAGAGTGCTGAATTCCACTATGTGATCTGAAGTGGGAGAATCCTGCTTGAGTGTACTTCTTCTCAGCCTGTGGGGAAAAAAAAGGTTGACATCGATCCATTGGCAGGTGTTCAATAATGACTTCATTTTTTTGCTTTGGGGTACTGGATGTACCCCAGTAATGTAATGGGTGATATTTATAACCTCCCCAAAATGCACAAGCCAGTGGTCTAAGCATGCTTAAGTCCTGCACAGCAGCCACACCTCTAGGCTAACAGGTGTTTCTGAAATGTGGATTTGAGTTCCGTGGCTACATTTTGTCCAGCTGTTCTAATCGTAAGTCAACAAGCACCACAGACCATGCACAAATAAATATATTCTTCCTTTTAGAGGAAACTAAACGAGTGTTCATTCAAGGAAGACTTTCGTATTATGTTTGTCCAATTTCAGCGCCATATTTGAAACAATTCAAACAACAATAACAACTAGGAACCTCAGGTATTTCCAGATTAAGCCGATCCTGTTTGTTCTGTTCTTCAAAGTTCAAACATGTTATTTACCAGTAAGTCATAAATAAAGATATTTATGATATCTTTATTTATGACTAAATAAAGATATAATTTCAGGGAATGGAAGAAATCACCCCACACCAGAAGATCCTGTAACTGAGTAATTCTACAACAGTTGGAATTAGCCAAGGTAATCAGTCCAAAATAAATGGCCAGTTACTAAATATAGTAATGCCTGTTCCTCCTCTGTTCTCCTTACATTAGATTTGCCCCTCAGATTCATGCATCAATTATATATCTACCTCTTTGATATAGCTATAAAATATATTTAAATCTAGGTATACTGCCACTGATTAAACACATATATTTGCTCTCTTTCAGTCCTTAAAAATCAGTAAGAATTTTTAAAAATTTTTTTCATTAAAATTATATAAAATTGAGATTTTTAAAAAATGACAAAAAAAATACCATTGCATACGTATGCTGAAAATTTTACAAACAATAATGGTCTTTAAATGAGAAAATGCTTCCAGTGCTGGGTTGCATGACTCAAGCATGGTCAAGTAGTTAGCATATCCTATCTAAACTAGCAGGAGAGGGCATGTAATGTCACAGGGTTTATTTCTATTCTATTAATCATTCCTCCATGTATTACAGTATATCTAAATTAAACAACATTTCAGTATAAATTGGTTACTGTCAAAATACCGGTTTTTAAAAAAAATCTGTTGAATAATGACTTTGAATTAGATAATCCATAATTATTGTCCATCATTGCTGCACTCACATGAATACACCCTGAAAGCATAAAGAACTTACTTATTTTTACATGAGCCTAGTTGGCTGATTTTGCTTTCTTTTGTTTTGTTTTTTGGTGGGGGGATACAGGAGAGTAGATATTAACATTTTTCTATTTAAGGATTCTTCATTGTGAAAACCTAAGATGGTGAACTTGTGCTAAATCATTGCAAGCATATCTGATAATCATAATTCTAAACGTAAACTTAGTAGAGTGAAAACACCAAGGCTGCCTTGACCTAGGAAGGGAATGATGCCTTTGGTTTAACAATCTCACGGAACTTTCTCAGTTCAATGCCACCAGGCATTATAACATTATTCTGTAATAAAAACAGAACATGTTTTCCAGCACCTTTTATTTATTAAATATCTCCATACTTAAAAAGTAGTACAGTATAATAGTTACAGCACAGGTTCTGATGGGTTGCAACCTGGGTACAAAGCCCATCTGTGTGTACTCTGTTAATGTTTAGCACCTCATTTAGCCTTTTCTTCCTCTGTAAAATAGCACTTCCTAGGGCTGCTATGATAACTAAGTGGGATGATAAATTTTAAGTGCTTTGAAAAGGATGGAGTGAATGTTTTTAAAGCTCGAAATAATTATCTGTTATCCTGATAAGAGTTCTATTCATTCAGTAGATGTTGAGTACTTGTTGTGTGGTACATATTATGCTAGGTCTTGTGGGGAGTTAGTGCTGGATAAGCACAGTGAGTTTAACCACAAAGAAAAACGCTAAGTGGGGTTCTAAAAATTAAAATTCTTTCAGCATTTGGGTAGGTATTTTTCTTAAAAATTATTTCATAAATATGAACTCCCAATGCTATAAGTGACATTAATAGCATTACTGTCTGCCAGTCCATTTCCAGAGACAAAGTTTAGTTTAAAAAGAAAAAGGCATGACATGAGTACTTTACAGATGTATAAAACTCTCACGTAAGTTATTACTGTTTCATGTTGGCAAACGTGGCCTGCTTTCATCATAATATAATGTATTAAAATCCTTCATTTGACTAAACACGGGCAAATGGCACAGCAGCTGGTTTTGAAGTATTCTAGAAGACCTTAAAAGTTCTGGAGAAGAAATGAGTTGCTAAATGTTGTGATTGAATCACGATTTTCTTGTCAAACATAATTAGCTGAATATGGGAAGAGGTCAGTGGTCAGACTTCTCTGTCAGTCCCCAACCACTGGAAATAGCTTCAGGGAGGCAAGAATCCCATATTTTAAACCCAGATCAAAGGGAAACTATGAAGAAGGGAATAGGCCTTCCACAGCTGCATGGCTTAAAATTTAAAACAAACAAACCAACAAAAAAAAACTATGTTATTCAAGCTGTCTTGGCAACAGTTTTCTCATAGGATAATTGTCAATCCTAGGATACATGGATGGTGTGGAAACCACATGTGTTCGCAAGATACGTCCAATACAGTCACTGATGATTGAAGGCATTATCATGTTCCCATTGGCATTTGCCTCCTATAAAGTGAAAAATAACCCTTGTAGCAATCATTCCTGCAGTGACCTTATAACAGCAGAGCTGTTACATGGCTTGTGAAATTTAAAATATGATCCTCTTATGTTCAGCACCGACACATACTATGTTAATTCTCTTTGGCAGTGTTCTTCCTTCTGATGAAAATTCTATTTGCCCACAGAGATACCATGTATATCTTTAAGATTTACTCTTTACTCCAGAACCTACACATGATGACTTTATTCATTTAGCAAAATAAAAAATAATAATAGTTGCATATTTTGTGGCCACCCAAAGGTGAAAGACCTACTGAGCAGCAAATTTACCCAGAAAGGGTAAACTGTGTCTGCCTTCTGTTTTGGGGTGCTCTATTAGTTTTTATACTGAACTGGCATGTCCTATCTCTGATTAGCTTTGTAATTTCTTCAGGACTTTCAACATCAAGGTAGATTTGGTTTCTTCATGTAAAAAACTGGGTTACAGAGTTAACATTCAATTGACTATAAATAATACAACAACAAAGTTTTAATTTGCAGATATTTCAGAGAGCTTTAATATATACACATTTCCATTTTCTGCCCCTTGCAAACTTTTTGATAAATGTATGTTTCATCCGTCAAGCAAACTTTAACTTGTTTTAGCTATAGATTGAAAGTCCAACTTCTTCATAACTATTTTTTAATCATGTTGTGGTTGAATTGTACATCTCCCCACCCACCTCCAAATTACTCTAGTATGTTGCAGTCCTAACCCTGAGCACCTCAGAATATGATTTGATTTGGATATAGGATCTCTTTACATAGATAATCAAGCTAAAATGAGATCATTAGGGTGGGCCCTGATCCAATATGTGTGGCGTCCTTATAAAATAAGGAAATTTAGAGATAGGCACGCAAACAGGAAGAGAGCCATATGAACATGAAGGCGGAGATGGGTGATGTTTCTACATGACAAAGATTGCCAGCAAACCTCCAGAAGCTAGAGGAGAGGCATGGAACCACTTCTTTTCTCGACCTTAAGAAAGATCTAATCCTGCTTGTTACTGAGTCCAAGCTCATACTTCTTGCCATACCGCAGGCCAATAAATCGAGAGACGAGTTATTGGGGCAAGGAATAGTGACTTTATTTGGAAAGCCAGCAGACCGAGAAGATGGTGGACTAGTGTCCCAAAGAACCATCTTATCCAAGTTAGAGTTCAGGCTTCTTTTATAGTAAAAGGGGAGAGGGTGTGTGATTGGTTGTTGGAAACTTCTTGGTGCCAGAGCCCTTTGTTCTTGCAGCTGTCCAGTAGATCTAGTCACAGTGTTCCTATAAACCTCCAACAGGACAATTGTTATTTTCTATTCTGCAACTTTTTATCTCTATATGAATAGAAAAATGTTACGCCTTTAAAGGTCAGAGCCTTGAGAATGGGCTATCATGGATATTTCAAGCTGTAAGCAACATTCATCTACAAAGGTGTACAGCCAGCATGACTAAGCACAGGCAACAGAGCACAGGGGTTAGAGCTAAAGGAACAGATCCAATATGGAGTCAGGTTTGTTCTTCTTTGTTACATGCTGATACTTTGATTTGGGACTTCAAGACTCCAGAACTGTTAAACAATGAATTTCTGTTTGTTTAAGCCACGATGTTTATAGGACTTTGTTGAGGCAGCTCTAGCAAACTAATATAAATTAGATGCAGAGATGAAAAAAAGAAAATAGAGATAGACTAATTTTGCTGTTGATTTTCTTTTAACATATCCACTTGTTCCCACCAAGAATTTTATTTCTTACATCTAACTGATTCAAGTAAAAAAAATAAGGATTTGGGTCACTTCCAATTTTACTTAACATTACCTTCTACAGTGACTTTGGGGGCAGTGGAGGCAGGGATAGCTCTTCTCTGTCCCCTTGTTGACATGTTCACTAAGTGGAGCTTTTGATGATTAACACCACTCATCAGGTCACCTCCTTCCTCCTCAGGTATCATAAAGGTCTCCTGCAGCTCCCAGCAGTGTCATACTAATTCAGTACCCTAGCAAAATTAGCAGCAGGAAACAAACCTTTTGTAATTTTCTTCCTTTATAAATAGCATTGTTCATTCAGTAAAGGATAGCAGTTCCTGCTGTAATTGTTTCTGCACTGAAAAGTTACTTTCTTTCCATCAGTCTTAAAAATCAATCAAAATGAATGCACATACAATCAGCCAGCCTACTGACAAAGGGAACATTCCTTTTACTCTGGAACTCCTCTGATTTCATCTTTCCCAGTGGGTCTGTTGTGCAGGCATTTTTTAGGAAGCATTCAATACATTTAATGTGTCTTGAAGTTGCCACTGGAGAGAGTGGAACTACAGATGGAGCATAGGTGAGAGCATGTGAATCTTTTTATCTCAAAAAAATGATTTTTTTCTCAACAAAACAGTTAATTTTTAATATCATTTGAAGGTGGAATTTGGGACTCTGTGGTTTCCAAAGGTGAATACAAAAATTGTAAACCAAAGGTAGTGCTATGTATAGAAGAAAAATACATAGAAATCTTAATTTCTTAGTATGGAAGGAGTTTCATCTCTGAAGTAGTGTAATACATCTTCTTTTGCAATTGCTGTGAGGAAAAAACATATCAGATTGGTTGATATTTCTCCTTTATCTTAACTCCAAGTAAATAAAATTGAAAAAAAAAAGGCATCTCTCTATATAGACAATAATAAAGGGATCAAAAACAATTATTTTATACAAATAATAAGAAAAACATTCAGAACAAACTATGCAAAAACAAAATTTAGAGATGAGGGAAAAATAAATGAGTAAACATGGATCAGTATATTTAATGCTATGTATAGAATTAATAATTTCACTGTATAATAGAAGTCCATCATGAGCTTTAACTGAGCTCTTTGCTGGGTTGCAAACGTGTCTCTGGAAATGAACTGACGTGACTGGGCAGAAGTGCAAGCAGAAGAGCTTGGAAGCCCCTTAGAAAGAAATAGTCAGTCTTGGGGAAAAAAACTCTTTTAAGGAGTTTGTCTTGCACACCTGCTTAGAATGACAGGATTGTAGATTTCAAATTTCTTGGGTTTTATACATGTCAACTGTTGATTAAAATACATGTTTGTTTCTCCCCCCTTGAATATACCATGTCCAGTCTCCTACGGGCTCAGGACTGACTTTAAGATTGAGACAAGGTAATAGAAAAAAAAACCAAACAAACCTGAAAACTGTGTTTTTGTTAAATTTCAATGATATATGTAGAGAAAAATTAGTGTTGTTTTGAAACTCATATAACATAGTATAACTGCAAAACGCAAGATAAATATTTTCTGTGTATTGACATAGAACATTATATTAAAGACCAGTCAATAATACTTTCTTTTGGTCGGGGACCCAGCACTATTATGCCCAGCACTATTATGCACAAGGGTCAATTTCATTGTAGCACTTCCTGCTAATGATAGTGTCCCCGACAATGACAAGGGAGACATATCCTAGAAGCAATAATTTACGTTTTGTAGAAAGCAGTTCAGAGACAAATACTTATGACAGTCTTCAAGTACATTCAGGGACCAGTTGCTTTGCTAAATGGGAGTGGCCAAGAAAAAATATGTGCATTGAGAAACAAGTATTTTTTTTTTTACAAATTGATTTTTAAATTGCTGCATTCAATTCTATAATTTCCAATTTTGTCTAAGCTTACCACTAGGAAAAAAACAATTTTTAGAGTAGTTTAAGGTTTGTAACAAAATTGTGAGGAAGGAATAGATACTTCCCATGTAACCCCTGCCCACACACATGCATAGTCTCCCCCATTATTAATTTAACTCACCAGAATGATATATTTTTTTTTAACCAAGTTTGAACCAAAATTGACACATCATCACCCAAAGTCTATAGTTCATCTTAGGGTTCATTCTTGGTGTTGTACATTCTGTGGGTTTGTGGAAATGTATAACATGTATTCATCATTATAATATCAGAAATTACAGTGTTTTATCCTAAAAATCCTTTGTGCTCCACCTATTCATCTCTGCTCACTACCACCAACACCCCTGCAAACACTGATCTTTTTGCTGTCTCCATATCTTACCTTTTCCAGAATGTTGTATAGTTGGCATCATACAGTATGTAGGCCTTTTGAGGTAGGCTTCTTTCACTTACTAATGTGCATTTGAGTTTCCTGCGTATTTTTCCATGGCTTGATAGCTTATTTCTTTTTAGCTCTGAATGACATACCTTGTCTGGATGCACCACACTTTATCCATTCACCTACTGAAAGGTATCTTGGGTGCTTGGATGCTTCCAAGTTTGGGCAATTATGAATAAAGTTGTTATAAACATCTGTGTGCAGGTTTTCTTGTGGACATAAGTTTTCACCTCTTGGGGTAAAAACCAAAGAGCATGACTGATGGGATGCATGGCCAGAGTCGATGCGTTTTGTAAGAAATCACCAAACTGTCTTCCAAAATGGCTGTACCATTTTGCATTCCCCCCCATTTTCATTCCCAACGATGAATGATTCCTGTTGCTGCACATGCTAGCCAGCATTTAGTGTTGTCAGTGTTCTGGATTTGGCTGTAGGTGTTTGGTGGTATCTTGTTGTCTTAATTTACATTTCCCTGATGATGTATGATTTGGAGTGTCTTTTCATATGCTTATTTGTCATCTGTATATTTTCTTTGGTGAGGTGACTGTTAAGATCTTTGACCCATTTTTAATCAGGTTTCTGTTTTCTTATTACCAAGTTTTAAGAGTTCTTTGTATATTTTGGATAACAGTCCTTTATCAAATGTGTCTTTTGCAAATATTTTCTCCCAGTATGTGGCTTGTCTTCTCATTCTCTTGAATTATCTTTCATAGAGCAGAGGGTTTTTATTTGTTTTGTTTTTTATGAAGTCCAATTTATCAATTATTTCTTTCATAGATTTTTGTGTTTGGTGTGTTGTATCTAAAAGCCATTGCTATACTCAATGTCATTTAGGTTTCTTCCTGGTATCTTCCAGGGGTGTTATAGTTTTGTCTTCTTCATATAGGTGTAGGTCCATTCTGAGTTAATTTTTGTGAAGAATATAAGTTTTCTGTCTAGATTCTTTTTTTTTTTTTTTGCCTGTCATGTAGATGTTTAGTTATTCCAGCACTATTTGTGTAAGAGGCTACCTTTGCTTCATTGTATTGCCTTTGCTCCTTTGATCATATTTATGGAGATCTATTTCTGGGCTCTCCATTTTGTTTTATCGATATGTCTATTCTTTTGCCAATTCAATACTTCCTTGATTAATATAGCTATATAGTAAAATTTGAAGTCAAATAGCATCAGTTCTCCAACTTCATTCTTATTCTTAATATACTTCATCCTCACCATCTCAGACTTTATACATAGAATCCTCCAAATGGAGGGAGTAGGGGTTTTCTATTTTTCCCCCAAGTGGGTGAGGGTAGGAGAAAGGTATGTATTTAAAGAATCATATTTAATAAAAGGTTTCTCTTAAAAAGGAAGAGCATGTGCCTCTTGCCTCTCCATATGAACTTTAGAATCAGTTAGGTGATACCCATAAATTAACTTGTTGAGATTTTGATTGTGATTGCATAGTTCAGCTTGCTTTTGTCCTAAGAAATCAATCAGTAAAGGCAATATAATACATATGACCCTTGACCAACACGGATTTGAACTGCACAGATCCACTTATATGAGGATTGTTTCAATAGTAAATGCTACAGTACTACATGATATGAGTTTGGTTCAGTCCACAGACGCAGAACTGCAGATATGGAGGGCCAACTACAAATTATGCTCAGATTTTCTATTGCACAGATGGTTGATGCCTCTAACCCCCGTGTTGTTCAAGGGTCAACTATACTAGCAAAATTTTGGAAAGAGTAATTCCTATAAGCCTAATCTTACTGCTGAGTTGAGAAGAAATGAAAGAATTGCTCTATGACATTAAACTCTATTCTCCATAGTATGTCATCTAAAATTAGGAAACTGTAATTACATTCCACAACTATTTGGTGAATGTCAACTGAAAAAACTTCAAAACATAGAGACTGTTCAGCATCAGTATAGTACTATCACATCGTGTTCGTATCCATGTATTTTTGAAGAGTGCCGAAATAGGTGATTCATCTGAACTGCCTGTTTGTTTTGGTGTCATGCAAACAGCTTGCTAAAGATAGTCTGTGTTTATGTTCTCTTGTGATTAAGTTGGGTTAGGCATTATTACTTACTATTACTAAAGGCAGATTATGTTCTAAAAACTGATTTTGTCTACCAAGTTAAGAGAAATGATCAGTCATGCATTTAAGATAAACATGTAATTTTTTGTTCAAACTTGACACATATATTTAAACTGTAATTTCTTGCCCATGTATGATATCTCTAAAGGAGGCTATTTACTTCATCAAGGCAACAATTTAATGACTAATGTGTTTAAACTCTAATGGCCATATATACCAAAAAGAAAAAATACCTACAAAGGTAGCAAACAAGTTTTTTTTAGACTGAGTAAAAATGTCTTGCTATTAATATTATTCTTATTTTTGGACTTGCTGAGTTGAGCAAAAGAACATGAATGAGGATCTAGCTGAGATTATTTATTCAAGCAAAAACAGAATTAGAAAGGGCGGTGACACATACATCATTGCCACTGTTAGAAACAGCTTTGAAAATTCAGTCTCAGTTGAGTGTATTAAATTCTATGAATGACTGGGCAGGCAAAATTATAGTCCACTTGGATAATTACAGTCCACAGACATATCTAATGGGATCTGCATAAATCAGGGTATTGTTTGCCACAAAGTATATTTATACTTGCCAAATTATTGAAATTGGACATTTACAAAGGACCATTTCAATTCATAAACATGACTTTTTAAATGAATATTTATAAAGCACTTGTTAAAGAAAATAAATTTACTCAGGTAATTTTGAACTGTGATTTTACAGCATGTAATACAAAACCGTTTCTTACTAAGGAAACCTTTACTAAGTGTCTGCTGATGGCAAAGCTCAAAATTAGATATACATAGGATCCTTTCAGCAGTTCACAGGGGAAAATATTTCATAGTATCTACGTGTCAACAACCACAAAAAACACTAACGTAAATTTAAATTCTAAGCCATGGGGCTAATTTTTGTGGAAGGAATAGCACCAAGACCATATACATTGGCCACAGATGCATACCGCATACTTGTACAACTTATATAAAGCCTGACAGATAAGTCTACCTATATTGTAGAACTTTCCCAAAAAGTTGAGTAATGATTTATTACAAAAATTATCAGGAATTATGATGTTCAATAAGGGTTTTAGACTACCAAATATTCTACTTTGGAAAGCTCATTTTTTGAATTTGAATCCTTCTTCATCTTATTCAGTATTACTTTCTTTATTAGTCAAATTAACCTTACAAAACAGATTCTTTTCATAGAGTCTTTGACTGCTAGGGGCATTACCTATTTTGGACAGTAAATAGCCAATATAAGGACCCAGTTCCTTAAATCTTTGACTAGCTGTCTATACTCTGTGGCTACTTCTGTTAAACTGATGATTATATATCATGGACAACATTACTGGGAAATGCACTCTCATTTATTGCTAGGACATGGAAAGAAAGGGAAATGAAGCCAATCCCATGACAGAGAAGTTTTTGTGGCCTATTTATTCATGCTTTCTTCTCAGCGTGGGATTGGCTTCATTTCCCTTTGATCATCCAAGGTTGACTTCTCCTCTAGGTTACTCAGAACTATGCTAACGTAGCAGCTGGTTGAGATGGAACAAGGGCATCTAAGGGCAAGTCATGTGAGTCAGAAGAACATATTGCCCTTTTAGTTCTAGGTATGAACAGTTTATCCTTACTGGCAAAACTTCTTCTTCCCCCTAACTCTGCCGCATAGAGGGGTCTAGTTTTGTTGTTGAGACATGCGTTTTTTCCTGCACGTACAACAAAGCCGTAAGTCTTCAGGAGGAAAGACAGTTTTGAGTTTCCTCTAGAGACTGGAATGTCACCCTAAGACTCTACTTAAATTAGGGATTGCTTGTTGTTCCCTGATAGGAGCATACGCTTTCACAGTTGTAATTAGCATCTACTCTGTTTTCTTACAACTTTCCCATTTGTCTTTGACAGCTTAATTTATTTTCATCATTCAAGATTCAATTAAACCAATATATTGTCTTTAAATCTTTTTCTCTCACAGTCTGCATCAGATAATCTTCTCTGAAATTTCTGCATATTTGTGACCAAACTTTTTGTAATATTTTAAAAAACTATATCCCCTAATATGTGAGTTGTCCATACTGCACTCTTGATTCATCTTCATTTGTAACTCTCACATTTATGATGATTACATATGTAGGTGAAAGCATCTGGTTACTTAACTGTGTCTTTTAATATTGAAAGGCATCATTTCATTACTATTGTCTTATATATCTCAATTATATTACAGTTATGTTGTTTTTTTTTTAAAAACTATATTCCCAACTTAACTGTGGGGTCCTGTGTCCAGAAGCCTGGGTCATTAAACTCTATATTCTTAGTACCTACACCTAGTCAACACCTTTTAAGTATATGAAGGGATTGTGATAACATTTGTGAAATTCTTGATCTCTAAGAAATATATCCCACCTGTTCTAAAACTTGAATATAGTTCCTAGGTTGTATTAACCAATTAAGACAATTTGTCTACATCTGAAAGAGAAGCACCTGATTCAGAAAAAGGACATATGGGCATGATCTCAGAGAGACAGCAGTGAGTGGTCCTGAAGAGAGATCTTAGTTCTCTGCCCAGGAATTGAACCTGGCTAGCCTGGATGAAAACCAGGAATCCTAGCCACGAGAGCACCAGGGGCTAGAGGCTAGAAGCAAAGTGAGCCCTGGCTCTTTCCCCCATTTGAAAGCAAGAATGTTTCAAGGAGGCAAGAACTGTAAAAACAGGTACAAAGTTTATTATTAAAGACACAGCACGACGTATGGGAGAGCACACAGAGAAACAGTTTATTTAAGTCAGAAGCAGAGCAGAAATACATACCGGGAGAGGAGGGCGGGCGTCCCGAATGCAGAGCACAGTAAAGAGGTGACTGAAATCACTTATGTAGGGCAGTCCTTCTGGGTCTTTGTTCACATTTGGCCAACTATCTTGTTTCTTTTTTCACACCTGACTGGTCCCAGGACCCTCTCCACCATGCGTGCGCAACTTTTTGTTAAAATGGATCCCACCGCAGAGGCCTGTGGGTGCATGTCCACACCACTTATTATGGGGTGGTGCCCCCTCCCTTTTTGACCCCAAGGAGCCTTCCTGCACATGGACAGACAGGGAAGTTTTTCTTGACCTCAGGAGTGGTCATCTTATCTCTTTACTTCAGCAGAGCTCAGCTTCTGCCACTAGCTTTGTCCTTGGAGTGTCTGGGTGAGAGCAAAGCTTCAATTTTACTCCACTCGACAAACCCCAGCTGTCCAGCCCGCGGGCCCATCTATCTCCTACCTCAGGCAGAGGACTAGAAGGGAAATTTAGAGCATGTTATCAATCTGGGCAAAACCTCCCAGTGCCTTCCCATATTTCAATCTGTAGTTATCTATCCACCTTCCTATACTCTCTCCTGTACTGTAAGATATAGAAGCCCTAGTATCACCCTTATCAAACTCTCTTTCTGCAGGGATTATTATTGTGATTAACATTCTGCCAACCAAATATATTTATATGAGACTTTTGATATAAAAAAGAATACAAAATATTGCTTTTTTTCACAGTGGCAGTGCGCAAACACATGGCTTCGCAGACATGACATTTTGCAGCAACTTCTAGATTTTTCCCCTGTGAGTGCCCTGGGATACCATCACAGTAAAACATTCCGGTTGTCAAAGAAGGTGGCTTTTACAGAAGCATTGAAAGCATTGAGGGGAAAAATCATCCATATCCAAGAGGTTTATTTTTATGAGGACAAATCTCTGGCCTTTCCATTCTGAAAAGAATCTCCTATAATTATCTTGCCACCAAGTGACTGGATGGTTTCCTTGGACATAAAGCCCTATTAGTGAGTCAGTGTTGACCTTTGCTGTTGGCTGGTAGACACTCGGCAACAGAGGTGGTGGCGGGTGAGTCTTGCTGAGGGAAAGTTCATGTTAAAAGCCTATGTGTAAGCTCCACCTGGACTGTCTTAGCCACACTGAACATGAGCCAACTGAGCAAACACCAGGGTGGCAAAGAAGTTATCAATGAATTCAGGCTCTGTCAGCTCAGAAAACTCATCTCAGATTTTCATTTTGGGTCTCTTTCTCAGCACTATTGTTGAAATACTGTATGATTTAGTATCTGGCAAAATGTCCAACACGGTATTGTTTAACAATGGGGACAAAGAGGCATAGGTCTGTATCTCGGGAGATTTTCTCTTTGGGGGTACCATTTAATACTCCCTGGAGAATTGTAGGAACTCACTAAAGATGGGATCAAAAAAGTGTTCAACCCCTTCATGACTGAAGATTTAAATCCTGCCAGCTAGATGCTGACTGAGAGCAAAGAAACAAAGAATGGTTAGTGGAAGGAGAAAATTAAAAATGCAAACTGCTACTGTGTGACCCATTGCCGAAAAGAGAACTTTAACAACTCTGCACGTTTATATTTCTTAGTTGCTTTGTTATGTATATCTTTGTCTATGTAAGTCAACTTATCTTCACTCTTCACTTACTAATTCACATAAAGTGTTGATGGTTCATATAAATTAGTTTTTAGGGACTAAGTATATTAAAGGTAGGTTGCAACTGAATTTAAGGAATAATTAATATCACTCAGGGATGGATTTGGTGATTGATGGTACTTTAGGTGCCTATTGTGGGACAGAAATTGGGACATCTTTGTATGAAGAGTAGCCGCTATTATATTAGAAAGAATCATATTGTTTTTAGCATTGCTGCATGATGAAATTTTAAACATTGGCCAAAGTGGTTTATATTCTGCTACCTATTATTTATTTTGACACCCAGCATTTGTTTTCAAGCTCTCCTGTGCTCTTCTTTCTATCACAAGAGATAAAAGCTGGTAACTAGATTTTTCAGACTACCTTATATCCAGGTTTCAGTATGACTCTATATTTTGATTTGACTCTAAAGATGGGCTAAAGCCCTATCATTATATAACAAACAATGTATTTTACTTACATGTTTTCAGTCTCCCACACTAAATTGTACAAGAGTAAGGATGTTTTGTCAGTATCTTTCACCATTACACCTTCAGTGCCTACAACAATATCTGACACATATTAGGGGCTCAATAATATTTGTTAGTTGAAATGATTAATAAATGAATGAACATTAAAGCTAAGAGGAACTATAAGAAAAACAATGATTTTATGTGGATTTGCACATTGAAATGTTTTAAAGAGGCAAGGATCATCTCAATCTTTTGGTTGCTAACACACAGTTAGACATGGGCTTGGCTAATTTTTCAGCTCATAATTTTGCAAGAATATTCAAATTATATCAGAATCTACAGCATTCAAAAAACAAAAGTACAGAAAAGAAAAGAAAAACTGAGATCTCAGGTAAATGTGAAAGTAAAATTTCTTAAATATGTGAAAAAACAGTAAGGAAATAAAACATATGAATAGAAACAAATATTATATATTAATGCATATATGTGGAATCTAGAAAAATGGTACAGATGAACCTATTTGCAGGGCAGGAATGGAGACACAGACATAGAGAACAGACATGTGGACACATGTGGAAGGGGTGGAAGGGGAGGGTGGGACGAACTGGGAGATTAGGTTTGACATAAATACACTAGAAGGGTAGATATATGAATACATATAGCTGATTCACTTCGTTGTACAGCAGAAACTAGCACAACATTGTAAAGCAACTATACTCCAAAAAAAGAAAGAAAAAAAAAGAAATTAAAAAAAGAAAGAAAAAAAAAGAAATTAAAAAAAAAGAAAGAAAGAAAAAAAAGAAATTAAAAAAAAAGAAAGAAAGAAAAAAAAGAAATTAAAAAAAAAGAAAGAAAGAAAAATCGCCGGTGGTTGCATCATTGAATAAAGTCACTGATTACACAGGTTAAATGAAAGTCACTAACATCTATAGTAAAGAAAAATGATAGTGCAATTCATTGCCTGCAATTTTCTTATCCTAAACACTGGATGTTATTTACTTTTGCCCTTCTACCTACATTAGAGATGTTCCCCCACTACTGGTGTTTATGTATGTTTCTCCTAAGGAATTATCTACCCCTGGAGGGCAAGGTCCACGTATTGCTTATCTTTGTATTGCTCAGGTACAGCATAGCTCTTCTCACAGAAGAGGAAAAATACATTTTATTGAATCAAATTGAAAGGAAACATTTGAAGTGGCTGAATAACTAGCTAGAAGTACTCTGTACTTACTGAGTTCAATTTCATATATGCTAATAGCACATTGACTAAGGGCAAAAAAAAAAGTAACACAAACTTAACTAAAAGTGCAAGTTTTCAATAGTGGATTGATAAATGATTCTTCCCTACAGAGGACATTTAATAACATTTAGTATTCCCTTTCAACCAAGCACATCCTTGCAAAATAAACATCGGAATCATTTCTTTCAAATTACTTAAATAATTCTTAAATTAAAACATTTATATCATAATTGCATTGTCAGTCATTTGAAAATTCTTATATCATAGTGAATATGTATCATTTCAACAATAATTAACCCCAAAACTGTCATCCAAACTTCATATAACCGTCTTTATTTGGACTTAGGAAAAAAGTACATACTCATCTATGTCTTATTATTCAGCTTTTGACCTTATTTAGTTAATTATATATTTTACGTTTATTATGACTCTCTTTTAATGTAGATGAGTCTCCTTCCCCCTGTAGTGGCTCATTGAACTGATAGTTTTGACATTTCTTCCTCAAAACAGCATGCATAAAGTGTCATCATAAAATCTAATTTACCACTGTCCTACATTTGAATATGACTGTTTCTGTACACTCAGCTTAGTCATACCACTTGTTAAATAAATTTGCATGTCATATGTGAGATTTTTGTTGATGAAATGTATTCTGTGAGAGACTCAATTGTCAAAGTGTTATCTTCATCAGCTTGAGATTTCAAAAGCAAAAATCAACAACCTCTTTCATTTCACTTTTTCTGAAGAACTGTTTTTCAATAACAATTGTTAGATAGCAACGCCCATACTCTTCATTTCAGAAAAAAAGCTTTACTAAAATGGTGCATTTTGGGGGTTAGACTCAATGCTGTTATTTGTTGTAGAAATACAACTCTGAATACTCTCTCTCTATCTATCTATCATTAAATGCATTCAGTAGGTATCTGTAAGGCTAAAATGCCAGGAATTATTATTCATTTTAAACTTTATTAAATGGCACAAATTTCACTTAAAATATTTCTACCACTAGGAAAATCTATTACCAGGAAGTTTGAAATGATTGTTGGGTGATTTAGTAAATTGTGCTCTAATTACCTACAATATATGAGAAGCACCACCAAAGTTCTGGTCATTCTGGAGAGACTGAGAAAGAGAAAAAAGAATGCTTGCCTGGGAGCAGAACTGGCTTCTAATATTGGATCTATTTGTAGTGATTTAAAATTATGACGCCCTCATTTACTCATCTGCAAAATGTAGAGTATAACACTTGTCACTTGGTTCTGGCTTATGGTAAGCAGCATTTAAAGTTCACAAAAAGTGCTTTTCACATTGCGAGGTGCACAAAACACGTAAAGTAGCATTGCTATATCTTCTGTATCTCTGGAGGAGAGAGCAGGTCAAAGTTCGAAGACCTGCAGTGGAACTCCATGCAGCCAAATGGCAGAGCAAGGGCTATGGGCAGCTGGCGAAGAGAGCCTGCAATTGGGAGTCAGAAGAATAGGAAAGATGTGTACTTAGAGTGTGACCTCCAGGCAAATTTTCTTTCTCTCTCTTACGCACATATGCTTCTGACCTATCCTGTACCTAACTTCCCATCTTCCCTTCAGATGTCTCAAACCATAAATCTCTGGACATTTCACAGCATTTCTCTTTATCTCTTTATGTTGAATCATTTACCAAGTCCTATCAATTTTATCTCTGGAAAGTTGCCTTTTATTATCTAATACACAATCCATGTAAAGCTTATATTACATTAATATTTTATATTATTATTTAACATGGTGTTAACTTAATTTCATCATGTATACATGTGTAGCATGATATTTTTGGAATCCATTGATCTCTGAGTTCTCCCCCATACTCCCCAGCTCAAAAAATTAGTCCTGTTGTGAAAGTAAGTAGTCATTTCATTCCACAATACAATGTTGCCAGGTACATTAAAAACAGAAAGAGAGAGACAAATTTAAAACTGAAGTAGAAACAGCACTCTGTAAAACATCATTTTTCTTAACAGAAAATATTTGTGCGCTGTCAAGGGGATGGAATAGATGAGTTAATATGTTTTTGCATATTTAATTTCTGCGATCCTATGAGGTCTGTTATTTAAAAAGTAATTAAGAGGAATTACACAATTACATTTAACTTAGACTCATATATGATGTTTAATTTTAAAATGTAACTGTATCATAGAGTCAGATTTCAGGAAATAGTGGGTATGTGAACTTAATATATGACTTTTTTTTTTAAATTTTGATTGGAGTATATATGACAATTTTAAAACAGCTTTTTTTAACATAAAAAACTAAATATATTAGTGCTGTGGTAAAAACCCTTTCAGTATTTTTTTCCTAAGTCAAATTCATTAATTAGTCGAAATTTATGATAAAAATCTTCTAAATTTTGAATTTTCAAGCTCCTTAATAACCTTACAGAGAAATGTAAGCAGTGCCTTAGGGTGTGTCTGTTAAAGCTAATGGAACATAGTGTAACATATTCTGTTCATTTAGCTTGTTTTCATGATAAAAGTATTTAACTATATAGTGAGCTCTTGATGCTAGGAATCAAGTTTTTTTTTTTTTTTTTTTTTGCGGTACGCGGGCCTCTCACTGTTGTGGTCTCTCCCATTGCAGAGCACAGGCTCTGGCTCAGCGGCCATGGCTCACTGGCCCAGCCGCTCCGCGGCATGTGGGAATCTTCCCGGACCGGGACACAAACCCGTGTCCCCTGCATCGGCAGGCGAACTCTCAACCACTGCGCCACCAGGGAAGCCCCTGGGAATCAATTTGAAAGACTAAAAATATTTGCAGTGTAATAATCTGGTTTAAAAGTTATGGGCCGTTTAACTTCTAATGTTATTTTTGAATTTGTTGTTTTTACAATTGTGATGCATTCAGTATCAGTCAACTGTAGTAGCAGGTTTTAATAATTTATACGTCATGTGCTAAATTGAAGGAGAATTACAACAGAAGTGCCCATGCTATTTCGTAAAGCCCCTCCTCTGTATTCTTCAATTCTGTAACCAAAACTTAAAATTTGAAGGTATCCTTCATTCATATGCCTCATTTGATTTTATTTCTGGAATATGTCTCGTGTCTGTTTTGAACTTTCCCTCCCCTTTAATTTGGATCTCATTGCTTCTCAATTTCACTCCTGTATGAGCTTCAAAGCTTTTCTTCAATCCATCCTTCCTCTGCCACTTTCTTATTAGAGCTTCAATACTTTTATGTCAGTCTTTCACTCAAAATCTCTTTGAAGCTTTCCCCCAATCCTTACTGAAAAAAAAAAAAAAATTAAAGCTCATAGTCTAACCCCAAAGCTCCCCCACCCCTACACACACACACACACACACACACACACACAGAGTCTGGACTCAATAGACGTTTACAGCCTTACCTCTTGCTGTATACCCCTATGTCCCTTCTATTCTAGGGACGTTAGCATACTGGCCCATTACAACAGATATTCACATTTCTCCAAGGCTCTGTTTTGCTACCAGAGTCCTAATACCAAAATGCCTTTCTTCCTTCTCCTCACCCTCAGCCGTCGCAGTCTGTTCAGTTTCTAAGTAGACTTGATGGACTTGCTGATTGTCTTCACAGAACTTTTCCTTTCTCGCCCTATTCGGAATTAATTTTCACCTAATTTGTACTCTTTCTGGCATAGTACTTAGCCTGTTGTACCTGAATTAGCATTATTACAGTCCAGCATCATTTTCTCCACTACATGAGTACTTGTCAGCAGAGGAAATCTCATATTCGTTTTCATCTCTTCTTCCTTAGTGCTCAGAGGAAGGTTTTCCATGGAGTTGAATATCAATAAACATTTTTTGAAGGAAGAAAGGAAAGGAAGAAGGGAGGGAGGAAGGAAATAATATTTCCTGATTTTCCTTTGCTCAGTATTTCCTTTCTGAATTTAGACTTTAATGTTCTGATAGTTTATACACATGTCCATTACATATATGTCATATTTCAATAATGAATTTATAAGGAACCACATGGCAGGTCTTCACTCACACTCCTTGCTCTTTGGAAGTTTGATATTTATGGGCAAGTCGTGCTTAGTGATCCCGTCTACTTATTTGTCATGGGTTGAATCATAAGCTGATAACCAATATCCATAACCCTGTCATCGAAACTAGCCTTACAAAAGTCCCTCAACTTGTTCTACACAACGTTCAATCCAAAGCCCACTTTTATCTGAAGAACAAATAAAAACATTCCTTATTTTCTCATGCATAGTTTCCTATTTAATCTCGATTCAAACATTCTTCTAGTTAGAATTTCTTTGTTAATTACAGAGAGACTCTGGAAATCACTCTCTCACACATTACTTTCAGATAGTTCTTGAGTTCTTTTCCTAAAGGTATAACTTTGCCACATAATAAGAGTTAAAACAGGCTTTTTTCCCCCCACTTCTATATTTACTTTGGTATATATTAAAGTGAGTGAAAATAGAGTAGCAGTGTAATAAATGCTTATTACTCTCCAAAATTCAGCTAACCCCTGCAATTTTATGCAGAGATCTAAATGTATTGCTCGATTCACTTAAGATTCTGACTTCATTTTTTTTTTTTTGGCTATAATTATAGAACCAATTAACTTCTTTTTAATATTTATTTATTTACTTGGTTGCTCCAGGTCTTAGTTGCAGCAGGCAGGCTCCTTAGTTGCGGCTCATGGGCTCCTCAGTTGTGGCATGTGAACTCTTAGTTGCGGCATGCATGTAGGATGTAGTTCCCCGACCAGGGATAGAACCCGGGGTCCCTGCATTGGGAGTGCGGAGTTTTAACCACTGGACTGCCAGGGAAGTCCCAGAACCAATTAATTTTTTAAAGTCACTTATTAAAAACCATATCTTAAGAAATACAATAGTTATTTCTTTTCTTTCCTTTTGTTAAGAATTCCCCACTTAACCTGAAAAGAGCTGGCAGTGTCCCCAGTTAATAAGAATTCCAGCAATAATTGCATGGATTGTGTAATTACTGGCATGAACAGCCTATAGCGCTCACATGCTCACATTCACTGCAAATGTTTCTTCTTTTAGTATTGCCAGGGTAATTACATGTGCTAGTAGAATTCTAATATAGTTTTTAAAGTTAAAAAAATAGTTTTGCCAGGTGATATCAGCAAACAGCACTTTTTCAGTCAGAAAAAAAAAAAATCACAGAATCTAAAATAACCACATCATTGCTGGCAAAGAATGACTGGGTGAAGAAGCAGCTGCGACAGAGTAAAATTGCAAAGGGACAGTGACATTCTGACTCCCTGGGTTGGCGTCTCTGATAAGCCAAACCCACTGTGTGGTGTTGGCAAAGCACTTTTCACTTGTCTTATGTGACCCTGTAATTATCTGTCTTCTACAATGTGAATAGCAGTTCATGCCTGGTGGGATTTCTGATAGGGTTACATAAGGTAATGTATGTGAGAGCCCCTAGGATAATGGCTGGCATTTTTACAACAGTAACTGCAGTGTAATGAGTGCTTTTGCCATACCATTTGCTCTTCTGAGAATTTAGTGTGTATCTTCTCAATGATATGCAAACTTCGTCTTTCAATATTTGGCTGCATTAAGGACATACCTCTTTTTTTTGCTTGATTCTCTTTATAATGAACTCATTTTTTCTTGTTCTGTGAAATTATGGGTCTCCTAATTACACAGTTTTTCCTGTCACACACACTCGCACACACATAGAAATATTTTTATGCAAATATGCCACTATTATAATATTTTACTAATACTTTTCCAGTCCCAGCTTAATGCACCTAATATACCACTGGTGTTACACACTCCTGGTTTCAGAAATGCTGCCGTATGTATTGTAACTCTTATCACAGCTCACAACCTCAGAGGGGAGGGAGGGTAGATGTTATCACCCTTTTTGTTTTTTGGGGGGTTTTTTGCAAATAAAAGAAAAACCAAAGCAAAGAAAATGTAAGTAGTTTTTTTCAAAATAGCATCAAGATTTAATGTGACAGAGCCAGGTTCCAATCCCAGACCTGACTAACCTCAAGTTCTATCCTCTTAACACCTCTGTCATGGCATATTTCTCATGAGTAAATCGGTGAATGTTTCTGCAGCAATTATGCTTCATTTTTCTTTTAAGCTCACACAATTCAGATATATGTTTAATTCATATTATTGTATACCTCAGAAAGAGAAAGTGTTGCCCTAACGTGATTAATAAAGATATACAAGAAATAGTGATTTAACATCTTTGCATTATCAATCAGAACATTTTCCTTCTGATAAGAGCCCCAATATCAAGAAAGGGCAAACCCAGATTCAGTTATTTTCTTTAAGTGCCCCAAGATCTTTCCTCAGATTTTCTACCACCACCAAATAAAGGTAATTGTTCTAAGGAGGATTTGGTAAATTTCCAAGTGAGAAAACTAGACTGGGATACCTCAGGAGATTCTGTTATAACTTATCAGCCAGGCTGTTTCTGACGTTTTAACCTTGGCCTGTGAACAGATGCTCTGACCTCACCTAGAACGTTTTATCATCTCTCTTCTTCTCTACTTCTTTATATCCACAACCCCTTAGGAGCAGCTAAGGAAAAACTCACAAACAGGTTCCTTTTTTTAACCTAAAATTCTACTTTAAAGAGGCCCAATATTGAGTTTTCCTAACCAAAACTTTATCTTTATATGACATAAAGTCCCCTTCTCTAAAGTTTGGAGATTCTGTGACCATTTGCTTTTTTTAAAATTTCCTATCCTCTTCATAGAATTCTAAATTCAGCACATTGTGAAAACAATAAGAAAATGTGTGGTAAGGACTGTGCATTTTCCAATGTACTTTGAAATGATAACATAGATTAAGTGAACAGCAGCAAAAGTTGATTCTAAAATCAATCTTTTCCCACCCCCTAGAGTAATGGAAATAAAACCAAAAATAAACAAATGGGATCTAATTAAACTTAAAAGCTTTTGCACAGCAAAGGAAACTATAAACAAGATGAAAAGACAACCCTCAGAATGGGAGAAAATATTTGCAACTGAATCAATGGACAAAGGATTAATCTCCAAAATATATAAACAGTTCATGCAGCGCAATATTAAAAAACAAACAGCCCAATCCAGAAATGGGCAGAAGACCTAAGTAGACATTTCTCCGAAGAAGATATACAGATTGCCAACAAACACATGAAAGGATGCCCAACATCACTAATCATTAGAGAAATGCAAATCAAAACTACAATGAGGTATCACCTCACACCAGTTAGAATGGGCATCATCAGAAAATCTACAAACAACAAATGCTGGAGAGGGTGTGGAGAAAAGGGAACCCTCTTGCACTGTTGGTGGGAATGTAAATCGATACAGCCACTATGGAGAACAGTATGGAGGTTCCTTAAAAAATAGAATTACCATATGACCCAGCAATCCCACTACTGGGCATATACCCAGAGAAAACCATCATTCAAAAAGACACATGCACACCAATGTTCATTGAAGCACTATTTACAATAACCAGGTCATGGAAGCAACCTAAATGCCCATTTACAGATGAATAGATAAGGAAGATGTGGTACAAATATACAATGGAATATTAGCCATAAAAAGGAATGAAATTGGGTCATTTGTAGAGACATGGATGGACCTAGAGACTGTCATACAGAATGAAGTAAGTCAGAAAGAGAAAAACAAATATTGTATATTAACGCATATATGTGGAGCCTAGAAGAATGGTACAGATGAACCGGTTTGCAGGGCAGAAATAGAGACACAGATGTAGAGAACAAACGTATGGACACCAAGGGGGAAAGTGGTGGGGTGGTGGTGGTGGCGGTGGGATGAATTGGGCGATTGGGATTGACATGTATACACTAATATGTATAAAGTAGATGACTAATAAGAACATGCTGTATAAAAAAAAATCAAAAAATAAAATAAAATCAATCTTTACTCTTTATCACTGAAGAATTGGTGATAAGATAATTGATGTGGCTAAGAAAATGGTGGTGGTCTAGTCTAGATTCTTCTTTGTGTTGTCTAATTTTCCTCCTGTCTCATGTGATTTTCTCCATTCTGAGATTTTTGCTTCTTGCTTCAGGGCCCTTATTACCAATTCTTTGGTAAAGAGGCCTCATCATCAAAGTACTCAGTTTTTGAATCCATGAAGTTACAAGGTTGCAAAAGGAATAAAATAATTTTATAGTGTGAAATGATTTGCTACTAAAATATCAGCTTCTAAGATTAGTTCCTATTCAAACATCCACACCTCCACTCCAACACATACATACACACTAAGTACAGGCATTTATTCTTGGACATATCTTGCCAATTTTTGGTTGCTATAAACATCTCACAGAAGAATGAAAATAAAAAGAGTGATTACAAGGTGCATTTACATATATCTTGGCAAAGATGCTGAATTTCATGAGTCAGTAAAGTGAGATGTTGAGCAAAATTATTTACCGCTTAAAACCATTGAAAATTGTGTGTATGGCAGAGTTCACACATTTAGAATTGGAAGGACCATTGACAAAGATGATGATAAAGGGCTTATGAAAGAGAGTGATTTAAATATCAAGTGATGATGAGAAATCTGTGAAAAACTGATAGAAGTTCTCAAGTGTTTTTATTAATAACTTTGGTAATCTTTCTTTAGAAGCCAAGTGTGAAGTGAGGAGTGTCACATGGTGGCATCCTATGGCAATAAAATGATAATAACATAAATAGAATGTTAACACTTGAATAATTTTTATTCAGTTTAACATTCGGAAACAAATATTGTGGACCAGTTCTCAGCTACTGAGCCAGTTCTTAATACAATAATGTAGAGAGGCAATGACAAACTAAAGAAAGGAAGGAAAAGGAAGGAAGGAAAGCAGGAAGACACTAACTAACATGACATAGAATTAACTATTTAGATCAACTTTTCCTATGTAGTTTCAGAATTCACTGCCTGGAGCAGCAAGTTCTATCATTAGGCAAACATTAGGTATTAAAATTGTAGGTAGAATCAAAGTACATGACCTCTATATATTGTCTCCACCTTGCAGAAAACATGCATATTATTACTAAGACTGTTACTTTTGTTACTTGAAAAGGATTGTTACAACACTTTCAAATTTATTAAAGGAGATATAATAGGGAGATTTCTGGGTGAAGTGTCTGTCTCATAGTAGGGATTGAAAATTCTTAGTTTACTCTCCCTTGAAGATAGCAGAAGACTTGATAACAGCTTATTTGTTCTCACAAATTAGTAGATTGAGTACATGGGTCAAATTTAGGCTCTTGACTATTTATTGGGAAGAAGGCCGGTTGTTACTCCATTTCCTTCCACTTCATCCCTCTTCTTTCAGTTTTCAGAGGAGGACATCTTAAAGTGTAATTGCAAAGTTATACCTTAATGATACCTCATCATTAGTTTTCAACTTTGACCTTTAATTTCACTTGCATATATGGTTTCTATTTCTTTCTAATATAAATATTTTTAAGCAATGTGTGTATATCCTTTTGGTATATATTCATTTCTATATGATACAATTTCATTTAAAGAGAAATAAAACAATTTATTTTATTTAAACCATCACTTTGACATATAAGATTGGACATATAAGATATCAGATTGGACACTAAAGCATTTACTCAATTAAAATAATTGCAATGATATTTTCTTGAAATATATATTCATACTCTAAAGAACAGAATTTTAAGAGGAGAATTAAGAAACATTAAAAGTTATACACAGTTTCAACATGCATGTAACTTTGCTTTTATATAATTTATTTTGCAAAAAGGAAGAAAAAAGGAAAAAAATTATCTTCATTTCTCTTCACACAGTTATTTTTAACCAGGTATCACAAAAAGCATTGCTATCAGAGTGCTGAGTTTGTTGAAAACAGAAAATGCTTCTTTAAGGTACAAGTAGTATACAATGAATCTGCTTGATAAACATGATTGCCTAGTCAAAAATTGCATTCTGCCAGAAAGTAACTGTATTTAATATGGGTACCCAAATGTAAACATTTACAGACTGCATCAGGAAAATTATAAATATCTGACATCCCTTGGGATGCAGGTGATTATGTTTTAGGCAGCATTTTTATGGAATCTATATTGCATCAAAAATGCTGACAAAATCAAAATTTTATATTATTAAAAAATATGACTGTTCTGTGATGAGCATATTTATTTAATATATGTTTTCTAGTCAAAGAGTTTCTTTTGAAATTACATAGCTATATCCTGTTTTCAGTTATTCTTACTAATGTTAAGTCAAAGTCATTTTTGACTTTGATGGAGGAAAAAGTGATTTTAAGAACTATTTTTAGTCAAATTATTTTGGTAGATATATAAAATTCTATCTCTATAGTTCTCAGATGATCAAACTTTTTTTTTCTTGCTGTTTAGTCCGAAGAAACTAGAAAGAGTGCTGGTATTTTCATCTGACTGTCCAGTTTGTAAGCTTAGGTGAAAAGTTTTTCTGTTTCCCCCTTGATATCTATTTATCTTGAACTTTGTAATGATAAGTTCTAAGGCAGTGAATAACCCTCTTTAACAGTGGTCTCTTGATAGATGCTGAAGTCTTTATTCTTGGCTCTGGTGTTCCAGAACGGCTCCAGTTATGTTTGAGTGTTCATCATCGCCCCCCCCAACCCCCGCCACTGCCGCCGCCCACCGTGGACCACTTTGCGCACACCAGATACTATACTGAAGCAGAAGCAATTCTCCCGGAGTGACTCAATAGACTCATGAAGCTCTCTATCCATTTTCCTTCTCTTTCCTTTCCTCTAGCCTGAAAATCAAAGGATTTTTACACTGCTTCTTCACAATTTTTTGAGTTTCATGAATTGTCAAGTGGTGGAAGAAATTGGGCTGAGCACCTAGAAATCATTGGATCGTTATGGTTGTTTATCAGAAGAAAAATGTTAAAAACAAGGTCGGTTCCTATTAAGATGTTTTGGGATAGTCAGAGATTCCATTGCAGTGACCTATTACCTGGATTATTGGGGGAATTTGTGATCGATCTATGCTTCCTAATATCAGAGAGGACAAAGAATTTTAGCTCAGAAAATCTCACTGTCATCACATACAGGAATAGAAGCTACTTTTAGCTAACTGATTCATAAATTCTGTATTGTTTAAAATGTCTTTTTTATTCCTACTTTCTTTAAAATTCCTCCTTCCCAAACTCACCATTTTACACAATTTCTACACGAGTACCCCAAACCTTTATGTCTTTTTCTAAAAGGGGATCTTTAAATAGGTACCTAAAGTAGGTACATTCCAAATGATTCATATACAAGCATTGATGAATGCTTTATTTTTACTGCCCATTACACTTTTATAGGTAGGAAATATTTTTGATGCAAATTAATAAAAATACCCTATTGATATGAAATATATTGGTCATGCTTCCCCCATATAACAATTATTACATGATTAAATTATGAAATATTTAAAATCAGTGTGTTGATGTCAGTAGAGCTGTCTGAAAGTGGGCAGAAATGGAGGAAATTAGACGTTGGAAACAATTGTGCATAACTTTTTTGGCTGAGGGTAAACCCTAAACTCCTAGGTACAGCACAGCAAAGTAAGTAGTCTTAATTATTTGAGGTGTCAGAATACAGAACTCAAGGATAATAGAGTAGATTATAAAAACAAAAACAAAAACTATATTAGCAGAAGTCCAGATGAGAGAGAGTCATAGAAGGGTTGAACTCTAAAATTTCTTTGTAAATTTTACAGATCATTGCTTGATCACTGAATTATGCATGTGGCAAGGAGACTGCAGGGTTCCTATAAAGCCAGCAACTGTAATGGGACAGAACTGAGCGGAGATTTCTGCTGCATTCCACTCCAGAGAAAGCAGTTCAGCATCTGTTACAGAGGTAAGTTAATTGCCTCTCAGAACAAAAATCAAGCCCTCTTCAAAGCAATGTAACTAAACTTGGGCTATCTACAATATACTATGCAAAATGTCTATTTTAAAGCAAAAAAGTATCAGACACAATAAGGAATAGAAAAACATAACTCATACTCATGAAAAATAATCATGAGTTGTTCAACAGAAACAGATTCTCAGATGATCCAGATGTTGGAAGGAGCAGAAAAGAGCTTTATAGGAGCTATTTTAAATATGTTTAGAACCTGAAGGGAAATATAATGAACTGAAATATAATGTCTCTCTGAAGTAAAATGACAAAAACTAAAAACAAATGGAAATTCTAGAATTGTACAGTATAATCAATGAAAGGAAAAATTCACTGAATGGGCTTGACAGTAGTGTTTAGAGTGCAAAAGAATAAGTCAGTGAACTTTAAGAGATATCAATAGAAGTTATCCAGTTTGAACGACAGAGACGCAGTTATCAATGGGACAAATTTAAGGGGTCTAAAATTCATGTAATTTGGAAGCGCAAAAGATGAAGAGAGAGACAATAAAGCAGAAGAAGTATCTGAGAAAATTATAGTAGAAATTTTTCCAAATTTCTATCTGCAGTTTGAAGGAGCAAAGTGAATGAAAGAAAACCAAACCTAAATGTTTCATAGCACAACTGATGAAATGCAGAGATATGAAAGGAGCCAAAGAAAACTGAAATACTACATGCAGGGAAACAATAAGAATGAGACTGATCTCTCATAAGAAAAGAAGTGGGAGTCCAGGAAGAAATGGAGCAAAATCTTTTAAGGTGCTGAAAGGAAAGAGAAATATCAATACAGAAATCTTTATTTAGCAACTCTAGTCTTTAAATTGAAGTTGAAATAAAGACCTTTTAGGTAAAAGAAAACTGAGAAAATTATTTTCCAGGAAACCTGCACTACAAAAAATGCTAAAGGATGTTCTTTGGGCTAAAGTGAAGTAACATCAGATAGAAACTCAGAACTACATTTAGACATAGAGAGCACAGGAAATAATAAATATGTGGGAGAGATAATTCTAATTTTGTAAAAAGACATGACTGTTGAAAATTTAACTTATTCCACAAAATGCAGTTTATAACAATAGCACAAAAAATGGGGAGGTAACTGAAATGATACTGTTATAAGGTTAATATTTTCTACTCAAAGTACTACGACCTTAACTCTAAGTAGATCATGATGAGTTAAAGACGCATACTGAAATCCCAAGATTCGATCACTAAAAGCTATTTAATTAACCCAATAAAATGCAGGAATGATGGAGGAACAAAAAACTGATAGGACAAGGAAAAATAAATAGTAAATGGGGACTAAGTTCAACCATATCAATAATTCTATTAATTAGATTAAACACTACAATTAAAAAGCAGATCGCCAGTGTGGATTAAAAAACATATGTTGTCTATCAAAGATACACTTTAAATACAAAGACATAGAAATATTCGAGGTAAAACGAAGGAAAAAGATATACCATGAAAACACTAATTATATGTAAGCTTGGGTGACTGTGTTCTATCAGACTATGCAGACTTCAGTACAAAGACTATTACCAGAAATAAAGAGGGAAATATCAAATGTTAATAGGACCAACTAATCAGTAAGATTAAACAATTATACGTGTGTATGGACCTAACAGATTTTCACAATACACAAATCAGAAAACTGACAAAACCAAACGAGCAATAGACAAATATACACAATCAATCATAGTTGGAGATTTTAACACAACTCTCTCAGCAATTAATACAGCTCTACATGAAAAAAAGTCAGTAAGGACTCAGATTTCAACAGAACAATCAAATAACTTGACATAAGTGAAATTTACACAATATTTTGCCCAACAGTTACAGAATACATACTTTGTCAAGTGCACATAAAACAGTCACCAAGATAAACTATATGCTGGACCATAAAAAGTCTAAATAAATATCAAAAGAATAAAATGTTAGAGAATGTATCTTCTGATCACATTGGAATTAAATCAGGATCAGTAATACTTTAACTAGAAAATCATCAAATACTCAGAAATTAAGCAGTACAGCTGGGCTTCCCTGGTGGCACAGTGGTTGAGAGTCCGCCTGCTGATGCAGGGGATACGGGTTCGTGCCCCGGTCTGGGAAGATCCCACATGCCGAGGAGCGGCTGAGCCCGTGAGCCATGGCCGCTGAGCCTGCGCCTCCGGAGCCTGTGCTCCGCAACGGGAGAGGCCACAACGGTGAGAGGCCCGCGTACCGCCAAAAAAAACCCCCAAAAATACAGTACAGCTAAAACAATGCTCATAGGGAAAATTTAAGCATCAAATGCTTATATCCAAAGACAAAGTTTTACAACATTGATCTAAAACTTCTTTCTGAGAAATCAAGAAAAAAAGAGTAAAGTAAACACAAAGGAAGTTCGTAGAAATTAATAATAAAGAAAAGAGAAAAAATCAATCTTATCAGAAGAACAGTGCACAAAATTAACAAAACCAAAAGTTAATGCTTTAAAAATATAACAAATTTGAAAAACATTTAATAAAGTGGATCAAGAAAAAAGATGATAAATTACTGATATCAGAAATAAAAGAAGTTATAGTGCTTAGAACCTACAGATATCAGAGTAATAATAAGAAATTATAAACAATTTTATACTAATAAACACCATATTTTAAGTGAACTGAAAAAAATCTTAAGAAAAAAAACCCTACCAAAGTGATACAAAAAAGTTACTTGGTTATTAAATATTTGCAACAAAGGAAACTCCAGTTTTCTAAATATAGCATATAATGTTTAAGAAGAAATAATGTCAAACTTATATCAATACATACTCTTTCAGGAAAATAGAGGGTAAGAAATATTTCCCAAATGATTTTTCTAAGGTAACATATTCCTCATTCCAAAACTTGGTAGAGATATCAAAAGAAAAGAATATTACTGACCAAAAGTCCTCATTAGCCTAAATGCAAAACTGCTTTAGAAAATGTTAGAAAATTGAACCTACCACCACAAAAAGCAGGAAGAATATTTTATGAATAATAAATATATATTAAGGAAAGATGGTGTTTTAAGATTATTTTATTTAAACACAACTGGCTACTTTTTAAAGAGGCAGAAAAAATTTCAAAGCAAAGTGAGAATTTAATATTAACATAGGCAACACATTGACTATTAATGATTGTGATTAGTGGGATTGGTTTCCCTATATAATTAACATTCAGGATTACTTAAAACAGTGTTACTTTCTTACAAAGCTAAACTGAAAATTTTCAGATATGTGGAAGATGCTTTGAAAAGTACAAAGGAAATTAATGGTATGAAAAAGTAGACTGGAGTCAGACATAAACTGATCAGTCTCTGAAAATGGTGCTTGAGTGTCAAGTACCCATTCACTGATGCTGTCCCTCTAATTCGTGATGTTATTAGTAAAGTCCCCAGACTCCTGAATACTGAGAATAAAATACATGGCCTGAGGTAAGGTATGAAGTCTTTGATGTAGTAAAAGTAAAAGCCAAAGTCTCAATTCTAAATTAGCTTCAAGAGGGTAAATTATGTGATTATATGAAAAAAAAGATAGCAAGAAAGACAATAGAGGAAGAAGAGGAAGCTAAACATTTCTAAAACTTGTTTGACCTTTGTGATCACATACCGGACAACCCTTCTGATCACTTTAATGAACCCTAAACTGTGCTGTTTCAAAACCAATAATTCATTTCAACTTACTCCTTTTAATTCAGTGGAACCTATCACAGTTTGTACTGAGATATATGAATATTTTTAAGTTCAGGGGCTTAAGCAGAGTCAGCCAGTAGTTTGTTTCAACACTCCACTTCTTCTTGGATGCCATCCCAAACATACTCAATAGATGTTACAAATGGCTCCCCAGATTTCTTTTTAGGAACAGAGCACTGGTCAGAAACACTCAATGGATTGCCTGATCTTAAGTTCACAATTCTTAATATGGCATTCATTAACCAAACCTACCCCTTTTGATTTACCTCCTGCCAATCTTCTCCTGGCTCCTCTGGGAGTCAGTTTACAATCTGATAATTCCTGAAAATGTTTGCGTGATGTTTTTCTCCATGCTGCAGACATGATTTTTTTTCCTGTGGCTCTTCTCTCTGCCTGGTGTGTAGGGGGACCTAATCAAATTCAACTCAAATCCAATATCCTTCATAATGACATTCTCAGCATCACAGATATCCAGATGAAATATATATTCTTTCTGCTTGGTGTTGAGGTTTAAAGATATCCTTAAATCTTTAAATTAATGCCACTTTTCTCAATCTAAGCTTAGAACTAAAGAATCAATAGACACTGGAGTTATTAAATATCAAAATGTCAGCATTACTACTAATAAGAGTCTGTGTCTATAGGTCTGTTGGTCAAGTAGCCTCAGTCATAGAATAAAAACATTTAATCACCCAGACATTTGGTATCATAATATTCCTCTTATTGTTTAGTTAATAATACTAAAACTCTTTAGTTTTCCAAGGATAGTTCCTCATTATTTAATATATTTTATTTTATAAAACAACAAAAATAGTTATCATGATCTTAATTATCAATATTTAAATATTTCATTCCATTGGGACACAGCCTTAAGTAAAAAAAAAAAAGTTAAAGTGACGTAATTCAAATTCAGAATATATCCAGTGTTCTATCCTCTTCCCATGAGAGTCATCCTTTTAATTCTTCTATGACAGAGGACTTAAGATTTCTGTTTCAAGTCTTCCACTTTATCCTTCTTGTCTATGAAGAGAGGAGTTGAAGAAAGGCTTTGGTAGAATGAGGTAAAAACAGTCTGGAAAAACAAATCATCTTATTATAACTATATATACTAATTAATTGAATCATTATGAGCCAGACACTCTACTCTGTCTTTAAAAACACAACTATAGACAAGGTAGACATAATGTCTGTCTTAATAGAAATTAAAGACCAATATAAAACAGACATGTAAACAGGCAGCAATGGTATTATGAAGTTAAGTGATAAATTAGGTGAGCTATAGGGTGTAATGTGAATACATACAAGAGGTTACTTAATTATTCCTTAGGGGGATCTGTTTCTTCTTCATATAAGTTTATTCTCATCATTCATCTACTAGCATCGCTTGGAATCAGACTTATTAAAGAATAGGTAGTTTCCTGAATTAAGTTCACTTATTTTCTTTGTATATGCTCTTCCAACTACTGGAATATTCTTTTCCTGGCAGACCACTTGTACAGTTCTTAGTCAGACTTTAAAGATTAATTTAAAACCATATCTGTAGCAAACATGGGATGAACCACTCTGCCAGTAACCTCATACAAAACAGACCCAATGCCAAATTGGTTGTTGCCCCTTTGGGATGCCACTTATCTTGTACATCTCTCTGTTTTTTAATGTATTGTACTCGATGTTAAAGGCTATGTAGCTTAATGACTGAAAATATATACTTAACCTTACTGCTTTTAATGACTAAGAGCCAGAATGTTTGGGTTTGAATCCCAGCTCTGCCATTAACTAACTTGACTTCAGGCAAGTTTTATTTTAAAAAGCTTGACAGAGGACTCATTAGCTTGGAATTACAATAAAAGGGCATGTTTCCACAAAACACTAGATTTTTTTTTATTGATTTTAAGCCAAGGATCTTGGATTCCCAAAGATCTTGGATTCCCTTTGAGGTTAATATAATTTCTTCACACACATTTTGCTTCCTACCTGCTATTGCCACCAGAGTTAAGCCTGCCTGAACAAAACATTGTGGTGCTTCAAAATAGAAAATCGGGTCTCCCCAAATGGGCAACTGTTTTGTGTTAAACTCAGTACAAGGGGAAAGAATAAGGGTAAATGCACCACTAAATGAAATTCCTTGATCCCTTAAATGTCACAGGGTGCCCTTCCTCTTGCCCGTGGTGCTTGCCAGGCTGAAAGCTGTGGCATTCATGGAGAGATAAACTCTAACCAAGCTACACAACCCTGAGGATCCCAGGGCTGTGGCTGCTAACCCCATCAGCAAAGTCAGAAGCCGCTAAGTCAATACCTGAAGTCTTCACAGATGTGGTTCTCACCAAGGTACCTGATAAATTAAGCTGTTTTGGACTGCAAATACTAGAAAACCTAGACTCAAATGACATAAACATTAAGATAGTTTATTACAAAGTGCAGAGATAAAATCATTTCCTCTTTGGTCAATTCAGTATCTTCATCAGGGGTGCAAGTTCTTTCCATTTTTTTCTGTTCTCTCATCCTCAGGGTATTTGTTCTCTTCTCTTCAGCTGAAAGATGGTTGCAAAAACTCCAGGCATCATATTTCTACACATTAATGTCTGGAGGCAGAACAAAGATCATCTTTTCCTTAAGTCTTGTTTATGACCTAGTTAATCTTTCCATTACCAGAAGGCTTCTAACTTCTCATTGGCTGGATGGTTGGAATTGGGGCACAATGGCCCACCTAAGGCATTCACTGCAAGAAGAAAATAATTACATATTTTATAATTAGAGAAATACCAAATTGAAAATGTTAAACATTTATATGGCCATCAATATTTTATGGCTGAGACAAAATCTATTACTAAAAATAGTAATTTCATTTGTGTGAAACTTTCAAGAACCATTTGTAATCTACCGAGAAATTGCCTGTTTTGTCATTCACATGTTCTAAGATGTTTATTATTTTACAGTTTATTCCTTTGGAGATTTAAATTTTTTCATAATTTCTATGGGCATTTATAATTTCTTAGGCATTTAATTTCTCCATATGTAGGTAAATTTCCAGAAACTGTACCGACTTTACAGATAACCGAGACCAAAGGAAAGGAAAAAGAAAAGGAAAGTGCCCTCTAAAATCTCTCATTGACAATATGGGTGATAAATTATCAAATTTCAAGTAAAGCATGGCAGTTGGATAGAGGGACATAGTCCAGCTTAATACAGTAATGACAAAGTTTCACTTTGGTTGAATCAATTAAAATTAATTATGTCACTATAATGTGGTCACTCAGAGGACAGATTAGTTGAATATGTTATAGATATTAAGTTCTGTTGGACAGTGGAAGGAAATAACAGTTTAAAAGAGCATCTAAGGTTACATATACTCGATCTTATTTTAGTTAACGTTGGAGAGTATGACTTTCATTATTCACATTTGTATACTAACTAGAGGAACTTCTTACTCATAGAAAACTCATCATGTTTTGGAATGCCTCGTGTCTATAGCCAGCCTTGAAGTAAATGCCCTTGAGTGTGGCTGTTAATCTGAGAGAAAATAGTTTATATTTTTAGAGACTCTCACCCACTTCAGCCACAGATCCATGCCTTCATTACTGATGAATATAGCTTTACAGTAGGTTAGTAGAGGAGCTTTATGTATCATTATTTTAATAGCATCACTTTTCTAAAGAAGGTACATTTAGCAATGTGAAATGTTAGCGATCATGGGTCTCCTCTTTCATCCGAGACACCAAAAGCACTGAAAAGACATTATCTCATTATCTCTATAACAGCCTCTGACAGAATTGGCTTATAGTATAATTCCATTTTATTGGTGGATAAAGTCATGCACATTATGGTTTTATAATTTAGCTCGGCAGCTGGCCTACCCTGGCAAAAGAGATTTCAGCTTTACTTCATCTTAGAAAGTTGCCTCATTTATGTCTTCACACTTCTAGTGCGGACATGACCTTAATGTTCCCAGAAACCAAGTATTTAAGGGATCATTTGTCCAATGACTTTTTTTTCCTGAAGAAATGTTTCTGAATTATACTTTATTTCATTTTGACATGAAAGAGAAATAAATAATATTTTGGATAATGGATAGAAATTGAATTGGGTCATTTTCTAGATTTGAATGAATACTAGAACTCTTTAGCAGTATTTTTTTGTTAGTATTAAATAGCTTCAGTTACTTTTACTAGTTACTTTAAATTATTTAAATACATAACATTTTTTTAAAAATACATAATTTTTTTTTTAAGAATCAATTTTATGTATTTATTTTTGGTTGCATTGGATCTTCATTGCTGTGTGTGGGCTTTCTCTAGTTGCGGAGAGCAGGGGCTACTCTTCATTGCGGTGCATGGGCTTCTCATTGCAGTGGCTTCTCTTGTTGCGGAGCACGGGCTATAGGTGCATAGGCTTCAGTAGTTGTGGCACGTGGACTCAGGAGTTGTGGCTCGTGGGCTCTAGAGCGCAGGCTGAGAAGTTGTGGCACATGGGCTTAGTTGTTCCGCGGCATGTGGGATCTGCCAAGACCAGGGCTCAAACCTGTGTCCCCTGCATTGGCAGGTGGATTCTTAACCACTGTGCCACCAGGGAAGTCCCGAAAATACATAGCTTTTAAAAATCAATTGGACTCAACCCTTTATCAGACATATGCAAATTAAATCCATGACACACTTCTTTCACATGATCCCCCTAGGAGCTAAGGAAAATTGTCTTAAATTTAGTCTAAGATAAACAGACTAAAACCATGATGACATAAGAGCTTTAACTAGAAGAAACATGTCAATTTATTGAAAACCATTTAATTGACTCAAGCAGAGGATTGCATTATCCTTTATCAAGTTTTACAATTATTCCATTTTTTTTAACCGTAAGTAAAAGGTAGGCAAATCCAAAATATGTTTTTGCAGTGGTTTCACAGGTTTACTCATGGAAATCTGAATCATATTTTGCCCAGGAAAGATTAAAGAGACTTTATAGTTTCTAATGGATAACAATATTAATCAGTATACAGTGTATAGCATGGGGAGTCCAAGGGTGAGTACGGACAGAAAACGGGAACATGGAACCATAGTAATTATTCTGTGCCTATTTCTTGTCTCAATTTTCCAAGGAAGATTGTATTAAGTACCTTTTATAAATGAGGTATACTTCAGAAACCAGGTATATACAAATATAATCCAAACATGAGTGTGCCCTTCAAAGAGGTATGTATGTTTATTACCATAAAAATTAAAACCAAGGACTAGTGCCCACAGTGAAAAGAAAGTATAGAGCAACATACACTTTTGTACTTTACAACATGTACTTTTTTGTACTTTAATTTCTTTTCTGGATATTAGAGATCTCACAAATCTATTATGGCCCCAAAAGGGACTGTTATGTGCTCCAATATTATAGAAAAATCTGGAACGAGAAAAAAGTAAGACTTTTTCAGCTTTAAAAGTAAAGTTAGAATACACACTTTATGATGAAAGCTTTTATACATTTAATGAAAGCTATGGACTTCACTAATGTAATAGAAAATACTGAAAGGATTTTTAACAGATGTTTAATTTTGACAGATAAATTATGATTGAGTTCTAAAAACTTGGGATTTTGATCTATTATTAGAAAAATGTATTAATGTTTTCATTTCAGGACTGTAAGATTATAATAGATTCCTTTTCTATTCCAGAGAGCCATCCAATTAAAGTTTTACTCTCAAAGATAATAGCATTTTGATTTAGGTTCAGAATAGGTGTATACAACCTTTTTAAAAATTTATTTTAAAAAAGAATCTTTCAATATATTTCTCCATTCTCATATTATAAAGGTAGAAACTGATCTTGTCTTGGAAATAAACCAAAATCAGGCTTTGATACAACCCCAAATTAACATAAAAATAAATTGAACTGTGGCAGTGTATAAATTTGACCCAGATTGTGCTCAGGTCTTAAGATAAGTCCTATACGTGTAGCGGAAGAATTGCTTTTGACTCAGAAAAATACTGATTATTATTACTTCTGTGTTTAAAACATTATCCTATCCTATAATGGCTCGCAGTATGAACAGAATCAAATACAGCCTTCCTTGAAATATTTAAATAATAAAGATTGGTTACCAAATATCTGCATTAAAGAAGATACACAGCGTTAAACATGGTTTTTATGTGGTAATCTAAGCCAACCTGAAAAAAATGTTTGTTTCGTGCCCTGAGGGTCAAAACTGCTGGGATCCCTGTTCAGACAAGGACAGGCAGGGGATTCCAAAGATGACTGTGGAGCTCCACAGTGTAAAGGTGGGATCATTTTGACAGAAGTGTGTCAGTTCTGACCTTAACTCCCGCTGAATGCCTTGTTCCTGTGAGAGAAAACCTCTCTTCTGCTGAACTGTTCAAAATTTATTTTCAATGTGCGTTTGCTCTGCTCCACTCTGTCTGAAAATATATGCAGACAAAGTTGATTGACAGCCCTTTAGTTGCCATACCATGAAGGTTGAAACCAGAAAGGCTACACCTCTAATTCACTGACAGCTGAAAGCTACAGAACCTAATTTCTTAGGTTCATCCTTATATCTCTACTCATTGTCCCAAGAGGAAAACAAATAATGGGGGATTACATAGGACTAATGGACTCTATATAGCACAAGGGTGTAAAGATGGAAATCACAGCCATGAATTCTCTGCACTTCTGAGAAGAAAAAAAAATCACATTTATTCAAGTACTTCTCACAAAGATGGCCGATGAAATCATTTCATTTACCAAGAAGTATTTCTTTTCCAAGGAGGAAAATACATAGGGCACATTTTCCATATAATTTAACAATTAGGAAAAGGTAAAACTTGTCTATAATAAGATATTGAAGTTCTAGCATAAACTGTCAACTGGCTCACGAAATATTCAACCTAACACCATTTTCTTTTTCATCTCTAAAATTCAGGCTGTGCGAGCTAGATTCTTGATTCCCCTCTCCTTCTTGCATCTAGTATGATTCTATGGAAGAGTTTTGGTTAATGAATTATACTCTGAAATTAACTCCTGCTTTCCTTCCCTCTTCCTTCCACCTTCTTACATAAACAGGAATGTGACAGTAAGATGCCATAGACATCTTACTGTTATAAGGACACACCCCGACAAATGAGAGGTATCAATTTGAGAGGTATTGATTCTCTATATTCCTTTCTCCCAATTTCTTGTTACATGAGAAAACTAACCTTCTTATTTAAGCCCATATGGTATGTTGAATAACTGCCCTCCCTCCAGAGATGCTTTCATTGTAATCCTCAGGACCTGTGACTATGATACCTTTCGTGGCAAAATGAACTTTGCAGATGCAATTTCGTTAAGGATTTTGAGATGGGACTTCAGTCTAGATTACTGGGGTGAGCCTAATGTAATCAAAGGGTTCTTATAAATGAAAGAGGGAGGCTGGAGAGAGAAGGTCAGAGTCTGAGATATGTAAAGATGCCACATTAAAGGCTTTGAAGATGGAGGAAGGGTCCATGAGCCAAAGAATATGCACATCCTCTAGAAACTAGAAAAGGCAAGTAAACAGCCTCTGCTGGAAGGACACAGGCTTGCTCACCCATTTGAGACCTCTGAAGTCTAGAACTGTAAGTGATAGAATCTGTGTTTTCTTAAGCCACTATGTCACTGGTAATTTGTTACAACAGTTACCAGAAACTGACCCAGCCCTAATTTCTATTATTTACAATATAACTCAATCTTTTGGGTTTTTTTTTAACATCTTTATTGGAGTATAATTGCTTCACAATGGTGTGTTAGTTTCTGCTTTATAACAAAGTGAATCAGCTATACGTATACATATATCCCCATATCTCCTCACTCTTGCATCTCCCTCCCACCCTCCCTCTCCCACCCCTCTAGGTGGTCACAAAGCACCGAGCTGATCTCCCTGTGATATGCGGCTGCTTCCCACTGGCTATCTGTTTTACATTTAGTAGTGTATGTATGTCCATGCCACTCTGTCACTTCGTCCCAGCTTACCCTTCCCACTCCCCGTGTCCTCAAGTCCATTCTGTACATCTGCATCTTTATACCTGTCCTGCCGCTAGGTTCTTCAGAACCTTTTTTTTTTTAGATTCCATATATATCTGTTAGCATACAGTATTTGTTTTTCTTTTTCTGACTTACTTCACTCCGTATGACAGACTCTAGGTCCATCCACCTCACTACAAATAACTCAATTTCTTTTTTTTTTTCTGGTTGAGTAATATTCCATTGTATATATGTGCCACATCTTCTTTATCCATTCATCTGTCAATGGATACTTAGGTTGCTTCCATGTCCTGGCTATTGTAAATAGAGCTGCAATGAACATTGTGGTACATGACTCTTTTTGAATGATGGTTTTCTCAGGGTATATACCCAGTAGTGGGATTGCTGGGCCATATGGTAGTTCTATTTGCAGTTTTTTAAGGAACCTCCATACTGTTCTCCACAGTGGCTGTACCAATTTACATTCCCACCAACAGTGCATGAGGGTTCCCTTTTCTCCACACCCTCTCCAGCATTTATTGTTTGTAGATTTTTTGATGATGGCCATTCTGACCGGTGTGAGGTGATACCTCATTGTAGTTTTGATTTGCATTTCTCTAATGATTAGTGATGCTGAGCATCCTTTCATGTGTTTGTTGGCAATCTGTGTATCTTCTTTGGAGAAATGTCTCTTTAGGTCTTCTGCCCATTTTTGGATTGGTTTGTTTGTTTTTTTGTTATTAAGCTGCATGAGCTGCTTGTAAATTTTAGAGATTAATCCTTTGTCAGTTGCTTCATTTGCAAATGTTTTCTCCCATTCTGAGGGTTGTCTTTTGGTCTTGTTTATGGTTTCCTTTGCTGTGCAAAAGCTTTTAAGTTTCATTAAGTCCCATTTGTTTATTTTTGTTTTTATTTCCATTTCTCTAGGAGGTGGGTCAAAAAGGATCTTGCTGTGATTTATGTCATAGAGTGTCCTGCCTATGTTTTCCTCTAAGAGTTTGATGGTGTCTGGCCTTACATTTAGGTCTTTAATCCATTTTGAGCTTATTTTTGTGTATGGTATTAGGGAGTGTTCTAATTTCATTCTTTACATGTAGCTGGCCAGTTTTCCCAGCACCGCTTATTGAAGAGGCTGTCTTTTCTCCATTGTATATTCTTGCCTCCTTTATCAAATATAAGGTGATCATGTGTGTGCGTTTATCTCTGGGCTTTCTATCTATTACGCAATGCTAATTTAAATAGTTGCATAAGGATTCTTAGATCTCAATGAAAAATTCCAGAGAAAGACCCCAACGAAAACTGTAAAGTGAATTAAAATTACTCCAGGGGTAAATGGCTCTTCTTTTGTTCAGGGATTCATGCTTAAACATTTATTTAATATGGAGAAATTTTTAAAAAGCAGTGCTTTTCAAGAATGACCTAACTTGTTTGACAATTTCCTTTTTTTTTTCCCCAACAATGGTAAAATCACAATGGACCCACTTTACTGAGAATGATCGATCCTATAGTAACATCCTTCAAAGCTTAGCCATTTACTTAAAGTGGATGTTATATGTAAATGCTCAGTTAGTAATGTCTTAAGCAAAATGATGTACGTGTATGTATGAACACACACACACAATTCTGAGTTATCAGAGAGGCCACCAAGTGTGTCCGATTCTTCAGAGGCTACCACAGTCCTGCCTCCTGGTATACATGTGTTTGCATAATCTCTTCCCTTGTGTGTGGGCATGGCCTGTGATTTGCTTCCGACCAATAGAATATAGGAAAGGTGATGAGATGTACATGATTGCATTATATAAGATTGCAACCTTGGTCTTGCTGCAGCCTCTCTCTTTCCTGGGTGGCTTTAAAGAGACTCATGTGGTGAGGAACTGAGGATGCCTCTAGTTGCTGAGTGTGACCTCCCCCTGAAAGCCAGCAAGAAGCAAGTTCCCCAGGGATCAAAGTATAGAAAACACTGCAGTGAAGCACCTTCAGTCTCTGGAAATTGTGGGGTTTTTAAAATTTTTTATTAGCTGAACAACAGTACTCTTATTTCAAGGCCCCACCAAGTTAATACAAAAAAAGAAGACTCTAAGCCATTTATGCAACCCTGACTCAAGTCTAGCCTGGCTCCATCCATACAGTTGTGTATTAGTCCATCCATTAATCCATCCATCTATTCACTCAGAGGGAAGATGACTTCAGTGTGAATTGTCTTCCAGGTTCCAAAGCAGGAATTCTTGATGATGCAGGATGAACAACAGAGCCTAGCCTCATTAATTGCATATTATCTGCCTTACCCTAAATTTCCAAGACCAAACTAGATCTATTTTGAGGGCATATAAATCAATTCTGGACCAGCATTGTGTCACTCAGCAGCCCTTTACTCTGTGGCTAAAGTTAACTCTAATACAGTTATATCGTCTGATTCATTCACTTAGAAGTAAAATCCCTTTAAGAGCCTAACATAGCACTTAAAATTATGAGTATGTGGTGTTGATCAAGAACTGCCTGCGTTCAAATTTCAGCTATACCAGTTTCTGGGTTTGTTACCTTAAGTAAGTGACTTACCTAGGTGTCTGTTTCCTCATCTGTACAGTCAAGATAACCACAGTTCCTGCCTGGTCAAATTGTTGGGAGATCTAAATGAGGAAATACGTAAAACATCTGGAACTACCCCTAAAAAGAGTTTAATGGATATATAGTTATGGAAGAAGTTTTTTTTTCTCATCCCCTAGTCCACGGGAGGCTTGATTGTCCCTTAAACACTCCAGGCCCTTTCAAGCTGCTTCTTTCCCATGGGGGTGAGGGGCTGTCTGTTTGGTAGATGCTGGAGGAACAAGTGTGTACTCTTCTTCGTCCAGTGCCTCCCTCCCTCCTTTCTCTCGGGGATTTGGCTGTCCCCCGGAAGCGCCTTTTCTGTTCTAGTGCTTGATGCCATAGACTTTACAAGGACAGCTGTGTTCCATTAGGGGAAGAGCAGCTATTTTCTAGCTCTGTGTTACAGGATACATTTACCTAATACTGAGTTTCAGTTTTAAGAACATATGTGTGATTTTAATGAATGTTTGTAATGCATATTTTTTAATAGTTAGGAATGTATTTCAGGAAGAGAATACCAGTCAGAAGATGATTTTTGAGATGATACATGGGGAGAGATCATATTTTTTTATGTTCTACCATTTGTCAGTAAAATTTCAACTGCCTTAGTCTCAGAGAAATAAAGAACTTCATGATTCTCAGATAAGAAAAACTTGGTAAATAGCCTTCATGTGTACTCTAAAGATCCCATGTGATAATTTCCCCTGTATTAGTTTTATGGCTAATATAAGAAACTAGACTATCCACATATATAATTAATGACTCTTCTCAGTAAACTGGAAATTAATTTGAAAAAAAGTTACTAAATTTTGTCCAAACCTATTTACTACCTACAATATTTCAACTACTAAATTGTATAATTTTGATTATACTATTTTAAAATGTTTCTTAAGTACTGTCATACACCACAACTGATTGTGTAAGTGGCATTCTTTTGATAAGCAATTGATGATAGGTATCAAGTGTCTCCAAATATTTATATACTTTAACCAAATCTTTTATAATCTTCCCTAAAGAAGTAATCAGAAATAAATAGAATATTATTTCATCACATATAAGTTTATTAAAACAATTTGAAATTGTGAAAAATTGAAAGAAACTTCAGTAGTTAATGATAGAGAAAGGCTTAATAATCTTTGCTATAGCCATAGCTTTTAGTGTGTAAGTATTCCAGTTAATGGCTAAAAATTCTAGCTAAATGGCAAGGATAAACACATGTGTGATAATCTTAAGTCAAAAGCAAAGTTTCTAAATGTATGTGGACAGTATTATAGCAGCAATGTTGAAACAACATAAATACCAACCACAATAGCAACAATCTACACAGCGGAATTAAACTGGGAAGGAAACTCCAATACAAAGTAGGGATTATTTCAGGGTGGTGGTTTTCAGGCTGTTCCCCAAGCTTCTCCCACTTTTGCTGTATTTTCTGTCTTCTAAATAACTACTTTGTTTTGTAATTACTTTTTTAAAAAAGTTATTACCTTGTTATTAGGCAAACATTTTCTTATTTTACTTGTCTGTTTAAAAACTCATTAAAGAGTACATTCACTGGTCAAAATTTTGCTTAGAAGTAGAACATAAATCCAGCTTATCGCTCTAATCAACTTTTTGTCCCTAGTTAGTGTGGATTACAAATCTCCACAGTACGTTTAGAATATTTAATGCAATGTCTTTGATTTAATTTTGAGATAAAGTATAGCAGGGTTTCCTTATGCACTCCTGTGTATCAGCAGGATCAAGATATGAATGCAAGTAGCTTGTTCAGGTGGTGGCAGGCAACGCTTCTCCTGCACTGCCCGCCTGTCCAGCACCAACACCCACCTCAGAGCTAGCTGCGTCTGCTGGTTTGCCCAGGCATTTGGACTCGGTGCACGGTTAGGGTTCAGATATGTACAAGGGGGTCTAGTGAGCTCATCGTGGAGGGGCACAAGCAGCCTGGGAGAAGGAATCCAGCACAATTCACTGGACCTGGAATGAAACACTCAGTTGTGGACAGCTCCGTGTCCTGAGGAAGAAACAACTGCTCATTAAGACAAAAAGATTGTAAGATCTAGGCCCTTAAGCAACCTTGTGGTGGGATCTCCCTAAAATGTTCATAGATGGAAAAGTGGGGACCTTTCCCTACTGGCAAGGAGAAATGGGAACTTTGTCCATGTCCTACAGTAGGGTACATCATTCTACAGCCCAAGAAAGGGGTAGATGCAGCAGCAGGGCCAGCTGGAATGTAGGCGGGCATCTGAGGCAGATTGTGGGGCGCAATGAGGGCGTGGTCGGAGCAGTCCCCCGCCCCTCACGCAAGCGGGTGTGGCTTATGAATCTCCTGGGTGACAGGAGTGGTCAATGGCAAAGCAGTGTTTCCTGAGGCTGCAGGAGGTTGTGCACAAGCGTGAGGACTGTATTCCAGGGGCTTGATCAACAGGTTCCCAGAGTGAATTGAACACTCTGGGAACTCCAAAAAAATAAAAGAGAGAGAGAGAGAGAGAGAGAGAGAGATGGAAAGCAACCTCAGAAAAGAAAATGGCATGCTGCATTTCTGCAGTTAGGAGATCATCCAACTAGCACACTGTGAATCTGACTTTTAATGTGATTTAATTAGGTTGGTTTGGTTTGAGGACATTCAAGTAACTTTTTTTCCTCTTTCATCTATCAAAATGCAAGTGAAGATGTATGTGTTACATCTATATGATGTTTTTGCAAGATTATAGTTCAGTAATGCTCAATACATTTGCAATTACAACACATTAAAATAGTCTATTTGATATGCTGATACAAACCTGACCCAATATACTTGTTACAATTTGCATTTACGTTTTCAATAATATTTTAAGAAAGATTTGATAATGTGATAATGCCCCTTGAAATAATTCACCATTCTCTTGGTTGTCAAAAAATGAAATAAATTTGGAATTACAGGGCACATGTGAGCCCTGAATCAGAGCTGGAAGATACCTTAGAGATAATGCACTTCAAGGCTCTCATCTTATATGCAATAGGTATGCAAAAGCTAGTGTAGAGAATTAATTAACTTACCCAAATCACATAGCTAGTTAATAGCATGCCTGAAGTCACATAACTAGGCAGTGGCAGCAATCTTGAATCCATGTCTCCACTACAAAGCACTGCCAACTCCAGTTTTGTTTCTACTCTCTGATAATTCAGAGAATTTTTCACTAAAAATGAAAAATGGAAATTGACCTGAGACTGTGGAAAACAATAGGCCAGTTAATACTTCACTGGATCAGTTATGTGAATGTACTTGTAATCAATAAAAGGAGTGTATCACTGTGGTAGTCAACTTCTCTTGGAAGTATTTCTGTACAAATCAGGCCAGTAGGCAATTAGTAGATCTCATGAATTTCATTTCAATTGCCCTTTGTTGTATTTTGAAAAATTAAAGTGCTCCTACTAAGAAATTACTTATTACTTGTATTCTCAGATTTTGATTGTAGGAAAGTGGTCCACACCTTTGATGGGTCCCAGAATAGGCTGCCCTAAAATGTCCCTCAATGGCATATTGATTATTTTGAATTAAAGTTACTTAAGAAATGGCTGGTATAAGAGGGACACTCTGACCTTCCTGTCTCCCTGAAAGTAAGAAATCAATCTCTCATGTGAAAGGTATACTCCCTGCATCCAGAGATGGAAGGACAGACACCCTTATCACCAAATACAGGGAATTCAGGCCAAGAAGTCTATGTAAACAAACCTGGAAGATACCTTAGAGATAATGCACTTCAAGGCTCTCATCTTATACACAATAGATATGCAAAAGCCCGTGCAGAGAATTAATTAACTTGCCCAAATCACATAGCTAGTTAATAATGTGCCTGAAATCACATTATTTTATCTCCTTGCAGGCTTACACACATGGTTTGAGAATAGGATTCTGCCATAGCTCCCTAGGTTTCTATCACAGTTTCAGGTTATAAATTGAATATATTTCATATCTTCCACTTGCCTGTGCAAGGCCTCTCTCCATCCTTTTCCTCCCTATCCTCTGCCTAAGAGGCAGAGCTGTATGGCCAGAATCAGCAGAGCTCTCATACCTTCCAGCCTTCAGCCGGACTTGGCCAATGGCAAGCTTCAGAGAATGTTAAAGGACTGATATTAGAGGAATGATATCTTATGGCAGAGAAGTCCTGAGAGAGACCTTCAATTGGTTCCTTGCTTCTGGAAGCCATCTAGTGTCACTCAGGAGACATTCTGGACCTGCCATGGTTATGTACCCCGATCCTTAGACGCCTGAGCTCTGTGCTACTTCTGTGTTCACCAAGGGGCAGGAGTCTGCTTTGTACTAAAGGGCCTGAATCAGGTGATAATGTCCATGTAGAATTTCAAGACTGTGGTCAGCAGGTAGTTCTGCTTCTGTAACGCAGGATTCCAAAATGAAGTCGAGCTTTCCTTACTCTACAGTTGAACAGAGGAAAACCACTAATCTTGTGTCTAAAAAAAAGACCTCTAAACAAACCAGCATATTGCCGTCCTAAATTCAAGTGCAATTGAATCGCTTTACTTTACAGGAATAGCTGGAAACATCTTGTGGTAGCTGAGAAATATTTTAAAGAATAATGCATATAGCCCTATGCCTTACAATACTGCAGCCACTAGTCACATGCAGCTAATTAAATTAAATTAATTAAGAGTAAGTTTAATTAAAAATATAGTTCCTTGGTTGTACCTGTCACTTGGCTATTGGTGACTAAATTGGATAGCATAGATGATAGAATCTTTCCATCATTGCAGAAAGTTCTATTACAGCACCATATAGTTGCCACTATGGAGACAGAATTATTCAAAACATATTTAGGGTCAAGAAATACATTTTGGGTCAGTTCTGTAAATGTTCTGGAGCTTGTTCAAGTTAACAAAGCAAACAAAGAAATAAAAGTAGGTGATATTTATTGCATACCAATAAAGTGCCAGGCTCTTCTCGTGGATTAGCTTATTTAATCCTCAAAAATCCATATTACTTGCATATTATTGGTATCCCACTACTAATATTTTTACAGCTAGTAACTGCCGCAGATAAAATTAGAATCCAGCTAATCTGACTCCAATGCCTGGATCTTAACAGTCACACTCTACTGCCTACCTAATAATTGAAAAAATACTGAATTATTGGGGACTTTTTTTGTTCTAAGAATGAGAAAGACCAAGTAATCATTATCAAGTAAAATAAGATATTATTCAATACCCTGCATGTATACAATATTTCTCAAAAAACTTTTAAAATGCCTTTATCATATGAACTGAATACCATTGTCAATGAAAAACATGAATCAATAGTCAATCTAAGAAAGCAATGGAAAATTTTATTTGAGCCAACCTGAGGATTATAACCCAGGAGTTAGTTTCTCAGAGAGCTTTGAAAACTGTTCCGAAGAGGTAAAGGGGGAGCACAATATATATGTGATTTTGGTGAAGGGGTACATGCAGTCAAGCACATGTCTCAGTAGAAGGTTGCTGCTGGCTATAGTTAATTGTTTAGTGCTTTTCTTTTGTTTTTTCATTTTTTATTAATTTTTATTGGAGTATGGTTGCGTTATAATGTTGTGTTAGCCTCCACTGCACAACAAAATGAATCAGCCCTACACATACAGATATCCCCTCCCTTTTGGACTTCCCTCCCATTTTAGTGCTTTTCTAAGTATGGGAAGATGCAAGAAACAGGGTTCACAAAATCTTCTCCTGAAAATATTTAACTGTCTGAGGACCTGTTCGGTCAGTTTTCCCAGACTTTTCCCTGACCTTCACTCTGAACTCCTTTTAGGGTATATTGTATATCAGCGACGGCAGTGACTAGTGACTTGATTATTGTAGAACTGGATGGTAGGCAACATTCTCTATTTTGCAGTCCCTTTTCTTTGGTTCTTAATTTCCACTAAGGTTTGGGAGCATTTTGTAATCAATTTGTCCCATGGCACTAGGAATGCTCATTCCCAGGTCAGGTGAGGATTTTGTTGATAGACTACTCAGTGTGCTATTACTGGACTAGGCTCTGTTAACAGTAACCAAAAGCCCCTGGACCACCTATCTTTCTAGTCTGTTATGGTCCAGGAAATTGTTCCCTCTTGTTGCTTCTTCCCACATGCTAGAGTTACGCTATTACACAATCATCTATCTTATGGAACTATATTTTTCATCAATCATTTCAAGTTGCCTAATCATCATTCATTTTATCTGAGGCTCAGTCAGTCACACATTTGGTAATGCAAGAAACAATGATCTTGTAAAACAGGCAGAATACAAGTAATATAGCTAGTAACATGAATAAGGTCATAAGTAAGTATTTAAGCTAAGAGTTTCCATTAGGTGTGGACCAGTATCTCCCCAGGTCCTCTGATCAGTCTGTTCTGCACCAGTCACTGTCCTTAAGGGAAATGATATATTGTCATTGTACATAAAGTTCACCAAAGATGACTACATGTAAAAGGCAAGTGGTGCATCATCATGACCCCTTACAGGAGTAAGAAAGGAATGTTATCTTCTAAGGAGTTTACATAGCTGGTGCCAGAAGAAGAAAAATTGATCTTCATGGTTGAGCAGGTATTTCTAACTTTGGGGAGGTCTCGTTAACACATAATGCAGCTGCACGATGCACACTAGAGGGGAGGGAGGAGGCCAAAGGGCAGAGGAAAAGTGTTACGTTTAAATTTTTATTGTCTTGCCTTAAAGTGTGTATTTTTATTTCATCACCATTTGTTCCTTTTATGTTAAAAAAATCTAGAGTATATTCTATTTTATTCAAAAGAGATTGGCCATTGTTAAAAAAGTACTGTTAATTTCGGACAGAATTTGGGGAATATGTTACTGATACAACATTCCTTCACAATCATCAGTAGGATGTTTATGTTGTTTTCTTTTCTCTTTTTCATAAATTAGCCACTCTTAAAGCCATCTCAGTATTAAAAAGAGTAAGAAAATAAATTGGAATAACAGTTGATGATTTAGTTCCCCTAAATTATTTACTGAGTCAATCAAGGCCTTAATTAGCATAAGGTTAAAGTGCATAAGGAAAAAAATTATGCCTAGTATATTTGCAAAGCCATGATTAAGCAATGAATATTTTACTGATGTGTTGCATTGTTAGTACATTACTAATTATATTCAAACACATGACTTGATCTTTAAAGAAATTTATTTTTTGTTATCTCATAAATTATGTCTTTGGAGCACTACAATGGCCCCTCTACTTACACAGTATTAGAACATATAGAGGAAAAGTAAATTCAGTTAATTTAATGTCTTATTATAGTAGCAGTTTATAGATTACACAACTAAAATTCATTTTATTTGCGTACTTACAAAGGTATCTTTAAAATCATGAAATATCTTTCGACAGTAAAAGTGTCTTTTTGCAAACAGAAAACTCCTTCATTTCTTTTCTTATTGGCAGCAGTTTAGTTTTGCATAAGTTAGTATTTCCTGCTGTGCGAAACATTATTCAGAAAGGAAGATTGACAGCAACTTAAGTATTCAAAGGCCAAGTTGCATAGATCAGACCAGATTAACTTCCTTACTTCCCAATATTTAAATAGGATATTTTTCTGATACCCTCGAGAGGTTTCTGGAGATTGCGGTACATCATTGTGTCTTCTAATTGCTCATCATGTTTCTTAACTTTATGGAAAATGACAAGTGAGATTTTCCATAATATGCCTCTTCTACCATTGGAGGAAATTTAAATTTTTCTAAAAAGCAGGACAATAGATCATCATTCACTGTTGTTTTGAAGTTTGAAAATGGCCATATTTTCAAATGTTATTTATTAATTTATTTTAGGACAGTAAAAGTAAGAAGCATATTGACTTTTTTCCAGTCATGTTTCTAATTAGTATGTTTCTAATTAGTATCTCTGTAATATCCATTTAATTGACAAGTTATACACTGTGTAGGAAAGAATTAACTCAGTGTGGCCTGGGTTGTACAAACCCTATACATCCCAAATAAAGGTTTAGCCCTTGACCAGCTCCTGGGACATAACTTCTAAAACCTTGGAGTTTCTTGCTTAGTAAGAGTGTTTTTGTTTACCTGGGGTCTTGGGCCACACCAGGCAGTCTATGCTAACAATCTAATTTAAGGTGGAGGTCTTGGGCCATGCAGTATCAGTTTGACTTCTGGAGGGACTGGAGACTGAAGAAATAAAGCCAGGCAGGCAGGCGCTCCATGCCTCCATGAACAACCCCCAATAAAACCCCTGGTCACCAGTCTTGGATGAGCCTCCATGGTTGGCAACACTCCATACGTATCGTCACACATATGTACTGGGGAGATTGAGTATTGTCAGCATAACTCCACTGGGAGAATACAACTGGAAGCTTGTGCCTGTCTCACCTGGATGCGGCCTTATGCCCTTTTTCCTTCACTAATTTCAGTCAGTATCTGTTCACAGTAATATACTGTAGCTGGGAGTATATCAACTTTTCTGAGTTCTGTGAGTCCTTCTGGTGAATCATTAAACAGGAAGGTGGTCTTAGGGACCCACTGGACACACACAAACAGGCACATGCATACACACTTGTGTGGTTCTGTGTGTTTGAAAGAACTTTTAAGATCCTTCTACACTTCACCTCATAGAATCATAGAATTAGTAACTTAGGGTCATGTGAAATGCAAAACCCACATATTGTCTCTTTCCCAATGACTGCCGAAGATTATCAGATAAAAATACTCTAGTATGAGATTTTCACGTTTTAAATATTGGATATGAATGGGGTACATTCTAAATTACAATGGCATTTCTTACACAAGATTGTAATGCACATGCATGAGAGACACTATGAAGTAGTTTATATGAATTACACTCACGTTAAGGAGATCAGCATGATGATTTGATCCTATAAAATTAAAACTGTTTATGAAACCAAGCTGGATCCTTCAGGGCCTTCCCCTGTACAAGCCCCTCTATGTCTCCTTTTTGTTTGGCCTTCCCCAAGTTCCAAAGAGCAGACTTAAGCAGTTAATGATTAGAACAATAGAGTCACAGGACTCCTAGTTCCTCCTGAAGGGGTATAGATAACAATCTGACATATATCTTTGAGCTGTTCTGAAGAAACTAAGACCTCACCCAGTAGAGGATGGTGACTACATGCTGACTATAAGCACATACAACCCAGACTGGTTCCAACCAGTCGGTGGATAATTAAGATTCCTGAAACACTCTGTTACCTCACCAGCAGCCAGTCAGAAAAGCGTCCATGAGCTGATCACAGATTCTATGACTCACATCCCTTGATGTTGCCTTTAAAAGCCCTTGCCTGAAAGCCATCAGGGAGTTTGGTGTCTTGCCATAAATTTTGTACTTTCTTTCCCCACAACTCGAAGTCAGTAGATTGCCTTTGTTATGGGTCAGGTGAGTGGACCTGAGTTCAGTTTGTTTGGTAACACTTATAATAGCACGAACCATGAAACAAAACTCAGTTGAGAGCCTAGACAAAAAATATTTCCAATATATGCAACAAAAAAAGGAAAGCTATAAAGCGGTCTTACTTAAAAAAGAAAAAAATGGAAACAAATCATGAGTAGACATTGCACAATGAATAAATGTTAATGGCCAATAAATAGTAGGAAAGTTGCTTAGATATAGCTCTAATTATGAATCTTTAAAAATGTGGGTTTTTTTCTAGGAAGGCAGATTGTTTGACAGTTTAGTTTTCTTTAGATTTTTATTTTTTAGAGCAGTTTTACGTTCAAAGTAATATTGAGCAGAAAGTACAAGAGATTTTCCATGTACTATATCCCCTGCCACCATACATGCACGACTTCTGCTGTCATCAACATCCCATAACAAAGTGGTACATTTGTTACAATTGATGAACCTACCATGACATATCATAATCACCCAAAGTACATAGCTTACCTTGGTACATTCCTTAGTAAGTACATAGCTTACTCTATGAGTTGGACAAATGTATAATGACATGTACCCATCATTTTAATATCATACAGAGTATTTTCATTGCTGTATAAATCCTCTATGCTCAGCCTATTCATCCCCTCCCTCACCCCCACCCTTAGCAACCACTGATCTTTTTACTCTCCATAGTTTTGCCTTTTCCAGAATGTCATATACTTGGAATCATACAGTATGTAACGTTTACAGACTGGCTTTTTTCATTTAGTAATATGCATTAAAGATTCTCCATATCTTTTCATTGCTTGGTAGCTCATTTCTTTTTTATGCTGAATAATATTCCATTGTCTGGATGTACCACCGTTTATTTACTCATTCATCCACTGAAGGACATCTTGATTGCTTCCAATTTTTTGGCAATTATGAGCAAAACTGCTATAAACATTCATGTGAGTGTTTTTGTGTGGACATAAGTTTTCAGATCCTTTGGGTAAACATCAAGGAGCATGATTTCTGGGTCTTATGGTGAGAATATGCTTACTTTTGTAAGAAACCAACAAACTGTCCTCCAAAGTGGTGTACCATTTTGCATTCCCATCAGCAATGAGTGAGATTTCCTGTTGCTCCACATCTTCATTAGCTGGTGTTGTCAGTCTTTCGAATTTTGCCCATTCTAATAGGTATGTAGTGGCATCTCAATGTTGTTTTAATTTGCATTTCCCTGGTGACATATGATGTGAAACATCTTTTTACCTGGTGATTTGTCAGCTGTTTAGCTTCTTTGGGGAGGTATCTGCTATGATCTTCAGCTGATTTTTTAATTGGGTTATTTGTTTTCTTACTATTGAGTTTTTAAAGTTTTTTTCTTAATATTTTGGATAACTGTCCTTTATCAGATGTGTCTTTTGCAAATATTTTCTTGCAGCCTGTGGCTTGTTTTCTCATTCTCTTGACATTGTCTTTCACAGAGCAGAAGTTTTAAATTTTAATAAAGTCTACCTTATCAATTGTTTCTTTCATGGAACATACCTTTATAGTTGTATATAAAAAGCCATTGCTATACCCAAGTCATTGAAGTTTTCTCCTGTGTTATCTTCTAGGAGTTTTATAGTTTTGCGTTTCATATTTAGGTCTATGATGCATTTTTAGTTAATTTTTGTGAAGGTTATTAGTTTTGTGTCCAGATTCATTTTTTTCCTTGTGGATGTTTCAGCACCATTTATTGAAAAGACTGTCTTTGCTTCATTGTTTTACCTTTTCTTCTTTGTCAAAGATCAGTTGACCACATATATGTGGGTATATTTCTGGGCTCTCTATTCTGTTCTATTTGTCTATTATTTTGCCAATACTACACTGTCTTTCTTAGTGTAGGTTTGTAGTAAGTCTTTAAGTTGTGTAGTGTCAGTCTTCTAATTTTGTTCTTCTTCAGTATTGTGTTGGTTATTCTGAATCTTTTGTCTCTCCATATAAACTTTAGAATCATTTTGTCAATGTGCACAAAATAACTTGCTGGAATTTTGTCTGAGGTTGCATTGAATCTATAGATCAAAGTGGGAAGGAAGGACTGACGTCTTGACATATTGAGTCTTCCTTTCCATAAACAGGAATATCTCTCCATTTATTTAGTTATTTTTTGATTTTGTTCATCAGTGTTTTGTAGTTTTTCTCATGTAAACCTTGTATACATTTTGTTGAAAAAATACTTACATAAACTGCATTTTTGGATGCTAATGTAAATGGCATTGTGTTTAATATCAAGCTCCATTTGTTCATTGCTAGAATACAGGAAAGTGATTGACTTTGTGTATTAAACTTATATCCTGCAATTTTGCTATAGTTGCTTATTAGTTCCAGGAGGTTTGTGTGTGTGTGTGTGTGTGTGTGTGTGTGTGTGTGTGTGTGTGTGTGCACGCGCGCGTGTGATACTTTTTGTCATTCCAGGAGTTTTTCATCATTCTTTTGCCATCCCCCCCCCCCCAGTTGTTAACGCTCAGAATTGTCCACATTGAGCCTTTAGTGATTTGTCAGTTACAGTTTATATCTTCCCAACCTGGCATTGGTTCCTATAGTGATTTCTACTCATGAATCTCTGCTCTGGTGAGCTGTGATTCCCTGTATTTGCCTGTTTGTCTCTCCAACCTTATGAGTCCTAGAAGAGTTGTTGATTTTTTAGTCTGTTCAGCTTTTTACTTGTTATTAGCGGCAGTTTCTAAGTTCCTTACATGTGGAAGAGGAAACCAGGAGTTCAAAGTTTTGTTGTTGTTTTTTTCAATCATAGAATACAACCTATTGTATAGTCACATTTTTTTTTTTTTTTTTTTTTTTTTTTTTGCGGTACGCGGGCCTGTCTCTGTTGTGGTCTCTCCCGTTGCGGAGCACAGGCTCTGGACGCGCAGGCTCAGCGGCCATGGCTCATGGGCTCAGCTGCTTCTCGGCATGTGGGATCTTCCCGGACCGGGGCATGAACCCCTGAATCGGCAGGCGGACTCCCAACCACTGCGCCACGAGGGAAGCCCTGTTTAGTCACATTTATACAAAGAAAAATATGCCGGTGTACATGCATGTATATGTGCACATAAATACATAGAAAACCAGTTTGAACAGAATCATATCACATAGTTAAAATAATTATACCTGGAAAGGTCAAAAACAAAGGGATGGGAGTTGTGGCCCTGCCATGTAGACCGGGATAGGGAGTAAAAGTATTTTGACATTTTACCTTATATATTCCTTTACTTTTTAGATATATTACAATAAACTTTATTTTCGCATTTAAAATATTTTCAATTTAAATACAGTTTGTCATTTAAATGTCTATTTCATGATAGCCTTGATAGACCAACTTGAAATAGAGCTTAAAGAATGCGATAATAATTTTCTACTACCTGCAGATGAGAAAACAAATTCCAGACAAATGCAGATACAGATACAGAGTTAGTATTGATCTAAGAATAAGATTTCTACATAAGGTCGCTCACCTAAAATTCAGTTCTCTGTTTCGTGTATTCTATTGATTATCAGCAGGATATAATGTTCCTAACCTTAAGAAGACTGCTGTTCTATGACTGGTAGGTGCTTTTGTGCTTTCTTAAACTTTATGAAGCACAAATTGCAGCACATGGCACTAATCTTGATAATATAAGACTCAGACATGTCTTCTATTATATTGTGAGCCTTCAACTTCTGTTGTACTGTTTAAATACTTTTGCATCAGGACCCTCTACCCCCATTACACATATACACAGAACAATGCATCTTATCTTGTGAACTAGGAAATTGAAGCTTACAATTTAGATATTTGTAATTTGCTGAAACTCATATAACAATTACTATACAGCTAAAATTATCACTGGTATCCTTGACTCTCAATCCAGTACTTTTTCTAGTACAAACATAGTAGTTCTAAAGTGCTAGAGAGGTCTTCATGGGTTGGCACTAAACATTTAGTGCTGGTGAGGCACTGATTAGTCTCACTTCTAAAAATAAGTATTCGCTTAAAAGAAAAAAAAAAGAATCAGGTGCCTTTTAGCTATACTGTCAGTCCTTTTTGAAAACTTCCATGATACATCAAAATGAAAGAAGATAATACTTATTACAATATTTACTACATACCAGACACAGTTCTCAGTGCCTGGCATTTCTTAAGTAATTTAATCCTCACAACAAACCTGTAAGGTACGCAACCTTCTTATCGTTCCCCTTTTACACATGAGGAAGATGAAGCAATGAGCCCTCAAATGGCTTGCCTAAGGTACCAGTGGAAGTAGTGACCAAGCCGAGATGCGAACCTAAGCAGTGTGATTTGCGTGACCTTGTTCTTTTTTTTCTTTTTTACATCTTTATTGGAGTATCATTGCTTTACAATGGTGTGTTAGTTTCTGCTTTATAACAAAGTGAATCAGTTATACATACACATATGTTCCCATATCTCTTCCCTCTTGCGTCTCCCTCCCTCCCACCCTCCATATCCCACCCCTCCAGACGGTCACAAAGCACCGAGCTGATCTCCCTGTGCTATGCGGCTGCTTCCCACTAGCTATCTACCTTACGTCTGGTAGTGTATATATGTCCATGCCTCTCTCTCGCTTTGTCACAGCTTACCCTTCCCCCTCCCCATATCCTCAAGTCCATTCTCTAGTAGGTCTGTGTCTTTATTCCCATCTTACCCCTAGGTTCTTCATAACATTTTTCCCCCATAAATTCCATATATATGTGTTAACATATGGTATTTGTCTCTCTCTTTCTGACTTACTTCACTCTGTATGACAGACTCTAGGTCCATCCACCTCACTACAAATAACTCAATTTCATTTCTTTTCATGGCTGAGTAATATTCCATTCTATATATGTGCCACATCTTCTTTATCCATTCATCCGATGATGGACACTTAGGTTGTTTCCATCTCCGGGCTATTGTAAATAGAGCTGCAATGAACATTTTGGTACATGACTCTTTTTGAATTATGGTTTTCTCAGGGTATATGCCCAGTAGTGGGATTGCTGGGTCATATGGTAGTTCTATTTGTAGATTTTTAAGGAACCTACATACTGTTCTCCACAGTGGCTGTATCAATTTACATTCCCACCAGCAGTGCAAGAGTGTTCCTTTTTCTCCACACCCTCTCCAGCATTTACTGTTTCTAGATTTTTTGATGATGGCCATTCTGACTGGTGTGAGATGATATCTCATTATAGTTTTGATTTGCATTTCTCTAATGATTAATGATGTTGAGCATTCTTTCATGTGTTTGTTGGCAGTCTGCATATCTTCTTTGGAGAAATGTCTATTTAGGTCTTCTGCCCATTTTTGGATTGGGCTGTTTGTTCTGTTGTTATTGAGCTGCATGAGCTGCTTATAAATTTTGGAGATTAAACCTTTGTCAGTTGCTTCATTTGAAGATATTTTCTCCCATTCTGAGGGCTGTCTTTTGGTCTTTTTTATGGTTTCCTTTGCTGTGCAAAAGCTTTTATGTTTCATTAAGTTTCATCCCATTTAAGCTTTTAAGTTTCATTAAGTTTCATCCCATTTGTTTATTTTTGTTTTTATTTCCATTTCTCTAGGAGGTGGGTCAAAAAAGGATCTTGCTGTGATTTATGTCATAGAGTGTTCTGCCTATGTTTTCCTCTAAGAGTTTGATAGTTTCTGGCCTTACATTTAGGTCTTTAATCCATTTTGAGCTTATTTTTGTGTATGGTGTTAGGGAGTGATCTAATCTCATACTTTTATATGTACCTGTCTAGTTTTCCCAGCACCACTTATTGAAGAGGCTGTCCTTTCTCCACTCTGCATTCCTGCCACCTTTAATAAAGATAAGGTGACCATATGTGCATGGGTTTATCTCTGGGTTTTCTATCCTGTTCCATTGATCTATATTTCTGTTTTTGTGCCAGTACCATACTGTCTTGATTACTGTAGCTTTGTAGTATAGTCTGAAGTCAGGGAGCCTGATTTCTCCAGCTCCGTTTTTCGTTCTCAAGATTGCTTTGGCTATTCGGGGTATTTTCTGTTTCCATACGCATTGTGAAATTTTTTGTTCTAGTTCTGTGAAAAATGCCAGTGGTAGTTTGATAGGGATTGCATTGAATCTGTAGATTGCTTTGGGTAGTAGAGTCATTTTCACAATGTTGATTCTTGCAATCCAAGAACATGGTCTATCTCTCCATCTACTTGTATCATCTTTAATTTCTTTCATCAGTGTCTTATAATTTTCTGCATACAGGTCTTTTGTCTTCTTAGGTAGGTTTATTCCTAGATATTTTATTCTTTTTGTTGAAATGGTAAATGGGAGTGTTTTCTTGATTTCAGTTTCAGATTTTTCATCATTAGTGTATAGGAATGCCAGAGATTTCTGTGCATTAATTTTGTATCCTGCTACTTTACCAAATTCATTGATTAGCTCTAGTCGTTTTCTGGTAGCATCTTTAAGATTCTCTATGTATAGTATCATGTCATCTGCAAACAGTGACAGCTTTACTTCCTCTTTTTCGATTTAGATTCCTTTTATTTCCTTTTCTTCTCTGATTGCTGTGGCTAAAACTTCCAAAACTATGTTGAATAAGAGTGGTGAGAGTGGGCAACCTTGTCTTGCTCCTGATCTTAGTGGAAATGCTTTCAGTTTTTCACCATTGAGGACGATGTTGGCTGTGGGTTTGTCATATATGGCCTTTATTATGTCGAGGAAAGTTCCCTCTATCCCTACTTTCTGCAGGGTTTTTATCATAAATGGGTGTTGAATTTTGTCGAAAGCTTTCTCTGCATCTATTGAGATAATCATATGGTTTTTCTCCTTCAATTTGTTAATATGGTGTATCACGTTGATTGACTTTCGTATATTGAAGAATCCTTGCATTCCTGGAATAAACCTCACTTGATCATGGTGTATGATCCATTTAATGTGCTGTTGGATTCTGTTTGCTAGTATTTTGTTGAGGATTTTTGCATCTATGTTCATCAGTGATATTGGCCTGTAGCTTTCTTTTTTTGTGATATTTTTGTCTGGTTTTGGTATCAGGGTGATGGTGGCCTCGTAGAATGAGTTTGGAAGTGTTCCTCCCTCTGCTATATTTTGGAAGAGTTTGAGAAGGATAGGAGTTAGCTGTTCTCTAAATGTTTGATAGAATTCGCCTGTGAAACCATCTGGTCCTGGGCTTTTGTTTGTTGGAAGATTTTTAATCACTGTTTCAATTTCAGTGCTTGTGACTGGTCTGTTCATATTTTCTATTTCTTCCTGATTCAGTCTCGGCAGGTTGTGCATTTCTAAGAATTTGTCCATTTCTTCCAGGTTGTCCATTTTATTGGCATAGAGTTGCTTGTAGTAATCTCTCATGATCTTTTGTATTTCTGCAGTGTCAGTTGTTACTTCTCCTTTTTCATTTCTAATTCTATTGATTTGAGTCTTCTCCCTTTTTTTCTTGATGAGTCTGGCTAATGGTTTATCAATTTTGTTTGTCCTGTCAAAGAACCAGCTTTTAGTTTTATTGATCTTTGCTATCGTTTCCTTCATTTCTTTTTCATTTATTTCTGATCTGATTTTTATGATTTCTTTCCTTCTGCTAACTTTGGGGTTTTTTTTTTTTTTGTTCTTCTTTCTCTAATTGCTTTAGGTGCAATGTTAGGTTGTTTATTCGAGATATTTCCTGTTTCTTAAGGTAGGATTGTATTGCTATAAAGTTCCCTCTTAAAACTGCTTTTGCTGCATCCCATAGATTTTGGGTAGTCCTGTCTCCATTGTCATTTGTTTCTAGGTATTTTTTAATTTCCTCTTTGATTTCTTCAGTGATCACTTCGTTATTAAGTAGTATATTGTCTAGCCTCCATGTGTTTGTATTTTTTACAGATATTTTCATGTAATTGATATCTAGTCTCATAGCATTGTGGTCAGAAAAAATCCTTGATACAATTTCAATTTTCTAAAATTTACCAAGGCTTGATTTGTGACCCAAGATATGATCTATCCTGGAGAATGTTCCATGAGCACTTGAGAAAAATGTGTATTCTGTTGTTTTTGGATGGAATGTCCTATAAATATCATTAAGTCCATCTTAATGTATCATTTAAGGCTTGTGTTTCCTTATTTATTTTCATTTTGGATGATCTGTCCATTGGTGGAAGTGGGGTGTTACAGTCCCCTACTATGAATGTGTTACTGTCGATTTCTCCTTTTATGGCTGTTAGTATTTGCCTTATGTATTGAGATGCTCCTATGTTGGGTGCATAAATATTTACAATTGTTATATCTTCTTCTTGGATCGATCCCTTGATCATTATGTAGTGTCCTTCTTTGTCTCTCCTAATAGTCTTTATTTTAAAGTCTATTTTGTCTGATATGAGAATTGCAACTCCAGCTTTCTTTTGGTTTCCATTTGCATGGAATATCTTTTTCCATCCCCTCACTTTCAGTCTGTATGTTTCTCTAAGTCTGAAGTGGGTCTATTGTAGACAGCAAATATATGGGTCTTATTTTTGTATCCATTCAGCCAATCTGTGTCTTTTGGTGGGAGCAGTTATTCCATTTACATTTAAGGTAATTATCGATATGTATGTTCCTATTCCCATTTTCTTAATTGTTCTGGGTTCGTTCTTGTAGATCTTTTCCTTCTCTTGTGTTTCTTGCCTAGAGAAGTTCCTTTAGCATTTGTTGTAAAGCTGGTTTGGTGGTGCTGAACTCTCTCAGCTTTTGCTTGTCTGTAAAGATTTTAATTTCTCCATCAAATCTGAATGAGATCCTTGCTGGGTAGAGTAATCTTGGTTGTAGGTTTTTCTCCTTCATCACTTTAAATATGTCCTGCCAGTCCCTTCTGGCTTGCAGAGTTTCTCTGAAAGAGCAGCTGTTAACCTTATGGGGATTCCCTTGTGTGTTATTTGTTGTTTTTCCCTTGCTGCTTTTAATATGCTTTCTTTGTATTTAATTTTTGACAGTTTGATTAATATGTGTCTCGGCATATTTCTCCTTGGATTTATCTTGTATGGGACTCTCTGTTCTTCCTGGACTTGATTAACTATTTCCTTTCCCATATTAGGGAAGTTTGCAACTATAATCTCTTCAAATATTTTCTCAGTCCGTTTCTTTTTCTCTTCTTCTTCTGGAACCCCTATAATTCGAATGTTGGTGCGTTTAATATTGTCCCAGAGGTCTCTGAGACTGTCCTCAGTTCTTTTCATTCTTTTTTCTTTATTCTGCTCTGCAGTAGTTATTTCCATTATTTTATCTTCCAGGTCACTTATCCATTCTTCTGCCTCAGTTATTCTGCTATTGATCCCATATAGAGTATTTTTAATTTCATTTATTGTGTTGTTCATCGTTGTTTGTTTCATCTTTAGTTCTTCTAGGTCCTTGTTAAATGTTACTTGCATTTTTCTCTATTCTATTTCCAAGATTTTGAATCATCTTTACTATCATTATTCTGAATTCTTTTTCAGGTAGACTGCCTATTTCCTCTTCATTTGTTAGGTCTGGTGGGTTTTTATCTTGGTCCTTCATCTACTGTGTGTTTTTCTGTCTTCTCATTTTGCTTATCTTACTGTGTTTGGGGTCTCCTTTTTGCAGGCTGCAGGTTCGTAGTTCCCGTTGATTTTGGTGTCTGTCCCCAGTGGCTAAGGTTGGTTCAGTGAGTTGTGTAGGCTTCCTGGTGGAGGGTACTAGTGCCTGTGTTCTGGTGGATGAGGCTGGATCTTGTCTTTCCGGTGGGCAGGTCCACGTCTGGTGGTGTGTTTTGGGGTGTCTGTGGAGTTATTATGATTTTAGGCAGCCTCTCTGCTAATGGGTGGTGGTGTGTTTCTGTCTTGCTAGTTGTTTGGCATAGGATGCTCAGCACTGTAGCTTGCTGGTCGTTGAGTGAAGCTGGGTGCTGGTGTTGAGATGGAGATCTCTGGGAGATTTTCGCCGTTTGATATTATGTGGAGCTGGGAGGCCTCTTGTGGACCAGTGTTCTGAAGTTGGCTCTCCGACCTCAGAGGCACAGCACTGACTCCTGGCTTTAGCACCAAGAGCCTTTCATCCACACGGCTCAGAATAAAAGGGAGAAAAAGTAGAAAGAAAGAATCAGTAGCAGTAGAAAGAAAGAAAGAAAGAAAGGAGGGAAGGAGGGAGGGAGGGAGGAAGGAAGGAAGGAGGGAAGGAAGGAAAAAAGAAAGAAAGAAGATAAAGTAAAATAAAATAAAGTAAGATAAAATACAATAAAGTTATTTAAAAAAAGTTATTAAGAAAAAAATTTTAAAAAAAAAGAAAACGGGTGGATAGAACCCTAGGACAAATGGCGGAAGCAAAGCTATACATACAAAATCTCACACAGAAGCATACACATACACACAAAAAGAGGAAAAGGGGAAAAAATCATAAATCTTGCTCCCAAAGTCCACCTCCTTAATTTGGGATGATTCCTTGTCTATTCATGTATTCCACAGATGCAGGGTACATCAAGTTTATTGTGGAGCTTTAATCCGCTGCTTCTGAGGCTGCTGGGAGGGATTTCCCTTTCTCTTCTTTGTTCGCACAGCTCCCGGAGCTCAGCTTTGGATTTGGCCCCACCTCTGCCTGTAGGTCACCGGAGGGCGTCTGTTCTTCGCTCAGACAGGACGGGGTTAAAGGAGCCGCCGATTCGGGGGCTCTGGCTCACTCAGGCCGGGGGGGAGGGAGGGGCACGGAGGGCGGGGCGAGCCTGCGGCGGCAGAGGGCAGCATGACGTTGCACCAGCCTGAGGCGTGCCGTGCGTTCTTCCGGGAAAGTTGTCCCTGGATCCCGGAACTCTGGCAGTGGCGGGCTGCACAGGCTCCCGGGAGGGGAGGTGTGGACAGTGACCTGTGCTCGCACACAGGCTTCTTGGTGGCGGCAGCAGCAGCCTTAGCTTCTCATGCCGTCTCTGGGGTCCGCGCTTTTAGCCGCGGCTCATGCCCGTCTCTGGAGCTCCTTTAAGCAGCGTTCTGAATTCCCTCTCCTCGTGTACCAGGAAACAAAGAGGCAAGAAAAAGTGTCTTGCCTCTTCGGCAGGTCCAGACCTTTCCCCGGACTCCCTCCCGGCTAGCCGTGACGCACCAACCCCCTTCAGGCTGTGTTCACGCTGCCAACCCCAGCCCTTTCCCTGCGCTCCAACCGAAGCCCGAGCCTCAGCTCGCAGCCCCGCCCGCGCCGGCGGGTGAGCAGACAAGCCTCTTGGCCTGGTGAGTGCCGTTCAGCCCTGATCCTCTGTGCGGGAATCTCCCCGCTTTGCCCTCCGCACCCGTTGCTGTATTCTCCTCCGCGGCCGCGAAGCTTCCCCCTCTGCCACCTGCAGTCTCCGCCCGCGAAGGGGTTCCTAGTGTGTGGAAAGCTTTCCTCCTTCACAGCTCCCTTCCACTGGTGCAGGTACAGTCCCTATCCTTTTGTCTCTGTTTATTCTTTTTTCTTTTGCCCTACCCAGGTACGTGGGGGGTTTCTTGCCTTTTGGGAGGTCCGAGGTCTTCTGCCAGCGTTCAGTGGGTGTTCTGTAGGAGTTGTTCCACGTGTAGATGTATTTCTGATGTATCTGTGGGGCGGAAGGTGATCTCCGCGTCTTATTCTTCCGCCGTCTTCCAGGAAGACCCGACCTTGTTCTTAACCCTTATTCACTTTGCCTTTTGGAGAGTAGAAATCTCTCTGAACTCCCTAAGTGTTTGACTAAACTTTGTTTTATGGCATCACGATAAAGAAGTAATTGCTTAACACGGTGCTAGTCACATAGTAGGAACTCAATTTTTAAAGCTCATTATATTGTTTGTTTTGGGTTTTGTTTTTTTCTTTTTTCAGTTGAAGTATGGTTGATGTGTAGTATGATATAAGTTTACAGGTGTGCAGTATCGTGGTTCTCAATTTTTAAAGGTTATACTCCATTTAGAGTTATTGTAAAATATTGGCCGTATTCCTTGTGTTGTACAGTATAACCCTGTAGCTTATTTTATACAGAATAGCTTGTACCTCTTAGTTCCCTACCCTTGTATTGTCCCTCCTGCCTTCCCTCCCCCCGCTGGCAACCTCTCTTATCATGTTCTTTTGAACTTGCTCCTGTTCGTAGCCCTAGCTTCCCTATTAGACAGCAGACCTCATAAAGGTGGGAACACATGTCTTATTTTTCTTTGGGTCTCCTACTGGGTCCAGAATTGTGCTTTACCTGAAGTAGGTGCTTTTTAGACATTTGTTAAATGAAGAACGAGTAAAGTAATGAATTAAAGATGAAATAAATTGCCATATAACTCAATAAATAAATGAAGGGAAGACTTTTTCAGGGAACATACTTGGCTCAATATTAGAAGACAATATCTTAAGATATCACTAAGATTTCCTTTGAGAAAATAGTGTCATTGAATGTTTTCATTCCTGCTAAGTGTGCACGTACATGTGTGTGTATCTCAATCTGAGCTCAGTGTGGCTGTGGCTGCTTCAAGATTATTACACTCAGGAGAGGTTAGTTAGACTAATTTCCCCCAAATTTAAATGTGGATGCCTCCTTTAGGTACTGTAAGTGAGGTTAGTGACACGTTACCGTTCAATCCTAGTTGGGACGATTTATATGCTAATTATTAAGCAAAGACAGTCTAAAAAACAAATATGCAACTCTACTCAAGTCACTTTTAAAAAACATTGTCCTTATGGTCACTGCTATTTCTTAACTCATCTAGAATGGCTTCTTTGATCCAGTTATTCCCTATGTAATTTTTCTCAACTTAGATTACATTGGAAAAGAAATTAGGTTGTTGTACGTTCTCCTTCTCTGACTGTGTACCATTCACTCCAGACTACCCCACATTTTGTATGACACACTAAAACAGAGGGAAATACCTGTTGCATAATGTTCTCAGAATTTGCACATAAATAATATTAAATAAACAAATACTCTGTAGTTTGAGACTTTATGATAGTTGTAATCGTGTCATGATCATGATCATTTTACTTTTTCGCAGGCGCTTTTATTTCATTTAACATTTTTAGGTACCTGTGAAAAGCATAATACCAAATATAATGTAAATACCTCTTGAAAGAGATATACTATTGAATCAGCTATTATTGGGTTTTACTTCTGACATACTTTTTTCTCATTAAGGAGTGTTTTGTCTTACAGTGTCTGTGTTGAGAGCCACTGAAATGGAATCATTGAACGTAGTGCAGTCACAGGCAGGAACAGAATGTCACTCTGGTTAAGAAAGACCTGTTTCATCTGGAGTTTTTGCTTAAAAGTTGTTTTTAACCTGTCCGTGTGAGCAAGATGCTGTTGATTTCAAGACAGAGATTAATTCTTTTCTAAAACTTGCCTCTTTTCTTTAGTCAGAAAACTTAAAAGTGAGCTTTGTCATTTCTTGTCCATAGCAGTTGGAATAGATTTTTTTTTCCCCCTTAAAATGCTAGGGCCATTGGTAACCTGATAACACAAGCTTCCTCCTGTTTATTCATTCACTCAGCAGTCCTTTATTAAGCAGTGACCATGTGACTGGTTCCTAAGCAGAGCTCTACTTTAACGTGGCTAATACCCTTGCCAACAGAGGGTAAGGGTGAATTCCTACAGGAAGGGACTCTTATGTTCCCTATTGAAATGTATTGAATATTTAATATATTTTATCTGTTTTTTGAATAGCTAATGCATGCCTAGAACACAATTTAAAAGGTACACATAGATGCACCTTTCAAAAGTAAATCTACCTCCCACTCCTATCTTTGGGTCATCCTTTCTCTTCCCTGTATACAAACACATCTGCCAGTATGATGGGTAGGCTGTATGTAGAAGAATTTGGTTGTAGGAGGGCATTTCTGAGGTGAGGGCAAGGGGAGCAAGGGATACATGTAAAAATACAGGGCCATGAAAAGTGAAGATTTGAGGAATTACGGAAAAATATTTCAGAAAATCTGGGGCATAAAAAGTGGTTTATTGGGGAAGAGGAAAGAAAAGCTGGTACAAGAGCATGCTAGAGGCAAAGAGCTGTAGTCTGCTTTTGAAGGCAAAGCACTTTCTCTCTTTCAATATTTTAAACATTCATCATCACACATATATTAATATAATGGCCACTGAATATAATAAGGTTTAACCTACATTTATTGAATACCTAATAATACTAGGCATGGATATGAAAACGTAAGCAATATATGGACTCTTCCTTTCAGGCATTCTCTACCAGTTGAGGTAAACAAATAAATTTATGACACTATTTGAGGAGAAATAATTAAAAACAAAATCTCCTCCCAACCCAGGAAACCTCTCCACAAAGGCAGAAGAGAAAGTAAACAGTTTTATTATTGAATAAACAGGAAAGCAGATTGTGATTCCCATCACAGGAAATCCACTAAGAAATGGCAAAGACAGAAAGGAATCTCACCCTTTTATATAATCAGGCAGATACAGCCCATCACATGCATGTTCCCAAGATAAACAATACATAGTCCTCACTGAGAGGACTTAACAGCAGTATTTTTCACATACAGTTCATCCTAAATGTACTGGGTAATTGGGATGACCTTCTGTGCTATCCAGAGGAAAATAAGTTCTCATATCTTTATGACAGGTGGTAGTTTTGCGGCTTAGAGCAAGGCTCCTACCCTCCCAGGGCTGCTGTCTTCCTTGATGATGATGATTATTTTTTTTTACATCTTTATTGGAGTATAATTGCTTTACAATGGTGTGTTAGTTTCTGCTTTATAACAAAGTGAATCAGTTATACATATACATATGTTCCCATATCTCTTCCCTCTTGCGTCTCCCTCCCTCCCACCCTCCCTATCCCACCCCTCTAGGTGGTCACAAAGCACCAAGCTGATCTCCCTGTGCATTACATATTAAGGACTCAGTTCCAAGGTCCTTGAGGAAGACTCTTGTGGGCCATAAACTTGGCAAGAGGCTTATTTAGCAGTTAAAAGCATTTACATACATGTCAAAGAGAGAGAAAACTTTCAGTGATAAGTTTTCTAAAGTGAATGTTCTAAGAAAGTGAGAGAATGGAAGTCTCTTTCCTTATTTTCAACAAAGAGAATTATTTTTTTTCTTTTTCAGTTTGTATTTACCATTAGAGCCCTCCCTTTAGTACTACAATATAGTGACACCACAAATTTCTAACGCCATTGCTATATTCACCTTTCTCTGGACAAATTGTCACCCACTAAATAACTAGCAAGTGCATAGCAGAAGACAACGTGAAGCAATAGTCAGAGTCTGATCGAATAACAAAATTAATAAATTTCAAAAAGAATCCATACATTGTTTGTCTGGAGTAATAATCTTTGACCATATCATACAAATGGTATATCGTTAAATCAAATTCTTAATTAGCAACACACAAAACTTTTTTTTAGTCATACATTAATTTTACAAATATTTGTGATGGCTTTATACTTATATTTTCAAATGAATTACTAGTAGTTCAAATGAATAACTGGTAGTACCTTAAAAAGTCTTACCCAATCTAAGCCTAAAGGATAGCTTAACACTGGAGCGTGATAATCTAAATTTTTAATTAAGAGTTTTCCTTGTGAGGCCCAGTATACTTCTGGCCCTGAATTCCAGTCAGTCACATAAGTACTATCACTTTTGTGCAACAATTTAGCCGTTTAGTATTTGTTCTATCTTCCCATGATTGTTCCTAGATGTGAAACACAGAGACACTTGTGACCAGCATCTAGGATTAAAGTCTTATGAGGCACTCACTGAAAGGTACAGATTGAAAGTCCAGTGTTTAATGTATATGGCTTTAATTGTTTCTGAAAACAAACACACCCTATGGGCCACTTTTTTTTTTTTTGCACTGGGTCTAAATTAATAGTCACATAGTTATAATGGGCAACTATTATAAGATCTACGTGACTAACAGGCATTCACCTTTGTTTACCTATCAATATTGGGATTAAAGATAGCTAGCATCTCAAAGTTGATCAAGTGACATTAGAATTGTCTTTTCAGAATCTATATATAAGTGCCAAATTTCTGTTTGTCTATTATTAGTGTTTTCTTTTTTGTTCTTCATCCTTTAATCATACCAGTAAATAAAAAGTTTTGGGGTCAGATTTAGAGCTTGAGTACCTGGATGCATATTAGTTACCATTACTTTCTTATTATCAAAAATTCCTAATGAAGATAATCCATTTTTACTCTATCAGTAGTCAGATATTTTAACTTATAAATCCAGACCCTGTTTACACTGGAAGTACAATTTAGAACTGATTGGAAATGAGACTCTGGGAACCATTTCTAGGAGTTCCGAAAGAAAAAGTGATGTAACAAATGATATGTTTGTTTTCTAGTAAAATGTGATTCTTAAAGTAACTGAAACAACTCTACTGTGAATAAGACAGCAGTGCGTCTATGAGAACAGTAATAAGTTTGCTAGAATACCTACATTCAGCTACGTTCAGTACCAATATCAATCACTCTGGAAAACTAAAATTTCCTTTGTGGGAACTGCAATTTAGTCATCTTAAGATGCTCCCATGGAGAGCACAACTCCATCCAGTTTTTTGTTCATTTGTTTTTCATATTGATAGCAACACTTGAAAGGGTCTCTCCCAGTATGATGACAGCCTGTCTTTTCCTTGCTGTACAACATTTCTATGTAGATGAAATCTGGTCAGTAGGAGTGGCTGACTTCTTCCAGGTCCTTCTAGATCATTATGGCTTTATGTCTCAGCATTTCTAAGGAAAGAAACCCTGTTAAGTATTGGACATAATCATGACAGAATTCAATGAAATCACATACAGAATGTTGTATCAGACCAACATTTACAGTCTTGCCACACATAAATTTAAATAAAAAGATTCCGTGTTTGCTGGTAGGAACTGCTCTCATTTTTGACAAGGCTAGTGGTAAAGCTAAAGACCATCTTGACATAGGTTTCAGAACCTTAGCTAATGAGTTTTATACAGTTTAATTTACTCAATTTTCTAGAGCACTAAGGACTTCAGGAATCTGTAAATATTTGCATAATTACTTGCCAAAAATAAAATTACTTCCTCTGTCTGATTTAAAGGCTCTGGTTTAAAGGCTCAGCAAAACGAATCCCTGATATCTGAGCAGGCAGTTGTAAAGTCTCTACCACATCAGCTCTCACTTTTCCATGAGATATTCTTAGTACCCAGAGACGTAAAAAATCCTCCATTTAAAAAAAAATCGCTTTGTTGTATGACAGATGCCAAACGTATTTATTAGTAGTAGATATAGTCTATATATTCATTTAAAATCCAGAACCAAGAAATGCAGCTCTAGTAACTGCTGTCAGCTTGACCTGCTTGTGCGGACCTATTTCTGTAGTCTGCATGGAGTGTCCGTGGAACTCCCTTCAGAGGTTGGCCAGAAGGGATTATTCCCTTTAGTGAAGAACCAGCACAGCTGTCTTTAATCTTTTTGCTTCGTTGTCTAGATCTACATTGTGCCCAGCTGAGTAGCTGCTGCTAAAATTTGAGTACTAGTCCCTCCCTGCCTTCCTATCACCTTTTTTCCTTAATGTGCACTTTGATATTTGGCAAGACAGCCAAGATATGCCTGGTTAGGGCCAAAGGGCAATTTTGATCTGCCCTTGGATCCATGCCAATAATTTCTGAGAAAATCTCAACAAACTACCGATTAAGTCAATCAGGGGCTCACCTCTCTTCTGGACACACCACTGCAACTTCTCCCAGCTGACCTTTAGCATAAGCCTTCGGTATTGCCATCGGCAGCCCCTTTTAGGTCTTATTGACCTTAGACCTTTCGCAGTTGTGGGGAGTGCCAGATAGTTGGCTTCCCTTGCCCACCATACCCTTTAGCGTGGTCATCTTCTGGACGCTGATGTATTTGCTCCATCTCAGGAGCAAAGTCTGCTGTTTGCATAAGTCCATGCAGTACCAGTGAACACCTCCAGCTGCGGGACTTTAAACTAATAACCTGCTGCTGAGTATTTCTGCAGCTTTCGGGAGTCACAGAGAAAAGACTTTAAATGAATAACAGCAGCTGCTGAGAAAGGCACATCAATTACCCAGGAATCGTGGGTAGTTTCTCAATGGTGTCAGCTTTGCTGGCCATCCAAATAGGAAGGGCTGACTTCCCTTACAACAGGAAGGGCTGATTTTCCTTTATATAAGAAAAATGTAAATTGTGTGGCACTTTGGTTTCCCTTCCTGTGTTGACACTTATCAGCTTAACATCCTTGTGTGTTTGCCTTTTTTCCAAGTTGCCTCTGTATGGAAGCACAGTCCTTTATCCAAGTTCTCAATTATTCCCAGGTCAGGTCGCTTGATCGTGTCTGCTTTCATAGCTCCATAATGTGTGGAAGAGAAGGTACCCATGGGAAGGTGAATCTGGCCTAAGACATGAATGGACACAGGGCTAGGCCACAAGATGGGCAAAACCTGTGTCCTCAAACAGGACAAGTAATGTGTTACTGGTTAAAGAGTTTGTACCTTTGTTCCTTTTTGTAGGGAAATTTACCAACTAAACAAACTACCCATCACCTCCCCTCCCAGAAAGTCGATCTGAGTCAGGGAGAGATAAAGAGACACAAGAGAAGCAGAGGGAGTGGGGAAAGAAAAGAAAACAGGAGAGTGCTGTGAAAGAAAAAGTGCCCAGGGAAAGCCGCCCCCAAATACGCCTCAACGGCATATTAATTATTTTGAAGGTTACTTAAGTGTCTACTGAAGAAAACCGCACAACCTGAAAGTTGCAAGTTAAGTTTTATTCAGGGATCTTACTAAGGACTATAGCCCGGGACACAGCCTCTCAGATAGCTCTGAGAAACTGCTTAGAAGAGACAGGGAGGAGCCAGGATATATAGGAGTTTTTGCTGGGAGGAAGGAAAAAACATGTAGTTGAACATCAAAAGATTAGGGCTAATCACAAAAAACAGACATCTCGAGTTAATGATTTTAGTGTATTTCTGTGTATGGGAAGATGCAAGAATCTGAGCTCACTGAAAGTATTCCTTAGACTTGCATCTTAACTATCTAAGACCAGTATACAAAACACAGAATGTTTCCTGTTTTCCTCCATCCTGAACTCTCCTCAGGGTGCACTGTCTGGGGGCAGCTGCAGTGGCTGATGTCTTGATGGTGGGCAACATTTGTTGTTTACTGGAATGGTAGGCAACATGCTTTGTCCACATAAGAAACAACCCACGCAAAGAGGTGAAACCAAGCAGGACCTTGTGGGGCTCCTGGGCACGAAGGCCTTTCTGTCCCCCATTTCTTGTTTGTAGAGAACAGACTCCAGCCTCCATGACCTTCCTGGGTTCCAAATGGCAGGTTTGAACAGTTGCCAGTTGGGGAAGAGAGGGGGTGCAGAGACAAGGAAGCAGCAACGAAGAAACCACCTGAGGCAAGATTAAAGGAACCAGAGAAGCTCATCAAAACTAGGAGACTAACTGAGAGGAGATTAAAGGAGTGCAGGCCCTGCACACATGCTAATCTTATCAGCAACCCCACCCTAAACCATTGCTATAAAAACTCATCATCAATTTCTCTTGGGTTGAGACACACAGTTTTCGAGGGCAGGAGCCCACTGTGTCCCCCTTTGCCTGGCAAGACAATAAAGTTATTCTTTTTTCCTTCACCCAAAGCTCTGTCTCTGAGATTCCATTTGGCACTGGTGCACAGAGGTTGAGCTTTCAGCATCAGAGGGACACTTTGACTTTCCTCACTGTCTCCCTGAAAGCAGGAAATAAATGTCTCATGTAAAAGGTACATTCCTTGCTTCTGGAAGTAGCAGGGCACACTTATCCCCAAAGATAGGGAATTTGGGGCCAAGAATCCTGTATGTGTAAGCAAACCACATTACTTCTTTAATATCCCAAGCCCAAACTCTGTTTAGATCCTTCACTGATTAACCACCCAAAGCCTAAGTTTCTTTGTCCTGTTGCAGGGGAGGAAGACATTTTCTTCTACCCTTCTAGGTTCTTCTGGCTGGTCTAAGAATTAAATTGACATGAGATAGATTAGCAAGAGGAAATCAAACAAAATAACACGTATACATGGGAAAGACCCAGGAAAACTGAGCAACTCTCCAAAATGGCTGAAGCCCTCACCTTAAAAGGATGTTGGGGGTAGTGGTTTGGAACTTCAAAGGGGAGAAAGGCAATTTACATGGAGATGAAAAAGCAGATATTTGGTGATGATGGCAGGAGCCATTAAAGAAAAGGAACAAAGGTACATGTAGCAAGAGGGAAGATAGGGGTAGTCATTACAGTGAGTATAAACATGATGTACATTCTCCCGAGTCACAAGACAGAGACTCCCTGCTTTTTGCGTGTATCCCTGATGCAACCTTTACAACAAGAAAAGGCATTGGTCTCTCTGGAATAAAAGGAAGCTCCTAGGAGTAAGAGGTGATGGGAGCCCTAGAAGAAATGGGTAAGAGCTTCCACCCATAAGTCTCAACTCATGTCCTGTCCAGGGACAGTGGATGTGAGGTTCGTACAGTACAGCATCAGTCACAAACAGGTATCCACAAAGACCACAGTCCTCACACATCCACACTCATACACACAGGCACATACACATCCCAGCAGTGAGATGAGATGAAACAGAACACTGGAGGTCAGAGGGGTGAGGGAAGGCAAATTTCAGGTTCCTTATTTAGGAGAAGACCGGTGTTAAACTGAAGGATTTATAAGTTCTTAGTTTCTCCCAGGGAATAATTTTGTTCTCAGTGATCTATAAAGAATCAAGAAGCTTCCTTCAAGTCCTGCCGCTTTCCACCTGATGACTGCACATTTATTCTCTGTGTTTGCAGTGATCTCATCCTTCTCCCATGGAATCTCTAGATTCCTGATTGGAAACTCTGCTTGCATCTTTTACTTAAAACAAGGATGCCAGCCCAGAACAGTGCCACAACAAATGCCATGCTCCAACCACTAGACTCTGATAAGTGAAGTAGAAATAACCTTTTCCTTTCTCCTGTCCATTTGCACTAGTGAGGAGCAAGCTGGTAAATAGGAAGATCAGCACAACTCAGCCTCCAGAAAGATATCAAGAAGACACGCAGAGCCCAGAGCAATGCTCGGATCAATAGGAGTGTGGCCAGGAAGGTGCTCCCCCAAGCCTCTTTCAACTTCAGAAGCTAAGGTACATGCATTCAGAACTTTTCTTAGTGGTAGAGTGTCATGACTGATATAGAGTGCCACTGCCTAATTAAATGAGATAGTAGATTAACACAATGGAATTTGAATGACAATCTGAATAATTTGAAAGTTAAAAAAATAAGTTTATATCAGTCGTTGCTGAGTATTGGTGTGGCTTTCAGAGATTGGTCTGTCTAATCCACACAATACTGTTTTATAGTTAATTAGCAAAGTATATGTAATACAAAATATCAAGAGATCTGATAAAATACAAACATGCATGATTTTTGACCATTTTCCTCTTGATATTTGGCCCAAATAAAAGTATATTGTATTTCTATATACAAACCTATTTTTAGAAATACATATCAGAATGAATCAAAATGTAAATTGATGTGTTAAGTATTAATAAATAATTATATTTGGTTGAGGAATCACTTTAGAATTTCACTCTTTGAGAATATACGTCTGGTAGTTTGACAGAATCTTTTAATTTTCTATTGGAGGAAAATTTTTACTGTTAGAACATGTATCTCCCTTTACAAAATGCCAAACTTTTACAAAATTTGTATGAAATTATTTTTCTTTTTTATTCCTTCAGAATTTCATTCTCATCTGACAGGTTTTACAATATATAATTTTATAGTTATAGAAAGAAAGGTAGAATTTTAATTTGATAAAGTATAAACTTATTTCAAATCAATTCAGATGAAGCATTTATTCTTCATAAGAGTTGAAATTAGTTTTTATTGTAGTTTTATTTTAACCATATCTTAAATTTTGGCTTTCTGCCATTCAATTCTGGAATATCTCCTAAATCTGTGATTCCATGATTGCAAGCCTAGACTGGCACTCATCATTATCTCCTACGGTGAAGATATATGTTCTGATTCTTTAAAATTATAATTTGTGAAATACACCTCGTGAGAGGTAATTCTTGTTGCATACTCAATAGCCATTTTCTCCCTTTTCCATTGAACCACATTTTTCTGTGTGTGTGTGTGTGTGTGTGTGCATGTATATGGGCAGCAGTGTGTTTTAGCCCAGTAAAGAGGTAATAAAAGGTTACATGGCAGGAATAGAGGCATATGTAACAATATAATGACTAGATCTTCAAGCAAACATTTTACCATGAGATAATAGGTCTTAGAAAAAAATATCCAACCGAATGAGGACAACAGAGCATAAATGGGTCTTTGATGGCACAGTGAAGCTACTGAAAGAGTTCCACAATGGCACCTACCTTCAGACTCTGTTAAGTAATCAATGATTTTCTTATTGTTTCAGTTATTGTTAGTCAGATACTCTGATTCTAGCCAATGAAAGAGCTCTTAACTGATACAGACACAGTATATCCACACTCATTTCTATAAGTGAATTATGGGAAATAGGTTATCAACCTGAAAAGCAATTTCACATGATCTATGTTTTTCCTACTTATAGATATAACTAGGGACTCTATTATCTTGAACTAATGCAAAATGTGTTTTATTAAAGTAATTTTAAAGTAGTCACAGACAATGAAAGTCTTAGATTTTTGTCAGACTTTGAATCTGCATTTTTAATAATGCCGCATTTTTATTGTTTCTAATTGGCACATGTTCTTGTATCCACTCAAGGGCAGTTTTCAAAAAAAAGTGGGGGGGATAGAATTATCCTCTAGGTCAGAGTAAAATCTTACCTAGAAATATGGACCATTATATAATACATAAAAGCAGAGCTGCTTTGATGGAAGATAGAAAGGGATATAGTAACATTTTCATGTCAGATTTTTTCATTTTCCCTTGTGAAGAACAGTTTGAAAACCGTGTCCTACAACATTCTACTTTAACTGTATCTACCCATCTAACTTCTGTTCTTCCTCTAAAATCCAATTCAAGCTTGTTCTCCAGTTGTTGGTGAAGTTTTATATCGTACAGCATTTTACATAAAAAGCAAACAAGTTTCAGCTCCCTTTGTCATATATTTACCTTATGGAGAAATACGGCAAAGATAGTATGATATTGCTTGGAGCCTGACTGATTTCTCAGCTATCCATCCTCTCTTGCCCTTGCTTTTTATAATTGCACATAATTCTTGCTTGTCACATGATGGCTTTAATTTTTTTATATAATGAACCAATGCAAATATATTAGAACACTTTTCACCTTTAGTGAATATAATCTAAAAATATTCATCTACGAACTCTGAGTATCTAATGATTCTTTAGGGATCACTCTTGCACCCTCCGCTTTCAAGCTAGTCTACCTTATTGGCCTCCTGTCTGGTCTCCTACTTCTCCATTTCACTTCAGGTACTTGCAGAAATTTGAGTCTGCCTTGAACCTCAGCCTAACTGACTGGTGATCAAGATCCTTTCACTAGTTATTATCATTTCCTTCTTTAAGATTAATTATTGATTCTCTTTAGCAATGCTCATTTGAAATCCTTGAGACCACTGTTTGGCCAACAAAATGTTTTTGTAGAATTAAAATTCTAGTGGGTATGTAGTGGTATATCATTGTGGTTTTAATTCACACTTTTTCTGATGACTAGAGTTCTTTTTATGTGCTTATGGTCGTTTGTGTATTTTATATTGTGAAGTGTCTTTAAAATTTGCCCATTTTACAAAATTTGTTTGTTATTGTTGAGTTATAAAATTTCTCTATATATGCCAGATACAAGTCACTACTCAGATATTTACTTTTCTATATATATTTCCAATTTGTGGCCTTTCTATTTTTTTAAAGTGCATTTGTTTGTTTTTTTAAACATCTTTATTGGAGTATAATTGCTTTACAATGGTGTGTTAGTTTCTGCTTTATAACAAAGTGAATCAGCTATACATATACATAAATCCCCATATCTCCTCCCTCTTGCATCTTCCTCCCACCCTCCCTATCTCACCCCTCTAGGTGGTCACAAAGCACTGAGCTGATCTCCTTGTGCTGTGCGGCTGCTTCCCACTAGCTATCTAGTTTACATTTGGTAGTATATATTAGTCCATGCTACTCTCTCACTTCATTCCAGCTTAGCCTTCCCCCTCCCCATGTCAAGTCCAAGATTTTTTTAAAAATAAAGTACACTGTACACACTTTTTCCTTTTCTGATTCATAATTTTTTGGGGTCTTAAGATCCTTTGTCTAACCCAAGGTTGAAAAGGTTTTCTTGTATATTTCTCATTTTCTTCTAGAAATTTTATAGTTTTAGCTCTTAGGTTTGGGTATATGATTTATTTTGAGAATTTTTTATATAGGTAATGTATTGAGGATAATTTATTTTGATATGAATATCCAGTTGTCACAACACTGTTTAAATAACTCTTCCAATTAAATATTCTTGGCATCATTGTCAAAAAATCAATTGACCATAAATTAATGGGTCTATTTCTGGATTCTCTATTTCATTCAGTTAATTTATATGTCTATCCTTACACCAGGTATGAGTTTGTTAGGGCTGCTGTAACGAAGTGTCACAAATTGTGTGACCTAAACAACAGAAATTTGTTGTTTCACAGTTCTAGAGACTAGAAGTCCAAGGTTGGTAGCACCATGCTGCCTGAAGGTGCTAGGAAAGGGTTTGTTCCAGCCCTCTCTCCTAGCTTCTAGCATTTTTTGGCTTGTGGAAGGATAATTCTAATCTTCAAATGGCATTCTTCCTGTATGCATATCTGTGCCCCAAATTCTTCCTTTTTATAAGAACACCAGTCATATTGGACCGAGGCCTACTATAATAACCTCATTTTACCTTTCTATGACTTCTAAATAAGGTCACATTCTGAGGTGCCAGGGGTTAGGACTCCAACATAACTTTATGGGGTGGGGGGAGGGACACACTTCAACTCATAATGTACCACTACAACAGTTTTAATTACTGTAGCTGTATAGTAAGTTTTGAAGTCAGGTAGAATAATATATCCAAATGCATCCTTTAAAAAGTAGCGATTCTAATTTTTCCCGTTTATATATAGTGTGGAAGTTCAGTAGGAGTCCTACCAAAAATTCAGGACAGTGGTCCAACCTGGAGATATACAACTGTAAGTTGTCATCATATTGATGATATGGAAACCATGAAATGAATGAGATCACCAAGGAAATTAGTATAGATAATGTAGGGGAGCAAATTCGCCACCCCAAAATGTCTACTTAGCATGCATATTATTTTGAACTGAAAACAATCAAGAAAGAAAGAAACTTTGACCTTCCCCCTTATTTGACTAAAGAATTTAGATAGAGGGCCTATTACAGGAATAGAGCTATTACCATAGATAACTATAATACGAACTAGGTGTGTAGACAGAAGGAACCTAGCAAAGTCTGTTAAAATTCCTCTCTGTGTCTCATTGTCTCTGCATGGCCCAGCAAACATTTGTGCACCAAATATCTGCTTTTCCATCTCCATATCAGTTGCCTTTCCCTGCTTTGAAGTTCCAAACCACCACCCACAACATCCTCTTAAGGTGAGGGTATTGGCCATTTTGGCTTCGGTAAGTGTAGTTTGGTGACTTAGATATTCTGATTGGACAAGGTCAAATAGAAACTAGACAACGCAAAAAAAGCCTCAAAATGTATGGAACTCCTTTGAGAATTTGTGCTAAAAAGAGGGGAAAAAAGGGAAAAATGGTAAAGAAACATCAAGAAAGTGATTTTTAGAGAGAAATAGTATCTAGTTTTGAGGCTCAAGGGAAAGATGATAAAACTGATGCCACATGTGAGAGAGGAGAGAATTTCTGGAGCAATATTCTTGAGTTGATGAAAAGAGGTGCAATAAAATGCACAAATGGACGACTGGCCCTTGCTAGGAGCAGAGATAATGTATACTAAGAGGCAAATTATGTAGACAAGACCAAGGAGATATGTAGGTACAGTGGTGAGAAGTCAAGAATGTTTAATTGTTTCTATTACCTAATGGACAACAAAAGCAAGGTTATCAGCTGAGAATTAGGAAAAGGAAGGATGTTTTCTAGGTTTAAATAGGGAAGAACACTATGATAATTAAACAGGAAAATAAGAACGTCAGTAGATTTAGGAGAGATGTTACAACTGTTCAGCTTAGTGATGACTGAGGTAACATAAAAGCAAACAACATGGTTTCATGTTTTTCTCCAGTCGTATCCAGCTAAGCAGTTGCAGACACGTAATGGATAAAGCGTTGACATAATCAGAGCAGTACTTTAGCCAAAAAAGCCTTATTAAGTAAGATAACCAGAAGAATTGAGGACTTGTTTGAGGCAGTGATTTTAGTGGCTGACCATGAAATTTAAGCTAGGTAGGAAGGAAAGCTAAGAAATGAGGTATGTAAGGACACAGAAAAAGTAATAGAATCAGTGGATTGTGGGATCTCAAAATCAATGGAATTGGGAAACTAGATAAAGTGAACTGTTAGCATACTTGCTCCTCCTACACTTTACTGAATCTACCTTTCTATTTCTACCTTATTTTAAATAAGTATTATGTTTGTTGTGTGCTTCTTCCATTTCTATAATTTTATTTCTATAGCATTTCCATTTTAAACCATAAAATTTGGTACTGCAATTTATATTTTCTTATATTTTCCAGTAAATAGTAATGTTTCGTTTTTCTCACTTGTGTAGAAAATGTCTCTAGAACAGAGAATATGCCTCTATTTCACTGTTGAAAAATTAATTTCAACTTAACACAAACTCACACACGTGTGACAATTCACTAGCTGAATTCACACTCAGGTTTTATTGGTTTACAAGACAATAACTCATTTTTTAAGAAGCTTGACAGTATTCTTTACGAAGAGAGAACATATCATGAGGAAAGAATAGTCCAGAAATTATTAGTTAATTTTAAAGAATATGTTGAGTTGCCTGAGGCATGCAGAATGAGGGGGTCGAATATATAGGAGAGGTATGATAAGCTATTTTTCAAGGACCCTGAAGACTTGGGAAAGGGTGAAGTCACATTACTTTCAACATTTCTCTTTTAGTTGGTAGATAAAGGAATATTTGGGTGTAAATGAAATAAGATTTTCTTTTATGGGTCTAATAGATTGAGTGTGAACCTGGTAGATAACTTCAATGTTCTCTGTAAAATAAAAGATGATTTCAACCTCTAAGAAAAGAGTTAGCTGAAAAGGATAAGGTTTTAAGGAGAATGGAGAAAATTTTAACTAGGTAATATGGAGAATGGATAGATGACTGAATCAGAAAGCATAACTAGATATCTGGGTAGAGTGCAAAGCACACTCTAGGTTTGTGTTCATGGACTTATATTGGTTCCAGTGTAGCAGCTGTGTGAGTTAATATCCAAGTAGCATTCTGCAGGCCAGGTGGAGTAATAGTGTATAGGGGGTATTTAGGATATTCTTGGTGGGTGAGTAAAAAGGATAATGGAACGAGAGAATTGAGAATATTAGCAAGAAAGGACAAAGTGGAGCACGCTGGAGATGGATATAAAAGTGAAGGTCAAAACAGAAATGGAGTTTGATAAATTAGATAAAAAGAAAGAACAAGGGAATAAAGGTCTCAGTTGATAGAAAACAAGAAAGTAGAGGCAGCACCTGGAAGAGGAAATGAGGAAAGTAGAAGATTGCTGTTAGAGTGGAAATTTTGATTTGAAGCTCTTATAAAAGGACTCATTGTGAAGGTGATAAAATCTAATATGTTGCCATGTCCGAGGAAATTAGCAGTAAAATTCACTTATAAGCATATTGTTGAATACCGTTTTATGTTCACTGGTTGATCGTAAGCTAATGTTCAACAGACTGATACTCAAAGTTAAGTGGCTAATGCTCCAAAACGTAAATTCAGTTTCTAGTAAATCTAGATACGTAACTGTCTGAGGTTCAAGTTTCCTTTCCATTCTTTTGCTCATATTTTCTCTAGTTTCTTATTGATATCCTGTAAGCACTAGTCTGTCTGAAATGCAATGGCATGAATTTTGCTTTTATTTGTTATACTTTCATTTTACCACAGTTACTGACCGTAAAATGGCAAAAGGCCACTCTAAAACTTTCAAGACATCTAATCATCTGAAATAAAATAATAAATTTAATAATTCAGGTTATATACATGTGAATAAAAATGTCACTCGTGGAGTTCTTAAGATGTTTCAGGAAAAAATAAACTATGGGAAATGGACACCTTAATTTTATTATATCTAACATAAATTTCTAATAATGAAATTAAAAAGTGATAACCTTTTTTATTGTTTTCACTTATCTTTAGATAAAGTCTTCAATTTTAGCATTTATATTTGTAAGTGTGCTGGGTTGTCAGTTTAACTGAACTAAAAAGTGTTGATTTGCCCCCAACTTTTTCTACTCAGTGTATGAAATTGCTTTCATTTTAAATTACTGATATTCAATCAGAAGAGGATAACAGTAGGGACACAGTGCTTGGTGATTTCACATAACTTCAGTCACCTTTCATCCAAAGAGACACTATATTTAAAAGAATAAAAAGAGACTTTCAAAAACATTAGATTGGTTTTGTTGGGGAGGAGCAAATTTCCCCCTTATTCCTCTTGAATTCTTTTGGCTGGTCTAACTGAATTGACACAGGACAGATTAACAGGAGAAAAAAAAAATTAATTTGTACATATGGGGATCTCATAGAAATAGTACCTAAGAAGTAACCAAAGCAGACAGCTTTAATACTTTATAGACAAAGAAACAATAAATGTCTGAGGAATTGACAGGACAAAGAAACTTAGGCTTTGAGTGCTTAATTGGTGAAGAATTCAAACAGAGTTTGGGCTTGAGGTAGCAAATTAATAAAGTAATATGGTTTGTTTATATAGCCTTTTAGGCCCTGAATTCCTTACCTCTGGTGATAAGAATGTCTGTCCACCTCTTGGTACAGGGAGGGTACCTTTCATATTGGCGATTATGGGAGATTATGGGATCAGGGAAACAGAGTAGAGGGTCAGAGTGTGCTTTTTGCACCAGTTGTTTTTAAAGTAACTTTAATTCAAAGTAATTAATTAATATGCCACTTTGTCATATTTTATGGTGGCCTGCTCTGAGCTCCAACAGTTCAAAAATATTAGACTAATTTTTGCTAGATTTTGATCATACAGATGAAACTAATGGCATAATATGTTGATTACTAATAAAGTCATTTAATATTCTACACATCTGCATATTTATCAGTTCTAAGTGCAGCCTTGCAATCAGCAATATCCCCATGATGACTCTCCTGTGGTGCTTGGCAAGATAATATAATGCCTGATGAGCAGTCAGGCACTCTTAAACCAAGAGGTAGTCAGCTTTCAATTTTGGTACAAATGAAATGAGCTCACTCTGCTGCCCTAGGCCTCAGAGTCAGCACGGAGTGGGGCACCCCCTCAGCAAGGAAAACCGAAGCAAGTCTCATCGTTTAAAAGAAATCTGCAACCTTTCCAAAATATTTTAAAAAGATGAAACAGATTGTTATGCACCCATTAGTAATATATACTTAGGATTAAGTATCCCTTTTCGGTGAAATAGTCTTGTAATTTAAAAAGTAGAGTCCTTATGAGGTGTCGTATGCATAATAAAGCATTGTAGTAAACAGTTATCCCCAAAGAACTGCAGCTCACAGATCATTCCTGGGGCATGATGATGCTTTGAAGAGGGTGTACCTTCCTCACATCAGTGTCATCAACACTGATGGAGTTACACTTGTGTACATACTTCACTGTTTATAATGCAATGTGCTGGAATAAGACCCTGCTATATTTGCTTTTCTATTACTAAGCCAGGAACTCAAAAGCAAAGTACTTTGGGGAAAGTTGAAGTACAGTCTGTGTATCCCTAACCATACTTTGTTGTAACTGCCTTTCTAATGACGTTCCCTCAGGATATGGAAGAAGTGCAACTTGTTCACCTTCTATCACGACCTAGATTGGGACCTGGTATATTTTAGATAGCTAAATTGTTACCAAACTCTGTTACCCAACTCAGGTTCAGATGCTTATTGCTCAGAAACCAATCATTGAGAGGCAAGTGTCTGTAGAAAGGAGAGATACTTTAATCAGAAAAGCGAGCAATCTGGGGAGAAGGTGAAATCATGTCCTGAGACCAACTCCGAAGATTCTGCTGCGCCATAACAGTTTTTAAAGGAAGAAAAAGGCGGTGGGAGAGAGAATCTCAGTGAATCATCGAGGCAGGAGGTTGGGTTCTGCATCATTCTCCTTTGCATGCAGACTGGCTGACTGTCTTCGCGTATGTTATCTTGCCCACTGATCTGTCTACAGGATTGCTAAAGGGGCTGTTGAGGGTGGAGAGCTAGTCATTTTTTAACTACGTAAATCCTCATTCTTACTTCTTTTTATCTAGGAAAAGAATCAACAGGTTAGGCAAGGCACGTGTGCACTCAGGAGAGCATAGGTCAGGAGTTAGTTTCAATTGCTTAGTGATCTCATTCCTATAATTGAGTTCTTTTAAGTTTAGAGGGGAACAGAAATGGTCAAACAGGAAAGGGGCAAAGGATCTGCTTTCATATGTATTTCTTCTTCATACCCAATTTGAGCCCCTGAAACCCTTGTAATTTCCTAAGTGGTAGGAGTAATAAGTGTGTCTCTTGATATTCATAACAAATCCTTTGCAACCACACCTGAGCTTATTTTAATGAGGTAGCTATGGGAAAGCACCTAAGGGTGGGGCCTTGTTGCCAAGGGAAAGAACCATGTGACGAGGGTTGGAACTTTCAGCATTCTCTGGGGCTATTTAATAAAGCCTACATTAAAAAAAAAAAAAAAAAAGAGGAAGTTCAGAGAGCTTCCAGGTTGATGAACACGTGGAGCTTTGGGGAGAGTGGTGCACCCCTTCCCACATACTTCGCCCTAAGCACCGCTTCCATCTGGCTGTTCCTGAGTTGTATCTTTTTATAATAAACCAGTTGTCTAGTAAGTAAACTGTTTCTCTGAGTTCTGTGAGCCACTCTAGAAAACTTATTGAACCCAGGGAGGAGGTCCTGGGAACCTCTGATTTATAGCCAGCCAATCAGAGGCACAGATGACAACCTGGACTTGACATTAATGTTTGAGTGAAGGGGCTACAGTCTGCTGGGGCTGAGCCTTTGCCTTCTGGGATCTGACACTATCTCCAGGTAGTGTCAAAATTGAGTTATACCTGTGGGACACCCAATCAGTGTCCTTGATAACTGGAGAATAGCTTGGTGTGGGAAAACCCCCCACATGTCTGGTGTCAGAAGTATGAGTGTGGTAGTAGTGTGAGAGTAAAAACAGAGACACAGAGGAAGAGTGAGTCTTTTCCGACACATTGGACACACAGACACACACACAGATATAGGTAGATGTAGACATAGACGTAGACGTGGATGTAGACGTAGACGGATATTTAACTAAAATGTTTTTGTTTGCTGACAAGCATTTTAGATTCATTTCTATATTAAATATGTGACTTCCTTAGTTATTAAAAATTAATTAAATGTTTTTATATTTCCCAATTTTTTCCAAGAGTTGAAAGATTGTATAGCATATATGTCCTTATAAATCAATACTTTCAACTCAAACACTGTGTTTCTAATTTAGTAAGCATCAAAAATAATGAACAATAATTTTGAAACTTATCCTCCCACTCTCAGGTTTGGGAGTTCAAATTTCCACAAAAAAACAAAACAAAAATGAACTTTCTAATATTTAGGGTACACCATAGCACATTATGAAATTGATATTTTTTAGGATATAGAACATGAACTTATTTTTGTCGTAAGATTTCATCACACTCCACTATTCTAGCTACTAAGGGACTGTCTTTTGAGCAGGTTCTAGAATCAGCCTCACCCCAAACTACACAGCACATTCAGATCTGATATATCACAGAGAATAATGTTTTTACCTCAGTAACCATCAGTCCTACCCCAATACAGACTTGCTGTGTGCAAAATCTGCTTTCCTCCGCTGGCCCAAACTGATTGGACCAGGCCTAAGGATCAAATATAAAGAAGTCAATTCATAAGCCATTTTAATTGCTTAAAATTGCAATAAATTTTACTTACATAGGCTTGAGCTTGTCGGCCATTTTCTCTCTTCAGAATATGATTTGGGAAAAATGAAAAGAATCTGAAAGTTGGTGAGGGTGAAGAGAGTCCATGCAGAAACTCAAATAATGAGAAGGCCAAACTATGAGTACAATGAGCATACAAGTACAAAAAAGGCAATTACTTCGTACGAAGTTCTAGAAACAGCTGCTCAGTTGAGTGTGAGGAATTTGGCTAAAAGAGTCTGAAGGGTTGAAGTAGAGTAAAGTAATCATCGAGCCATGAGCCATGTAGAAGCAAAGCTTGGGGGTTAAGATCCACAGACACTGAACAATGGGATGTTGTGCCGGTTATCAATTTATTGCCTCTTAGTTCATCCTTGATTGTTTAATAATGGAAGCGGACCCTGTAATTTTTGGTCAGCTGACACACTGTTAAGCTTTGTCAGCAGAGGGCACTGAAAGAGGAAGAGGTTTCTTCTTCTAATGTGCCTGTTTTACCAGGCTTCTCTGAGGTCGGGGAGATGGCATTTCCAACACCAGGCATCTGCATACGTAGAGGGCAGCTGCTTCCCCCATACATCCTCAGGAATCTTCACATCAGAATGATGCCACTCAGATGGCTTTCTGTCAAGGACCAACTTGTGGCACCTCTCCATGGGTAGCTTCCTTGGTATCTCAGAGGACAGAGTTTTGCCAGCATAGAACCCTGGAAAACTTCTCCACCATCCACTGATCTCTGGCTGCCCCTTCTCCAGTGAGGTCTTTATCTAAGCCCTGGGTGGGGGCAGGGCACTCTTGCTGGGGTGCTCTATCTCAGCCCTGGGGTTAGTGGTTACTCCTTATATATGCTGTTTCTATTTTTTTTTATTGTTCCTTTTACCTCTTAATAATCAAACTCCCATTACTCCAATCTCCTGTTAAAGTTAATAATTACTTACATTAAACTTTCCCTGTCCAAATTACTGTATACTTTGCTCCCTGATAGGTGTCTAACTGATACAGACAGCAACAAAATAGCTTCGTTGAATGTCCTCCATAAAGCCTGCTTATAGGATAAAATTGGATCCATCCAGGAGATTCTTATGTATTTATTATTACTCTTATAATTCCAGAAAAGAAAAAATGACTTGTACGCCTTATGAAATCATATTTTTACTTATTCACATCTGTCAAAAGTCAGGGGTGGGGATCTAGAAAGTATCCAGGATGAAATTAGAGGGAGTGAAAGAGAACTTTGAAACACTCTCACTTTGTTTTATTAAAAAATAATTTTTTTATCATGGATTTTCTTGTATCATCGGTAATTGAGAAATCCTACTTGCAACCCAAGATCTTCAAATTTCTCTTCTAATTTAACTGGAAGTGTATCCAGTTCTTTTCTAATTTCTGAGTAGTTGCTACCATGTCAAAATTGGTTGGGTCAATGAGGGTCCTTCCTTCCAATGTTGAGGCTGGATATTTGCAACTTCCTAGAGAGTAAACACAAATATCTACATTCAGTCCCCTCTTCTGGAAAGCAAGGGTTTGTGATAACTGGATGGATGATGGTGAACAACGACAGTCAGCTACTCTTTGCTAAAACAAAGCTGAAGCCAGGCCTCTTCTAGTCCTTTAATTATGGGGATATTCTGTGGATGGTCCTTATTCTTACAACATCCAAATGGGAATTTGTTTATTCCTATGCACTTGGATTTCTTTGTTTGAGATTTCAATTCAGTTCGAAAATTCTTACGTTTACGTTATACATCACTTAGACTTTCCCAGTCTGCCCCTGACCCTGGGGTGTGAACTTCATTATTTTGTCCCATGCCTGGAATATTACTGCAGATGCCCTCTTTTCCTCTTCAACTATGACTAATTTCTCCAGCAGAAAGAATGAGAAAAGATCTGGGTTGTGTTTATATCCACTATTATAAATTGTTCCTACATAGTCATTTACACTTTTCTGATCTTTACATCTGAGTTCGTCAACACCTGACAGATGGCTGACATAGTCCTTGTGTAATGTGTACACTGCTGCTCTGATTGATGATCTGTAATCTTAAATTATAATCTCCATCAGTATCCACCTTGGCTTAAATACATTCCATGGCAGTGATGCACGTCTGCAGAGATATCAGTTCACATAACTCTGGGTCCAGGAACAGAATCTGGTACCACACTGCATGTTCACATTTTAAAATGTCCCATTGATTATGTCATATTCTCCCTGTAATTCGAAATCCTTTTCTTTGGTCCCTGACAATATAATTATTGAAAAGAGTACCAAGTTATTCATTGCAACTAGCCTTCACCAGCAGTTCTAAAACCTGAAGGATAATAAGTATTTAGTTTGATAATAAGTATTTGGAAGGATAATAAGTATTTGGTTTGAATGGTGGAGTCATTCAGAGCTTTGAATTAATCTAACCAGTCCTGATATTGACATCTTCTCGTTATCTCCAAATCATCACAATTTTCAAATAAATTCAAGGTTCTTGGAAGTTGGATATAACAGCTAATTTTCACTTTAACACAGCAGGATAGTTTTAGGTGTCTATATTTAGTGCTGTACATAGTTTTAATTCTCTAGCGGGTGTAGACGATCTCTGTCAATTATCTCCAAATTTGCAACTCCGACTTCAGAATATTTTCTGCACTATCTTTTTGACTTTCTCGTGTTATTCAAGAACCATCTTTTCATGTTATTCAAGAACAATTTTTAAACAAGGATACTGGTGAATATAACACCTTTGTTCCCCAAAGTTGGATAACAGCCGATGAAAATTGTTGCTGAAGCAGCTATTACCAGCGTGGGGGGTTTATTCTGTGGATTCGTTTCTGCATAGATTTCCATTAACGGCTAAAATAATTTAAATGGAATTTCATTTGTATTTAGTTTCTCAAAGAATATTAACCCATTCATCACACCGACAACATTCCTCAAAAATCTCTCTCCTTCCCAGTTCGCGTACCTTCTGTAGTTATTCCAAGCCTCTCACTTGCCAGATCCTTACGTTCTTTTGTTTATAGCCTCATCTGGCTTTTCTTTGTCTTCTCTTAACTATTTTCCATATTTATTTAGCAACTAGGCTAAAATTTTTCCCATGGGTAGGATTTGGTAGGAAAGATGTGAATGTTCATACACTGATATTTTTGCCCTGTTGGAAAATAATCCACCATTATTTTGAGTAGCCTGCTTTTTTTAATTGCGGTAAAATACGGTAACTGCTTTTTATCCCTGAGTGTAATGATTAAAGAGTCGCACATGAAAACCCATTCTGAAAAGGAGTTGCGTGTAAGAAATGCCAACATATGAAGTAAATATTTTTACAGTCTGTACCATTGAAGTACCTTCCATGACACCATCAAATTTTAAATGCATATTTTTCTTGGTGTTCTTTATAAGTCAGGATTCCCATTCATTGAGAAATGCAATATGGGAATTTCCGCTAATCCAAATGTGAAACAGCTAGATTGAGAATATATCCAATGTCATAGGGCACTTGTTTTATATTAATTTGCACCTTTCCAGGGAAAATAATGGAATCATAGCTTATAAGATTTCTGTCTTACCTTTGAGCTACTCTTAGTTTTTCCAATGAAATAAAACCATAAAATTAAACTGAATCTGTCTGAAGATTTTTGTTATGGACTGAGCGTTTGTGTCCCCCCAGCTGTCATATGTTAAAGCCCTATTCCCCAGTGTGATAGTATTTGGAGGTAAGGCCTTTGGGAGTAATTAGGATTGGGTGAGATTGCGAAAGTGGGAACCTCGTAATAGTATCAGGATCCTCCAAAGAAGAGAAAGAGAGACCAGAGCTCTCTTTCTCCACCAGATAAGGACAAAGTGAGAAAGTAGGGTATGTAAGAAGCATGTTCTCACCAGGAAACTTAATGAGGTGCATTACGTTTGACAGCTGTTCATGAAGGAAAAAATTGTTAGAGTGCATGTTAACCTTAGCACCTTGTACTCCACTCTTCCTAAGTAATTAGACCTGTGGAAAAGAACCTTACAGAACAGTCAAAGGCTGTGCATTCTGTAGTGTAAAAGCCAGAAATTCATTGTTTGACCGTGTCAGAAAACATTGTTTCCCCATTAAGTGAGCTGGCTAACATAGTTTTAAAAATCTATTAGGGATAAGAACAATAAACTTTCTTATTTTGGTTTACAGTGAAAAAAGAGAGGGTTAATTTTGATTTCTTATTTTTATATAACATTAACAAAATTTTTTTTAATATATATTTATTTATTTTGGCTGCGTCTGGTCTTAGTTGCGGCACGCAGGATCTTTTAGTTGCCGCATGTGAACTCTTATTTGCGGCATGCGTGCGGGATCTAGTTCCCCAGCAGGGATCAAACCCAGGCCCCCTGCATTGGGAGTGAGGAGTCTTACCCACTGGACCACCAGGGAAGTCCTATATAACATACTGATTTGCATGTACTCAACCCATCATTGTAAACATGCTACTGCATATTGAATGGTTTGTTTGTTTGTTTGTTTGTTTTTTAAAACTACCTTTCAAGGTGATTACTATTCCACTGTTAATGATTTGAAACAGGGAGCATTGTCCCCCTGAAGAAGACGGTAAATTAATGAACCTGATGCAAACAATTTGGTTCCAAAAGATGATGCTTTAAATTATACCCCCTGGCTAAAAGAAGTTAAAATTTGGAAGAGCAAACTTGACCGAAATGCAATCTTAACAATTTGTGAGAAAAGAAGTAATTTTGTCCCCTACCACACTTCCTTCCACTATGACAGAATTGATTTGATAAAAATAAAATCTAATTTTGTCCCAGATTTAAAAGTTTCCAAGTCCCCCAAGTGATTCCCAAAACGCTGATGAAGTTTTTACTTGTCTTTAGACAGAAGAGAACAAAAAGGACAATGTCACAAGTTGTGCGTGAAACTGATTATGTTCACTTCATCAAACTACTCTGTTTTGATATTTTCCACTTTTATTAGTTTAAAATGGCTTTTTGGTTTTGAAATAATGGAGTAATAAAGGTGTTGTTATTTCCTAATCTTACTTGTAAAACTACAAAACTGATAGTCTTATGGGTCACTTTCATCTTCTTTCCGTTCTATTTTTTTCTTTGCTCTTCTTTCTCTTACTTTCTTTTCTTTTACGTTATCTATCTGTGAATTCAAATTGGTGCAGTAACTGGCTAGTCGATGAAGTTAAAAATCCCCGACACGATATTCCAGGCCTGATTTTTCCAGATCCATCTTTCATAATCTCTAAACAAATGCATACTATTCAGCCGTATCCAATTCTTACTCTTCTGTGCCCTTGCATTTGCTATTGTTTCTTCTGAAGAGGCTTTCCTCCTGGCTCCTTCACATGCATTTAAATTTTTTACAAAGGTGTAAATCATACTTCAAGACCCTAATATCTCAAACACATTTAAACATCCTTCCTCTCTACTCTCTTGGAATAGCCTGTGATTGCACATATGCGTTGCATTTTTACTTTTTTGCATTGCAATACTTCTGTGATTGCACTTGCCACATTGCATTATAATTTTTTAATGTGCTTGGCTTTCATAACGTGATCTTCTTGAGAACTGGAACCATGCCTAATTCATTCTTGTATTTCCATTTCTTGGGATATAATGTATGCAGCAGTCAGTTAATTACAATTTCATGCATGAAATCCTGATTAAATGAATGAATGTATGAATGAATGAATGAATGAATGACTCATCATAGCTACCGCTAGTGCTGACGAAATTACCATGAACGTGCCTTATTTGCTAATTGTACAAAGATGGGATTTAAATGTTTACATTATTTGGTCCAGAGATTTTCAACTCTGTCTGTGCTTCATCACTTGTGGAACTTTATGAAATCTGTGTTTGGTCCTCAGTCTTAGCTTGATCTGTTGTTTTGGGGTGGGTTCTGGTAATTATATATTTGTTCCTTAGTTTTAATTTTTACTCATGATTCTCTGTGCAGTCAGATTGAGAACAAGGCGGATCAATAATTTCAAAGGCAAGTCTCACAGTGTAATTGGCTCAATATTAAGAACTTAGGAAATACAAATAAAAGTACAGCAATAGTGCCTGACTTGAAGTCTTTCAATACATTTTGATTAATTGTAGAGTGACAATTTGACGGTAACTCATACATGCTTTGCATGTAATTTTATTTCAGTTAAATCATATCTGCAAAACTTAGTCTCAGACAGAATTTAGGATATTTGCCAACATTGAGGACATGATTAAATACCTCCCTGACCGAGTAAGGGACAAGATGACTGGTGCATATGATGGGGTTGGGGTCTACAACTACAAATAAATTCTGCTTTGATGTTTGTGCAGGATCTGTAGAGTGATTTAGTGAAGTTATGATATCTTCAGTTCAACCCTGCACAGCTTCACTTGAATAGGGAGTATTGCTGTGACTTGATTCATCTAGTGACAGTTTGTGGTTTCACTTTTTGAGGACAGTAAAATAAGATTTAGTTGTAATGATATGTACAGTATAGAGTTTCATAAAACCTTCTCTCATAAAATACCTGAATAACTTTCCAAGGGGTAAGAAAGAAGAAAAAAAAATAAGACTTTATGACAAAAATTATAAAGGAGGTTCTGCTTTGAAGGCCTGCCTGTACTGGAACACCAATAGCATGCATTAAAGTAGAAACAATCTTGATGAAGCTGCCTATCCAATATTACTGTTCTTTCCTCTTACTTGATTTGTGGAATAGCATCCATACAGATGTGGGTTTCCCAGCATCATTTTCGACATGATCATAGGCTTTTGTGTCTTGGCTCTAAATCATGATGGATAGTTACTGGACAACTCAGAACAGGTTATTTTACACATAAAGTTTTTTATGATTTTAATTTATATTTTAGCACTTAAAATGATATACTCAAATATCAAACATATGTTAAAACAAAGATACAATAATTAACATGAATTTTATCAGTAAATAGAAATGCTATGATAAGTAACTGATATTATTCTATGTGGGTTTACAATAGGATTTCTCAACCTAGGTTCCTGGTTTAGGTGAGATATGGTTGTGGGTAGTGTGAATGATCACATACAAAAAGGAAATATTGGGCTTCCCTGGTGACGCAGTCGTTGAGAGTCCTCCTGCCGATGCAGGGGATACGGGTTCGTGCCCCGGTCTGGGAAGATCCCACGTGCCGCGGAGCGGCTGGGCCCGTGAGCCATGGCCCCTGAGCCTGCACATCCGGAGCCTGTGCTCCGCAATGGGAGAGGCCACAACAGTGAGAGGCCCGCAAAAAAAACACAAAAAGGAAATATTTTTGTACCTTGTGTAAGATCTTAGCACTCACAGTGATGGAGCAGCCCCATTATCAGAGTTTTTAGAGGTTTTTTTCATTCCCAGATAGCAGTGTGCACAAGCACTGTGCTCTTTGGTTGTGCTTGTTCTGTTTTGAGGCCACGTAGGAGAGGCTGTTTATAATTGATGAGTGCTGTTTACACGAAGGGGAGGAGAAGAGGCCAATGATACCAGACTCTCCCTCCCAAATCATTTACCCTAACCTCCTGTTAGGCAGCGCCAGCTGATTTAGGAAAACACGAGAGCAAACATGCTATGCCATCCTAAAAGAAAGTCAGAAAGTTCAATTCGGAAGAGAGTTTCTATATGTTGCAACTGGCTACTCCCTTTCATACTCTGCTATTGTTGCGACTGTCGTGTAATGTGGATCGTGTATGTTAGCAGTGAATTGTGTTGTGAGGTTTTCATATTTTATTTTTTGCAATTTTCTCTTTTATTTATGATATACTTCTGTTTTATATCTTATTAGCCTCTTTTTTTTAAAAACAAAGATGTCTTTGTGTTAAATGCAATGGTTTTTGAAGATGAGGTGTGAAAGAAAGAGGAATCTATGTCTAAGCCAGTGAACAATTCTGAAAAGGTTGGCGATGAACAATTACAATTTTCTGAATCATTTCAGAAATATAACAAGAACACAGACACCAAAAAAGCCTGCTGTTACAATGAAAGTTTCTTATTCTTGGGCTTTTCCTGGGCAAAAAACCAGGTTTCCTATTCCACTGTATGGCAAATAAACTAAAAATGCAGGAATGGCTCCAGCAAAATTGAAAATACGCTTCATTACAAGGTACAGCCTTTAGACACTTTAAAGGTGCTGATTATTTTAAACAGATATTAGAATCACAAAACTGAAGTTTTCATTTAAAAAAGTCACATTAGTGAAAGCACTCAGGAAGCAAGTTGTTTAGTAACCAAACTTATTGCCCTGAGAAGGGAAAGTCACACAGTTGGTGAGAACCTAATAATGTCAGTATGTAAAATGAAAGTGATTAAAATGCTACAACAAGATGAAGTAGGAGGATTTGGAAAGGTTCCACTCTCAAACAGTATAATACACATGTTAATATCATACCACAGCATGCTGAAGAAGTTTTGTGTAATAATCTGAAAAACAACAGCTTCTTTACCAGGTTGGCAAGTCTTGAGATTTCCCCAGTAAATGTCATGCTATAGCATTTGTAAGATTTGTGAATGGTGGTGAGATTCAAGAATTTTTTTTATCTACTGCAAAGAGCAGACTGAAGCAAAGGCCAAGACGTTTGTAATGTTTTCCCTCTTATCTGCAAACAAAGAGTTTGTTTTGGAGGAAATGTGTTGACATTTGTGCTGATGGGGCCCCAAAAATGCTTGGTTCCACGAGAGCTTTTATATCTCTTTAAATGAAAGAAAATCCTGAGGTAGTCACAACAATGCTTTCTTCCTTGAGAAATGCTGGTGACAAAAGTACTTGAAGGTGAAATTTTCAAAAAGTTTTGAACGATGCTACAAAAATACTTTATTAAACAAAGACCAGTTTTACTTGAGACTTGTTTTAAAAATGGATGTACAAATGGGTGTCAAAGAGCACATAAACTTGCTACACACAGAAATCCAGTGGGTTAACAGAGGAGCAGTGCTCAACAAGGTGTTTCAGCAGAGAGGTGAATTGAAGGATGCGCTCAAGAAAATAGTAGACTTGATTCAGTGGAGAATTTCAAGATAAACTATTGCTGCCCAAACTGGTCTGCTTAGCAGATGTCTTCCCACACAAGGACCAGTCTAACAGGCCTTTGTGAGGTCTTGCAGAAAGTGCTCTAAAAGGTAACAGAATCTTTTTAAAAAATGATCTGCAAAAGGAAATTGAAGTGGTTCTACTCCTGCTTGGACTTGAGTACGTAAAAGGGAATCAGTAAGCCTCAGGAGTTGTTGAAAACCACCTGCAAGACCTATAGGAAAGAACTGAACAGGGTTTGCCTTCTCTTTTGAATACAAGGGTATGAATAAATGAAGGACCCTTTTTCTGAATCTTCTGCTCAGGCTGAGATCTCAGCTCAGTCAACAGGAAGAATTTTGTGAGCTGCCATCTGCTCATAGACTAAAGGTGAAATTTGCTAGTCTGCCCCTACACAAGTTCTGGGATTCTGTTGAAGTGTGTTTGACATTCACAGGAATGAAACGAATCTTTTGCTGTAGTTTTCAACATCTTACATATGTGAACAGGCATTTTCTTGCTTAACAAGCATCACGAGCAAGGAGAGAAGTGACCTTATTTCAGTTTTCTGTGCTTAAGTTCTACCTAGAATCAGATATCTGTGGAAAAAAAGAAAAGACAGGTTGCATAGTAAAAAGGTAAATTTCATTTTAAAATAATACTTTTTATACATATAGTGACCTATTAAGAAATCAAGAAACCAACTTGTATGCATAATAATTTAGTTAGCTGCTACAATTTTATTTGAAACTGATCATGTTACTCAGTAAGAAAATGTTTTTTCAAAGTCTTATGTGAATTATGTCTTAGGTTATATTTCTATTGATATTGCCTTGCCTTTGTTTGTTGTTGTAGTTTTACTACTTAACATGTAAATAAAATTTCATGTTGTAAATAAAACTGATTAAAATAAATTCCAGCCTATATTTAAATAAAACCTATCAAGTCTATGTGTAGAAAAATATAAATCCTATTTTGGCTTAAGTGTGCTATTTAATTTATGTTATATATATAATATAATATTTGTATTGTATATATTATTATTGTATTAATATATTATTATTATTATTTTTCCATGAGTTTTTAAGAATTAATTAATTAATTTTATTTTTGGCTGCATTGAGTCTTTGTTGCTGCATGTGGGCTTTGTCTAGTTGCGGCGAACGGGTGCTACTTCTCGTTGTGGCGCAAGGGCTTCTCCTTGCTGTGGCTTCTCTATGTGCATGGGCTTCAGTAGTTGTGGCACATGGGCTCAGTAGTTGTGGCTTGCGGGCTCTAGAGTGCAGGCTCAGTAGTTGTGGCGCACGGGCACAGTTATTTGCTCCACGGCATGTGGGATCTTCCTGCACCAGGGCTTGAACCCGTGTCCCCTGCATTGGCAGGCAGATTCTCAACCACTGCACTACCAGGGAAACCCCGTGAGTTTTTAAAATTTATGAAAAGAAAAAGTAGTTTCAAGAAAGTGAGCCAAGCTTAATTACATTTTTTTTCTATAAAAGTTGGCTGAAAATTTATTTTTTAGTTCTAAATAGGGGAAAAAATTGTCTACCACATACTACATACCACATATCCTGTACCGTATCACTACCATATATTACATCATCAAAATTTTATAGAGTAGGAATTTGTGACAATACTTTAAGGCCTACTTGGATAAGTTTTAAAAACAAGGAATTCACGTAGGAAATTAAGAGGAAAAAAAAAAGAAATTGAAACTAAAGTTTTCTTTCATGGCACTACTGCTATATGTATCATGGGAAGGAATAATCATACAAAGAGATAAATCTAACACATTGGCTGAAATTGTATTTATTTTCTATTGTGGTGTAACACATGACTACAACCTTAGTGGTTTAACAATCATCTATTTATAAGCTCATAGTTCTTTAAGTCAGAAGCCTACTATGGTGGGGCTGGATTTTCTGCTCAGGGTCTTACAAGGCCAAAATTAAGGTGTCTGCAAGACTGTTGCCTGTAAGTTCTGGAGAATAATCCTCTTCTAGATTCTTTTTTTTTTTTTTTTTGCGGTACGCGGGCCTCTCACTGTTGTGGCCTCTTCCGTTGCGGAGCACAGGCTCCGGACGCACAGGCTCAGCGGCCATGGCTTACGGGCCCAGCCACTCCGTGGCATGTGGGATCTTCCTGGACCGGGGCACGAACCCGTATCCCCTGCATCGGCAGGCGGACTCTCAACCACTGCACCACCAGGGAAGCCCTAGATTCATTCTTGTTGGCAGAATTCATTTCTGTGAGGCTGCATGTCTGAGGTTTTCATTTCTTGCCAGCTGCTACCCCATCAGCACCTAGAGACAGATCTCCAGTTCTTGCATGTGGCCCTCCCATCTCCAAAGTCAGCAACAGTGCATTGACTCCCCCATGTGCTTTGAAGATCTAACTCCCTCTTCTCATATCTGGAGAAAACTCTTTACTTTTAAAGGGTTCACCTGATTGGGCCAGACCCACCCAGATAGTCTCCATATTTATTTATTTATATTTAGGCCTCACCATGTGGCATGTGGGATCTTAGTTCTCCAAACAGGGATCGAACCCATGCCCCCTGCAGTGGAAGCGTGGAGACTTAATCACTGGACCACCAGGGAAGTCCAAAGATTGATTTATTTTATTTTTATTTATTTATTTATTGGGGATCTTAGTTCCCCAAACAGGGATTGAACCCGGGCCCTGGGCAGTGAAACTGTGGAGTCTTAACTTCTGGGCCACCAGGGAATTCCCAGCCTCCATATTTTAAATTCAAGTGACTTGACACTTTAATTAATCCCATCTGCAAAATTCTTTCATACCAATAGGTCGATTAGTATTTGATTGAATAGTCACAGGATGGGAATCTAAAATGTTATATGTGGAATAATAGGTATGAAATTTATGCTTTTAATGTGAATTATTTGAAATCTGGGTTAAAATGAGGTCATATTGGTATAGGGTAGACTTATAATATCGTATGACTGATGTCCTTATAAAAGTGAAGTTCGGACACACAGACACACAGGAAAGATGCTAATGTGAGCACCAAGGATTTTAGGTCATCACCAGAAGCAAAGAGAGAGGCATGGACCAGATGCTCCCGCAGAGCCCTCGGAAAGAATGAACCCCATTGACACCTTGATTTTGAACTTCTGGCTTTCAGAACTGTGAAAGAATATATTTCTGTTCTTTTAAACCACACAGTTTTTGATATTTTTGTTACAGCAGCTCTAGGAAACTGATACAAATTCAAAATAATCCCACACTTTTTATGATGGGCTTTATGATCTGACCCTACCTTATCTTATTTTGGTTTTCAAATAAACCCAGCCATTTTTCACCTGAAGGCTTCTGATACTCTGTTTTCTCTGCCTAGAAAGTTATTTTTCTCACACTCCAAATGGCTAGCTTTTATTCATGGATTTTATCAATTACTTACTATAATATTAATCTTATTTCAAAGTAATTAAATATCAGGTCCCATGCTAGGATGGAGACTATTTTAGTTCATGCCAAAGGTCTATTGTTGAAAATTTTACTAAAAACAGGTTTTTATTAGAAGTATAAAGAACATGGAATGATTTAGAGGAAAGCTAAATCTTGAAGGGTAAATGTAATTTGGCTTGAGAGCACTTCCTATTTTATTTTGTGCTCTAATAAATAAACTTTCTACCCATTCAAGTACAATGTCTTTGAGGAAAGAACCATTTTTCATTCCCTAGTATGTAGCACATGTATGATATACATGCCATATCTTCAGTATGTGTTATATTCCCATATATGATTTTTAAAATTGAAAATTACTAAGTGAATAAATTAATAAGTGATACTGCCTTCTATATATGCATGTTTCTCCTTGTCATTGAGAAATAACATTATTTTAAATAATTATATTAATTGTGAATAAATATTAATTTGAATGATATGATTATTTTCATTAAAAACACATAAAAATACCTCAGTTACATGACCAAAAATCTTTATTAAAATGTGTATTTAATAAACAAGAACATGTTTAAATGTCTTTAATTATTAAATGCAAATATTCATTTATTTCTGGGCTTAAGAAACATAGGTGATATATTAAATGTTCTATTAATAACTTTGTCAAGTATTACAAATAGTATTCAAATATTCAAACTATCAATCCATGCTACAAATGTAAAAATATAAAACATGAAAATAAGCTACAATTGGCATAGTGATTTCTGCTTCATGTTTCTTTCTTGTGGATTTAGAATGAAATTTGATAATATTTGGAACACTGGCAAAGTTTCCAACAGATCACTTGTAATTGAATGATTCTGTATATTTAAAAAATTATTTTCCTATTATTGCAATTTTATATCACTTGAACTTGCTAAACTTTCTCTAGATATCTGCACTTACCAGCAATGTTTTTGCAAATTGTTGTCATATCTTTGAACAGATCCATCTTTGCTAACTGATGGAATACTAGGTTCTGAAATTTCCAATTATCATATAAAACGTGAAGCTCATCTTAACGTCTTCTGAGACATATAGTAGTTTGGCAGCCAGTCAGTGTCCTGTATATTGATAAATTGACTAAGGACAAATTGACAAATTGATTTGAGATATTTTTAGTAAAGATACATTTGGCAAGCTTTAAAGTACCTTGAAGTACCTAGAATCGTCAAAAGAAAATTAGAAAAAGAAAACAAGTTTGGAGGCTTTATACTATCTGATTCAAGACTTTGTTAAAAATCTATAGCAATCAAAATGATATGATACTGACTTGAGAATAGAAAAAAAATTAATAAAACAAGTAGAAAATTTGTAAAGAAACCCACACATATGTGATCAAGGGATTTTCAACAAAGGTGCCAAGGTACGTGATGATGGAAAGAAATTCTTTTCAATAAACTGTGCTAGAAAAATGAATATACCAATAGGGAAAATAAAGGAAAAAGACACTGATTCCTGTCTTACACTGCAAATGAAATTTATTTTGAGATTGATCGAGATTAATCATATATGGAAACAAAAAAGTAAGAACCATTAAAACCTGGGAGAATATCAAATGGTTCAACATCTTTGTGTTTTGGAGGAAGTATTTCCTAGATTGGGACACAAAAAACATGAAGCATAAAAGGAAATGTCAAGTTTCTGTCAAGTTTCTGTCCAATATATTAAAAGAAATCTCAGTGTCTTTCACTCACTAAAATTAAATATTATTGCCAATCTTGATATAATCTTTGGGGAATACTGTGTTTACTTTCAGCATTATTTTCAATTAACCATGATACCTTAATTCAGTTTCAATCTGTTTACTGTCTGGATCAACTCAATTTGTTGGAGTAAACAACAAATTAGAGACAGCTATGTGATATATTTTGCATGGATTTTCACATCTTCTTCTACTCAAAAGAGCTTTTCCTATTGACTTCCATAGGAATTCACATTCCTAAACTTTGTCTAAAGTTTGTATTATTAATGTACTATACATAAATTAAATTAAAAGCTAAAGAATTGTTCTGGGAGAATCTGGATCACTTCACTTGAGAAAAGTTAAAGGAACCTGTATAGGGAAGGAACCATGGGAATACCACAGGTAGTTAATGTGAGAAGAGGTAAACTTCCTACTTTTATCTGTATTTGAGATTGTTTGTTCGTTTGTTTCTACTTTGTTATTTTTTATTGATGTATTTGAGAAGGATTATTTGAGTTTGGGTTTAGCAAGATGAGTTTATTTTGTCATTACAAAATTAAAGAGACTCTGGATGAAATAAAGAAGAATGTAATAGAAGTTTGGGATGGGAACTAGGTGCCCTTTGGGGCCAAGGAAAAAACAAAACAAATTTAAAAAGGGAATCAGACTGAAGGAAAAAAATATCTAAAGAGCTGGAGGATGAGGTAAACTGGAGAAACACACACTCTCCCCTAGATAGAAATGATTGTTTACCTTGTTTTTGAGCATGCCAAAAGAACTTAGAAATCCACACTTCTGGCTGAATAAATTTGATTTTTGAAAATTAACTCAATTTTTAAAAATTCTGAATGATCTAAAGAAAATATTCCTTGATACGTGATCACCTGGCAACATTAGATCTGAATGAAGGCAAAAGAGCACAAAGCATTATTTATGTTGAATAAATAACACAGTTGTGTGTATTGCAGGTTTTTCAGATGTTTACAGAAGCTATTGGATTTAATCAAAAACAAATTTATTAAATGTATTATTGAATGCATAAGAGCTCTTGTCAATGAGTGTCAATCAACTTCCATTAAGTGTTTCTTTTTTTAATGTAAAAGAAGGGAGGCTTTTTCTTATATTCATAGAATTCCATTGATATATATAGCTATAGATTGATATATATATGATGTATATACATTTATATATATATATATATATATATATATATAAAATTATAAGCCTTTCGAACTGGAAACATTCATGCATTGATCTTACATCAGAGCAGATTGAGGCCTATTAAAGTTCAGAGGACCAAAGAGCTGAATGAGGTAATTTTACAGGTAATTTTACAGAGCTGGGATTAGAAACTGACTTTTCCAACACTTTAGTAAAGGCAGTTTCTTTTGTCTTACCCCGACTTTCCACTGAGTGATAGAGGAAACAGACTATAAGGTGACAAGAGACTTACGTGTAGAGTACTTGTGTCATACGGTCTGTGTATTGTCATAAGTTATTAAAGCAAAAACATACTTCCTAGTATCTATATATTATTTAGATAGGTAAGAATTCATATTTGTTTGAATTATTTGTAGCAATTTCAGGATTACTATTCATAATTAATTGCTAAAAATCGAAGAGTGATGAGAGTAGAGGAAGAATGCTTCTAGATTTGTTTTGATACTATTATTCCTATTTATTATGGGACACATACCTAACTAGTTTTCCCTTTACATAGAGAGGCCCGGAAGAGTTTTGCTTCCTTCAAGCTCAAGTTATCATATAGTTTGTATCCTGCGTAGATATTATGCACTGCATTTTACACACATAGTTTTGCAAAAATATAGAGCAACATAAATCGATGTTCCCCGAGTTTCTTAGAAAAGAGGTTTTCAAGATGAATTCCATAAAACAGAAATAGCTAGAAATGGGAATTCTTGTGTTTTCTCCACATATCATGGGAAATGATGGAAGAAGAAAGTATAAATTATCAAGGACCTGAAAGAGTGAATTCAAGTTCATAATGAGGTACTTGTCCTACCTACCGAGCATCACTATAACTATCAGAGTATTACACGAGTATCTCAAAAGGAAAAGGAAGGAGGGAAAGAAGGAAGGAAATTAAAATAAATAGACCCCTTAAATTCTCCAGTATGACTCAGTCCCTTCTCCATCTCTCCATGCAGAGAGACATGGTAGTATACATATCTTCCCAACGTTTGCTGTTTTTACCTCTTCTTATAACTTGAAGTAATAAAAATGGGGAATCTGTATTATATGCACGGGGAACTTGCTCATACATGTTTACAATATTGGCCCTCGTTTCTTTTTTTATCATCAGTGGGAGAAATGGCACGGGCTTTAGGTACGCAGTCAGAAGGCGTGTGCTCGGCTCACTTTCCAGTGTTTCTCAATAGTCTCTATTTATTTATTTTTTTAATTTATTTATTTTATTTATTTATTTTTGGCTGCACTAGGTCTTTCTTGCTGCGCGCAGGCTTTCTCTAGTTGCCGCGAGCAGGGGATTCTCTTGTTGCGGAGCATGGGCTCTAGGCGCGCAGGCTTCAGTAGTTGTGGCACGCAGGCTTCCGTAGTTGTGGCTCACGGGCTCTAGAGCGCAGTCTCAGTAGTTGTGGTGCACGGGCTTAGCTGCTCCACGGCATGTGGGATCTTCCCCGACCAGGGCTCGAACTCATGTCCCCTGCCTTGGCAGGCGGATTCTTAACCACTGTGCCACCAGGGAAGCCCTCAACAGGCTCTATTGACCTTTGGGGCTGCACAAGGCTATCTTATGCAATATTGTAATGATCAATCAAGAACATTTAACCAGTATTAAGATAAAAAATACCACTACACATTTACAAAGCATCTAATTAAGAAATACTGCTTTGGGCTTCCCTGGTGGCGCAGTGGTTGAGAGTCCTCCTGCCGATGCAGGGGACACGGGTTCATGCCCCGGTCCGGGAAGATCCCACATGCCGCGGAGCGGCTGGACCCGTGAGCCGTGGCCGCTGAGCCTGTGCGTCCGGAGCCTGTGCTCCGCAACGGGAGAGGCCACAACAGTGAGAGGCCTGCGTACTGAAAAAAAAAAAAAAAAAAAGAAGTACTGCTTTGATAATATTACTCTAAAAAAGCCAGAAATTTACCCCAATCCATTTTCCATTGTTTATTCATCATGTGTCTTTTACTTTCAATATTTAAACAATTTTACAAAGTTATTTTTAACATCGTCTACCTTGAGTTTTAACCATTTTATGCATTTGTTACTCTCTGTTGAAAGTAGCACTTTCTTATGCTTATCCTAACTATACATGTTCAACAACTACAGCGATTTAACTAGCATTTATTTTCCTCTTTGCCATTACGAAGTGATTTCACCTCATTTTCTCATTTAAGCTTCATTATAACCTGTGAGATAGAGGTTTTTTTATCTCTATTTAATAGATAAAAATGTGCTTCTAAGTTTCAGTTAATTGACAAGATCTCACAAGTATTAATGCAGAAGCTAAACTGGGAAACAAATCCTCCTCTTTAGTGGAGCTTTGCACTGCAAGTGTTACACCCATTCAGAATATTTTAATAGCATAACATTTAGTTGTCAATTTGTATAAAATTTACATTTTATTGTCTACTTAACTGTTGAATTGTTAAACACTGCTGCCATAATCTAAAATACAGGCCCTATAATATCACTATTTATCATCCTAAATACTTTAGACAAGTCACTTCAACTTTCACTTTCACTTTCTTCCCTTGATAAATAAAGAATTTGGGCTTACTCCAAAAGGTGGTAAAGGAGACTCACATCTAAACATATGCAGGCTAAACATATTCAGACACTGCTAAATACTGGTATTATCTCATGCCTTTCAATTAAGAACCTACAGATAATGCAGGGGAAGCAAATGAAACTACATGATGTCTATTACTCTACTTCCAAAAAGCTACTCTTTAAATTAATCAGTTAACGTTTTCTATGGCAAGCATTAGTCTAACAGAAGCAGTTCTCTGTGTGCAATGTGAAGAAGGCAGCAAGAAATTTCCCATTCTAGAGGGAATGATTTCTCAGCACCTCCCAAGGCAGATTGCTATAATGCCACTTTGTAATGTTGGTGTGACAAACTCTGAATTCCCACAATGCCTAATCTATACCAATTAAAATGTAAAGATAAACATAACAGGTATTTCCTTCGGCCACGAACCTAGAGGTACAATTATGGTACAGCTTAATAGTATAGCAATTATTCTGTGCCTCAATCACCCAAATTCTTTCTTTCAGCATTGAAAAATGGAAGGAGCCACTATTAAGGCTAATTTCGACTAGGTTCTGCCCCCCCCTTACTCCCCATAACCCCTAAAGTTATTTCTATTTCCAAGTAGCTGCATTGATTCTTGATTGATTTTGCTGATGTCACTCAGAGGATTGACATACTTCCCAGAAAATTGTGCAAAGAATCTGTGCCTCCATTGCTAATTGCATTACTACCACGTCTGTATTCAAGGAGGGCCTCTTTCAACTCTGCCCAGGGACCGTGGCACCAGGAAAGAGCCATGATAAGCCAGTACAAGCATTTGCCCTAGGCTAAACCCGGGAGCCTTACTACCACAGGACTATTCCTTTGCCAGTGTTCCTATCAGTCACTGAAACCATGACTCACTGACTTTGTGTTATCCAGGCCTTTTCATGGCAAAGCTTCCTTTTGAAACCATTACCATTTTTCTGTACTAGACACTAATGTGATTTACAATTTCTTTTTCCTTCTTTGCTTTTTCTCCCCCCTCCATTCTGTTTACAGACATCAGAATATAGGTACAATACAGGGTCAAAATTTTTGCTTCCTATGTTAGAGTATTTATTTCTGACTTACAGTTGATGTATAATAATATATAAATGATAGGTGTATAATATAGTGATTCATAATTTTTAAAGGTTATACTCCATTTGTAGTTATTATAAAATATTTGCTATATTCCTCATGTACATTATATGTTTGTAGCATATTTTATACTTAATAGTTTGCATCTCTTATTCCCTTACCCATATATTGCCCCTCCCACCTTGGAGTTTATTTTTTAAAATATCGATGAATTGCTTTGTCTAAGCGTTAACCTCTGAGCAACTTCTGAGGACTTATCCCATCCCATTTATTTTTGTCAAAGAGAAAGATAGTTTTTTGGATTACCTTATATTTTATTTTATTATTATTTTTTTTTTTGGTACGCGGGCCTCTCTCTGTTGTGGCCTCTCCCGTTGCGGAGCACAGGCTCCAGACATGCAGGCCCAGCGGCCATGGCTCACGGGCCTAGCTGCTCCGCAGCATGTAGGATCTTCCCAGACTGGGGCATGAACCTGTGTCCCCTGCATCGGGAGGCAGACCCTCAACCACTGCGCCACCAGGGAAGCCCCTTATATTTTATTTTTAAAGTTGTATATGTATGCATGTGTGTGTGTCTTTGGGTAATGTATTCCATGAAAAATATTTTTTAGGGTAATTAACAGTAAACTTTAAAACAGGATTTCAAACTATATTCAGTTCTATTAAAATTAGTTTTTTCTTTCTTTGAAAAATGTAGAAAATAAAATTGATCTTTACATTTACTACTAGTGTTTACATGTGTACATGTGCTTTTACAGACAACCTAATACTCTTACCTGGAAGTGGGAGGACCAGTACAAGGGACACAGACCGTGTTTTTCCTTCTGACTTTGCAGTGTAGCAGTGGAGAAAATGAACGGGTTAAAATGATTTGAGATTAATATCGACAGCATACACACACATGACAAACTTTCTGCAGGAGGGTAGACAGGTGAAACTAGGGCGTTGAGGGTGGCTGTGAAGTCACCTGCAAAGAAAGGCATGCAGGCCAGCAAGGAAGAAGTCAATTTCACGTAGAGGAAAGTATTTGAATTTGGTTGAAGCCAGGAAAATACTTGCTTTAATATTTTCCTCAACCAGTAATTAGAGGACAGGATAAGGCAGTGAGTTTAGGAAAAAGAGATGAAAAGGGCCTTTGTAAGTTTAGATGAAAGCAATGGGCACTAAAATACAGAGAGGGAGACTTTTGAGTAAATGAATATATTGAAAGAGTTTTTTGAGAAAAAAAATAGTTAAACCTTATCTGTGTGTAAGGTGCATTGAGTATGAATTCACTAGTGTCTGGAAAGAGCAAGAAAACGATTGCAGGAAATGAAGTGTGATGATGAGAGCTCTGGAAATGGAGAGAGAGTGTGGATATAAAACTTTTCAGAGAAGTAAATAGCAAAACTTAAGAGATACGAAATGGAGATAGTTTTAGGGGAACACTGAGTCTACGAATTGAAAGCAAAATGTTGTGCATATGTGCATATATTTCCATATATTTCTGTGGGATAAAGATCAATGGATTTTTATCAGGCTCTCAAAGGGATTCATGTCTTTATTATTTGAATATAAAGAGCAGTGAAGGAGCAGATGTCAAAGAAGGAAACACTGGAGAAAGCTGGTAACCTTGAAAGTGATGGTAAAATATGGGAAAGTGTGAATTAGGGGTGAAGTTAATTGAGTTTATCTTTAACATGTACATTTCATTAAATCCTTTGGCAAACTGAAACTAACAAAAGGAAAAGAAAGGGGGGCAATTCTGAGAATATGTGAAAATTTTGTAATATAATAGCTAAATTATTTTAACTGTTATTGCATACTGAAACCTTCAATATTTCAAGTTAATCATATTCACAGAAGCACCATAAGTATCATTTTTTCCATCATAAGCTGTTTAAATGACCTTTTTGAACAAGGCATTGTATATGGGATTTATTTTTGCAAATACACAGCATTTGAGTAACTAGTAATCAAATTTTGGTGTAAGTGGGGAGATAATGGAGTAGGGAAAATTGAACCTAGGACAGTTAAGCAAATTGTAATTGTCAGGGATGAGGTGGTAACTGACCATTTCAAGAGGGATTCAGAAGCTGACCACTCTTTGGTTGATTCACCAAATTATAGATTCAGAAAAAATAATTTATCACTTTAATCACTTCAGATTCAAAGGCCCTAATTACAAAACATGAATGATAATTAATTGCTGTACCTAAAATATACCTGGCATGATAATTGAAAATACTTTCCTAAAGTGGGTAAATGTGTGAAACTTGTTTAAGAGATCAATTTATAGGCCCAAAGGAATTAGGTGGATGTGTTAGAATTCTAAGATTTCCCCAAAGACCTCCTGCTCTTTCTGGTGTCTATGTCCTGAATAATCTCCTAGCTGAATATGATGGGTTTTTCTCCCAGGAGTAGGCTATGTTCTATGCCACAGTTGACTTAGAGAGATTTCTCTTGGTAGGCCTGATCTGATCATATCAGCTTTTAAAAGGAGAGTTTTTCTCGGATGGTTGCAGAAGAGCAACTCAGAGGTTTGAAGCATGAAGCATGATTCATTGAGCTGTTGCTGGCTTGCAGTTGGAAGGGACCATGAGAAAAGGAACTTAGAGTTGCCTCTAGAAGCTTAGAATGACCTCCAGCCTGCAGTCAGCAAGAAAACGGGATTTGCATTGTATAACCGCAAAGAAAAGAATTCTGTCAACATACAGGAATGATTTGTGAGCAGATTTTTCCCAGGAGACTCCAAAGGAAAAGTCAGCCTGGCCAACACTTGATTTTGATTTCAGTCATGTGTTATTCTAAGCAGAATGGCAAACTAGACTTCCAACTACAGAAGAGTGAGGGGTTAAAAACCAAGGCTACAGTCCCAAAATGGAATCGCTTATGTTAAACCCTCCATCACCAAACTGAGATTTAACTTAATTACAGTTTCAGCTTTCCCAGAAATGGAATCTTAAAACAGTCAGTCAGGAATTGCCTGATCAGCACTTGTTAGATAATCTGCCTGATAGACTCTTGCCATTAAAGAAGAGTAACCTTGCAATAACCAACCCACTTTTTTTGCCTCGTTCCTTGTTCCCTCTTCCTTTTGCTTATAAAAGTCTTTCACTTCGTATAACTCCTCAGAGCTCTTTTCTGTCTGGTAGCTTGGATGCTCCCTGATTGGAATTGATTTTTGCTCAAACTCTTAAAAATTTTAATATGCCTTAGTATATCTTTTAACAGAGACAGTAAATAGGTGTTGATTTAGGCTACAAAATTGCTGGTGAGAAAGTAGACAAAGAATCAGAATAAACAGTTTCTGTTCTTTAAATGTTAACGTTGTTTCATTCAGTGAATATTTGCAGATTTAAGTGACAAACGTCAACTTCCCACCAATCCCCATCTTTTGGAAAGCAGCACAAGTTTTGTTTGGGAAACTATCTTTCCTTACCATTTAAAGGTACTTTAATTTGCAAGCAATTGATCAAACCCAAGCTCTAGGGTTGGAGGCATAATGAACGTAAATGGTATTAATCTTGTCCAGTGCAATTATTTCAGATTCTTGCACACGTCCTGGGTGAATCTCAGGGCAATCATCAGGACTTTTCCTGAAAGTCTTTGAAAACAAAGACTTTTTAGCTGTACAAAAACACAGAAACGTATTGCCTTAGTGGTGGCTCATAACCTTTTTAATAATAGGAGGAAAGATCTGTCCAGTGGAAGTGAAACCATGGAACTCAGATTGGCACTTGAACCCATGGTCCTTTAATTGATATCACACACCTGGTCTCAGGACTTAATGAAACAAGTTCTTGATGTCTTGTCCCAGAAAGAATTCAGTGAGAGACAAAGTGACAGGTCAGAAGTGGATTTACTTAGAGAGAAACACACTCCACAGACAGAGAGTGGGCCATCTCAGAAGGCGAGAGGCCCCGAAACATGGCGTGGCTAGTTTTTATGGGCTGCGTAATTTCATAGGCTAATGGGTGGGAGGATTGTTCCAACTATTTCGAGGAAGGGGTGGAGATTTCCAGGAATTGGGCCGCTGCCCACTTTTTGACCTTTGATGGTCGGCCTCGGAACTGTCATGGCACTGATGGGTGTGTCACTTAGCATGCTAGTGTATTACAGCGAATGTATAATGAGGCTCAAGGTCCACTGGAAGTCAGATCTTCCACCATCTTGGATCTAGTTGGTTCTAACCAGTATTTGTCATGTCCTATGGCTATGTCATTCTTTTAAAGGTTGTGCCCTGCCCCCGTCCCTCCTTTTTCAGAAGTAAACCCAGGAAGTAGGGGAAGTAAATGGAGGTTAAGTAAAACTTTTTGAATCACGGACAAACCCTTGCCAAGAACACTGCTAGGCAATTACTTTAGCCCATAATTCCCTTTATTAAGTCCACTTGGCTCTCCTCTCTGCTATTTACAACTCAAATCCTCCTACAATAGTCAATGACCTTCACTCTGACACTCTTTCTATCTAACTTACAATGCATACTCCCCAGAATTTTCCCTAAAGCAACACTGAGTTTTTCCTGTTCGTTTCCTCTTTCTTGATTTCAATCACCAAATGCTTCTGTCTTTCAGCATTACCTTAAAACTGTGAGTATGAGTTCATTTTATAGAAAGAGCATTTTAGATTGATTTCTTCCTGATGAATCAAGAAGAGACATTTCATCATCAATATATTTTAAAAGTGTGTCTTAGAATGGACACTAGAAAGATCCCCACAGGTGACAATTTCTTTCACTTATTTTCACTGTTGTAATCCCAGACAGAAAATGTTTTATTACAAAGCAAATAATCTGCAAAATCTCAGCTTGAATTGTGGACCATTGTCTCCTAGGCTATACTGCAAGTACTGTTAGTTTGAAAAGTACAAAACGATCTAAGTGCACAAACAGTTATATAGTCGTTTGAAGTTGCAGTGTATCCCTTTACTATCAATTGGGAGTGAAGATCCCAATCTCCAAATAAACATAACTTATTCCTATATTCTGATTTATTGTTTTTCATGCAGCTATTTTTTTCTTTTAAACTTATCTTGCTATTTCTTTTTTCCTCTGGTTTTAGATCATGCCAAAGAGAATGGCAAAACCTCTGCTCCTCACTGAAACCTAGAAGATAAACTCCCACAAAGCAATAAGCTTTAAAATATACAGAATATACTTATTCCAGCAAAGATACATGGGAAAGTCAGTCGACTTGTAATTGACAGATTTAATGGCCATGAATTTGAGAAAGGGAGGTCTGAGCAGGCTGCGTATTATTTGCTTATCTACATCTAGAACATTGTATTGCATTTGTTTTTCTGAATTTGCAGCAAAGTTAAACAGGAAGGATTTTCCTATTCACCATATACACCTGAGCTATGAACCACAGTAAATCCCCTACATACGAATGAGTTCTGTTCCGAGAGCGCGTTCGTAAGTCCAGTTTGTTCGTGTAAGTCCAACAAAGTTAGCCTAGGTACGGTACCCAACTAACACAATCAGCTATATGGTACTGTACTGTAATAGGTTTATAATACTTCTTATACAAGTAATACATAAAAAGCAAACACAAGAATAAACATTTTTAATCTTACAATACAATACTTTGAAAAGTACAGTACAGTACCAGCTACATCACCACTGCTTTTACGCTTGCTTCCAGACATCCTGGGCTTGAAATAAAGATACTGTACTACTGTGCTCTATACAGTACTGTACACAGTACAGTTTTTGTACACAAAAGCCCAGCCACTTGTAGAGGATGCATGCACGTGGCGATGTACACCAGACACATGAACTAAGTTACATGATTGGACATGCAAACACACACTCACACCTTTGAAAGTTTGCGACTTGAAAGTTCGTATGTAGGAGACTCACTGTATAGTCAAATGAAAACTTATCTCTATTATTTATGATTCTGAGTGAAAATGATAAATCAACTGCATGCACCCTTTGCAATATTATTTATAAAATTAACTGGAATCCATGAAAACCTGCGTGTGTTTGAACCAAATAAAATAAAGTTGGAAAGGGTAGTTTTACCTTTGCCTCTATCACAAATGTATCCTAGTACTCTATGAGACACTGGATGAAAGATCTAGGATTGAGATGAGAAGGATATATGCCCCAGAAGCTTAGATCACCTCTTGAGGTATGGCTTGCTTATCTGTCAAAGACCCTGGGTAGTATACTGCACCGTGAAACTCATTTGTGAGTTGCAGAAGCACTTTCACCTAACAGACAAGTTTTGAAAACGTAAATTGCTCCTATAGATACACTCTCCACTAACCCCTGAAGAAGCCTTTAGCCATTTATGCTGATAGCAACAGACATTGCTTCATCCCGTTCCTGCTATGTATTACATTTATACTGCAAACATAAAATAGTGGGAATAAATTTTGTTTAAAAACATAAAACTTTAACAGAGTTTTTACCTTCTTCACATACCTGAAAATTCTCAGCTAAACTAACTACAAGGAAACATATTTATTGATATTTACTGCATATAGGATTTAGTACATTTTTGTGATTACTAAAAATTAGTAGTACTGATCAGCATAAGTCCGCACATGTTCTGGTAGTTTCTGTACTGAACATATGGTTAAGGCTGTTCTCTGCTCACTGGTTTTTGTGTGCATAGTTCAGCATATATCTGGAAAAAATATTGCCAAAGACAGAAAACCAAATTATCTTAATTATTTTTACGTTCTACTGGTAAATCCAAAGCCATGTAATGTGGTTATCTTTTTCCTGGATTTGTTATGTTAATCCCTTTAATTAAACCTTAAAGCCACAATATGCTGGTATTTAAAAAGCGGCTGACTGAAATCAAAGCCAAAGAATTTGCAGAGAACAGATGATACTATTCCCCCCAGACCAGTCTCAACATCCAAACCTCAGCTTTAAGAGGCCAAGGCAACTGAAGTGGTTATAGGCCCCTTGTCTAGGAGCTCAATGATGCCAGGCTTTGACTGGCCCCCTGGGAGATCTTTCCGTTTAACAATGCTTCCCACTGACCCTGGGAGGCAAAGACCAGCAGGGTTGGGTTGCTATTCTCTATGACACACTGGGATACTTGGACAAGGATATAATCTTATTTTTAGCTAATGTGTATATCGATTTTTTAAAATTGAAATATAGTTGATGTCCAATATTATGTTAGTTTCAGGTATACTACATAATGATTTAACGTTTGCATGTGCTGTGAAATGATCACCATAAGCCTAGTAACCATCTCTCTCACACAAAGTTATTACATTATTATTGACAGTATTCTTTATGCTATTTCTATATCTATGCATATAAACATATATATACTCATGACAATATATAACTGAAGGTTTCTACCTCTTTTTTTTTTTTTTTTAATTTATTTATTTATTTTTGGCTGTGTTGGGTCTTCGTTTCTGCGAGAGGGCTCTCTCCAGTTGCGGAGGGCTGGGGCCACTCCTCATCGTGGTGCGCGGGCCTCTCACCGTCACGGCCTCTCCCATTGCGGAGCACAGGCTCCAGAGCGCAGGCTCAGCAGTTGTGGCTCACGGGCTTAGTTGCTCCGCGGCCTGTGGGATCCTCCCAGACCAGGGCTCGAACCCGTGTCCCCTGCACTGGCAGGCAGACTCTCAACCACTGCGCCACCAGGGAAGCCCCGGTTTCTACCTCTTAATCTCTGTCACCTATTTTGCCTACCCTCCTCAAACCCCCTCTCTCTGGCAAATAACAGTTTGTTCTATCTATGAACCTGCTTTCCTTTGGTTTTGTTTGTTTTGTTTCTTAGATTTAACATATAAGTGAGATCATATGGTATTTGTCTTTGTATAATTTCACTTAGCATAATACCCTCTAGATCCATTCACACTGTCACAAAATGGCAAGATTTCATTTTTCTAATGGCTGAGTAAAATTCCATTTTGTGTGTGTATATACATATGTGTATATATATATGTGTGTGTGTATATACGTATACATGTGTATGTACGTATACACATGACATCTTCTTTATCCATTTGTCTGTCGATGGACACTGAGGTTCCTTCTGTATCTTGGCTATTGTAAATAATGCTACAATAAACGTTGGAAAGCATATATCTTATCCAATGAGTGTTTTTGGTTTTTTTTGATAAATACTGAGAAGTAGAATTGCTAGATCATATGGTAGTTCTATTTTTAATTTTTTGAGGAAACTTCATACTGTTTTCCATAGAGGTTGCGCCAATTATATTCCCACCAACAGTGCAAGAGAGTGCTCCCTTTTCTCCACATCCTCATCAACACTTATTTGTCATCTTTTTGATGATAGCCATTCTGACAGGTGTGAGGTGGTATCTCACTGAAATTTGATTTGCATTTCCTTGAAGATTAGTGATCAGAAAACTAAACATCTTTTCATGTGCCTGTTGACCATCTGTAGGTGTTCTTGAGAAAAATGTCTATTCAATTCCTCTCCCCATTTTTTAACTGGGTTGTTTGTTTTCATGATGTTGAGTTGTATAACTTATTTGTATATGTTGGATATTAACCTCTTATTGTTTGCAAATATATTGTTGGCCTTTTCATCAGCCAACCGAATGTTGATAGTTTCCTTTGCTGTGCAAAAGCTTTTTAGTTTGATTTAGTCCCATTGATTTGTTTTTGTTTTTGTTTCCCTTGCCCATGTAGACGTAGCCAAAATAATATTGCTAAGACTAATGTCAAAGAGCATACTGCCCATGTTTTCATTTAAGAGTTTTATGGTTTCAGGTCTTATATCTTAAGTCTTTAATCCATTTTGATGTTACAAGGTGTAAGAAAGTAGTCCAGGTTGATTCTTTTGCATGTAGTTGACTAGTTTTTCCAATGCCATTTACTAAAAAAGCTGTCTTCCCCACTGTATATTCTTGCCTCCTTTGTCATAGATTAATTGACTGTATAAGTGTGGGTTTACTTCTGGGCTCTCTGTTCTCTTCTATTGGTCTATGTGTCTGTTTTTGTGCTAGTACCATACTGTTTTAATTACTATAACTTCATAGTATAGTTTAAAATCAGGGAGTGTGATACCTTCAGCTTTGTTCTCTCTTAAGATAATTTGGCTATTTGGGGTCTTCTGTGTTTCCATACAGATTTTAGAATTATTGTTCTAGTTCTGTGAAAAATACCTCTGGTATTTTGATAGGGGTCACATTGAACCTTTAGATTGCCTCAGGTAGTATGGTCATTTTAACAGTATTAATTCTTCTAATCCATGAGCATGGTATATCTTTCCATTTGTTTATATTATCTTCAGTTTCCATCATCAATGTCTTACAGTTTTCTGAGTCCATGTATTCACCTCTTTGGTTAGATTTATTCCTAGGTATTATATTCTTTTTGATGTAATTGTGAATGGGATTATTTTCTTAGTTCTCTTCCTGATTGTTATTAGTGTATAAAAATGCAACACATTTCTGTATATTAGTTTTTTACCCTGCAATGTTACTGAATTCATATTTTACTTCTAATAGATTTTTGGTGGCATATTTAAGATTTTCTCCATATAGATTCATGTCATCTGACCTACAGTGACAATTTTACCTCTTCCTTTCCAATTGAATTCTTTTTGTTTCTTTTTATTATCTGATTGTGTGGTTAGGACTTTTAATACTATATTGAATAAAAGTGGTGAATGTGGGCATCCTTGTCTTGTTCTTGATCTGTCCCTTTCTCTCTTCTCCTTCTCATACCCCTATAATGTGAATGTTAGTATGCTTGCTGTTCCGGAAGTCTCTTAAACCAACCACATTTTAAAAATTTTTTTATCTTTTCTGTTGAGTTTGAGTGATTTCCACTAGTCTGTCTTTCAGTTCACTGATCCATTCCTCTGTATCAGCAAATCAACTGTTGATGCCTTCTAGTGTAATTTTAATTTTAGTTATTAAATTTGTATTCTTCAGCTGTTTGGTTCTTCTTTATATTTTCTAATACTTTGTTAAAATTCTCACTGTTGTCATCTATTTTTCTCCTGAGTTCATTGAGCATCTTTGTGATCATTACCTTGAACTCTTTATTGGGTAGATTGTTTATCTCCGCTTTGCGTTTTTATGTTTTTTTTTTCTGAGGATTTTTTTTTCTTGTTCCCTTGTTTGGAATATATTCCTCTGTCTCCTCCTTTTGCCTAATTCTCTGTATTTATTTCTATATATTAGGTAAGTTGGTCATGTTTCCCAATCTTAGAGAAGTGGCCTTATGTAGGAGATGTCCTGTGTGTCCCAGCAGCTCACTCCCCTCTGCTTATCAGAGCTGTGTTTTAGGGGTTCCCCCTATGTGAGCTGTGTGGGCCCTTCTGTTGTGGTGGGGCCAACAACTGTGGGTATGCTTGTAGACAGGGCTGCCCCGGCCCTGTGTGATTCCTGGACCAGCCTTGTGCAATGGCTGCTGGCCCTCTGGTGGGTGGGGCCAGGTCCCGGAGCAGCTGGCTGCAAAGCCAAGGGGGTCCTGAGGCTGGTACAGGCCCTCTGTTGAGCAGGACCAGGTCCTGTTTGCTGCTGGCTGTGGGGCTCATGGGGGTCCCAAGGCTGGTGCTGGTTTTTGGTGGGCAGGTAAGCCTTTGATAATAGACTAAAGGGAGGACTCCAAAATGTCATTTGCTAGCACCAGTCTTTTTGGGGTAAATCCAGCTTCCAAAAATGGCTGCCATCAGCATCTGTGCCCCTGGGGGAGTCTCAGTTGCCTACTGCTGGGAGATTCTCCAAGATCAACACTTAGGTCTGAATCAAGCTCCTTTCAAATGACTGCCTCTGCACGCACCCTTAAGAGAAGACTCTGTTTTCTACAGCCCAATGGCTTTCCCATATGCAAGCTTCTCTGGCCTTCAATGCCAGACGTTCTGGTGGCTTGCCTTCCTGGTGCAGGATACCCAGGCTGGGAAGCCTGATGTTGTGGGGGGCAGATCCCTTGCTTCCTGGGGAGAACATCTGCAATTGTGATTATCTTCCCATTTGTGGGTCACTTACCTAGGAGTGTGGGTCTAGACTACACTGTGTCTCCACCTCTCCTATTCATCTTTTTGTGGTTCCTCCTTTATATCTTTATAAAGACTTTGTAGAAAATCTTTTTTGCTAGTCTTCAGATCATTCCCAGATAGTTACTCTGTAAATAGAGCAATTTCAGTGTGCCCATGGGAGGCGGTGAGCTCAGGCTCTTTCTTCTCCACAGTCTTGGCCACATCCTCCATTGATTTTTATTTGCTCATCTCAAATAGAGAGCCAAAAAAGAATTCTTAGTAGGAAGAAAATTTTTTCTGTATACACACACACACACAGACAGACACACACACACACACACACACAGACTGCTATAGAAAGAATTGTGTGTTCCCCCAAATTCCTATGTTGAAGCCATAACACCCAGTGTTTACAGATGGGGCCTTTGGGAGATAATTAGGTTTAGTTGAGGTCATGAGGTTTTGATGATAAGATTAAGGCTCTTACAAGAAAAGACACCAGCCAACTTGCTTTCTCTGCTGTTTTTTCATGGGTCAGACCAGTGAAATTAATGGCTGGGGATCGCTACGCTACATCCTTTAGATTTATAGGGATATCTCTAATTTTTACCATTCATCCCAGTATGCAATATTGTTTTTTATTTACGACCTCAACCAGGGAAGATCACTTTCAGAGGCTTCCATTTGGCCTTCCACCCTATGATTTGTCTTACCTCACAGGCCAAGGTCCTAGTGAACTGACCTCACTTTTAGGCAGAAGCTTCCAGGTTCCAAACTGGATCTTATCTGGAAACTTGGCAAGAAATCATGACTTATGTTTTGACAACTTCTTCCAACTTCCTGAGGATCTGTTCTTAATTTCCTTTGTGCAGAATAAATGCTTTTGCTGGCTGCCTATCTATTCTGTCCCTAATGTCATCATGTTATGCTAACCTTCTCATACCTATTTGCAGGTCAAATTTCTCCTGGCTGCCTCTCTGATCTTACTATACGTTATAATATTTGTCTTCCCTTGACTCTCAAAGACCTTTATTTTTCTCAATTTCTATTATCATGATTGCTGTCAATCAGTCCAGTTCTTTAATACCATCTTCTATACCAGGAGTTTTGGCCTGCTAGACCTTTCATAATCACTCCCTTACATTAGTAGTAACCTCATATTTTATCCCTCAACTGTATTTTCTTCATTAATTTCATTCATAATTTACAGTTCTCTGAATATGATGATTAAATTGGCTTATATTTCTTCTCACATGGTGTGCCCTTTATCTATATTGTTCTTCCACTATCAACAAGAGGCTAAATTCTGCACCTTTCCCTAGCATGCCTTCTTTGGGAAATCTATTGTTGATACCTCACTCCAAATACTTTTATTCCATCTCTCTTCCTTTCTGAGTTAGATGTCTTTTCTATGAATTCCTATAGTTTGCAATATTATGATCTTATTATTTACTTGTGTTCTTCCCTATATGTTTACAGCCATAGAATTAGAGACCTAGTCATGTTTGGCCGTGCACCTAACTTGTTGTAGTTGCTTAGCACATGTTTCTTGAATAAAAGACAGTAACTATAATAATTAAAGATAATGTGCCAGCCATTGACTTAACAAATAACCATTTTCAGAAGCCAAAAGATTTGATTGAATTGTGTTGCAATATGCTAATCAACGTGGCACAAAATTAGGGAAACTGTGTCGTTAGGAAAAACACTACATTTTTTTTTAGCGTGTATAGTACTAACTATATTTTATGCCAGAAACAGTTGTCAAATGCATGGACACAGTCTGAGAAGATTGTTCAGACATGCATTAGCATAGTAAACTTGTTCTAGATCATAGTTTCTCCACTTTGGCACTGTTGACATTTTGTGTTTGTAATTCTTAGTGGGGAATCTGTCCTGTTCATTATAGGATGTTTTGTAGTATCCCTAAACTCTACCCAATAGATACCAGTGGCACTGCTTCAATTATGACAACCTAAAATGTTTACAAATTTTGGTAAATATCCCTTAGAGGATAAAATCAGCCCAGTGAAGAGTCACTGGTCAAGAAGTATTTACGCAAATTTTTCAAGTGAGCCAAAGTAGGAACTTATTTTCGCTCGAATCTATCATCGTGCCTTTATCATATCTAATATACAGTCATAAGCTACAGAAAGAGAGAGCTTCTCAGGGGGAAAATGGCAAAAAATATCCATGGAGATTAGATTTCTCATTCCAGAAGGGAATAGCACTCTGTTGTTCTAAAAACATTTAAATTATTTTAACTCTTGGTCATTCATTACATGTTACCCACTATCTATTTCTCTACGGAGGCTTGTTGACTACCCTTTAACCTTGAAAAACTGTATAAAATATTTTATTAAAAAATGAAGGGGCTTCCCTGGTGGCGCAGTCGTTGAAAGTCCGCCTGCCGATGTAGGGGACGCGGGTTCATGCCCTGGTCCAGGAAGATCCCACATGCCGCGGAGCGGCTGGGCCCGTGAGCCATGGCCGCTGAGCCTGCGCGTCCGAGCCTGTGCTCCGCAACGGGAGAGGCCCCAACAGTGAGAGGCCCGCGTACCACAAAAAAAAAAAAAAAAAAAAAAAAAAAAAAAGGAAAATGCCTGTGTGTTGGTTCAGATCCTCTGAGTAGCATTTGCCAAGATGGGTTTAGATGTGCAAGAGCTTTGTAGGGTGAAAAGCCTGTGAAGAAAAAAGAGGAGGGAGTTGGAATTTTTGAAGAGAACCATAAGACTAGGATACAGATCTGACTACTGTGAAAGGGAGAAGAAATAAAGGACAGTTGATAGGCAGATTCTCAAACAGTAGTATAGGCCTAAGAAGGTTTCTGCCAGGCCAAGGGTGTCTCCTCAAGTCAAAGTCATCCTTCAGAGGCATGTTGCATCTTGCATAAATGGACTCACCTCAGTATCCCTATTATGCACATTCACTGACAGTAGCGTTTGAGAAGAGTGGGCTCAGCACAACTTGGTGGTGGATTCAGACGCAGCACCAGGTGCCATCGTCAGTTATGCTCCCTGCAGCAGCTGTACCTCAGACTGTTGGTCAATTTTTCTCTTCAGATCCTCAAAGCAGCAGATCTCAGTATTACATTTTTCCTGCCAAAGTCTGTTTTGAGGGCAAAGAGGAACAGAAGAGTTGAGGAGTTAAATATGTATTTTATTATTATACAGGGAAATACCTCCAGTTTCACTGTCCAATGCATTAGACACTAGTGACATGTGGCAAGTTAAATTAGTTAGAATTAAATATGATTAAAAATGCAGTTCTGTAGTTGCAGTAGCCATATATCAAATGCTGAGCAGCTACATGTGGCTAGTGGATAACCGTATTGGAAACTGATGATTTATAATATTTCCACCATGGTAGAATGTTCTATCGGATAGCAATGGTCTAGATGGGCTCTTTGTATCGCCTATTAGGCTTTCTCTTTCATAAAAATTTCATTAAAAGTAAACATAAGTTAATATAAATTTGGAACTGACAGTAGAAATTTAAGTATGGATTGTTCATGATAACTTTGGGGAGAATCTCCCTAAAAGCCATAGCGTTAAGACCCTTATATCTATTTACTAACAGTTTAAATATATTTTTAACTTTGCTGAATATAAGAAGAATGTTCAAGAACAGGATTAAAAAAATCTGTACAGTAATCTACACTAAAACACATTAGGTGGAAGATGAGGTACTTATAGAGATAATTTAGAAAAGTCATCCCATTTGCCCCAATTATCATATAGCTTCAAGGAAATTATTAATTGTACATAATAATTTTCAAGTGTTATGTTTTCTAATGTATTTGTCTTCAATGAAAGTATAATATTTGTTGAGAAAAAATTGTGTGTTTTCGCATTGTGTGCTAAATGCCCATTGGAGGAATTCTGTTCTGTGATTATAGCATTCACCAACCATACTATGGTATGCTATCTATATTTTGGTGTCATCTACACCTTAACTCAGTAACCCTTGGATAGGGTCCAGAGCTTCGCACAGTGCCAGGCACATAATAAACAAAATGCAAATATTTATTGACCACAGTTGAACTAAGCAAATGAAGTGCTTGTGATTTCCAGTTGTACATTAGTAAATACAATTTCTCAATTATGTCTTTTCATGTCAGAAGTATTTATGCTTGTCTTACTCAAATTTGCTACCTAGTCAAAACCAGAGACCTGAATTGATTCTTGAACATTCAAAACATACTGAAGCTACATATGATTTTTAGAGATCTATATCTATCTCAAAACTATCTATCCATCCATCTTTCTATGTTAATCTCCAATCTTTTGGGGTCATCCGAAATTAGATTCTAGAATTGGATAGATAGGAAATCTGCATTAATGTGTTGTTTGCAAATTACACATTAGGGAAGAAGGAATAAAGCTACCTAACAGTGCAAACTCTGACACTTAATAAAGTGAAGCCTGTGGAATTGCTTTTAAGACTGGGTGACCCAAATTCACTTCTGTTTTGAATATGGTGGCAAAAACTCTGATTGAAGTTACAGAGGCATCTCACTTAGGCAAAAACAGACAAAAGAGTCCTTTTCAGACAAAGCAGATGAGGATACCTTCATAATTGTATGAACATTAAAAATGCAAACATCCTCCTGATATACTACTTAATTAACTTCACCTGAATTATTCAATAAATTATATTCAGGATAGAATTAAATACTATAAGCTTGACTTTTAAAAATATTTGTGGCACGACAGAATATTCAGATGTCAAATAACAGTGACCTTTAAAGTCAGATAAATTTTTCACATAACAAAGAGACAGTAACATTTCTTTTACAAACAGTCATTTTATAAAGCATTGTAGAGTATAATTATGGAGACATCTACTTTTTAATTTAATTTTACCAGCTGTCACCGATGGCATGAATCTTTCAACATCATTCTAAAGGAGTACGGGTTCTAGAAGACAACAGAATAAAAATTTGGGACATGAATATTGAGTGTTACACTATAAGGAAAGGTTGTCAAGTTTTAGTGGGACAATGAAATGAACTGGATGCAACAGAGATAGACACAATGAGAACAGAAACATGATATTCTGGCCATTAAATAAAAAAGTAAAGTCAAGAAGAAAGAGAGCGGTAAATTAGACATGACTTGTAAAACATGAATAAATGATAATGAAGTTAGAAATTTAGAAAAAGAGGAGCACAAAAGGGATTAAAATACAGAGAAATAATGTAAATAATATGTAAAGTATAAGGATTTATTTTAAAATGCTGAAATAATAATCAGGATGGGCGAATTGTGCCCACTTTTGTTACAATAATACCACAAGTTAGAAATCACATAAAAATACTTTCTATCAATATCTAGAAGGGAGGAGATGTGCTTTCTTTAATGAGGAGGAAAACAACTTTATGAAAAGTATTACTTCAGGAAGTGTGCAAAAATGTCTAGGTTCAAAAACTTGATGTAGATATCTTTTAAGGCATAGAGGGAGGAAATCAGAACTTATTACTTCATTGGAGGGTTTGCTGTGGGAAAGATCCATTCTAAAACTTTCTATTAAATGGTATAGCTCAAGTTCACTTAGAAAACAATGAAACATCTATTGAAGAAAAATATCTTCAAGAAACAAAATTACATAATTATTTTGGTTTAAGTAAAAAAGAAAAAATCATGCAAATATTTTGCTTTCTCTAACTTTATATTTATGCAGAAGTTAGAAAAATGGTCCTTATAAAAAAGCATTTACCAATCATACATCTTTGACTTTAAAATACAGGGAAATTTTACCTTTATGACTGCATTTAAAGTGCTTAAGAAAAATGTAGTGAATAAATAAATGAAATAATCTATTTTTCTAGTTACAAATTACTAAGCTCCCAGTAAGGCAAAACTTTATATTAGGAACTTATGGTATATATTGAAATAAGTAAACCTTAGGCCCTGACCTCCAGTAATGTGAGACCCATGATTACAAAATAAAGTGAAATAAATGCCACTTAACTCCTAAGAAGGCTTTCATGGTGAGAGAGGAAAAATGACAGGTAGGTTAATTTTATTTCTTTTAAATTGAATTATAATTAGCATTAATATTATATTAGTTTCAGGTGTCTAACATAGTGGCTAGCTATTTTTATACATTATGAAATAACCTTAGCTGTAAGTCTACTCAACATCTGTCACCCAAGTTGTTACAATATTATTGACTATATTCCCTATGGTGTATATTATATCCCCATAACTTATTTATTTTTTAGCTGGAAGTTTGTACTTCTTACTCTCCTTCACTTACTTTGTCTGTCTCCCCACCCCCTCACTTCTGTCAACCACCAGTTTGTTCTCTATTTATGAGTCTGTTCCTGTTCTATTTGTTCATTTGTTTTTTAGATTCCACATGAAGTGAAATCATTCAGTATTTCTTTTTCTCTGTCTGACTTACTTCACATAGCATAATACCCTCCAGGTCCATCCGTGTTGCCACAGATGGCAAGATTTGATTCCTTTTTTTTTTATGGCTGAGTAATAATCAGTTGTGCATAAATACCACATCTTCTTTATCTATTCATCTATTAATGGATAGGTAACTTCCATACCTTGGCAATTGTAAATAATGCTGCTGTGAATATTGGGGTGCATATATCTTCTTCAGATTAGTGTTTTTGTTATCCTCAGATAAATACCCAGAAGTGCAATTTCTGGATTGTATGGTAGTTCTAGTTTTGGTTTTTGAGGAACCTCCATGCTGTTTTCTGTAGTAGCTGCACCAATTTACATTCCCAACAACAGTGCACTAGGGTTCCCTTTTCTCCCAACACTTGTGTTCCTTGTCTTTTTGATAGTAGCCATTCTGACAGTTGTGAGGTGGTATCTCATTGAAATTTTGATTTGCATTTCCCTAATGATTTAGTGATGATGAACATCTCTTCATGTGCTGTTGGCCATCTGTATGTCTTCTTTGGAAAAATGTCTATTCATTTCCTCTGCCCATTAATCAAATAGTTTCTTTTTTTGATATTGAGTTGCATGAGTTCTTTATATATTTTGGATATCAATCCCTTATTGGATATATCACTTGCAAATATCTTCTCCCATTCTGTAGGTTGCCTTTTCATTTTGTTAGTTGTTTCCTTCACTGTGCAAAAGCTTTTAAGTTTGACGTAGTCCCATTTGTTTATTTTTGCTTTTGTTGCCTTTGCCTGAAGAGACATATCCAAAAGAATACCGCTAAGACTGACATCAAAGAGGGTACTGCCTATGTGTTCTTCTAGTTTTATTGTTTCAGGATTTACCTTTAAGTCTTTATTCCATTTGAGTTTATTTTTGTATATGGTGTAAGAAAATGGTCCAGTTTAATTCTTTTGCATATAGCTGTCCCATTTTCCCAACATTATTTATTGAAGAGACTTTTTTCCCATTGTATATTCTTGCTTTCTTTGTTGTAGATTAATTGACCATATGAGCATGGGTTTATTTCTGGGCTTTCTATTCTGTTCCATTGATCTGTGTGTCTGTTTTTGTGCCAGTACCCTGCTATTTTGATTACTGTACCTTTGTAGTATTGTTTCAACTTGGGAGCATGATTTCTCCATCTTTGTTATTATTTCTCAAGGTTGCTGTGGCTATTTGGGGTCTTTTATGTGTCCATACAAATTTTAGTATTATTTGTTCTAGTTCTGAGGAAAATGCTATGGGTATTCTGAGAGGGATTACATTGAATCTGTAGATTGCTTTGGGTAGAATGTAAATTTTAATGATATTGATTCTGCTAAACATATATGAGCACCATATATGTTTTCATTTATTGTGTCATCTTCCATTTCTTTCCTCAATGCCTTTTAGTTTTTCAAGGATAGGTCTTTCACCTCCTTGGTTAAATTTATTCTGTACATTTTGTTATTTTTGATGCAACTGTAAATGGAGTTGTTGATAGTTCGTTATTAGTGTATAGAAATGGAACAGGTTTCTGTATATGTATTTTGTATCCTGTAACTTTACTGAATTCATTTTTTAGTTCTAAATAGTTTTGTTGTAGAGTCTTTGGGGTGGAGTCTAAATAGTATTATGTCATCTGCAAATGGTGACAGTTTTACTTCTTCCATTCCAAGTTGGATCCCTTTCAATTATTTAATTTTTTCATGCCTATTTGCTGTGGCTAGAAATTTTAATACTATGCTGAATAAGCATAGTGAGAGTGGGTATTCTTGTTTTATTCCTGATCTTGGAGGAACAGTTTTCAACTTTTCACTGCTGAGTATGATGTTAGCTGGGGGTTAGTCATATATGACTGATCCACTGCTTTTACTCTATATTTGCCTTTATCAGGGAGAATTTTTCATTCATATATATTCTTATTTTTATCTGTGGCCTTTTCTTTTTTGCCAAAAGAAGACCCTTTAACATTTCTTGTAAGGCCTGTTTAGTGGTGATGAATTCCTTTGCTTTTGCTTATCTGGGAAACTATCTTTCCTTCAATTCTGAATAATAACCTTGCCAGACAGAGTATTCTATGTTGTCATTTCTTTCTTTCAGCACTTTAAATATGTTCTTCCACTCCCTTCTGGCCTGTCAAGTGTCCTCTGAAGAGTCAGCTGATAGACTTATAGGGTTTTTATTGCATGTGATTAGTTGTTTTTCTCTTGCTGGCTTTAAGATTCTCTCTTTATCTTTAATTCATGTCATTTTAATTATAATATGTTGTGGTATACATCTCTTTGGATTCATCTTGTTTGGTTTTCTCTGTGCTTCCTGGACCTAGATGTCTGTTTCCTTTCCCAGGCTAGGGAAATTTTCAACAATTATTTCTTCACATAAGTTTTCTGTCTTTTTCTCTCTCTTCTCCTTCTGGGACTCTTGTAATGAGAATGTTGGTTTGTTTGATGTTGTATCAGAAATCCCTGAAACTATCCTCATTTTTTTAAATTCTCTTTTTCTTTTTGTTGTTCTGATTGTGTGATTTTTCACTATTCTAGTTTCCAGATCACTTATCTGTTTTTCTGCATAATTTAATCTGCTATTGATTTCCTTTAGTGTATTTTTCATTTCATTTATTGTATTCTTCAGCTCTAATTGGCTCTTTCTTACATTTTCTGTCTGTTGAAGTTCTTACTGAGTTCATCCATTCTTCTCCCAAGTTCAGTGAGCACGTTTATTACCATTGTTTTGAATTCTTTATCAGGTAAATTACTTATCTCCATTTCACTAGGATTTTTTCCTGGTGTTTTATCTCGTTCTTCATTTAGAACATATTCCTCTGTTTCTTCATTTTGTTTGACTTTGTGTTTGTTTCTATAAATTAGGCAAAACAGCTCTCTCTCCTGGTCTTGAAGGAGTGATGTTGTGTGTAAACGTTCCCTGTATAGACTTCGTGCACTGGGTGGGTGGCTTTGGCAGGCCAGCTGGAGCAGGAACAGGCATGACCAGGGGGATCTCTATGGTGCTCCTCACCAGGGCTGCCTTGGTCAGATGGCTGGAGCTGGAGCTGACTCAGGCAAGGTGGAGTCCTGGAGCAGGCTGTGCCCGAGACAACCTTGGCATGTCAGCTGGAGGCTGGAGTGGTTGCAAGCTGGGGAGAGTCCCAGGGGGACTCATATGTTTTTTTAATTAGCTGACAAAATCCAGAAATGGGCAATTTTTTTAATGAAAAAAATCAGAATATATGGCAACAGTGACTAGATTTTAACATGACAAAAATTAGCTAGAGTCAAACTGTCACTAGTTCAGTTAAATGAGGCATGCACTTGCCAGTTTGTCATGGCCCCTCCACTAGCTGTTGTCTCATAACAACAAACCACCTACTTTACACAGCAGTGTTAATGGTCTGGCTCTCTGCACGCTTAATGCCAGAGAGAGGTATATTTTAATAGCTTAATTGAAATTTTTTTGGTTTAGGTTTTTGACATCATAAAGAAAAATACCCAAAGAGTTTTCATAAAAACTGTTTCTTTCTCATAAAAAAATTTAGAAAAATATCTATCAACGAAAATGAAATAATATAAAATTTAATTCACGATACTGTAACCTAGAAATAGACATCAGAGAGAATCCTGGATCCACCAGTTCCTAGTTTTGTAACCACAGGTAATTTAATTTACTTTTCTTATTCTTTATTTCCTCCCCTACAAAAGGATTCTTTAATATCAACCACTTACATTTGTTCTCCGTATTAAATGAAAGAAGTGCTTAGCTTTTTGCCTGGCAAACATTAGCATTAGAGTGCTATTAAGTAACTCTTTTTTTTAAATGTTTCTATTAATCTGTATATCATATTTCCAAGAACTTTAGCAGTAAATTGAAAACAGGGCAGCCCTGACTGTTAATAGTATCTTACCTCTAGGGATATTTTCTCATCCTCTTCGAAGAACTGAGGAACATGTTACTCAGTGTGAGACCATTGACATTCCACACTTTTTGTTAAGTGGAAGCAGAAGGACATTCCAATGAGCAGATGCTTCACTCTGAAAAGAAAAATAAAGTCCATTCTCTTTGATCTTTTTAAGAGCATTTCAGGAGGAAATAAGTAGATTTCTTGATGGAAGGAAAATGTTAAACTTTTAGATCATAAAGATATTATTTAAAATCCCTTTTATATATAGCACAGTAGAGTCTTCAGCGTGAAGACATAGGACCTAGTGGCAGAATCTCACAGTTTGTGCAGAAATTATGGGAGAGGTTCTGTGGGATCTCTGTTCACTAGAATTGGGCAGTAAATTCATTGCTGTATGAAACAGACTACCTCTGTGAACTTAATATGGCAAATTCTGGGATTATTCATGAAGGGGAGAAACTTGGATAGCTGTGGTTATCTTGCAACACAGGGTCTTACCAGTGCTTCATTGAGCTCATTACAGGGACCAAAACACATGCACACCAAGCGAAAATCTTAATTTTGAAGAAAAACATAATTTAAAAATTAAGCGGGAAGTATTTACTCCAGAAAAGAACTTGGTTGGACTTCTTTGTACTAGTATTGGAGTTGAGCTTATTTTTTAATATGTGGAAGTAACAGCATTAGAATGCTCTCAGCTTTGTATCCAGCCCTCTTTTGTCCCTGGGGATATCAGATCTCTGACTTTCTGAATCTTAGCCTCTGGCTTCACTCTGGTACTCTCAGATTTCTCCAGGACTTTATGCAAACAACCTCAGCTTGAGCATGTTTTCCAATTTGAGCATGTTCACTGTATCAACTGAGGCTGCTTCTGATTTCTACCAGAGATCTCTGCCTACCCAACTGGAGCAGAATAAACTAATGCTACTTGGTATTTTCTCCCAACTGTCTCCATAAGTGAGTCATTGGTAAATCATTCCACTGTTTTACTGGGGAACTGCTTCTGGATAATGGAGTATACAGCAAAATCATGAACACCCGTAGGTACAAAGCCACTTTTTTGCATTCTTTTGCAGTGAAACAAGCTTCTTGGTGCAAAGTAACCATTCTTAGGTGGATAAGAACCTAAGAATGGTAAGGCTGGTAGGAGTTCTATAAGCAAGGAAAACAAATTCATATATAGGAGAGTGGTGTATTCCATGGATATCCACAGATGGGCCATCTTACCCATATGATTATCGAGACCCCTCTCAAGTGGGAGAACTTTCGTGAGTATTTATACGGAACAGAAAAATTCTCATGATCCATGCACATATTAAGAAGTCTGTCCGTGTGTGTCTCCCTCAGCATTGTTGTCATCAGTATTTGAATATTTTCTTTCTAAACTCTTATTGGATGCCATAAATCAGAGTACATCTGTACCACAGGCCATCATCTCTTGCAGGAAAAGTCAATATCAAATAGACAAGCAGAAGCTCAGCCCAGCGTGAGGATTTTCACACTTTCGCTCCAGAACCCTGGAGCAAAGCACTGTAATTCCCCTATTTTGCCAGAGGCTCCGTAAGGCATCTTTACATGCAACACACATGTCCATCTTCAGTTGATACCCAAGACCTAAGTGTCAGAGTGGCTTGAACTTTAGCCAGATCTGCAACATAGCCTTTTATTTGTGAATCCTGATAAAAGCTAGCAGCTTCACATTTTCTCAATCAGTGGATTTTAGAGGCAACTTTTATCACCAATACAAAGAGGTGCATCACACTTTGGGCTTCATTCTGATTGGTAGGCTGTGCAAGGGCTAGTCATTTACTTTTGCCTGCCCCAGACCACTGGACACATTCAATGTAGCAGGCCCTGATTTTTTCAGAGTTTTTCACTAACATTCTGTCATGTATATATGTACTTATTGAGCCATCTGAAGTACCTGCTACTTTTTTCCTCTCTAAGTTATTAAGCTTGATATCATCAAGATGAACCAGAATGACGCTCTGTGGAATTCAAGGCTATCCATGTCCCTGGGCACTGTATTATAATAGACAACTGAAAGTTGCCACAGAGCTTAGTTAAGACAGTGATCTGTACTGCTACACTGCCAGGTAAAGGTAAATTCCTTCTTATTTTTCTTACTCATTAGTAGAAAGGTTTAGCAGTATCCAGATCAATAGCTACATAGCAGACAACACAGTGTACAGAGGTTTGCTCCAGAATGTCTGGTTTGGGAAATGCCGTTCACTTATCATCTGATGGCAATTATGAAAATTCACAATCATTCTTCAAGAGCTTCTGGTTTTTGCACAAAGAAAACATTCAAGGTAAATAACCATGTGATAGGAATCACCACTGCCTACCTTGTTTAAGTATTTGAGAGCGATAGTAATCTCTCTAATTCCCACAGGGATCAGAGATTGGGTATTGCTTCTGCTTTTTTTTTTTTAATTAATTAATTATTTTTGTATATATATGCTTCTGCTTTGTAAAATTTGGATGTCAGAGCAGTCATAAAGCTTTCATTTGTCCATTCTCATCATAACAGCCTTTACTATAGAGCTCAGGAGCCAATTCAGGAATTCTGCCAGTTGCCAAATATGTATTACAATTATGTATTTTGAAATTGGGGAAATATACTCAAGGTGAAACCACAGATACACTGATCTCAGTATATGACAGACTTCGGAATAATCTTTATTTAGCACCTGACATAATCCTCATTCCCTACCCAAGGGCCACAGTGCTGAATTGGATCTCCAGAGATTATCTTCAAAACATTAATACTATCTAATAGTCACTGGAATATCATAATATTTTCCTTTCCCTAGAGCACAGTCACCCTGGTAAGTGGCCTCAAGTTCCACTTGAGAAGAAGGCTTATAAGGTGGCTTATAGTATATACTTGTGGCATTGTTGAAGGGTATTTATTCAAGGGAATCCAATCTCCTTGGGCAAGAGGCTCTGACTGTCAAGTGTGTCTTGGAATTGAGTTTGCACTTTCACATTATGGAGATTTAAGCTAAATTTCTTCTCAATAGCTGTAGAGTTTTCCCAGTTATATAGATCAAATAATATTTTACTAGGCTAAAGATTATTTTATATCTAAATATCCAGTAATCAATTAACCACCATTAAAGATGCTTGAATGTCAAAACATCCTATTTGTCAATCCACCCCAGCTGCTGAATTGACAAGCACTTTTATTTTGATGATTAAATTTTAGTACCTGGGCTGGGTCACCTCAGGATCCCATCAGTCCCCTGGAAATCAATGAGTTCGTTTCAGTGGAGGCATTTTCCAACATTAACCACCCCAGAGATTTCACGGAGGCTGGTGTCCCCCTGTTTAAGATAGTTAATGATGCTTTGGTAGAGGAACTGTAATTTGGGTCTTCCCAGTGTAGCTAGTGTTATCATCATAAATCTACTCTAGCATTTATATCTCTTAAATCTTTGGATTTCTTCTTCCTCCTCCTGCCCAGGACCTTCTGGCACCTCAGTCTGTACCAGAAAATTGAATGTGGTTGAATGCGGTCCACTTCTGTGTATAGCTTTTAGTGAATTAATCAAACAGTGTCAGAGCCACTTCCAACTGCTGAAAACTAGCACATTGAAGTAAATCTTAAGAAAATACACACATATGGATAAATTCGACTCAATCCGTGTTACAGAGTGCCTGACACACTTAAGATCTATTTCTACTTATGTCCTTCAGGTTCCTGCCACAATAAATGATCAAAGCTTGCAATTCTTTCTGTGTATATGACATATGATCTGGGATCAGACTTGGCCTTATTTCCCAGAGGCATGCTGAGGTGTGTCCTGTTCCGGGCCTGGGGGCAAAGAGGAGTGATGAGGGTGGGTCTTGAGAAGAATAGATATCCCCTCGCAAAGTGAGATTATTACAGGGGCTTGAAGAAGGGAGAGATGTCTACTCAGAAAAAAGGAAGAAGCTTCTTCCACTGGTAGCTGAGGGAGGCTCCGGGGAACATAATGGCTCAAGTTTCTCACATTCTTCTGACTCCAATTAAAAGTCTCCATTCCAAATCTTAGGAACTCACTCCTCAGTGTTCTAGCCTTTATTTTTAAAAAACTCAGTAAGGCCTTTCATTCAATTTGCATGATTATTTCCCAACTGGTATGATTAGAGTTTGGTTCTTAGCCATGTGGACCCTGTAGCTGTAAGAAATAAGATATTATTTCAGAGCTACAATAGAAGATTTCTCTCTGGTACTCTGTCTTGAACTAAAAGTTTTCGTGCAAGGTTGTATCATTTTCTTTTCCGGTATATCCAGAAGTGGCCATTTCATACTATGAACTTTGTAGTCATCATTTCTACCAGGATGATCAAGGGCAACAGCAGTTTTATCTCCAAAAGCCTTGATTACAAATAACCACCACTGGTGATCGTTTAAGTAATAATGATGTAAGTTTATGCCATGGGTATTTAGTATCCCTTTTCCCACTGGCAGTGAAATCATCACTATGTTTTATCTCAAATAGGTGTGTAATACAATTCCAGAATCCCAATGTAAGGTCTGTTTCTTGAGACCACCTCTACTAATAAGAACTGTATTTAGCCAGGTTCATGTTAGGAAAATAGAATCTATACTAGATAATTCAATATAGTGAGTGTAGTATAGGGAACTAGTTACAGAGCCAAACAGAGCTTAGAAAAGGGGATATGAGGCCACTAGAAAGCCCCTTAGTGCAGGAGAGACTGGAGAAAATGATGATGTTACCAGGGTCCAGGAGCCATGAACACCAGGCAGGATATGAACCCACAAGGCGGAGACTCTCCCAGGCCGGCCTGTAGGAGCTGGGTCGTGGAGGCAGGGGGTGCGCAAGATAAAAGTTGAACTATGAGTCTGTGCTGGAGGTGATCACTGGAGGCTGGAGAGGAGTTGCCCTGGCGTTTCTCTTCTACCTGTTCACTAGTCACCCCCACTGACTGCACCTAACAAACCAGTGGGTACAGAGCATGAGGAATAGCATTTGCAGGTGTCGACCCCCCGAGGAGCAGGGGTGGATCTGAGAGCAAACAGGGAAATGACTGGCAAAACATTCCCATGCATTCGCAAAACATGCCCATGCATTCATGTCCTAAATATGTCATGGGTTCTAAATGGAAAACAAATTTTAATTCGTAACAGTTGTATTTAAGTTACTTACCTAATATTTGGGGAAAGATAAGAAAGAGGCATTCTTTTTCTCAGGTTGCTTACCAGGCTAGATAAAGAGCCTCCCTCAGCATAACAAAGAACACACATTCTACTTTTAGTTTTCTATTGCTGCTATAACAAATTAACACAAATTTAGCATTTACAATGCACATTTAACCCTGGGTGAGGCTAATTTTTTTTTACCCTTGTTTCTTTACCCTGCGTTGAGCAGTGTTACATGACAAATAATCACAAATAATCACAAATAATCACAAATAATTGTTACATGACAAATAATCACAAACTTAGCGGCTTAAAACCAGATTCATTTATTATATCACAATTCTGTAAGTGAGAAGTTGGAGGCAGTCAGTTGGCTCACAGGCCTGGGTGTTTCCTAGGTTGGACTCTGGGGAATAATCTACTACCAGCCTCATTCGTTGTTGGCTGAATTCATTTCTTTGTCATTGTAGTGCTTATTTTCTTGCCATCTTTCAGGTGGAGGCATCCCCTTTCCTTGACACATGGTTCTTCCCATATTCAGGCTATCAGTATGGCGTATCAAACCCTTCTCGAACTTTGAATCTCTTCCCCTTCTGTTACCAGAGAAAAGTCTTTGCTTTGAAGGGCTCGTATGATTAGATCAGACTCATCTAGTTAATCTCCCTATCTTACTGTCAATTGTGTCATATAACACAATTAAAGAAGTGACATCTCATTATAGTCATAGTTTCCAGGGATTAGGGTGAGACATCACAGGGGTGGGGGGGTGGATTTCAGCAGTTCTGCCTGGCACCACGCACACCACAATAAGGGGTAGTGACAAAGAGCATTCTTATGTCAACATCTGCTTTGTGCCTCAAGAGTAATAGCCTTGATTACCTTTGACACTTAATAAAAGAAATATTTTTTTATTTTATTTATTATTTTTTTTTGCGGTACGTGGGCCTCTCACTGTTGTGCCCTCTCCTGTTGCGGAGCACAGGCTCCGGAAGTGCAGGCTCAGTGGCCATGGCTCACGGGCCCAGCCGCTCCGCGGCATATGGGATCTTCCCGGACCGGGGCACGAACCCGCGTCCCCTACATCGGCAGGCGGACTCTCAACCACTGCGCCACCAGGGAAGCCCAAAAGGAATATTTTAAAGTAATATGGGAATTTTTTATTTGATGACAACATTTTAAATTAATTCCTGAAATAGAAGAACACTGATATTTGTGAAAATATGAGAAAAGTTCTGTTTATAGTAAAGAAAATACTTCCTCTTTTTGAACAAAGATGATTTTTTGAAGCTCTATAAAAAAAGAAATAGGATTATAAAAATATCTAAGTCCCAAGGTTCCAATAGATTCTGCTAGGTGTGTGACTTTCAGGATAGTTTCCTTTTTCCTAAGGAAGGAGCTATTTGAGCATCATGTAACTTTCCACCATTAATTCTCTTGGAGCACGAAATTGTCACCTCTGTGTATCCTCTGCAGTGCATCCAGGGCAACCACACTCACATATTAAGGTAGCAGGCCCAGCATTTATCTATAAATTTAGAGCCTTTCTTACTGTGAAAACATCATGGACTAATAAAAAACATCTAGGAGTTGTTATGAGTCACCTGAGATACTTTCCCCATAAATTTTTAAATTATTACTTAATTTTGATATTTCTTTCTTTGGAAATAGATTCTCTGTTGATTTTACAAGAAACCATAAATCCTTAAGGAGTGATCAGTCAACTATTAGCTTTGCACTATTTCAAGCAAACGACAATATTACGTGATAATAAAGTAGTGAACTTCTTAAATTAGACATGTGCATTAAAACAAACCCTTCCTGGTTGGAAACCCAAGTGATTGTCATTAGCCACTTTAGTGTCACAGCAGGTTACACAAATTATTATTACATTTAATTAGCATTCTGACAAGTTGAGGAATTCTTTACCTGCATTCAGATTACACACAGAAAATGATCTGAAAGCATTTCCTGCCTTGAAAACACCAAAGCAAATCAAAGAAATCAGCCCTAGTCATATCTTTATTATCAAATACTTGGGGATCATTAAACCAAATGACAGAAGAAAAAATGCCAATTATAAATGTTGTTTTAAGGTGACATTTGGTTTTCCATGTAAGGAGCTTATTATAAGCAGAATGATATAATTCAACAAAACTATTTTACTGTGATATAATGTTAATGCTACCATTGTTCACCACCTTTTCTTAATAAAAGAAATGGTGTAAAATATAACATCGTTTAATATTTAGAGCAGCATTCAACTTCTATTTAATTCTACTCCTGTAATAATACATGTTAAACAATTAGTTTTGAATTATTGACTATCATATTAAAATTTTTAGCAAAACAGAGTTTCGGTGGCAGAAGAATATATAGATTTATATACTTGAAAAAGTTTCTGTGCTAAAGTATCGATACAATGCTCTAAGACGAAACAGACTAATAAAAAATAGTAAGAGTATGAAAATACATTTAATGTAACACTAAATAAAATTATTTTCATAATTTGAAATATTTGCAAATGATATTGCTATTAATTAATGATGGCTTACTAATTATATTTAGAAGAACTTTCTCACACTCAGCTACTTTCTTGGTGCAAAATCTCTAATGCGATGAAAAGAGTAAAACCTGCATGAGAGTATATTCATTTCAAAAAATTTCTCATTTTTGTTATATTGGAACTAAAATCAAATGTGTCTATACAGTAAGTATAGTTTTATTTCCCATAAAAATATCCATTTCAAATATGAAAGTTTCCCAGAAAAACTACAGGAACAATAAATATATAAGCCGGGCTTCCCTGGTGGCGCAGTGGTTGAGAGTCCGCCTGCCGATGCAGGGGACACGGGTTCGTGCCCCGGTCCGGGAAGATCCCACATGCCACGGAGCGGCTGGGCCCATGAGCCATGGCCGCTGAGCCTGCGCGTCCGGAGCCTGTGCTCCGCAACGGGAGAGACCACAACAGTGAGAGGCCCGTGTAACGCAAAAAAAAAATAATAATAAAAATAAATAAATAAGCCTATAAAAAATAGAAACTGTTATCTAGACTTGGATAGCTCAAAGATTCAGTATACTCTGACATGTTGAAATTCGCAGTAGATATTCTTTTCTATTGGAATGATGTAAGACAACATTTTTCTACACCTTACTTTAAGTTATATGTGTAAATAGCACTGATGATTTCCCATATAATGGGAGAAACAGGAATTGTTACTAAGAAATCCAGAACATTGAATTCAATATTAGAAAATCTTCTCCTTTAACTCATAAACTGGTATTACTTCTTAGTATGATTACAAAATTCTATAAAAGGGAATTGCTTTTCTTTTTTGAGGGAAAAAAATACATGATCTAAGGAGATTTTTATATAAGGTCCCTAGAGATTATTCCAAGTCTATTGAACATTAAACTTTAAAAAGCCTACTAATCATGAAGATTTTAGAATTCATTATCTAGTTTATATAAAAATAAATGTTATTTACCAGAAAACCCATATTTTTTATCTTATATTATCTTGGCTATCTACATACTACCCAGTCTGTAGTCAGTCACTTAGGTACAGATTCTTCTATCTAAAAGCTAGGTGATATGGGCAACTTAATTGATCTGGTTGTGACCAAGTTTTCCCATCTGTAAAGTGGGAATAAATAGTAGTATTTACATCATGAATTGTTTTGAGGATCAGATGAGTAGTACAAGTAAAGATAATAGAAAAAAATGATATCCCATAAAACAAGCCCTCAATAAATATCAGACAACATTATGAATAAAACAATACATGGATTAAACAAAATAAAATTCTCAAAGACCTTTCCTGTATTATCAGTTTATAGAGTCTGGACATTTTTTCACATTTCACCCATTTTGCCTACAAAGAGTAAATTACCAACAATAGGAGTATGGCAGCAACCTAGAAAAAAAAATCTTTTCAGTTTTTCTTATAATAACCATACAGAGCAATTAGAAGGCTAATCAAAACCTGCCATATTTTACATCTTTAGAAAAACCTGAAGACAGACAAAAACTGCCAAGCTTAAAATGACTTGTACATAATAGGGGAAAAATGCACAGAATAGAAACAAAATGTTTGCAGAATCATGCCAGTTGCTGAAAAAGAATGGGGAAGGCCAAGGAGTCAGGCCTGTAGTTGATCCCAGGGAAAATAACAACAATAAAGTACTAGCAGGTATTTACCCCAGAAGGCAGGAGGCTGTACCTCATGTGGAAACTGTTGTGATTTCTGGTAATAAATGGTGCAGGGCACTGTGTTGGGGGTAAAGGAAATAAAGCATGGGGAGTGCAAGGAAACTGAGGTGACAGCACTGTATTTTAAAGAAACTACTCAACTTTGTAGCAAGAGAAGAGAGAGACTGAGTGGAGAAACCAGAAAAACTATCCTTACACTTCCCCACTTTCTCCATCAGATCATTCTACTATTAGTTGGACCAGGAAAATTCCATCCATTCAATATAAATAATAAGAAAGGAAAATGGCCATGCCAATAAAATGAGATTATAATTGAAGCACACACTAGCACAAACACAAGAAACCAAAGGGCAGGAGAAAAGGATATGAAGTACAAACTGACAGAAATCAGGAAATAAATGGAAGAAAAAATCATTTCAGAAACTTAGACTAACTTACAAATAGCAAAAGGGAGAAAAGAGACTAGAGGCAACAAAGAAAGTAAGAGACATAGAGGATAAAAGTAAAAAAGAAATGAGAATTTAACAGATATAGAGAAAGAAATGAAAAGTATTAGAAAGGAATATAGAGGACAGGTAAAGAACAGATTAGCATACCTATAATTAGAGGCCCAAAAGATGAAACATGAACTAGTAAAAAAGCTAAGATAAGGTGAGAAAATAATACATGATACATGAAATTCTAATTATTTTAGATGTAGTAATGATATTTTGGCTATCTATGAAAATGATTTTTTTAAAGATGTATATTAAAGTTTTAGGTGTATAATGTTCCAATGTCTGTAATTAAAAATACTGCTAAGACATTGAACACTGATATTCTCCTACTCATTAATCCATATGTCTCAAAAGGGAGGCTTTTATGTTGGATTCAGATAGACCTGAGTCTACCTCCTAGCTATAAAAATTTGTCAGTATTACTGAACCTTGGTTTATATGTCTAAACCAAAAATGTATTTTATGTATTATGATGAAACACACGCGCACACACACACACACACACACACACACGCACACACGTCAAAATACCTGGCACCTAATAACTCAAAAGCGACCTCTATTATTCTTCATTTCTGGGACTGTCTACTACCCACAATTTGGAAATTCCTAAACCACGAATATGAACCTAGAGAAGACAAAGAAATATATGTTAATTGATCAGTAAACAGTTCAAAAAATAGCAGAGTCTCTCCTACCTCACCTTCTTCCCCAGAAAATAACTAGCTCTTACAAATTTCTGTTTTCAGTATTAAAACTTCTCTGATTCAAGTTTCTGTGTTTGACCATATTCAGATCAACAGATAGGAAAAATCTGATCACAAACAATAACCTGCCTTCACTGATGAATTTTAATATTCTTTTCTGTTATTATTATAATCTGGGGAATAATATACTACCAAACCCAGAGAGGCAGACTTCTGTCCAAAGGCTGATTCCTCCCCACTGACAATCAGTGAGCAAGAGCTTTTATAGGTAAAGGGAAGGGGCTAGGGCTACATGCAAAAACAGCACAATCAGCTCTGAGTCATCTTGAAATTGGTCATGCGGTGGTCTGATCAACGTCATCTTGATTGTTTTAAGTACAGTTAACCTTCGCTTCCAGGGTCAGTTTTTTCCCATTTCCTTGAGGCCAGTTGTCGGAATCGTGGCAGCTTATGCCATGGCTACAGTCTGGTCATCACGTAGTTAACTTCTTCCAACTGTTGCGCATTTCAGTATCTATAAGACGGCTCACAGGACATGGCTCAGAATGTCTATAGCCCTTGAAAAGGAACTAAAGGTCCTTGACTTTGCTTACTGACTAAACTATTATTGTTTTGTCCTGCTTGACTGCTTTTCTTTGCTTCTGCGTCTTCTTACTTCTCTGGTTAAACTTATTTTTTGGCTAAAGTTTTTCCACAGACAAAAAGCAAGCTGAGGACATGGAGAGGCAAAGACCACAGGGTCCTGCTCCATTTCAGGATCTGCTCCAACTGGTATCAATAACGAGATACTGAGTGGTTTTTCAGAAACAACAGAACAAAACCCCCAAGTTATGCATCTGAAACATGCCCAAAGGAGAAAATTTTGACCTCAGATAACACCTGGAACAAAAGTTCCTACCCCTGCATGACCAAAGGACCAGGGCATGACTGCAACCTGAACACTGGAAACCCTTTCAGAAGTGAAGGGTCCACTGTCCAGGAATACCAGGTGCTGAAGCCCCCTTTACCATACTTTACCATAAAAGGCCAAGTTCCACAGCCCCTTCAGTGAAATTGAAACCTGCCCCGCCAGCACTTCTTCTGCATACAATCCCTCCTCCCCTAACTCATAAGAGTTTGACTCAACTGCAGGTTGGAGACAAATCTGAGCCTTGCCTCTAGTCTCCTAGCCAGTCTACCTCACAATAAATCTTTTTCTTTCCTCAAAAGCCAGTGCCATAGTATTGGCTTCTATGCACATCAGGCAGCCAGCCCTGGCTTGGTAACACCTACACATGCTTTTTTTCCCCCAATTTTCAATTGAGACATTACAAAAATGCTTTACTCTTTGTGGAATTTACATTGTTACCTTACCAAATTTTCTTGCACCTTGTTTATTTCACTAGATTTTTATTTTGTCAATTTATTTATTTTTTTTATTCTGTACATAAAAAGAGACTCCATTAACTTTGAAGAAGGAAAGGCAGGAATTTGAATTAGGGCTCTTTCCTTCAGTATTCTTTCTGGACCTTTATTTCCTTATATATAATTTAAAATAATGATTAAACATAGCACCAACCAGTGTGGATCATGTGCTTATTTTGTGGTGAGCACAGTGTAGTAAGAACTTCACATATGATGTAGCGCCTTGTAGGTCATTGTTAGGTGTTTGACTTTTACTCTGGTTGAGATGGGAAGCCCTTAGAGGATTTTAAGCAGAGGAATGCCATAACAAGACACTGGCTTCTGGGGGGCAAATTGATCAAAGGAGCCAAGAACAAAAGCAGGAAGACCATTAGGGTAAGAGGTGATTTCAGAAAATCTTTGTGAGTGAAGATTGTAGTTTGGACCTGGGGCTGGCAATAAAGGTGGGGAGAACAGTTCAGATTCCGGATATATTTTGAAGATACAGCCTTTGGTATTTGATCATAAATTGGGTATATGATATAAAAAATCGTGAAATCAATGAAGGATTCTGTGGTTTTGAATTGAAGGATAGCAAAAATAGACTTATATATTGGGATGGGGGATTTTAAGAGAAACTCATTTTGGTGAAAATACAAGGAGTTTGGTTATTGTCCTGTTATTTTGAAAGACCTATTAGAATATAAGTGTGTAAGTATAAATGTATACACCTATGTATGTATATATATCTTTATAAAACATTTATTCTGTAGTTAAATAAATGCCAAGCTGGTGTGTAAGACTGGAGAACCAAACTCTAAATATTTCACTAAGTTAATAAATGGAGCGTTTTTGACATATCCAGAGATTGCTTAAAGGAGTAAAAATGTTTATTCACTGCAACAAAGTAAGCAGAGTGTAAAGGTCTTTTATTAAAGAAATGCCACTCTTATGGGCAGGATTCAGCCAAGAAAACTTTGCTAAAAGTCAAGAGAATCTATAAAACGTCTTCCATAGAACGGATGCATAGAAAAGGCATATTTTACCAGTTAGTTTTTCAGAAAATTTGTTTTCTAAAATATTATGACTCTGCAGAGACGTGCCTTGAAGCTGAAATAGCTAGAGTTCTAGAAATAAGTATTTTAAAGGATAAGATTTGAACAGCTGCAGATACAGAATATGAGAATACAACACTATAATTATTTAACCATGTTAGTAAGGCCTCCGACATTTTTAAGTGTAAAAAAAATCCAACTCAGACTAGCTGAAGAGACCATCTAGTCTATAAAGAAGATTCATAGTGATTCATGAAGCCAGAGAAAGATGGGAGCTGTATCTTAAGAGGCACTAGAGCTTCTCTTAGTGCACTTACTTCATTCTTCTCTTTTTCTCCCCGCAGACAGCTTTTTCTTCTCTTTCTCCTTCATGGAACAATAGTGTTCTGTTATTTCATAGTTTCATCACTTACAAAGATTGGCCCCTTCTCGGTCCTAATTGCAAATTATTAGGAGAGAAGCTATGATCAGCCTTAGTTCAGAAAAGTATCTATTCACTTAGATTAGGAGGAGTGTAGTAAAACACAACTGCCAGGAACATTCATCATGCATTGTGTTGGAGTCATTCACAGAGAAAGGCATTCAGCAAATTATGCACTTTTAAGAAGAATGGGCAAGTATGGTGAGGACCTAAGTAGGAAATGAACCTGCAGTGAAAAGAGAAGCCAATCAGCAGATGGTGTAGAAGCAAGATTAAGACAAGAAAAAAAATACAGAGAGAGGGTTTTCCTGGTGGCGTAGTGGTTGAGAGTCCGCCTGCCGATGCAGGGAACATGGGTTCGTGCCCCGGTCCGGGAAGATCCCACATGCCGCGGAGCGGCTAGGCCCGTGAGCCATGGCCTCTGAGCCTGCGCGTCCGGAGCCTGTGCTCCGCAACGGGAGAGACCACAACAGTGAGAGGCCCGCGTACTGCAAAAAAAAAAAAGCAAAAAACAGAGAGAGACAATATATGAATCTGGCTATTCTTGGCTAAGAGACTCACCAGTAATAAAATGGGAGGCATTTGGCACTAAAAGTTGGGACTACACTGTAATTTTCTCTATATATAATTTTCAGATTTGAACATTTATATGCATATATATACATTAATGGATTTTTATACAGGATATGTTTATTTACATATCTGTCATTCTATAGATCTACATGTAAAAATATAGACATATTTAAATAAAGTTGTCTTTTCAGAGAGTAATTGCATTGTCATGTTAAAAAATCTGAGTTAATTGTAGCGGTTTAGATGAATATCTAAGCCCAGTGTAATTAACCAATTTGAGAAGTCAAAAGCTTGATGCCCAGAGTTTTGAGCAGACAAGATAAGCATCACTATTTGCATAATAGGGACTAATCAGGTCTTATTTTACTTGATAATGACTATCCACAAGATTTGTATTTCCTTTTATCAAGTAGCTTCTGGTGGTTGTGAATAGCATTTCCACGGTAAGAATATTTTTGGCAGAGTGAAACTTTTCTGAATCCTTATTCCTCAAGACTCAGAAAATTACTTTGGATTTCTCACTCATTGATAATCTTTTAATAATCTTTTCCACAGGCTTCTCTAATTTTATTATTTTTAAAAAATCTATTTTCTGTTTTCAATGAGCAGGAAATGGAGAGGTCATTTAAAAAAAACTAGTTTTGTTATCTGATTATACCAGACAATAGTCTAGTAAAGTGCTCGTGAATGATATCCTGCACTCAAGATTTACTGAAATACAGCTTATTCCGAATACACCAGTTTGAATGAGTAGTACCATTTTATTATTATGTATATTTTATTAGACTATTTTAAAACTATCCTATTATACTTAGAAGACATATTTTATTAAATTGCCTTTTTAAATGGGCAATTGAAGTAGACATATGATTAACTTTTACTCTGTCATAGGCTACAGTGATAAAAATTTTGCACTGATGGTGGTGAAACATATTCGACGGTTAAACACTTGTATCTCTAGTACTGTATATGGATGTGTTATTGGTAACTGTAACCCATATGTTTGCATAAAGTGAACTGGGTAACAGAAAAAGAGATATTAATTTTTGAGAAGTAAAAAGGCTCTTACGTGGTTAAAAAATAAATTATTTGCTATTCTGAATTGGGTATGCATATGAACAGCTTTCATTATTATTGCCGTTCAGGCCTTATATACTATTCATTTCCAACTGCCTAAAGCCTTTTCTTGATCTAAAAATGCAAAACTACTTTTGAGATTCTCTATGTGCCTGATTGCCTTGAAAACTATGAGGGGTTCTTTAGAATGTGAGACCTAAATCATTAAAGAGTTTATTTTGCATCTTATGCATTCAGAAGGTTTGGAATTCATTTTGAAATGTTGCAAAGCACACTAGTATCTCATGGGTTTTTACTCTCCATACTCACATTCTCAGTGAATGATTTCTCACTCAACACTCTACCTGGGCATGAGGTATACAAGATAAAAGATGAGCAAATTCCCTCCAAGTGTAACTTTAAATCACATTAGGGAAGAAGCCAATATTTATGTTTAAAAAACTGATACAAAAGTTCATAGATATATGCTTTATTAGAGAGTGTGTTAAATTAGCTCTTGTTCTGGTATCAAGTTTTACCTGAATTTTTTCCATATTGCTTTGTCTAGAAAAATATCTTGCAGACTTGTACACAATAATTAACTTCTAAAATTTATACTAGTGTACTGAACCATGAGCTTCTAGAAGTCAGAATAATTTGTTGTTTATTAAAACTATTTCACAAGGACCAAGTAGAGTCTAAGACACATGAGAGATGCCCAATAATTTTTCTGTTGAAAGAATGAATACAGGGCATTAAAAAAAAATCTTCTTGTTTTAGTCATAGAACTAGCAGTTATTTGAAATATGTATGAACAAATTGTGATTCTAAGTTCAAATTATTCCACTTGATTTTTGTCTTGGAAAATTCCAAACTAACTAAAAATCTAAAACAGTTCTATCACTGGTTTCTTTATATAAATTTTATGTGAAATTGTTGAATATTTACTTTATAAACTTCTCCGTATTGCTTCTAACGGTGGTATTATTATTCCATTGAATATCCGAATAGTTTCTTTTTTCATTTATGTTGAAATAAGAAAATAACCACCTTTGGAAAACAATTGCTGCAAACTAAATGATATGTTAATGTACTGAAACTTAATAAAAAGAAACAGCTCAAATTCAGGCTTAGAAATTTAAGTTTGAAATACCAATATAAACAGAGAATCTGATTATCAGGATGGATGCAGTCTTTCCAATTCTCCTTTAAAACTCCAGGGGAAAGACAGGAAAAGTTGACAATTGGAAACATGAGAGAAAATTAAGATTGATGTCCAGTCCCATGTAAGAAGGGATTTCTAGTTCCTGTAAGCCCCGTGGAGTTGAACTGAAAATTCTAGTCAATGGCAAGATGCCTGTTGGCATGGAACATACAGTGTGGTGCTAACCAGCTAGAGAGATCTATTGAATTAGGGAAGGACAGCCTTGCAAGACTGACATTTGCATATCAGTATGTAATCCAATCTAACATAGTGTTGTAGGTCCATCATCCTTCAAAAACAAACAAACTCAGAAAAAGAGACCAGGTTTGTGGTTACCAGAGGTGGGAGGTGGGGGGAAGGGGAAGTGGATGAAAGTAGAGAAATTAAAAAAAAAAACAGAACCTGCACACACAGAGATTAGTTGGCAGAGTTCAATTTTAGGTATATATGTGCTCCTTAGAGGATGACTAATGAGGAAGAAAATAAAGTTGGACCCATGGAAGTATACTACAGTCTGATAAAGAGGAAACCCTATCTTGAAAATGAAAGGAAAAGTGTACCTTTTTAAAGTGATTTATTGTAGTAATACTTTAGAAATCTGTTTGGTATTTTAATAAGATTCAAGAAGGCTCTGTGAAATAGTACCACAGAGAAATAGGAAAGAACAATGTGCAATAAAAAATAAAAAGACCACAGACCTTGTAAGTACAGAAACTAGCTAAAAGAAAAGAACTAGTAGGCTGCAGAAATTGAAGGGTCCAAGGAGAAGCTGTAAGTGAACAAACAAACAAAAAAATTCCCAAGAAAGGAACAAATCACAACATCAGGAGTTGGGACCTTGTGGTTAGGTCTGTTCTAGAAATATGATTCAGCCACTCAAATCTCTAGTTCCTTAGATCACATCCTGAATCAATAATTATATGGACACCTTCAAGTTTATGATTTTATCTCCCTTTTGGCATATGGTCTCTCTGATTCAATCAGTTATGGCTGAGGTGAATGTGACCCTGTGGATTGCCAGAAGCTAGAGGCACTGACAAATAATCTTAAAAGATGTTGACTGAAAGGAAAGAGCAGTTGTCCTAGTACATCCCAATTCCTTGGCAATCAGACTAACTATAGACAGCAAAGAGTAGAATTAGCCTCAGTGACGTGGAGGAGTGATATACTGTGATGAAAGGACATAATTTTTTAAAAAGATAAAGATAATGAAGACCATGAAAAATGGTGATAGAGGTCTACCTAAAGAATGTTATATATTCCTGAGAAAGAAAAAATAATTAGAACAGCAGCAATAATAAAATACATGCCTAAAGAGACCTCTACTAAGCTTAAATAAAAAAACCAGCAATCCAATGAACTTATCATATTAGGAAAAATTAATGAAAATAGACTTGTATCCAGAAACAATTGGGTAATTTTTTTTCTTTTAATGTTAAGGATAAGGAATAAAATAATACCTATGTAAATCTAGGCAGGAAGAAGAGGTAACATAGGAAGGAATAAAAAACCACTATCATCTTTCTTCTTCAATGCAATTTTAGTAGCCTGACCTCGATAGAGAGAAGAAAAAAACAAAACTGTGTGACTTTTGAACGACAAAGTTCTTGACTCTAGACTTATGCCCAGCAACTGGTCTTGTTTGCCAAGATCACATTGCACTAATACATAAAAAGGGAAGATGCGTTGCAAAAATTATAAAACAATATGATGAACGTAAAACCAAAAATATCAGTTATGACAATGAATATAAATGTTTTAACTTCTTTACTGAAAGGTACAGATCCCCAGATTGTGTTAAAATCCTAAATAGACAAATGCAAATTAATTTGTAACACACTTAAAAGTAAAACAAAATAATTTGAAGTATAGATGTGGTGAATCAACTAAAAACTGACCTGCAAGTTGCCTACTCCACCCCTATCATATCTGGACAATTTTAATTGGCAAATAAACCCTATGGGAAAACTCTTTACCCTGTTACACGCAGCAAAATCACTTCCTCTGAAAAACTTTCATGTTCCTTCTTACCACTTCCACCAAAGTCTGATTTAGATTTATATTTAACATCTTTAGTTTTACATGGTGTCTTCTGTTGCCTTTATTATAAACAGCATTTCATTCTCTTTTGTAGTGACGATCTGTAGTATGTTTCCTCTCATCCCTATGATTATAGAAGTGGTTTCAATAGCAGCTTTATTCATGCAGTAACACCAGTCTCCTGGTCATGACTGAAGAGACTTTTCTGAAAACATTGGTTTAGTAGCAGAAATATATGGTTTCTTAGGGAAGTTGAATCTGTGGGGACCTTGGTGGCTGTTTTTCTCTTCCTAATGAACCAAGTTAGGTGGGTTGAAAACTCTGGAAAGAGACAAAGAGAAACAGAGAGGGGTGAGGAAAGGACTTGAATGATGTTGTTATCTGTTTCTCATCTCTCTTCTGACTCAGCTGCCTCATTGCTTTTGGGTTCTGTGAGACCTACTTTACCCTTATAACAAATTCCACTGTTTACATAGGTGTTCAAGATTTTTTGTTTCTTAAGTAACCATTATGTTGAGTAAATCAAATCCTGGATTACTTTTTATAATACACAGATAGTTTTGCATCCACTGTTCTTTTAAATCAGCTCTTGGAGCTTTGTCTTTACCCTGCATTTGGATGAAATCTAGAGCAACTGTCATCACTCTTCCAGTTACCCATAGATAATAAAAAGTCGTATGACTGGGGCTTCCCTGGTGGCGCAGTGGTTGAGAGTCCGCCTGCCGATGCAGGGGACAAGGGTTCGTGCCCCGGTCCGGGAAGATCCCACATGCCGCGGAGCGGCTTGGCCCGTGCGCCATGGCCGCTGAACCTGAGCGTCCGGAGCCTGTGCTCCGCAACGGGAGAGGCCACAACAGTGAGAGGCCCGCGTACTGCAAAAAAAAAAAAAAAAAAAAAAGTCGTATGACTACTTTAAGTAACAAAATTCCTTTTCAGTTAGGTTAATTAAAATACCCAGTCCCATACAACAGTAAAACATCCACAGTTACCGTGAATGTGAGGCTTTCTTCTCCAACAGCTGAGTCTTGCTTTAGGCAGAAACCCACAGTTGAGGAGTGGAATGAGGACTATAGTGAACCTTTTCTCTTTCTTCACCTGAAATCTTTTTTCCTCCTCCTTCTGTTAACCACAGTTGTGACTATTCCGGAAGGAAGGAGAGAATTGTGAACAGAAACGTTATTTTTAGGAATCCAGCATGGCTAACTATGATACTAATTGGAACTGGCAGATACCTAAAGATGCCTGTCCTATGAACTCTTATGAGTTATTTAGAGATTTTCCTCTCTTTGAATCTTTCATCAGTAGTTCCCATAATAAAGCCACTCAATCCTTTATTCATCTCTAGATGTGTGGTGATACCTCATATTCCTTCTTCTGATTTCTAAATTTGTTTCCAGGCAGCTCTTTTGAACATGACCTAGGACGAGTCCAAGGCAGCTTTCTTCTGTATGTTATTCACGTATTGTTCATAGGAAACATACAGACATCTTTTGCCTAGACAAATGTGTAAACTGATTCCAAAGAAGTCACCTGCCTGTAGCTTCACTGTCAACTCAGGCAATCATCCAATACCTACCTCTTTAAACTTTCTGAGCTGGTCCACTCTGTCCTCCAAATGTTGGAAACATATGATATTCTGTTAAGTTCCTTTCAAATTCCTTGTGCTTAGCTTGGTATAAGGAACAGGCATATAGTCCTAGACCCCATCTTTGTTGTATGTGGCTGGGGGGAGGAGGTATGATGCAAAACATAGCTTGCTCTGTAAAAATCCCCCTCCAAAATCTTCCTCCAATTTCTCATGCTTTTTATGAAATCAAGGGGGATGAGTGATTTAATAATCACATAGTTTGCCCGCTCCTTCCATTTCTTGTAAGTCCAACGTGGAAGGAGATGGTACCTAATTTTGGAATGTAGGCCTAAATGTTCAAAAATGTATTTGAAAATGTATTTGAAAATCCGATTACTTTAAAACAAATATAACTTTAACCAATATTTATTTACAATATATATGCTCCATGAGTCATGACAAGGGAAAGACCCAAATCTTTGGGTTAACTTGTGTATTCTCAGCAGCTAGTAGCATACCCTGTATACAATATGAGCTAAATAAATATATTTTTAGAAATAATGATTAAGATCGTGTGAAATTTTAATTAACAAATGTATCCAAATGATAGAATAATGGTTGACTTTGAGAACTGGATTATATAAGATTGTCAGAATGAAATCCATTCATGCTTGGGGATAATAGTGTAGGGGACAGATTTTAAGAAAGACCCCTAGGTGACCACAGGAAAAAGGACTCCCAATTTTGAATCATCTTTGAGAGAGACTGTTCTTCAATTCAGCCTGTGGACTTTGGAAAACCAACTTGAGGAAAATGATCACAAAGAGATATTGACTTCAGAACAAGTGATATTAATTTTGCTCAATTACAGTCTTTACTCAAGATTGTAGCATTTTGGGGAGCATATAAGAGAGGAAGTTTCTCAAAAAGAGAAAGAATGAATTTGTGGAAAATAAAGCCATAACTAATGAACACAGATTTCTGTTTTTCCTTTTTCTTAAAATCAAAAACACAAAACTTGCATGTTCATAGCATATTTATCTAGTAGTTTGGGGTTCAAGATTTTCAGATCTTTATAATTGGTCTTATAGTTTTATTTTTCCTTTATTTTTTCCTTGAAAGAACATAGATCCTTGTATAAGAACTATATCTGCCAACACCAAGTTATGGAATCTTTGAATTTAGGTGTTTATCTCTGTTAGGTTTTTCAGGTAAATTTTAGAAGTACTAGACAGTCCTTGTTAAAGCTCTGTATTGTTTCAGAAATACTTTCCTTAGCACTTCTCTTTTGACCTGTTTTGAGTGCTATATTGCTCTGACGTTCCAGGCAAATAAAAAATATCTTACTGACAGATTGGATTGTTTGTTGTCTTTTCTCTAACTATGAAGTTCATGTAAAATTTGGTACATAATTTAAGAACAGATGCATGATTGATGCAGGAACAATTTTCCATAGACATTTTGCATTTTGCTTCTTGTCAGTTTAGAAGCAGTCTACTCCATTCTCAGCTATACCCCTAAAAAGATAATATAAGCAGTACAGGATCAAGCTTCAGACTAAATATAGAGTGTTATAAACTACAGTAGAGAATAAGTGGTGGTTTGGAAAAAAATATTTTTTATGTTTTGCTCTTATGCCACATAGTATTATAGAAACTTCATAAGATTATTTCCTTTAAACTTCCTAGTAACTGTGAGTTAGGCACTATACATGTATTTAATGGGTAAGCACACTGAGCTTGGAGAGTTAAAACTGTTCACTATAGAGCTCTCAACTAATAAGTAATATGTTCAAAACTCAAACCAATATTTCTTTAATTGCAAAGTGCATGAGTTTGCCTCTTTGATAAGAAAATTAAGTAAATTTCAGTCTACATTTTTCTAACCGTGCCAATTTTGCAAGCATATTTTCTTGATGTGTATGTTTGTTAGACATCTAGTAGAGCCTGCAAGGAAATATTTGATGCATAATATAATTCACTGGTTTTGATTTTTATTTAAATACTATAGATATTAAAATCAAATAAAATGGATGTTATTTAAATGAAGGATAAAAATTAAAGCATGTCTGAGAAATGATAATTACCAAGACTTCAAACTTTTTGATGCTATTGATAATTGGATTGCTTATCTCTCTGTTAAAAATGATGAGAAAATGCATACAATTATTATTAGTTTAGTAGTATTGCTCAAATTACTGTTGCTTTATCTCATTAGCAGAATGAATTCTGTTAACCAAGCGTATTTCATTAATAGAGTGTTATAGAAATGTCTTTTTTTTAATAGAAATGTCTTGATTGCTAGTCTTTAAAAGTATTAACTTCTAAACATATACCAATGACTATAGCTAAGTTATTTATTTTTGAGTAAATATTTTGGAACATGGATTAATACCTCTTTAAATATTATTAAAGAATCAGCTGCTCAGGATAAACCATATAATATTATCACTTAAAAATAATTATTGTATATCTACATTTTAGATTTATCCTTTCCTTCACTAATTTCTTCAAATATGTATATTGCATAGTTCCATTTTGAACTTTCTATGCTATATGCTAGAGTATAATGGAGAGTGAGATAAAGTGATGCAACCCCTGCCCTCAGGTGACTTATGTTCTAATAGGGTGAGATAAATTGAAGAAGTACTCTAAGTGGATATAGAGGATGCTGTTCAAGGGCATAACAAAGAGGAATCTGATCAAGATTTTAGAAGACATTCTTGAGTAAGTGGTGATTAATTTGAGGTCTAAAGGATAGCTGTACAGTATATTTGTTAAGAAAAGGTTGTAGGAAGAGACCATTTGAGACGGAGGGAACACATATACAAAGGAGAGAGTGTAGTGAGCCAGAGGAAGGGAAGGAAAGTGAGAGTGATGAAATACAGAGACAAGTGGTCCAGCTTCCCTATGAGGCTGGAGAAGACATTTTTCAGGCCAGTAGGCCTTGCAGGTCATGTGAAAGGTTTTATCCCACAAGCAATGAGAAGTTCTTGAAGAGTATGCCATTATTAGACTAAATATTGACAAGATTCAACTAGCTGTATGTTAAAGAATGATTTATAAGACAGCTACATTGACAGAGGGAGACAATTAGCAGGCTGATACGGTAGACAAGGCCAAAGATGAAGGTAGTATTGGCAAAGCTAATGGAAGTAGAGAAGGAGGGTTGTGGACAGATTTAAGAAATATTGAAAATCTAAAAGAACTTGATAGTGGATTTTTTGTTTATTAGAGTAAAGCATTTTACAAGCTACTGAGAAATACAAAAAAGAAAATAATATGTGGTTTTTGCACTTAAAATAACATGATACATTTTGGATCATAAGACATTCACTTAAGCATCAGTGTAGCTGTACAAAAGGCTAGTAGGTACATGAAAACATGGTCAACAGCATTAGTCATTTACTTCTCCTGATCCTGAGATACTTGGGTTCTGAAAGAAAACTTCTTTTAATATAGCTGCAAGGGGGAGCAAATATCCTCGTGGGAAATGCCCCACTTTAGAGAGAAAGAGGGAATATTTGAAGAAATATTTGAGAATACAGGTTAGGTTCTTAATCATGGAATAAGATTTCAGATTTTACAGTGAGAGAAATTTTACAAGTGAAAGAAAAAAAGACCATCGAAGTGAAAAATGGTATTGAAACAAGGATTGAGTATATGATTGATTATCCCACTGTTGCTTACATCAGGTGTTAAAAAGGAAATCAGTAATGTGGATTAAGTCCCATTAGTCACTTGGGTAAGGATGTGCATGTTCTTGAGCCTAACAGTACCCAGGGTACGGCTATATCCTGTAAGTAAAGCCCAAATTCTTTGGCCTAAGTAGTTAATCCATTATTTTGTTTTTAGTTGTTGTGGGGAGGTGAAGCGAGTTCAGTAGTACCTTGAACCACAGAGCAAGCAAGTTGGAGCCCCATGACCTCACAGTAGGATATTTTCAATGATTTGAGGCACTTCTGTGTTATATATTATGTTGGGATGACCATTGATTATGTGGTTCAACCATTTCATGACAATAGCCTTGGGGGGGATCTTCTTTTATACTCACCTCTTCTTATTCACAATCTAGAGGATTAATGAGAACATTCTATCAACAATTGGTTTATGAATCATGCCCTTGTGTTTCTCAAGCAATAACGCTAGCAAGAGAGTATAAATTCAGATATCATCTCTTGAGGTGATTTCTTAAAGCAAAGACCCAGTTTTTGTTGCTTGTAGCATTGCTACATGGTTGTGAGCCATAAAATGGTGTCTTATTGTTCCTTCTGGGACCCACTTTCTCAATTCAACTTCCTAATGGAATGCCACATTTGTCACAAGAACCAGAAATAAATTACTGACATCACTCTTCTTTAATCGGATTTTTGAAAATTAGAAGATAAAATTAAAACGTAGCAGCCATTTATCACAAGTAGAAATATTTTCTTTGATTTTTTTCTTTTATGCACTTAAATATTTATATATTTTATAGAATATAAATATTATTATGGAGCAGAATGCAGAATTTATAAGACATGACACATAATGTACATTTTGTGCTTGAAATAGAGTGCTTTCATTATCCAATGCTATTGTGGATGTTTCAGTGGGGAATTATGTAGTAGGACTGTAGATGGAATTATTACAAATACAACTTCATGTCTTTTAGACTAGTCTGGTTAGGTAATAGTTGATATTTTTCATTCAGATTTCCCTAAATGGTGTTTTAATGATTTTTCTCCCGTATCTCATCTTCCTTATCTTCCTTTCCTGCTTCAGAATCTACATACATATCCAAGGGAAGTAAAGGCAAAGAAATGAAGAAGAAGATAGCAGACGTATAGATAAGACAGAAGAACAAAATTCATGTTGCAAGATAGCAAGTCCAAACAGGGATGTGATAAACCCATTCTGTTTCTAGGCAGGCAAAAAACACCAGGAGTATCTTTAGCTGGAGTATTCAGTACTATTACAATCTAATTATCTTTGATGTTCCACAGAACTCTGGAATATCTTGTAGAACTTAATTTAAAGCATGGTACTTGGGGGAAGGAGGAGATGTTTCCCATGCCAGAGGCTTGTCTTCACTCCACACTAAAGTCAGCCTATCTGCTCCTGTGCCCAGTGACGCTAGGTGACGCAGTGAACGGCTCAACAGTCCATCTGTGGCATTGACTTGTTTCTTAATCTGGTCCCTGGTGTGCCTTTCTGAAATGTAACTCTGTTTTTATTCACATCCTACAGGTATTGTTCAAACAAAATATGTGGAATTTGACATGAGGACGCTTGCTGACCTGCTCTTTGGGCCATTCTGATGCCATACCAGGTCACAATTCCTGAGAGGTAGGAAAATGTCTCCAGTCCTCTTGTGTCTACACATAAAAACCACTGTTCTACTCTACAACTACCACCTAATGACAGCAAGAGTCTTCTTTATTCATCTTGCTTGTTTCCTGAACTTCACCTAGTGTCTGAGGCATGGGCTCTGACTACTGTAGTTCCTTAAAAATAAAAGTGGCATAAACTTTCTCCCCAGAACCTATTTCCAGGAAGTGGGAGAAGGGTGAAGTGTCCCCTGTAATATGAAATGGTCCTTTTTCTTTGATTTCCCAAGTCTTTGTTATTCGTAGTTCTGTGGGTCTTAATGCATTTAGGAAAAGAGAGAGCAGCAATTATAGTAAGAGTTTTCACTATTTGGTTTATTTCTTAAATATATCAGACTTAAATCTAGATCCACGGCTTTTTCTACCCAGAAGTTAACTATTTCTCACCTATGTCCTCAGGTCCCTCTCCAACAGCTTCCATTGGCTCATGCTTCCTGACAAAAATGAAAAGTGATAGACAGATGGGTGGTGTTGGAGAAAAGAATGCTTCACATCACCATATTATCCTACCATACTATATTTATTTTTCTTCTGTGTAAGATACAACATGTGGAAGGGCATGAATTCACAGGCCATGTTTTCTGAAAATGATTGATGCAGCAACTAGAATTATTAATAGAACTTACCAAAAGACCAGCCCGTTTTGAACGTTTTGTAGCTATGGGGAGCAGCATTTCAGTTTCTCTGATAAACTTTGCAATGACATTCTGCTAACTTCTCGTGGCAAAAGACTAGCTCTCGGCCGAAGAAGAAGATCCCAAGGGCAACAAGGGTTTGTGTGCCTGTGGGTACCCAGCAGGAAGTTCTGCAGAAGCAGTTTGAGGGATGATCAGCCTCTCTGCACACATATTGGGCTGGAGAGTAAGGTCCGAGAAGAAAGGAATGGTTAGGATCTCTTTGCAGATTTCACAGAGGATTTCAAGCCAAGAGGACACTGCCAGGCCCCTCAGTGTCATGAGAACAGTTTTGAATGGTGTCCGCTTAGCATGTTCAGTAATTTTAGCTCTAACCACACAAATGTATTGCACTTTAGAACTTGTAGTACTATTTTCTTTCTTTTATTCCAGTTAGCATTTTATGCCCTAGTTTAGTCTCCTCTTGTTATTTGAATTCATTAAAAACTTTTTGCATATTTATCTTTCCCTTTTAATCTTTTAGTCCTTTTGTTTTTATAATCTCACAGTTAATTGTTCTTAGTTGATTCATCTTTTCTCACTCTTTTGTTAAGACTTTTATCTCATGTTTACTTTGTTCTTATATTACTTATTTACCTAGTTTCTTCTTATCACCTTTAGGCTTTGTTTTAATTATTTCCTTTTTATGTTATCTATTTTTCATTGTAGTTTTATATTTTTTATTATCTTCTTTTCTCTTTCTTATCTTTATTTTAGTTTATCTTAATAAAACAAGCAGAGAGCACTAAAACATGTGGGGAGAGAAGTGAGCAGAGCCTCTCTCTGCCCCAAGGCAAGGGAGATTGATTGCTCCCTTTTGCCCTGTCCATTTGGTTGGTCCTATCTCTTCCAGGGGATGAGCATCTATTCTCAAACTTCCCATCTTAAAAGCCTCATTTTAGAAAGGCAGTGTAGTACAGTAGTTAAGGTCACCGTCTTGGAAATAAAGCAAAACTTGATTCACATTAGAACTGTTCCCTCAAGAATGTTACCTATCCTGTACCATTTAAGGTTTTCTCTTCTATAGTCATAACAATAACTTTTGAATGGTGTGTAGATTAATCCACTTGAAGCATGTTTTCTAATTTCTAATTTCCCTACTCCACTAATAAAAGGACTAGGATATGAATAACACTTAGTCATGTTTCCAGAAGGGCAGCAACCACTGTTTGTTTCTGTATGACCCCTTAAAACCCAAAATCTATCCTGCATTAATCAACTGATGTTGATCTCCGTTTCCATCATTTCTGGGCCAAATAGACTATCATGGATGGTTTCATTCTTTCATTAACCTTCTGATTTTTTTTCTCTGACTCCTGTAACTGTTTCCTCACTTTGTCAAGGGAGAGTCTTGTCCTTTAAACAAGATCTGAAACTCTGAATTTCTGTTAAAATAGCCTAAAACAGCCAAAATGCTACCTAATGGCTGGTTCCTTTATTCTTGTAATACTTGTCCACTTAGATTGTTCACTGATTCCAACTAGTGTTCATTGAGAGCCATATTCCACTGACAGATTTTAACAATATCCTACATTAACTGACTGTGCTTTCTACTTGGTCTCAAATTTCTTTGCTGGAAAGCTGTGGAATAAAATATTGAGGAAATTCTCCAACCTATAATTTTAGAAGTTAATGTCCAGCTCTTACCTTTGGGCAACATAATTGTTAAGATAGTAGATAATATTGTGTGTGAGTTTAACTTGGTTTCTCATGGAAAATGGGGCTGGCATGAGTTCACTGGTGTCTATCTCAGTGTGCCGATTCTCAAAGTAAAAGTATGGATACTATAAGTATAGACTGAGCAAATTAATATAAATTATTTTTAGATCATTTAGTCCCAATATGAGTTTGTTTCAACATATGTTTCTTATCCCCATTAAAATAGAGGCTATATCTTAATGTCTTTTACTTCAAGACATATTCATATTACCTAAAATGTGATTCTCTGGAAAAGGCATTAAGCCATATTAATGTAGCTTGGGAAAGTATCTTTTACAACATTCAACAGATCATTTGCTTGCACAGGTCACATGCATTGTTAATTAACATATTCTAAATAGCACTGCTTTACTTTATTAATTTGAATCTTTTTTTCCCCTTTGCCAAACAATTCTTAAGAAACTTACAGATATTTTGCATACAATTATATTTGTAATTGTAAACTAGTATTTGGATTTTTCATATAAAGATGATATCCAGTTGGTTTTCCTCCAGATGCTGAGATATGAGAACAATAATATCTGAATATCAAGTAATCTGCTCCATAAATGATGCACATTCTTCAATGAATCATGATCAGGTTTCTTACATGAAGTGGAATTCAAGATTTTAGATGTCACAGTCAAATCCAGCTCTTGTATCTTAGTGCTTAATCTCAGATATTGAACAGAATTTCTAATAGTCAAGTGACATAGATACTCTCCGCTAACTGCTTTCCAAAAGTATTTGTCATTCTTCATTAGATTTTTAAAAAATTATTTTAATATGTTATCCTCTTTGTCTTTTGACTTCTCAACATTCAAAACAATTATTTCTGCATCTGTAGCACTATTCATCACATCAACTCTCTTGTCATTTACAACCTACTATATATGACAACTTTTCAGGGATACATGCTAACACATTTTTGAAACTTTAGAATTAAAGCTTTCAAATTATTTTTTCTTTTGGAAAACATTGTTCTATAACTACAATATGAGAACATAGTTTTCCATTTTCATTAACTGAATTCCAGCTATAAATGATATTAAAATATCTTCTTTTAAGCACTTATAGTATACCTCTAGTACTATCATGATGAATTAACTTTCTTGAGCTATTTTTATTCTAAGTATATTTCTTAAACTTAATATGCTCCCTTCAACTGATTAAATGAAATGAGTATGAGGTACAAAAAGTAGAAAAAGCATTTCTAGGCACAATTCTGCTTATTGAGGTTGAGCACTATAATTGCCCAACATGTGAGCAACTTTGAAACTTTTGTATATTTTGGATCCTTATGGAATCTTTGGGATCTTTTTACACCAAGTGTAAAACCAAGATGGAATCAACCAAAAGATGTCTTTGTTCATTCTTGAATTATCCTAGCTTTGTCGGAGATAGATAAATAACACTCGGAAAATCCTGTATTACAGTGATGTTTCGAATTAATGGATAACATTGTTTTTTTGATATGTGAGTTTATAGTTGACTAAAAAGTAAGATTAATTTAGCTTACTTTCAATTTTGTAAACATGGCAAAACAGATCAGACTCATTAGCATTTCCAAATCACTCACAGCATTGTTCATACTTAGTAATTCAGACTTTAGTAGTACCCACATTTGAGAATGCAACTTGATTAAATAATTGTTTTTTCTTCACATGTAATTCCATATCAAAATTTGAAATGAGAAAGACACCATTCAGTGAGACACAATGCTCATTAAGCTTTATTTGTTCATAAAATCATTTACCTTTCTCATTTGCTTTGGGCTAGAAGGCTCATGTTTATTGTGTTGAACGTCATTAATTTACAAGTAATATGATCTCATTATCTTTATTTAGGCAGATCCTGACCATAGAACTATTCAACAAAATTATTTCAATTTGAATGACAAAACTTTTCAGCTGCAATTCTTTTAGAAATTTTGAGACACATAAATAGAGCAGCTGATTATTGTTCTCTTTAAAAAAAGAAACTTTAGAATAACAGAAGCGGGATCAACATGGTGGAATAGGAAGACCCTGAGCTCACCTCCTCCCATGAACACATCAAAACTACAGCTACATATAAAGCAATTCTTGCTGAGAATGACCTGACAACTGACAGCATGGCTCTTCTACAACCAAAGCTGTAAAAAAATTTAAAAAGAAAAGAACCACGCAGAGTCTGGGAGGAGGGGAGGAAAAGTGATCTAGTCCAGACCTGCACCCTTAGCAGGTGACCCAGAAGAAGAGTGGGATATCACTGGCTTGGGGATCTCCCTAAGGAGCAAGGGGTTCAAGCGTTATATCAGGCACCCCAGTCCTGGGGTCCAGCACCAGGAAGATCAGTCCCCTTTGATGGTTTGAAAACCAGTGGAGGCTCCCAGAGGGCTGTAAGAAACTGAGACTCTGCTCTTGAAGAGCATGCACACAGACTTGCTTGATCCCAGTTCTAGAATAGAGGCAGCAGATTGAAAACTGCCTGCTGCTTTGGTCAGCCTGCCAGGACTGCCCTAGCACAGTTCCCAGCCCTTACCAAGCTCCTGTTCCAACCCATTCTGTTCCAGGATTGCTTTTTGCTAAGGACTGCCATTGCAATCATGTGCACTCTCACACTGGGAAAAGTGGGACCGATTCAAAAGTTCAGTTCAAAGCCCTTGGGCCTTGGCCCTGCCTCCAACCAAATCTGAGATCACCATCGCCATCACGTACATGCACTGGGGAAAAGCAGAGCCAGCTCAGAAGTGCAGCTCCAAACTCTCAGGACACCAACCCTACCTCTGACCAATGTGGAGACGACTGCCACGGTTGCATGTACATAGTTGCAACAGGGAAAAAGTGGAGCCAGCTCAGTAATGCGAATCCAACCCCCCAGGCCACAACATCACCTCTGACCAAGGCAAAGACCAACATTGCCATTACACACGTGCTGCACTGGGGAAAAGTAAAGCCAGCTCAGAAGTGCTGCTCCAGCTCCTTGAACCCTGGCTATGCCCAAACCAAGGTGGAGATTTCCAGAGTCTGGGAGAAGCCCCAGCTTGCACTGGCTCTGGGTCTCACCCCTATGACACCAGCACTACCTTCCACCAAGGGGCAGCTGGCCAGGGCTCACATCGGATCCAGCTCTCCCACAAAAGCCATCAGGCACATACAGACTGCATAGGCATGCTCCCACACAATGACATGCCTTCAAGAGTGGGATAGGTAACCGTTTTGCCTACTTTCACAGAGACAGAGAAAGTAAAAGAAAATGTGAAAACAGAGGAATATGTTTCAAATGAAAGAGCAAGATAAAACCCCAGAAAAAAAAAGAAACAACTGATGAAATGAAGATAAATAATTTACCTGATAAAAAGTTCAAAGAAACAGTAATAAAAATGCTTACAGAACTCAGGAAAAGAATAGAGGAACAAAGTGAGAACTTTAAAAAAGAACTAGAAAATATAAAAAAGAACCAACTGGAGCTGAAGAACACAATAACTGCAATGAAAAATACACTGGAAGGAATTAACAGCAGATTGATACAGAAAAATGTATAAGTGACATGGAAGATAGAATAGTGGAAATCACCCAATCAGAACAGCAAAAAGAAAAACAAATTTTTTAAAATGAAGATAGTTTAAGAGACCTCTGGTACAACATCAAGTGTACTAACATTCACATCATAGGGGTCACAGAAGGAGACGAGAGAGAGAAAGGGACAAAAAATGTATTAGATGAAGTTGTGGCTGAAAACTTCCCTAACCTGAAGAAGGAAACATATCCAAGTCCAGGAAGCACAGAGATTTCCAAACAAGATAAACCCAAAATAGCCGCACCAAGATATATAATTAAAATGGCAAAATTTAAAGAGAGAATTTGAAAGGCAGCAAGAGAAAAACAATGAGTCACATACAAGGAAACTGCATAAGGCTATCAGCTGATTTTTCAGCAGAAACTTTGCAGGCCAGAAGGGAGTGGCACAATGTATTTAAAGTGCTAAAAGAAAAAAAAAAAAACCTACAACCTAGTATACTCTACCCAGCAAGGTTATCATTCAGAATTGAAGGAGAGAATTTCCCAGACAAGCAAGAACTAGATGTTCTTTACCACTGAACTGACCTTACAAAAGATGTTAAAGGGCCTTCTTTAAGTGAAAAAGAAAAGCTATTTCAAGAAACAAGAAAATATATGGAGGGAGAAAAATCACTCTTATAAAGGCAAATATTTAGTGAAGGCAGTGAATCAGCCACTTAAATAAGCTAGTACAAAGGTTAAAGACAAAAAAATGTAAAATCAACTGTAATTACAATAAAGAGTAAAAGGATAGATATAAAGATGTAAAATATGATATAAAAACAGAAGATGGGGGGAGTGAAAAGTGTAGATCTTTTAGGATGAGTTTGAACTTAAATGACTATCAGTTTAAAACAAGTTGATAAGCTATTTGTCAGTATATATGAACTTCATGGTAAACACAAATCAAAAACCTACAATATATTTTTTTTAAAAAAGGAAAGGAACCCAAACACAACACTAAAAAAATCATCAAACCACAAGGGAAGAGACTAAAAGAAGAAAACAACAGAGAAGAACTACAAAAACAGCCAGAAGACAAGTAACAATTACATACAATGTCAGTGGACTAACTGCTCCAATCAAAAGTAAGTCTTTTGTAGTCAGCATACATATGGGTCTTTTTCTGTTGTTGGATAAAAAAATTTAAAATACAAAGGCCCATATATATGCTGACTACAAGAGACTTACTTCAAAGCTAAAGACACAAACTGAAAACATGCAGCTAATGTAAGAGCACCTAAATATACAAAGCAAGTACTAACAGATATAAAGAGAGAAATTGACGGTAATACAATAATAGTATAGGACTTTAACACCCCATTTCCTTCAATGAATAGATCATCCAGACAGAAAATCAGTAAGGAAACAGTGGCCTTAAATGTCACATTAGACCAGATGAACTTAATAGATAGCCACAGGATATTCCTTCCCAAAACAGCAGAATATATGTTCTTTTCAAGTGCACATGGAACTTTCTCCAGAAGAAATCACATGCTAGGCCATAAAACAAGTCTCAGTAAATTAAGAAGATTGAAATTACATAAAACATCTTTTCAGACCACAACAGTATGAAACTAGAAATCAATTACTGGGAGAAAACTGGAAAAGACACAAATACGTGTAGACTAAACAACTTACTACTAAAAGACCAATGGGTCAATGAAAAAATTAAAAAAAACACACACATGAAAAGATGCTCAACATTACTAATCCTCAGGGAAATGCAAAGCAAAACCACAATGAGATATCACCTCACACCTATCAGAATGGCTACCATCGAAAGAAACACAAATAACAAATGTTGGTGAGGATGTGGAGAAAAGGGAACCTTATACACTGTTGGTGGGAATGTAAATTGGTACAGAGGTTATGGAAAAGAGTATGGAGGTTCCTATGATCCTGCAATTCCACTCCTGGGTATATATCCAAAATAAATGAAAACATTAATTCAAAAAATATATGCACCCTATTGTTCATAGCAACATTATTTATAATAGCCAAGATATGGAAGCAACCTAACTGTCCATCAACAGGTAAATTGGTTCAGAAGAATTGGTATACATAATACAATGGAATATTAGTCATAAAAAGAACGAAATTTTGCCATTGAAATGGACCTAGAAGTCCATTATGCTTAGTGAAATAATCTGGATAGAGAAAGACAAATTCTGCATGTGTTCACTTATATGTGAAATCTAAAAAATAAAACCAAAGAACAGGGCTTCCCTGGTGGCAGAGTGGTTGAGAATCTGCCTACTAATGCGGGGGACACGGGTTCGAGCCCTGGTCTGGGAGGATCCCACATGCTGCGGAGCAACTAGGCCCATGAGCCACAACTACTAAGCCTGCGCGTCTGGAGCCTGTGTTCCTCAATAAGAGAGGCCGCGATAGTGAGAGGCCCGCGCACCATGATGAATAGGGTCAAACACTTGCCACAACTAGAGAAAGCCCTCACACAGAAATGAAGACCCAACACAGCAAAAATAAATGAATTAATAAACTCCTACCCCCAACATCTTAAAAAAAAAAAACCAAAAAACCCCCAAAGAACAAATATAGCAAAACAGACTTAGAGATACATAGAACAAACTAGTGACCACTAGAGAGGAAAGGGGTGGAGAGAGGAACAAGATAGGGGAAAGGGATTAAGAGGTAAAAACTACTGAGTATAAAATAAAGATGTTACAAGGATATAATGTACAACACAGGGAATATAGCCAATATTTTAAAATAACTTTATATGGAGTATAATCTATAAAAATATCAAATCACTGTTGTATACTTGCTGCTAATATATTATTGTAAGTCAACTATACTTCAATTAAAAAAGATAAATATGGGCTTCCCTGGTGGCGCAGTGGTTGAGAGTCCACCTGCCGATGCAGGGGACGCGGGTTCGTGCCCCGGTCCGGGAAGATCCCACATGCTGTGGAGTGGCTGGGCCTGTGAGCCATGGCTGCTGAGCCTGCGCATCCGGAGCCTGTGCTCCACAACGGTAGAGGCCACAGCAGTGAGAGGCCTGCGTACCGCAAAAAAAAAAAAAAAAAAAAAAAAAGATAAATATGAAACTTTATTTTTGCCTTTTTTGTGTAATACATACAAAATTTAATTTTAATTTTCATTTATATATATATTTTTTGAATTATATTTTATTTATTTTTTTATACAGCACATTGTTATTAGTTATCCATTTTATACATATTAGTGTATATATGTCAATCCCAATCTCCCTATTCATCACACTACCCACCCCACCACCACTTTCCACACTTGGTGTCCATACGTTTGTTCCCTACATCTTTGTCTCTATTTCTGCCTTGCAAACTGGTTCATCTGTACCATTTTTCTCGGTTCCACATATGCACATTAATATACGATATTTGTTTTTCTCTTTCTGACTTATTTCACTGTGTATGACAGTCTCTAGATCCATCCATGTCTCTACAAATGACTCAATTTCGTTCCTTTTTATGGCTGAGTAATATTCCATTGTATATATGTACCACATCTTGTTTATCCATTTGTCTGTCAATGGGCACTTAGGTTGCTTCTGTGACCTGGCTATTGTAAACAGTGCTGCAATGAACATTGGGGTGCATGTGTCTTTTTGAATTATGGTTTTCTCAGGGTATATGCCCAGTAGTGGGATTAATGGGTCATATGGTAATTCTATTTTTAGTTTTTTAAGAAACATCCATACTGTTCTCAATAGTAGCTGTATCAATGTACATGCCACCAACAGTGCAAGAGGGTTCCCTTTTCTCCACACCCTCTCCAGCATTTGTTGTTTGTAGATTTTCTGATGATGTCCATTGTAACTGATGTGAGGTGATACCTCATTGTGGTTTTGATTTGCATTTCTCTACTAATTAGTGATGTTGAGCAGCTTTTCATGTGCTTCTCGGCCATCTGTATCTCTTCTTTGGAAAAATGTCTATTTAGGTCTTCTGCCCATTTTTGGATTGGGCTGTTTTTTTTAATATTGAACTGCATGAACTGTTTACATATTTTGGAGATTAATCCTTTGTCCATTGATTGGTTTGCAAATATTTTCTCCCATTCTGAGGGTTGTCTTTTCATCTTGTTTGTAGTTTCCTTTGCTCTGCAAAAGGCTTTAACTTTCATTAGGTCCCATTTGTTTATTTTTGTTTTTATTTCCATTACTCTAGGAGGTGGATCAAAAAAGATCTTGCTGTGATTTATGTCAAACGGTGTTCTTCCTATGTTTTTCTCTAAGAGTTTTATAGTGTCCAGGTTTCTAATCCATTTTGAGTTTACTTTTGTGTATGGTGTTAGGGAGTGTTCTAATTTCATTCTTTTACATGTAACTGTCCAGTTTTCCCAGCACCACTTACTGAAGAGGCTGTCTTTTCTCCATTGTATATCCTTGCCTCCTTTGTCATAGATTAGTTGACCATAGGTGCGTGGGTTTATCTCTGGGCTTTCGATCCTCTTCCATTGATTTATATTTCTTTTTTAGTGCCAGTACCATACTGTCTTGATTACTGTAGCTTTGTAGTGGAGCCTGAAGTCAGGGAGTCTGATTACTCCAGCTCCGTTTTTTTTCCCTCAAAACTTCTTTGGCTATTCAGGGTCTTTTGTGTATCCAAATAAATTTTAAGATATTTTGTTCTAATTCTGTAAAAAATGCCATTGGTAATTTGATAGGGATTGCATTGAATGTGTAGATTGCTTTGGGTGGTATAGTCTTTTTCACAGTACTGATTCTTCCAATCCAGGAACATGGTATATCTCTCCATCTGTGTGTATCATCTTTAATTTATTTCATCAGTGTCTTATAGTTTTCTGCATACAGGTCTTTTGTCTCCCTAGGTCGGTTTATTCCTAGGTATTTTATTCTTTTTGTTGCAATGGTAAATGAGAGTGTTTCCTTAATTTCTCTTTCAGATTTTTCATCATTAGTGTATAGGAATGCAAGAGATTTCTGTGCATTAATTTTGTATCCTGCAACTTTACCAAATTCACTGATTAGCTCTATTAGTTTTCTGGTGGCATCTTTAGGATTCTCTATGTATAGTGTCATGTCATCTGCAAACAGTGACAGTTTTACTTCTTCGTTTCCAGTTTGCATTCCTTTTATTTCTTTTTCTTCTCTGATTATTGTGGCTAGGACTTCCAAAACTATGTTGAATAATCGTGAGAGTGGACATCCTTGTCTTGTTCCTGATCTTAGAGGAAATGCTTTCAGTTTTTCACCATTGAGAATGATGTTTGCTGTGGGTTTTTTGTATATGGTCTTTATTGTTTTGAGGTAGGTTGCCTCTATACCCACTTTCTGGAGAATTTTTATCATAATTCGGTGTTGAATTTTGTCAAAAGCTTTTTCTGCCTCTATTGAGATGATCGTATGGTTTTTGTTCTTTAATTTGTCAATATGGTGTATCACATTGATTGATTTGCATATATTGAAGAATCCTTGCATCTGTGGGATAAATCCCACTTGATCATAGTGTATGATCCTTTTAATGTGTTGTTGGATTCTGTTTGCTAGTATTATGTTGAGGATTTTTGCATCTTTATTCATCAGTGATATTGGTCTGTAATTTTTTTTTTTGTAGTATCTTTGTCTGGTTTTGGTATCAGGGTGATGGTGGCCTCATAGAATGAGTTTGGGAGTGTTCCTTCCTCTGCAATTTTTTGGAAGAGTTTGAGAAGGATGGGTGTTAGCTCTTCTCTAAATGTTTGATAGAATTCACCTGTGAAGCCATCTGGTCCTGGAGTTGTTTGTTGGAAGATTTTTAATCACAGTTTCAATTTCATTACTTATGATTGGTCTGTTCATATTTTCTATTTCTTCCTGGTCCAGTCTTGGAACATTATACCTTTCAGAGAATTTGTCCGTTTCTTCCAGGTTGTCCATTTTATTGGCATAGAGTTGCTTGTAGTACTCTCTTAGGATGCTTTGTATTTCTGTGGTGTTTTGTAACTTCTCCTTTTTCATTTCTAATTTTATTGAGTTGAGTCCTCTCCCTCTTTTTCTTGATGAGTCTGGCTAGTGGTTTATCAATTTTGTTTATCTTTTCAAAGAACCAGATTTTAGTTTTATTGATCTTTGCTGTTGTTTTCTTTGTTTCTATTTCATTTATTTCTGCTCTGATCTTTATGATTTCTTTCCTTTTCCTAACTTTGGCTTTTGTTTGTTCTTCTTTCTCTACTTCCTTCAAGTGTAAGGTTAGGTTGTTTACTTGAGTTTTTTCTTGTTCCTTGACGTAGGCTTGTATAGCTCTAAACTTCCCTCTTAGAACTGCTTTTGCTGCATCCCATAGGTTTTGGATCATTGTGTTTTCATTGTAATTTTTCTGTATGTATTTTTTGATTTCCTTTTGATTTCTTCAGTGATCTGTTGGTTATTTAGTAACGTATTGTTTTCCCTCCATATGTTTTTGCTCTTTACTTTATTTTCCCTGTAATTCATTTCTAATCTCATAGTGTTGTGGTCAGGAAAGATGCTTGATATGATTTCAATTTCCTTAAATTCACTGAGGCCTGATTTGTGACCCAAGATGTGATCTATCCTGGAGAATGTTCCATGTGCACTTGAGAAGAAAGTGCAACCTGCTGTTTTGGGGTGGAATGTCCTATAAATATCAATTAAATCTCTCTGGTCCATTGTGTCATTTAAAGCTTGTATTTCCTTATTAATTTTCTGTTTGGATGATCTGTCCATTGGTGTAAGTGAGGTGTTAAAGTCCCCCACTATTATTGTGTTACTGTTGGTTTCCTCTTTTATAGCTGTTAGGAGTTGCCTTATGTATTGAGGTGCTCCTATGTTGGGTGCATATATATTTATAATTATTATATCTTCTTCTAGGATTGATCCCTTGATCATTATGTAGTGTCCTTCCTTGTCTCTTGTAACATTCTTTATTTTAAAGTCTATTTTATCTGATATGAGTATTGCTACTCCAGCTTTCTTTTGGTTTCCATTTTCATGGAGTATCTTTTTCCATCCCCTTGCTTTCAGTCTGTATGTGTCCCTAGGTCTGAAGTTGGTCTCTTGTAGACAGCATATATATGGGTCTTGTTTTTGGATCCATTCAGCGAGCCTGTGTCTTTTGGTTGGAGCCTTTAATCAATTCACGTTTAAGGTAATTATTGATATATATGTTCCTATTACCATTTTCTTAATTGTTATCGGTTTGTTTCTGTAGGTCCTTTTTTTCTCTTGTGTTTCCCACTTTCAGAAGTTCCTTTAGCATTTGTTGTAGAGCTGGTTTGTTAGTGCTGAATTCTCTTAGCTTTTGTTTGTCTGTAAAGCTTTTGATTTCTCTGTCAAATCTGAATGATATCCTTGCCAGTTCAAGTAATCTTGGTTGTATATTCTTCCCTTTCATCACTTTAAATATGTCCTGCCACTCCCTTCTGGCTTGTAGAGTTTCTGCTGAGAAATCAGCTGTTAACCTCATGGGAGTTCCCTTGTATGTTATTTGTCGTTTTTCCCTTGTTGCTTTCAATAATTTTTCTTTGTCTTTAATTTTTGTCAATTTGATTACTATGTGTCTTGACATATTTCTCCTTGGGTTTATCCTGTATGGGACTCTCTGCACTTCCTGGACTTGGGTGACTATTTCCTTTCCCATGTTAGGGAAGTTTTCAACTATAATCTCTTCAAATATTTTCTCTGGTCCTTTCTGTCTCTCTTCTCCTTCTGGGACCCCTATAATGCGAATGTTGTTGCATTTAATGTTGTCCCAGAGGTCTCTTAGGCTGTTTTCATTTCCTTTCATTATTTTTTCTTTATTCTGTTCTGTGGCAGTGAATTCACCATTTTGTCTTCCAGGTTACTTATCCGTTCTTCTGCTTCAGTTATTCTGCTATTGATTCCTTGTAGTGTAGTTTACATTTCAGTTTTTGTATTGTTCATCTCTGTTTGTTTGTTCTTTAATTCTTCTAGGTCTTTGTTAAGCATTTCTTGCATCTTTTCAATCTTTGCCTCCATTCTTTTTCCAAGGTCCTGGATCATCTTCACTATCATAATTCTGAATTCTTTTTCTGGAAGGTTGCCTATCTCCACTTCATTTACTTGTTTTTGTGGGGTTTTATCTTGTTCCTTCATCTGGTACAAAGTCCTCTGCTTTTTTCATTCTATCTTTTGGTGAATGTGGTTTTCCTTCCACAGGCTGCAGAGTTGTAGTTCTTCTTTATATTTTTGATTATGCATTAGTTTTCTTCCTCCCTTTGTATTTTTTTTTTTTTTGTAGGCATTTGGGAAGCTCATGTAAAGTGGCTCACACTGTTGTTAAAAAGAAAAAAATATTATACTTCTATATCAAAGTGAAGATTTTTTATTTTCTTCCATCATCTCAATTTCCTTGTATCACATCAGGTAACATCTGTCCCATTTTCCTTCAGTCTGAGCCTTTTTTCTCCTTCACTTTTTTTTTTCCTGTTTTCATCTACCCAGTCTTTCTAGTATTAGAAGCAAAGAATTTCTTATTTTGTTGTTGCTATGGCAACTGGTTCTATTTCATAAGACTAAATTTGGCTGTGAGTAAATAGAAATGATAGCTTTAAACCAATAACTAATTTTATTATTTACACATTATAAGAAGGCTAGAGATATTCAGACTGGGTCTGGAATAACAGCACCAAATTATCATTGAGAATGCAGACTGTCCCTATCTTTCCACTTAGCCATTGAAGCATATGGCTTTGACCTCATGCTCAACACTTCATGGTAACTGGTTGGTTGTTTCACTTATGGTATCAAATCCGAATTTTAGGTAAGAAGACATAAGGTAAAGAAGATCCAAGTTTCTTTGTTTATAGAGCTTTATGGGTAAATTCTGTTTATATCTGCTCGGCCCAAACTTGTTCAGATGACCACTCCTAACTGCAGTAGAATCAGGGAAATACAATTTCTTAAATGAGCACATTGACATCAGAAACAGCATCTAGTTTCTGCTAAGAAGGAAGGACAAAAATGCCCACAGTGGAGCATTTTTTAGTAATTTGGCTCTTTTAAATGTATAACTTTGCTTAAAGTGCTTTAAATGTCTCCCTGCCAAGAATCAATACATTTTGTTTGTTTCAGTTATTCTAAGATTAAATAGGCTCATAATTTGCATAAAACTTCTGTAAATATGTTCACCCTGGATTTTTTTTTAAACCAAAACACCAACATTAAAAAAAGAATGTAAATCTCTATATTTGTAGGTTTTCATCATGGAATGACTCTTTACAGAAAGTAAAAATAACTATATACAGTCGTCACAATATAATTTCCACCAGCCTCTCACAAGAAGCAGACCTTCCCTAAAATTTTCATTATCATCAGACTAAAAAACATTTTAATTTAATACAATAAAGGAATTTACATATGTCTAAAATTAAAGACCAAAAATACAAAGGAAACAAAACATAATTTTAAAAAATGAAGAAGAAAAAAAATCTATTGCTGAAAATTATGCTCAAAACTCAAATTAAATGATAAAGCCAGTGCTAAAATTAAATGAGTAATATCTGACATAGAGATGCTTCAACATTTTTTTTAACACTTTGACAATGGGAATCCAAATTTTCCAATTTTGTGAATGTTCATCCTTCTGTGCCAATAGAAGAAATTAACACAGGTCAGCCCCAAAACTATGTAACCATTCCTTAGAACAACCATAAAAACAAAAATTAAAATAAAAAACATGAAAACCAAACTGCATATTCATAACCAATATTTTTTAACATCTTTATTGGAGTGTAATTGCTTTACAATGGTGTGTTATTTTCTGCTTTATAACAAAGTGAATCAGCTATACATATACATATATCCCCATATCTCCTCCCTCTTGCATCTCCCTCTCACCCTCCCTATCCAACCCCTCTAGGTGGACACAAAGCATCGAGCTGATCTCCCTGTGCTATATGACTGCTTCCCACTGGCTATCTATTTTACATTTGTTAGTGTATATATGCCCATGCCACTCTCTATGGTTAAAATGTAAATTATGTCTTTGGAATCATTAGCAAAAGTTATATTAGGCACCTCTAAGTTTTCAAAAATCTCTTCAAGGATCTTCCGCTTTGATATCACATTATTTTTGAGTAAGCATTACTCTCCTGGGGGTTGTGGGCACATTTTATTGATGAAAGAAAACAAATTTCTTTCTACATAAACAGCAGATACATATTTGCCAATAATCTTTCTGTTTCCTTTGCTATATTCCTCATGTCATCTCCTATGTGGCCAAGAAAGTAGAGTACTACATAGGAGATTTTCTAAAAGCGACAACAGGCCCCAAATAGAGTCACTTGTCCTAAGGCCCATGTCATGAAACCAAGCCTTAATACTTAAACTAATTACATTTAGCCTCTCTCAAGAAAGTAATCTTGCCCAGTCAGTCTGGAATTTCCTGGTCAAGACTAGCAAGGAAATCTGCTTGATAGACCCCCACCGTCCCCCAAAGGAAGGTGACCTAGTCTGAAACCATCCATTCTTTGCTAGAATAACTTCCTTGATCTGCCTCCTTTTGCCTAAAAGAGTCTTTCATTTTGTTTGGCTCCTTGGAGCTCCTTTCTGTTTGCTAGATGGAATACTGCCTGATTCATGAATCATTGAATAAAGCCAATTAGGTCTTTAAATTTACTCAGTTGAGTTTTGTTTTTTTAAGGTAAGGCCTCTCTTTGTTTCTGGATTAATTTACTTCAAAATTTTGGCTAAATGACACATAATTGTTCAAAGTTATGTCCTGCTAGAAGTTCCCTTTTGCAGTCATTTTGGGATTCAAGTTCCTTCCATTTCTGTAGCTCGTTTATCACCTAGTGCCTTGGAGTGCTCTGAATTTAGCCAGAAAAAGAAAAAAGAAAAAGAGAAAGAAAGAAAAAGAGACAGTATAGAGGAGCCACAGCTAAATAAAATAAGCTAACTAAGGTGTGATATAGATCACTTCTACTCCCATGGGGTAACCTGACACAGAATGGGAGAATAGATTGAGAAGACAGGCATGTGCCCAAGGAGTCCTTGGAGAAGAAGCATTGCTTGACATGGGTATCAAATAATCATGAAGTATCCTGAGGTGGTGGCTCTCATGGTGACCAAGAGCAACAGTTAATTGTTGGAATCACAGTATCTGCCTTCTCAATCTTGAATGGTCTACTCATTAAAAAAAAAAAAATTCTTTTAAAGTAAATAATCAAACACATAAATGAGAGGATTACATAAATAATATCAATTGCATCAGTGTTGTGTTCATAGAAATAGCTCCTTTCCTAGTTTAATCATGGACTTGGGGGGATTAGATTTCTTGTGATTTTACAATAAACAACAGAGCAGCACAGAGTATTGAAGTCTAGGTCCCATAATAGACCCAGACTAATATCTTCAATATTTGCAAAACTGACTAATAAAGTGGTGTTTTCACACATACGAAGACTGTATAATGCATCAGTTTTTGTTATTCTTAAGCTGTTTTTACCAAATTAGATTTTTAGCTTAGATTATAATAAAATTGCCTTTGATAAACTATGCTGTTTTATCTCTCACAGGCTGTTCTAAGAAATTGTCTTACATAATCACCTTCTGTTGATCTTCCCTTAAAGACAATTAAGGTACTAGAATTGAAACCTTTTTAGGATTCCAAGAGTCTTGAGTGAGTTCAGTATGGAGAAGGAGTTGTTTCCAGATTTTGTACAGTTGAACAAAGGGAAATCAAAAAGGCAACATCTAGGGCTGAAAGTCCACCAAGAATCAAGAGACAGTTTCAAAAAAGTATCCATCCAAATGGGTCAGGCCAAAAGGCAAAGTCCAGGTATGATGGATGGACCTATAAGATGAAAGAATCTGGTTTAGGAGAAAAATAAGTTAGATTTCATAAAATACTAGAGTTTGAAGGGAGACGTGATTCTATAAGTAAATTGAGGTCTCCCTTATGAGAGAAATGATGCAATTGTGAGTCACAGACCAGCTTGGAAAATTACTGAGTTATATGTAAAAAATATTGTTGAGGCTTATGACAACTACTATTTGACTAAAAAGCAAAATTTATCAATAAGTGTTTCCTTATAACGGGGTAAAGAAAACCACAGCATTACTTCTAAAGTCAGTTTATCAAGGTGGAAGTCAAGGTGACAATTGCTCCTCTGACAATCCACAGTATTTTGATATTAACTTAAAATTTTGACAAAAACAAATTTTTAATAAACTTAAGTAGTGTACCATTTCACTAGTGAAAAAGCACAACATTTGAAATTGATGAAATGGCTAAATTACTCCAACAAAATGAAATAACTGAGAAATAATGTTTATAATAAATTAATTCTTCAGTAAATTGGAGAAGTATAAGTAATGAATTATCCTTTTTCTCATTAGATTTTGATCACCATCAGATATCCTGACAATAAAATTTTATTTACTCATGCTTTTCTTGTTTCATTAATGGAAATGTTAACTATTGAAAAGAAAATATGAGATAAAATAGGAATAGAAAATCAAGACCAGAGAAAAGTGAATCTCATTTATGTTCCTGAGAAAGGCTGTCATGATATATTTGAGGTTTAAATTGCTCTCAAATGAACAGCAAGCCTTTAGAGACTAATAATCTCTTCCCTATTTCAAAGTATCTGAAGTAAGGAGACATATCTGTTCTCTGTGGGGAAGAAGAAGCTTTTCTCAAAACTACATTTTTTATTTTTATCTTTTATAAATTTATTTATTTATATTTGGCTGTTTTGGGTCTTCGTTGCTGTGTGCGGGCTTTAGTTGTGGTGAGCAGGGGCTACTCTTCGCTGTGGTGCACGGGCTTCTCATTGCAGTGGCTTCTCTTGTTGAAGAGCACGGGCTCTAGGCACATGGGCTTCAGTAGTTGTGGCATGCAGGCTCAGTAGTTGTGGCGCATGGGCTTAGTTGCTCCGCGGCATGTGGGATCTTCCCGGACCAGGGCACGAACCTGTGTCCCCTGCATTGGCAGGCAGATTTCCAACCAGTGTGCCACCAGGGAAGTCCCCAAAACTACATTTTAAAATAAATATATTCTTAGTTAAATATGTGTGTACTGTGTAATGTGCAATGTCCTCAACATTTGTATAGTAAAAAAAGAAAATATAAAAATGAACCAGAAGTAGAAATTTCATTTAATCAGAACATTATTGTGGGGGCTATAGGATGTTAAGGTGGGTATAAGGTGTATGACAAGTTGAGGAAGGACTGTCTCTCTTAGATTTTTCATTCATGAATGGTCTCATGAAATTTAAATCATTGTTATAATTGTCTAAATAAAAATAACAATAAAATTGTATAAATTGTTATTACTAAGTATAAACATTACAATTTCTACTTTTTAAAACCCTATTTTACAATTTTAAAAGATTATGGGCCATAATCTCCACCTAGACTTGATAGAGCTCTAGATTCAAATATGCGCTAAGTAATATTGCTCTGTTCTAGGTGTACACATTGTTTTATTTGGTTCAAAGTAGATCTAGAAAGAATTAAACTTCATAGATGTTAATGAGTAACTATTGCAAGAAAAGTCACCTGAAGTATTTTACCTTCTTGTGATGAGTCAAAATAATGTCATATTCAAATATCCATGTAGTCTATTACAAGAGTACAGAGTATAAAAAATTCCAGAGGTCTTGGGAATCTATGGAAGTAAACATACCTTATTTTCAGCATTCAAGGACTAACATCAGACAAAACTTTCAAAATTCTTCAGTGATATTATACATATCTGTTAGGAACTCTGTTTCCTTTTTCCATTAAAGCTTTCTAAGCACATCATAATTTACAAATCCAATGGACTCTTTTCTAATATATCTTAAACCCACTGCAGTATTTAAAATGTTCATGATACCTTTATTATTCCAATACTTTTTTCTTTGTATTTGTCTTAAATGACAATTGCTTCTCCTAATTATCCTTATTTTACTTAGACTACATTTTCTATACTATTGTCTGTCTTTTTTGCCTGTCTCCACTGCAGATACAATTCAAATTTCTGTTCTGGGCCCAGTTCCTTCTATTTCTACAGTTAATTGTATCTTTTCTGTATTTACACAGATTATCCTTCTTATAAAGTGTTAAAATCCTTCCATTGCCTACAAGTTCCTCAAAGACCTGGCACCTGCCTTCTCCTCTGGCCACATCCCTACTACTGTGCCCCCCCTCACTCATTGTGTATGTCCCAGCTACCCTAGCTTCATTCTCTCCGAAACTATCAAGATTATTCCTATCATAGAACGTCTGAATTAGTTTCCTCTGCCTGGATTTCTCTACCCCCAGAACCTGTTAGAACCACAGTGTTTTTTTGTTTTTTAAAGGTGCCATCTGGCTTTATTTTTAAATTAATTTGTATTGAACTATAATTGATTTACAATGTTGTGTTAGTTTCTGCTGTACAGAAAAGTGAATCAGTTACACATATACATATATCCACTCTTTTTAAGATTCTTTTCCTATATAGATCATTACAGAGGATTGAGTAGAGTTCCCAGTGCTATACAGTAGGTTCTTACTAGTTATCTATTTTATATATATATTTTATATATAGTAATGAGTCTATGTCAATCCCAATCTCCCAATTTATCCCTCTCCCCCTTTTCCTTGTGGTAACCATAAGTTTGTTTTCTACATCTGTGACTCTGTTTTGTAAATAAGTTCATTTGTACAATTTTTTTAAGATTCCACATATAAGTGATATTATATCATATTTGTCTTTCTCTTTTGACTTAGTTCATGTAGTATGATAATCTCAGGTCCATCCATGTTGCTGCAAATTCTTTAATTCTTTTTAATGGCTGAGTAATATTCCATTGTATATATGTACCACATCTTTTTTTTTTTAACATCTTTATTGGGGTATAATTGCTTAACAATGGTGTGTTAGTTTCTGCTTTATAACAAAGTGAATCAGTTATACATATACCTATGTTCCCATATCTCTTCCCTCTTCTGTCTCCCTCCCTCCCACCCTCCCTATCCCACCCCTCCAGGCGGTCACAAAGCACCGAGCCGATATCCCTGTGCCATGTGGCTGCTTCCCACTAGCTAGCTACCTTACGTTTGTTAGTGTGTATATGTCCATGACTCTCTCTCGCCCTGTCACAGCTCATTCGTCTGTCTATGGACATTTCGGTTACTTCCATGTCCTGGCTATTGTAAATAGTGCTGCAATGAGCACTGGGGTGCATGTATCTTTTCGAATTATGGTTTCCTCCAGATATATGCCCAGGAGTGGGATTGCTGGATCATATGGTAGCTCTCTTTTTAGTTTTTTTAAGGAACCTCTATACTGTTCTCCATAATGGTTGTACCAATTTACATTCCCACCAGCAGTGTATGTGGAGAACCACAGTGTTTTAATTGTCAAAGATATTTAATAATTGAATGTGTGATATGAGGAGTCCCTTATCATTTCTTTTCCAAAGGGTCTGGGTTAATGTCATTACTTATTTAACATATGAGTTATAGAATCACCTTGTCTACTTCCAAGCAGTAACAATAAGAACAAGTTATAGCGATTATTTTATTAGGTTCATATAAATGTTGTGAAATACATATATCAATCTAGGAAGCAATGATAACTTTACGGAGTTTAGAGGTCTTTCCATTGGTTCAGGTTGTCTGGAATGTGTGTGTGTGTGTGTGTGTGTGTGTGTGTGTGTGTGTGTGTGTGTGTGTGTGTGTCTTCCTCAACGGTATTTAACATTTTCTCTAAGTAGATTGCATGTATTTCTAAAGGTAATTTCTAGGTTATTTATCTTTTCTTCTTATGTGGTTGCTGCTGCTGTTGTAATTTTTTCACTATGTAATATAAATGTCTTGACTTTATAAAGAATATTTTCTTGTTTACATGGAATTGTTTAAAAGTTACACTTCTCCCTAAAATAGCACTCTTACCAATGAACTGAGTTGGTCTAACTTATTTTGGTATTCTTTTCCACGACGTTGCTTTCTTCCTACAATACTTCAATGCCTCAACTTCTTTAATTCTCACAAACTCTATGAGATAGGCAATAGTACTCTCCATTATTTGTAGGTGAAGTGAAGAAACGCCTCAGAGGCAGATAAAGGGTGCATACACAGCTATACAGGATTCCAATTTGGTCAGTCTGATGCTGGAAACAATTCTGCAACTCTAGATAGTATTTCATAAGTATTTCTGTGTTTTTCAAGTAGCTTCCTCCCAGATACTGTGAAGTTGATAAGGTATCTTAAGTATCTGGGTAGAGCATTTCATTGAACTGTTTCTTTTATGCTCTATCTAATACAAAATCAGCAATGAGTATTTAGAGTTGGAGAAATCCACAATTAAAATATAAAGGACTTTTTTTCCCCACTTTTGAAATTTTTAAATTTTTTTAATGGAAAGGCATTTTATTTTAAATATAGCCATGTGTACATGTCAATCCCAAACTTCCAGTCTATCCCTCCCCCCAGCCCTTTCCCCTGGTAACCATAAGTTTGTTTTCTAAGTCTGTGAGTCTGTTTCTGTTTTGTAAATAAGTTCAGTTGTATCATTTTTTTTTTTAGATTCCACATGTAAGTGATACCATATGATATTTGTCTTTGTCTGATTTGCTTCACTTAGTGTGATAATCTCCAAGTCCATCCGTATTGCTGCAAATGGCATTATTTAATTCTTTGTAATGGCTGAGTAATATTCCATTGTGTATATGTACGAATATTCTTTATCCATTCATCTGTTGATGGACACTTAAGTCATATCCATGTCCTGGTCATTGTGAAGAGTGCTGCTATGAACACTGTGGTACATGTCTCTTTTTGAATTATGGTTTTCTCAGGATATATGCCCAGTAGTGCGATTGCTGTGTCATATGGTAGTTCTATTTTTAGTTTTTTAAGGAACCTCCATACTGTTCTCCATAGTGGCTGTATCAGTTGACATTCCCACCAACAGTACAAGAGGGTTCCCTTTTCTCCACACCCTCTCCAGCATTTATTGTTTGTAGATTTTTTTGATGATGGCCATTCTGACCTGTGTGAGGTGATACCTCATTGTGGTTTTGATTTGCATATCTCTAATGATTAGTGATGTTGAGCAACCTTTCATATGTTTGTTGGCAATCTGTGTATCTTCCTTGGAGAAATGTCTGTTTAGGTCTTCTGCCCATTTTTTGGATTGGGTTGTTTGTTTTTTTAATATTAAGCTGTATGAGCTGCTTGTATGTTTTAGAGATTAATCCTTTGTCAGTTGCTTGAAACTTTAACTATTTATTAGTTACCTAACTGATACTTTCAGTCATGTCTTTTTGAGTTTCCTTCCTCAGATGTTTCAAACTCTCATCAGAAGCTCTTTCTGACATACAGGTTGATTATATATATTCCTTTCTGCATTTCTTCAGTATTCTCTGTCACATCTAGAAAGAAAGTCCAATCCTGCTAGAATGGCATAGGTGTTCTTTGTGTCCAAATATGTGCTTACCTTTATTTACAGTCTCACTGGTTGCCATCTCGGCATAGCTCCTGCCTGCAATACACATTCTGTATTCCAGCCACCTTCAGTCATGCTGTTCCACACTTTTATGCCTTCCTATATATTCTCTTGCCTAGGATGGTGGAATGTGGATTGCCCTTAAAGCCTGAAGACCCTGGATTTAATTCCCGATCCTTTAACATATATAAATTTTAATTTCTTTTAAATATTTTAGTCAGATAAAGATAATAACATCTTTCAGTCTTATTATAGTCTAGATGAAACTGCAATTAAATATCACCAAGTGCGTTTACTAACTCATAATAGTATTTTTTGGTATGTATTCTTCTCCTGTCTCTTCTACATGGTAAGCATTGCCTGTTAAGTGAAGAAAGTCCTTTGTTTATCACCCCCATCCCTTTGACACAGTCATTGCAATCCGTGTGCTTCCATTTCCTTTGGGCATATCATGTTGCATCTCTTTCTCGGAATTATAATTATTTGATTAAGGATTTGTCTCTCTCATTAGGTTGTGACTTCTCCAAATAAAATTTTTGCTTTTCAACCTGTTTTCTTTCTTTATCATGTAGTAAAATGCCTGGCACTCAACAAAATTTTGTTTTTTTTCCCTGAAAAAAATCATATTAAGAAAATAAGTATATATTTTTATGTTTGTTACATAATCTTTAAATTATTGGCTGAGATCACTGTTAGTAGTGTTTACTTACATATTTGAGTGGTGTTGTCTTGCTGACATTTGATAAATCATTTATTAACAATTATTCAGAAATACAGGAATGGTGTTGAATGATTCATTTTGCCCTATTCACCTCTCAAAAGCTAATTACCTAATTTCCATGACCTTTGTGTATTTTTCTATTTGATTTCATAGTCAATTCAGCAAATTCTTTGTGAGAGGCCACTATATGTAAGGTAATGTGGTTATTTAATTAAAATTAATTTTTAGCTTACATTCATTTATTTTCAATATGATGGCAGCAAAAAAGGAAGTCTTTGTGCCAGGTTATTATGTACAGGTTCGATCCAATAAATACTAAGCACCCACAATCTGGCTGTAAATGTGCTAAGTGATGGAAATAAAATAATTGAATGTAACTTTATCTTTGCTCTTACAGAAATTACAGTATTTTATGGAGGCTGTTTTTTCATTTACTTAAGTATTTTTTAAAATATTCAATTATAACACCCATCATGTTGTTTATGTCATATGTCAAGTTTAATGTTAAATTTCAATTCATTAAAAAATTATTTTATAATTATACAGAAACACTTTATAAATTGTTTCAAAAGAATAGGAAAATAAGAATAATAACTAGAATATATTTAGCACTTACCATGTGCTAACTACTGCTGCTCTGCAGTTTGATATATTTTCACATTTAAGTCTTAAAACAACCTTTATGAGATAGATACTATTGCTAGCCACTGTCCTCATTCTCATGACAAGAAGTCTTGGGCTTAAACAAGTTTGGTAATTTGTCCAACATTTTAAAGAAGTATTTGGGAGAATACAGCTTCAAACACCTTCTGTGTGACCATGGCCCCAAATAGCTGTTTTTGTCACACTGAACACCCTCAATAGAAACATCTTGCATTAATTATTTGTTACATAATAATGCTGGTAACAACCACAAAACCTTAGTGGCAAACAACAGTCAACATATATTTTTGGCCCTTTTAAAATTTCCTTTCAATTCTGCTTATCAGCATTGGGCCAAGTATTTTTTCAGCTCATATCTTTCTTATAGTAACTCATTCAAAAATAAATAAGAACTGCTGAAACTCATCATTCTGCCTGGAAAAATCTCATATCAAGGTCTAATTTAACAATTATTTCTCTTTTTGCCCCTGAATTATATCATGTTGACATAGGTCTTTCCCACTCTTGGCTTATTAGGAAATGCTTCTATGTCTTCTTCTAGTATTGGTAAGGTCTTATTATCTGCATTAAAATATTTGATCAATTTGGCACTTTTTTAGTTATCTTTTTTTTCCCAGATGACTGCAGTAGTCAGAACAGTATTTCCTGGATAGTCCATTTTTTCTCCCTGATTTGAGGTGGCTCCTTTACACCTAAAAACTCACACCCGGTCTATTTCTGACTTTCTTTTATATTCTATTCATCTGTCTTTTTATGCAGTTAATATAGTAAACTGCTTTATTGTTGACACTTTATGATATGTTTAGTGTCTAGCAGTGCTAGTGTCCATTCTGAATTGGAGTTTTCTTCTTTATACTTGTTTGCTCATTTTTCATGCTAACTTTTTGAAAATTGTATTATAATAATAAGTTCACCTGGCAGAAAATTAAAGTCATTGTAATATCCAAGAATGTGATATAATTTTCATTTGTAAGAGCATCAATTTGTTTCCTTCAGTAGCTTATTAAATTTTTCTTCCTATGGATTTTAGGTATTTCCTGTTTAATGTAACTCATAGGTATATTTGATTTTTGTGCTATTTTAAATGGCTTCCCTTACATAGTTAGAAATTCTAAATTGTAATTGACTGTATAAGGACCACTGGTTATTTCTGTTCATACATTTGATTGCTTAAAATATTACTGATTTATCTTAGTGTTGGGGATTCATTTCAGTTGATTCTGTTACATTTTACACACATGCAGTTATATTTACAAACACATAATTCTATTTTCCTTGTTTTTTCTACTTTTTATACTTCATGCAATTTATTTACCTTTTTAAATTGTTTCAATTGAAACACAAGTACAAATCTTACCCTTTTAAGAGGGGAATTGAGGTTGCGATAGATCTCTTTTACCATGCCAAGAAAATATTCATTATTTCTTATTTTCTTGAATTCTTATTTTCAAAAACTGACTGTTTAATTTAGTCAAATAATTTTTGTTACATATGAAAAATTTATCTGATATTTTTCTAGGAGTATTGATTTAATAAATATCTATCAATTTAACAATATTGAAACATCCTTGAATTCCTGGAATAAACCCCATTAGGTCATGTTGCATTTATTTCTTTGTGTTGTTAAAATCTGTTTATTTCTGATTTTTAGGTCAATATTCATAAGTGGTATTCTTTGTGATTTTACTTTATGTAAAATTATTGTCATACATTAGTATTAATATGTACTTAATTCATAATATGAATTTGGAAGCTCTCTTCTTTTTATGTACCCTGGAAATATTTTCATAACATTTCAGTTATCTGCTTTTTAGAGGTTTACTAAAATTACCCCAGAAAACTGTCTGATCCCCTGAGGTTTGATTCAGTTTGTTTCATTTAGTTTTTGCATTATTTCATTGTTTGGGGTCAATATTCTCTATAGGAATCATTATGTATACACTTTATTTTCTTCTTGGGTGAGTTTTAGAAAATTTATTTTCTTAGAATTTATCTATCTTAAACAGGTTTTCAACTTTATTTGCACATTTTAAGGCAAATGTTTTATTTGATTCTTATAATTTCTTGTTTCTGTGACCATTTCCCTATTATTTCATATTTAGTTCCCATTTTTTCTTTTTTCTTGATTAGGTGAGTTAGGAGTTTTTCTGGCTGTTTGATGTTTGTCAAAGAACAATTTTTGACATTGACATATTAATTAAAATATTATATGTTTCAACTCATTGCTGTATGTTTAGGATGTTTCTATGTTCATCTGTGATTTCTACTTTACTAATATTGCTGCTGTGTTACACTGTATAAAGATATGCATGGAGACCTTCAAGAAGGCGGAAGAGTAAGACATGGAGATCATCTTCCTCCCCATAAATACATCAGAAATACATCTACATGTGGAACAACTCCTACAGAACACCTACTGAACACTGGCAGAAGGCCTCAGACCTCCCAAAAGCAAGAAACTCCCCACGTACCTGGATAGGGCAAAAGAAAAAAGAAAAGACAGAGACAAAAGAATAGGGGCGGGACCTGCACCAGTGGGAGGGAGCTGTGAAGGAGGAAATGTTTCCACACACTAGGAAGCCCCTTCACTGGTGGAGACGGGGCGGGGTGGGGGTGGGCGGGCACGAAGCTTCGGAGCCACAGAGGAGAGCACAGCAACAGGGGTGCGGAGGGCAAAGTGGAGACATTCCCACACAGAGAGAGGATCGGTGCCGACCAGCACTCACCAGCCTGAGAGGCTTGTCTGCTTACCCGCTGGGGCGGGCGGGGGCTGGGAGCTGAAGCTCCGGCTTCTGTCGGATCCCAGGGAGAGGACTGGGGTTGGCTGCGTGAACACAGCCTGAAGGGGGCTAGTGCACCACAGCTAGCCGGGAGGGAGTCCAGGAAAAGTCTGGAGCTGCTGAAGAGGCAAGTGGCGCGCGAGGAGAGGGGATTCAGTGCCGCTTAAAGGAGCTCTAGAGACAGGCGCGAGCTGCGGCTATCGGTGTGGACACCAGAGACGGGCATGAAATTCTAAGACTGCTACTGCAGCCACAAGAAGCCTGTGTGCAAGCACCAGTCACTATCCACACCTCCCCTCCTGGTAGCCTGTGCAGCCCAATACTGCCAGGGTCCCATGATCCAGGGATAACTTCCCTGGGAGAACATACGGCGCACCTCAGGCTGGTGCAGTCTCATGTTGGCCTCTGCTGCTGCAGGCTCACCCCACATCCGTAACCCTCCCTCCCCCTGGCCTGAGAGAGCCAGAGCCCCCGAATCAGCTGCTCCTTTAACCCCGTCCTGTCTGAGCGAAGAACAGACGCCCTCAGGTGACCTACACACAGTTGCGGGGCCAAATCCAAAGCTGAACCCCAGGAGCTGTGTGAACAAAGAAGAGAAAGGGAAATCTCTCCCAGCAGCCTCAGGAGCAGCAGATTAAACCTCCACAGTCAACTTGATGTACCCTGCATCTGTGGAATACCTGAATAGACAAAGAATCATCCCAAAATTGAGGCAGTGGGCTTGGGAGCAAAGATATATATATTTTTTACTTTTTCTCCTTTTTGTGAGTGTGTATGTGTATGCTTCTGTGTGTGATTTTGTCTGTATAGCTTTGCTTTTACCATTTGTAGTAGGGTTCTGTCTGTCCTTTTTTTTTGTATAGTTTTTAGTGCTTGTTATCATTGGTGGATTTGATTTTTGGTTGCTCTCTTCTTTTATTTCTTTTTTTATTACTTTTTAATTTTTAATAATTATTCTTTATTTTTCATTTTAACAACTTTACTTCATTTTATTTCTTTTTTTCTCTTTGTTTGTTTCTCCCTTTTCTTCTGAGCCGTGTGGCTGACAGGATCTTGATTCTCCCGCTGGGTGTCAGGCCTGTGCCTCTGAGGTGGGAGAGCCTAGTTGAGGACATTGGTCCACCGGAGACCTCTCAGCTCCATGTAATATCAAACAGCAAAAGCTCTCACAGAGATCTCCGCATCAATGCTAAGGCCCAGCTCCACTCAATGACCAGCAAGCTACAGTGCAGCACACCACATGCCAAACAACTAGAAAGACAGGAACACAATCTCACGCATTAGAAGAGAGGCTGCCTAAAATCATAATAAGGTCACAGACACCCCCAAAACACAGCACTGGACATGGTCCTGCCCACCAGAAAGACAAGATCCAGCCTCATCCACCAGTCCCCTCCACCAGGCAGCCTACACAACCCACTGAACCAACCTTAGCCACTGGGGGCAGACACCAAAAACAATAGGAACTACAAACCTGCAGCCTGCGAAAAGGACACCCCAAACACAGTAAGTTAAGCAAAATGAGAAGGCAGAGAAATACACAGCAGATGAAGGAGCAAGGTAAAAACCCACTAGACCAATCAAATGAAGAGGAAATAGGCAGCCTACCTGAAAAAGAATTCAGAATAATCATAGTAAAGATGATCCAAAATCTTGGAAATAGAATGGAGAAAAAACAATAAACGTTTAACAAGGACCTAGAAGAAATAAAGAGTAAACAAACAATGATGAAAAACACAATAAATGAAATGAAAAATTCTCTAGAAGTAATCAATAGCAGAATAACTGAGGCAGAGAACGGATAAGTGACCTGGAAGATAAAATAGTGGAAATAAATACCGCAGTGCAGAATAAAGAAAAAAGTATGAAAAGAATTGAGGACCGCCTCAGAGACCTCTGGGACCACATTGAATGCACCAACATTCGAATTATAGGGGTCCCAGAAGAAGAAGAAGAAAAGAAAGGGACTGAGAAAATATTTGAAGAGATTATAATTGAAAACTTCCCTAATGGGAAAGGAAATAGTCAATCAAGTCCAGGAAGCACAGAATCCCATACAGGATAAATCCAAGGAGAAATATGCCAAGACACATATTAATTCAACTATCAAAAATTAAATTCAAAGGAAAAACATTAAAAGCAGCAAGGGAAAAACAACAAATAACATATAAGGGAATCCCCATAAGGTTAACAGCTGATCTTTCAGCAGAAACTCTGCAAGCCAAAAGGGAGTGGCAGGACATATTTAAAGTGATGAAACTGAAGAACCTACAACCAAGACTACTCTACCCAGCAAGGATCTCGTTCAGATTTGATGGAGAAATTAAAACCTTTACAGACAAACAAAAGCTAAGAGAATTCAGCACCACCAAACCAGCTTTACAACAAATGCTAAAGGAACTTCTCTAGGCAGGAAACACAAGAGAAAGAAAAGACCTACAAGAACGAACCCAAAACAATTAAGAAAATGGTAAAAGGGACATACATATCGATAATTACCTTAAATATAAATGGATAAAATGCTCCAACCAAAGGACATAGACTGGCTGAATGGATACAAAAACAAAACCAGTATATATGCTGTCTACAGGAGACCGACTTCAGACCGAGGGACACATACAGACTGAAAGTGAGGGGATGGAAAAAGATATTCCATGCAAATGGAAATCAAAAGAAAGCTGGAGTAGCAATTCTCATATCAGACAAAATAGACTTTAAAATAAAGACTATTACAAGAGACAAAGAAGGATACTACATAATGATCAGGGGATCAATCCAGGAAGAATATATAACAATTGTAAATATTTATGCACCCAACATAGGAGCATCTCAATACATAAGGCAAATGCTAACAGCCATAAGAGGGGAAATTGACAGTAACACAATCATAGTAGGGGACTTTAACACCCCACTTTCACCAATGGACAGCTCATCCAAAGTGAAAATAAAGAAGGAAGCACAAGTTTTAAATGATTAAACAAGATGGACTTAATTAATATTTATAGGACATTCCATCCAAAAACAACAGAATACAGTTTCTTCTCAAGTGCTCATGGAGCATTTCCAGGATAGATCATATCTTGTGTCTCGAATCAAGCCTTGGTAAATTTAAGAAAATTGAAATCATATCAAGTATCTATTCTGACCACAACGCTATGAGACGAGATATCAATTACAGGAAAAAATCTGTAAAAAATACAATACATGGAGGCTAAACAATACGCTACATAATAACCAAGAGATCACTGAAGAAATCAAAGAAGAAATTTAAAAATACCTAGAAACAAATGACAATGAAAACACAATGACCCAAAACCTATGGGATGCAGGTAAAGAAGTTCTAAGAGGGAATTTTATAGCAATAGAATCCTACCTCAAGAAACAAGAAACATCTCAAATAAACAACTTAAACTTACACCTAAAGCAATTAAGTAAAGCAAAACAAAAAAAACCCAAAGTTAGCAGAAGGAAAGAAATCATAAAGATCAGATCAGAAATAAATGAAAAAGAAATGAAGGAAACAAGAGCAAAGATCAATAAAACTAAAAGCTTGTTCTTTGAGAAAATACACAAAATTGATAAACCATTAGCCAGACTCATGAAGAAAAAAAGAGAGAAGACTCAAATCAATACAATTAGAAATGAAAAAGGAGAAGTCACAACTGTCCCTGCAGAAATACAATGGATCATGAGATATTTCTACAAGCAACTATATGCCAATAAAATGGACAACCTGGAAGAAATGGAAAAATTCTTGGAAAGCACAACTTTCCGAGACTGAATCAGGAGGAAAGAGAAAATATAAACAGACCAATCGTAAGCACTGAAATGAGACTTTGATTAAAAATATTCCAACAAACACAAGCCCAGGACCAGATGACTTCACAGGCAAATTCTATCAAACATTTAGAGAAGAGCTAACACCTATCCTTCTCAAACTCTTCCAAAACCTAGCAGAGGGAGGAACACTCCCAAACTCATTCTGCAAGGCCACCATCACCCTGATACCAAAACCAGGCAAAGATGTCACAAAGAAAGAAAACTACAGGCCAATATCACTGATGAACATAGATGCAAAAATCCCCAACAAAATACTAGCAAACAGAATCCAACAGCACGTTAAAAGGATCACACACCATGATCAAGTGGGGTTTATCCCAGGAATGCAAGGATTCTTCAATATATGCAAATCAATCCATGTGATACACCATATTAACAAATTGAAGGAGAAAAACCATATGGTCTTCTCAATAGATGCAGAAAAGCTTTTGACAAAATTCAACACCCATTTATGATAAAAACTCTCGAGAAAGTAGGCACAGAGGGAACTTATCTCAACATAATAAAGGCCATATATGACAAACCCACAGCCAACATCGTTCTCAATGGTGAAAAACTGAAACCTTTTTGTCTAAGATCAGGAACAAGACAAGGTTGCCCACTCCCATCACTATAATTCAAAATAGTTTTGGAAGTTTTACCCACAGCAGTCAGAGAAGAAATAGAAATAAAAGGAATCCAAATCAGAAAAGAAGTAAAGCTGTCACTCTTTGCCGATGACATGATATTATACATAGAGAATCCTAAAGATGCTACCAGAAAACTACTAGAGCTAATCAATGGATTTGGTAAAGTAGTAGGATACAAAATTAAGACACAGAAATCTCTTGCATTCCTATACACTAATGATGAAAAATCTGAAAGAGAAATTAATGAAACACTCCCGTTTACCATTGCAACATAAAGAATAAAATACCTAGGAATAAACCTACCTAAGGAGACAAAAGATCTGTATGCAGAAAACTATGGGACACTGATGAAAGAAATTGAAGATGATACAAACAGATGGAGAGATATACCATCTTCTTGGATTGGAAGAATCAACACTGTGAAAATGACTGTACTATCCAAAGCAATCTCCAGATTCAATGTCATCCCTATCAAAGTAACAATGGCATTTTTCACAGAACTACAACAAAAAATTTCACAATTTGTATGGAAACACAGAAGACCCCGAATAGCCAAAGCAATCTTGAGAAAGAAAAATGGAGCTGGAAGAATCTGCCTCCTGGACTTCAGACTATACTCCAAAGCTACAGTAATCAAGACAGTGTGGTACTGGTACAAAAACAGAAATATAGATCAATGGAACAGGATAGAAAGTCTAGACATAAACCCACGCATATATGGTCACCTTATTTTTTATAAAGAAGCAAGAATATGCATTGGAGATAAGACAGACTATTCAATAAATGGTGCTGGGAAAACTGGACAGCTACATGTAAAAGAATGAATTAGGACACTCCTTAATACATACACAAAAATGAACTCAAAATGGATTAAAGGCCTAAATGTAAGAGCAGACACTATAAAACTCTTAGAGGACAATATAAGCAGAACACTCTATGACATAAATCACAGCAAGATCTTTTTTGACCCACCTCCTAGTGAAATGTAAGTAAAAACAAAATAAACAAATGGGACCTAAAGAAACTTAAAAGCTTTTGCACAACAAAGGAAAACATAAGACAAAAAGACAACCCTCAGAATGGGAGAAAATATTTGTAAATGAAGTAACTGACAAAGGATTAATCTCCAAAATATACAAGCAGCTCATGCAGCTCAATATCAGAAAAACACACAACCCAATCCAAAAATGGGTAGAAGACCTAAATAGACATTTCTCCAAAGAATATATACAGACTGCCAACAAACACATGAAAGGATGTTCAACATCACTAATCATTAGAGACATGCGAATCAAAACTGCAATGAGGTATCAGCTCTCACCTGTCAGAATGGCCATCATCAAAAAATCTACAAACAATAAATGTTGGAGAGGGTGTGGAGAAAAGGGAACCCTCCTGCACTGTTGGTGGGAATGTTAATTGATACAGCCATTATGGAGAACAGTATGGAGGTTCCTTAAAAAACTAAAAACAGAACTACCATACAACCCAGCAATCCTACTACTGGTCATATACTGTGAGAAAACCATAATTCAAAAGGAGTCATTTACCACAATGTTCACTGCAGCTCTATTTACAGTAGCCAGGACATGGAAGCAACCTAAGTGTCCATTGACAGATGAATGGATAAAGAAGATGTGGCACATATATACAATGGAATATTACTCAGCCATAAAAAGAAACGGAATTGAGTTATTTGTAGTGCAGTGTATGGACAGTGTGAAGTAAGTCAGAAAGAAAAACAAATACTGTATGCTAATACATATATATGGAATCTAAAAAAAGAAAAAAAAATGGTTATGAAGAACCTAGTGGCAGGACAGGAATAAAGACAGACGTAGAGAATGGTCTTGAGGATGCGGGGAGGGGGAAGGGTAAGCTGGGACGAAGTGAGAGAGTGGCGTGGACTTACATATGCTACCATTTGTAAAATAGATAGCTAGTGGGAATCAGCCACATAGCACAGGGAGATCAGCTTGGTGCTTTGTGACCACCAAGCAGGGTGGGATAGGGAAGGTGAGAGGGAGACGCAAGAGGGAAGATATATGGGGATATATATATATATGTATAGCTGATTCACTTGTTATAAAGCAGAAAGTAACACACCATTTTAAAGCAATTGTACTCTAAGATGTTAAAGAAGATTTTTTAAATAAAATTTATTTGAATAACAAACAATAGATGGGTCAGTGTTTTGTATAAAGATATGCATAACTGTTTGTCTTCTGTGTGAACTTCGGACTTCAGCACCATGAGGCACTCTTTTACCTCATGCCATTGGCCTGATTCCTACCTTATTTGATATTAAGGTTATAGTCCTACTTCGTTTTTGCTTGCACTTATGCCCGTGTTTCAGCTTTATGTATCACTTTTTACACATGTCTCTTCTATAAAACATAGGCTTGATATTAAGGTTAAAATCCTACTTCTTTTTAGCTTGCACTAACATGATTCCCATTTTTCATCTTTATGAATCACTTTATATATATGTCTTTTCTATAAAGCATAGGTTTGTGTTTGCTTAGATCTCAAGTCAAGCTATTTTTTTAAAGATGGGTTAACTCTATTAGCCTTTATTGATATTACATTTTGTTATGAAGTTTTGTCCTAATTTTGTTATTTTTCTGTTAACATGCTTTAATCTCTCCTATACGATCTGTTTTCATTGATCCTTTGCTGTTTTTTTCTGGCATCTCAGGCTCTGCACTGCCTGCCTCTCTTCATTTAGTGAATTAAATGTTTCCTTCTCTCATTCAAAATGGAGTATACCTGTGTGATTTCAGAATGAGGAATGGAAAGTGATTCTTGCCGGAATTCCCCAATAATTCTTGAAAGCACACAGGTCAAGTTTTTTTATCTTATTATTACAGTGAAGGATCAGATAAAAATATATGCTGGCCAGGTTTTCAGGGCCACCACACTAGAGAGCTAGAACTGGAACCAGTGCTTTTTCTCTTTTTCCTAAGAAGTTGTTATGAAAGGTGCCTCAATTAAATAAGATTATCTCGCAGCTGTGCCTGTACAAGCTTATGTTCTTTTTTATTCATAACAAAATAAGTATTTGTAACAACAAACAATTACCAATAATATGACGTCTAACCATGTCTATGATGTAACTCTCTAATACTAAGATTTTCTTGATTGAGTTAACTTGTCTAAAACTTGGGTACGTCCATAATTTTTTCCTGTTTTTCATTAGTTTAGGGAAAACCAAAGCTCTGCTTAGTTACGTTGCACATATATTCAATTGATGATCTCTTAAACACCTATTTATAATAATGTGTTAATTGTACACCACATTGTACATGGAATGTGAAATCCTCTTCCCCATTTTGAGCAGCCATGATTATCTTCCAGGGTTTTGCTGAAAAAGATGGTCCAAAAATGAAAGAGGCATGCTCAAAAATGTGGCATAGTTTGGTGCTTAGGTATAGTGGTGCAGGTGTTCTGATAACCTTCTGATGGGGTTAGCAAAACAGATCTCACATGGAAGACATTTGGGGAATGCAGAATTCAGGCAGGCAGAACACCTATAGAGAGACAAGTTTCTGCTTTGAGAAGCTCATATCTCCACAGTTGATAAGTGAAAATCTGTTTGGAGGAACAACTCCAAAGCCAAACAGGCCAGGGATGGGCACATTCTATGCTTATGTGCCATATGTCTCCTCTATGCGTTTCTATGTTTTGACATAGGAAAAAAATTTAAATATAAACACTTTTAACTTTCTCAAAAGTTTTCCTCTTGGAATGAAATCACACATATGGCAGATTTTTTTTGAAAACTCTGGAATAGAGCTATTAACATTTTGACTTTGAATCAGTAGACTGCATAAAGGCACCTGAGAATGTACACAATAAATTTCTAGAATGATATTAACAAGGGATTGAATTTAAGTAGCATTATATATTTTTAAAAAATCAAAGAGATTGTGCTCATTTGTCCACAGGCTGATTAATAACTTTGGGGTTCATATTTTCACATAAATTATTTAATTTCTGTCTAAAATTCATATATTGTCCATTATCCTAAGTTGCAGATCACTGACTTAAAATTAGAATGTGACATTTTAAATAACGTCCCAAAAGTGTTATAGTAAGTAAACTAATATGTCTTTATTAGTCCTTGAGAATCAATTTCAAAAGCTTTTAGATTCTGATGAATATTATGCAAATTCCAGCATACTATCATCCTTACAGTTTATGTTAATTTGACATTAATGTTAGCTGCCTATCTCACTAACAATAATCCATCTGAACTAGCAGTCTGGAATACCAATTACCGAAATGAGTGGAGCTCATCCTTGAAGTTTCTTTTCTCTGTTGCAAGTAGACATATGTCAGCACACAGGGAACAGCACAGATGTATCAAAGTCTTTCAAGTAACCAGGCATCTTTGTGTAATGGAGCAGGCTGTGGTTGACATACTAAACCTTAAAAAGAAGAAGTCACTTTGTATTGAGAACAAAAAGAGCTGAAAGAGAGAAAAATTGATGTGAAGATACCTATATATTTAGAGTCATTATCAGAGGATGTTGACCAAGTAGGATCTCTGTTTTATAGTGGATTAGTATATATTTTGTTAAATTTGTTTGTGAAGAGTTCAGGATACTAATTGATGTTTTAAATGAGGGTTTTTTCCTGCCTCTTGATTCTGGCTACTGAGCATGAATTACCTCAATTTGGCTTATAATGAAAGTAAAAGTTTTTTAAAAGGAAAATGACTTTTGCTAATAAAAAGACATTGTTATTTGTCTTCAAAGGAAGAGTTAGCTGTAATCTATGAATTTTTGTGCATGTCTTTTCTTATAGTGATGGTATTTTTTTTTTATGTTAGACTAAATCGAATGACTTGGAAACTCCTTGAATAATTCCCCCAATTTTTCTTCCTCCATGTAATTGGGGAATACTAATGCAAATGATTCAAATAATATATGCCAAATATGAAGTCTCTTTGTAATCACTATGCTACCTGTTTTATGAGAGTTAAGAGGTTATTGGAACATTATCCATTTGATATATTTACACATTGCACTGAATCATTAGCTAAGTTTTTATGTGCATGTTTCTTTATTTTTCCAAATTGATTATAAGTTCTTAAGATTTAAGTCAAAGTTTAATTCTTTTTGTCCCTTCCACTGTGCTTGCGGCAATAAAAATTTAAATATTTCCTATACTAATGTGTCACATTATATAAGAGGGCAAGGAACAGTTCAATACACCCACCACAAAAATGCAGTAACACTTAGACAACTATTCTCACAACTGTATATAAAGAGTAGATGATTGTGACAGAGAAAAGAAAGAGTATAATGACAATTTAGAGGATACAGTTCAAATATCTGGACTGGAAAATTGATCTTGCTATAATTAAAGGTTAGAAAGTAGCTACCAATAAGGAACAGATCTACCAAATGGTAAAAAGGCTCCTGGTATAAGGAATATTCTTGCCAACACACACATTTTTCTCTCCAGTGACTGAATTTTACAGAGACGCTCAGTGATTGCACTAGAATGGGGATTAATTTCAAATTTATGTTGTGAATTATTTTGAACATAGAGAACATAGAGAATCATATAGTGAATATGCATATACCTTCCACCTAGCTACACAACTGTTTGCATTTGCCAACTTGCTTTAGGTATTTTTCGGTGAAGTATTTTAACATAATTACAGACATCATGATAATTTATTCCTAAATACTTCAGTATGCATCACTAAAATTAAGGACATTTTCTGGTATAACAACAAGGCCATTTGCACAGTAGCAAAATTAGTAATGATTCTCCATATTATCTAATATTCCACCTATATCCAAATTTCAGAATGGAGATTTTAGTGCAATTGCATCTTGATGTGTACCATGGAAAGTCGTGTCCAACCAGTTTTCTTTCTGTTTATGAGGAGAGCAAGCCTGTGTTTCTGATGGATGGCCCTGATAGTACTTTCTTAAAGAGCTGACCTGATGTATCATATACTTGAAAGCTGCCGAGAGAGCAGATCATACATGTTCTTACCATAAAAAAGAGGTAGTAATTATGTGACATGATAGAGGTGTCAGCCAGCTCTGGTGGTAACCATATTGCTCTCTATCTTTGTGTGTGTGTGTGTGTGTGTGTGTGTGTGTGTGTATCATATTAACAGTATACCTTAAACTTACACAATATTACATGTCAAGTGTATTTCAATAGGCTGGGGAAAAAAGAGCTGACTTGGCAGGGAGGGTTGAAAGGCCTTAAGATGAAACCAATGATGACATGAATGCACCTGTCCCCTCAGTAAGTGATGCCGGAAAACAGGCTGTAGCCTCTACTGCCCAGTTCTGGGGCTTCCAACATGATCGGGTGATCCCTGCTGACATTCATTTCCCCTATAAATTTACAAAGTGGCAGAAAATTAAGTTCCTCTTCCTGAAGATAAAGCCAAGCTACCTCTCCATAGGATAATGACAGATGGGAGACTTGGGACAACTTGCCCTTACCAAACTTCTGCCTGTAAGTTTCCCTAATATATCTGCTTTGAACATGCATCTTCTGATATTTTTTTTTGATATTTACACATGACTTTTGCTCAAAAATTAAATAGAGATGGGAAGAGGGAGTATAGAGAATAACACACCAGCTGTTATTAAAGGTATTTCTAGGGGTTATGCCAGTAACTGAAGAAATGGGAAAGTTATTGTTATTCCTACAGATAGTCTTAAAGATAAAACAGAGATTCACAGATTCTTTCCATTTTAAAATTAATTCCACATGAAAATACAAGAAAAAGCAGAATTTACAAGTTCTGAGATATACTAGGTACAGTCAAAGTGGGTACTGAAATATATAACAAAAAAAATTACAAAAGGAATGTATAGGAATTAAAGTGTAATTGGTTGTCATTGCTCCCTTGTGAAACAAAGAATGTTTTAAGGAAAGTATTTGCCTTTATTCTCCCTGAGTAAATGTAAATTTCTTAAAGGAAAGCTCAGCTATAACTCCAATGAACACATTATCCTTTGCTCTTTGTATAAGCTAATGTCATCCTCCAAGTTCCTGAAAGGGATGCATGGGGAAGGGAAAGAATATGAACATCAATCTTCTACAAAGCATTATTTAAATGGCATCCTTTCTGGGGAAGAAAGATGAAAGTGTTGAAAACTGTCTGAAGATTTGTTAGTTGTCCTATTTGAGTTAAGATCATACTTGCTGGGCTTCCCTGGTGGTGGAGTGGTTGAGAGTCCGCCTGCCGATGCAGGGAACACGGGTTCGTGCCCTGGTCCGGGAAGATCCCACATGCCACGGAGCGGCTGGGTCCGTGAGCCATGGCCGCTGACCCTGTGTGTCCGGAGCCTATGCTCCACAATGGGAGAGGCCACAACAGTGAGAGGCCCGTGTACCACAAAAAAAAAAAGATCATACTTGCTGCTTCCTATCTGAGGTGCAGTGAAATGTGCTTAAGAGAAACATTACAGTATATCCAAATTGTTCAGATATAATTAGTCTTAGAATTAGGAACATTTTCTTATATTGCTCTAATTCTCGCCATCTGGCTATTTAGCACTCACCAACCCCCTCCACCACAACCACTTTTATTTTTTCAGCTCTTAGGAAGGTTGGTGGCTGATGGTTCAAAGTCAATAGACTGAATGTTTGTGTCCCATTCCAAAATTCCCACGTTGAAACCCAACTCCCCAGTGTGATGGTATTATGAGGTGGGGCCTTTGAGAGGCAATTAGGATTAGATGAGGTCATGAGGATGGCTCTCATGAGATTAGTGCCCTTTTAAGAGTCGTGAGAGAGCTTGCTTTCCCTCTCTGCTGTCCACCATGGGAGGATGGTGGCACTCTCAACCACAAATAATGGGACCCTCACCCTGATGTCATATTTCCAACCTCTAGAACTGTAAGAAATAAATTTCTGCTCTTCATAAGCTACCCAGTCTATGGTACTTTGTTAGATTTGCCCATAGTGACTAAGACACACTTTATAGAAATTAATTTTCCCCACAGGGAGCTGACTTGGCCATGGTATGCATCTCCCTGGGGGATTACCCACATGTAATGTTTGGTTGATATGGGGTTCAAAAGTGCAGCCCCCTGTCTCAGATAAGAAAACTCTGTAGGACCATCTTAGTTTCAGAGCTTCCAATGGGCTTGGCTTCCTATGGCACCAGGTCACAGGTCAATTTTTTTTTTTAGCATCTTTATTGGAGTATAATTGCTTTACAATGTTATGTTAGTTTCTGCTGTATAACAAAGTGAAACAGCTATATGCATACATATATCCCCTCCCTCTTGCATCTCCCTCCCACCCTCCTTATCCCAACCCTCTAGGTGGTCGCAAGGCACCGAGCTAAATCTCCCTGTGCTATGCAGCTGCTTTCCACTAGCTATCTCTTTTACATTTGGTAGTATGTCAATGTTACTCTCTCACTTCGTCCCAGTTTACCCTTCCCCCTCCCCATGAGCTTAAATCCATTCTCTACGTCTGTGTCTTTATTCCTGTCCTGCCGCTAGGTTCTTCAGAACCTTATTTTTTTTTTTTTAGATTCATATATATGTGTTAGCATACAGTATTTGTTTTTCTCTTTCTGACTTATTTTACTCTGTATGACAGTCTCTAGGTCCATCCACCTCACTACAAATAACTCAATTTCATTTCTTTTTATGGCTGAGTAATATTCCATTGTATATATGTGCCACATCTTCTTTATCCATTCATCTGTCGATGGACACTTAGGTTGCTTCCATGTCCTGGCTATTGTAAATACAGCTGCAATGAACACTGTGGTACATGACTCTTTCTGAATGATGGTTTTCTCAGGGTATATGCCCAGTAGTGGGATTGCTGAGTCATATGGTAGTTCTATTTTTAGTTTTTTAAGGAACCTCCATACTGTTCTCCATAGTGACTATAACAATTTATAATCCCACCAACAGTGCAGGAGGGTTCCCTTTTCTCCACACCCTCTCCAACATTTATTGTTTGTAGATTTTTTAATGATGGCCATTCTGACCAGTGTGAGATGATACCTCATTGTAGTTTTGATTTGCATTTCTCTAATGATAGTGATGTTGAGCATCTTTTCATGTGTTTGTTGGCAATCTGTGTATCTTCTTTGGAGAAATGTCTGTTTAGGTCTTCTGCCCATTTTTGGATTGGGTTGTTTGTCTTTTTGATATTGAGCTGCATGAGCTGCTTGTATATTTTGGAGATTAATCCTTTGTCAGTTGCTTCATTTGCAAATATTTTCACCCATTCTGAGCATTGTCTTTTCGTCTTGTTTATGGTTTCCTTTGCTGTGCAAAAGCTTTTAATTTTCATTAGGTCCCATTTGTTTATTTTTGTTTTTATTTCCATTTCTCTAGGAGGTGGGTCAAAAAGGATATTGCTGTGATTTATGTCATAGAGTGTTCTGCCTATATTTTCCTCTAAGAGTTTTATAGTGTCTGGCCTTACATTTAGGTCTTTAATCCATTTTTTGTTTATTTTTGTGTATGGTGTTAGGGAGTGTTCTCATTTCATTCTTTTACATGTAGCTGTCCAGTTTTCCCAGCACCACTTATTTTTTTATTTATTTATTGTTTTTGCGGTACGCGGGCCTCTCACCATTGTGGCCTCTCCCATTGCAGAGCACAGGCTCCGGACGCGCAGGCTCAGCGGCCATGGCTCGTGGGCCCAGCCGCTCCGCGGCATGTGGGATCTTCCCAGACTGAGGCACGAACCCATGTCGCCTGCATCGGCAGGCGGACTCTCAACCACTACGTCACCAGGGAAGCCCCCCAGCACCACTTATTGAAGAGGCTGTCTTTTCTCCATTGTATACTCTTGCCTCCTTTTTCAAAGGTAAGGTGACACAGGTCAATTTTATTTCTGCCCAATCCTTCCTATCTCCCGTACAGTGGTTGTTTCTGAGGGCACTTCCCAATAACCTCCTCTACGCAAACACCTTTTTCAGAATTTGCTTCCAGGGAGCACACACTAAGTCATCTCATATTATGTAGAGAGAGAAATGAAGATATGATTTTTTTCAATTTATTACATTTAGGGTCAAGTCTATAATAAAGATAATAGAAACTCTCACATACATAGAGATGCACATGTGCACCACACATGCATAAACAAACATACTTTTTCTAACCTCTGAGAGCAAGTAGTGTGTCTCAGTATGGTGAGTATTTCAGAGAAAGCTAAATATCCTCTGCATCATTTCATGCCTTCCTTCTTTTGGAAGCAGAACCCCTATGTGTTAGCATAGCACACAGCCATACAAATATGGTTTACATTTCCCTTCCTCCCATGCAGCTGGATGCAGCCATGTGGCTAATTTGTCGAAAAAGGAATATGAGCAGAAGTGATGTATGTTGTTAACATGCCACATACTTGAAAGGAAATTGCTTATTCTTCATTTACTTTCTTTGCCCCTTCTATTACCTGGAAACAGTGATGGATGGGATATACTCAGAAGTTATATATAGAGGACAGCCATGCCACTCTGCCAACCTGGACCACTCATATTGAGCCTGTTACCTAAGAAAATAATACATTGCCATCATATTAAAGCCACTGTGTTTTGGGTTCTCTTTTGACAGCAAGTTTCCTTGAACTTTTTACAATGGTATAGATTTTGGGGGTTGGAGCTTGTGTCCTTTATGCTTTATTTATTTTTTTTTTTTGCGGTACGCGGGCCTCTCACTGTTGTGGCCTCTCCCATTGCGGAGCAACAGGCTCCAGACGCGCAGGCTCAGTGGCCATGGCGCGCAGGCTCAGTGGCCATGGCTCACAGGCCCAGCCGCTGCGCGGCACGTGGGATCCTCCCAGACCGGGGCACGAACCCGTGTCCCCTGCATTGGCAGGCGGACTCTCAACCACTGCGCCACCAGGGAAGCCCCCTATGCTTTATTTTTAATAGGTCTTAATGAATGGAGTTCTGCCAAGTATGTAATTTTCCTGGATATAATTCCTATCCTGAACAAGTGGTCTAAAATTAGGGCCCTTGAACTTACCAAGTCAATATTTTCTAGTTATCTACAAAAATTTCAGTATTTCTCTGCAAAGTAAATGTAAAAGAAACAAGGATCTACTAGTATACATGTACTGACACACATTTAGGCATGTTTACAGGATGGAACCACCTTCTTGCTATGCTACTGTGCTGTTTATTAACGTATACTCCTTTCCATGTCCACGGGTTATATTAAGACTATTGGGGGAATGATTGTGGAGGCCAGGCCTGTCTTGAAATGTTTGTGGAGAAAGAAAAGACTTCATTAAAATGGGGAGCCTAATAATATGAAGAGCAGATAAGAGATTGGTAGCTTGACCCAACAATCAGAAAGGTGTCAGAAACTTTAGAAGGTGATATTAGCAGGGAGTTTTTATGCAATTCTGGAACATTTTCAAATGGCAGAGTTCCTGTGTTTTGTTGTATTTTTTTTTTCTGTAATAAAAACGTCTGTGATGTATTTGATGGTGTATGCTTTCGAATTCCATGGTTGTGTGTGTGTGTGTGTGTGTGTGTGTGTGTGTTTAGAGTGAGGATCAGAAAACTCTCTTTTATTCCACAGCTGCAATTTCTAATACAGGTATTCCCAACAAACAAACAAACCCAGCATCATTGTAGAGGAAAATACAGTGAGTCATTGGACATCCTAAAATAAATGTGAACAGGTTAATCATATATCCAGCCTAGGAGGGTGCAGTGATTCTGGGATTTAGATGGTAGGAATTTACTTCCTTCATACCTACATGATATTAAATATGATTCTGCTGCAAAGTTTTATGGTTATTGCTTGTTTCAAGTGATCCAGTAGGAATTCAGTAGTAAATGCAAGATCTTTTTACCTAGTGTGATAATGATATTTTCATTTGATTTGAAGTTTCCAGAAGAGACCTCCTGCTCATATTATGAGAAAACCATCTCAGTTAGTTCAAGGGTGTCAAGCAGTAAACGGGAAAAGGGGAAAGCAAGGATAACATTCATGGCTGGACCAATCCTAGCTAACAAAAGTGGACATGATCCTAGATGACCATCTAATTCACTTAATATTGGTGATTTTCACTTTTGTCTTTTCTTCTTCCTCTTGGAAAAAGTAAGACCCTAAGAACAATATGATGAGAGAAAGCATTTTATTCCTATCTAGACTCTATTGCTGACAATTGTCTTCCACAGGCCAGAATTTGTTTCAGATGAAATCATTTGTTTTGGATTGAAATCATCTGATGGCTGATTAAAATTTAAGCATAAAGAGTTTAAACTGATTGCTGAAATCTGCATAATTGAAAAGTGCCAAAGATGGATCTTAAAACCAAATCTTCCAGACTCCAACACCTTACCTTTCATTTGTTACAATAGCATCTTGCCTCATAAATAATTTCTGATTGGATAATTGATTAATTATGACTAGGCATTAATGTTATGTCATGCTAAAACTGAATTGGAGAAAATATTCCACACTCTTCTCTGGGAAAATTCCAATTGTGCTTTTATTTTAATTTTAGTTTCAGGTGTATAACATAATGATTCAATATTTATATATGTTATAAAATAATCACCATGGTATTCTAGTTACCATCTGTCATTGCACAAAGTTATTACAATATTATTGATTGTATTCCCTATGCTATGCATTACACCCCCATGACTTATTTACTTAAAAAAAATTTTTTTAACATCTTTATTAGAGTATAATTGCTTTACAATGGTGTGTTAGTTTCTGCTTTATAACAAAGTGAATCAGTTATACATATACACATATCCCCATATCTACTCCCTCTTGCATCTCCCTCCTACCCTCCCTATCCCACCCCTCTAGGTGGTCACAAAGCACCAAGCTGATTTCCCTGTGCTATGCAGCTGCTTCCCACTAGCTAGCTATTATACATTTGGTAGTATATATAAGTCCATGAAACTCTCACTTCGTCCCAGCTTACCCTTCCCCCTCCCTGTGTCCTCAAGTTCATTCTCTACGTCTGCATCTTTATTCCTCTCTTGCCTGTAGGTTCTTCAAAACCTTTTTTTTTTTTTTCAGATTCCATATATATGAGTTAGCAGACCATGTTTGTTTTTCTCTTTCTGACTTACTTCACTCTGTATGACAGTCTCTAGGTCCATCCACCTCACTACAAGTAACTCAATTTCGTTTCTTTTTATGGCTGAGTAATATTCCATTTTATATATGTACCACATCTTCTTTATCCATTCATCTGTCGATGGACACTTAGGTTGCTTCCATGTCCTGGCTATTGTAGATACAGCTGCAATGAATAGTGTGGTACCTGACTGTTTTTGAATTATGGTTTTCTCAGGGTATATGCCCAGTAGTGGGATGCTGGGTCATCTGGTAGTTCTATTTTTAGTTTTTTAAGGAACCTCCATACTGTTCTCCATAGTGGCTGAATCAATTTACATTCCAACCAACAGTGCAAGAGGGTTTCCTTTTCTCCACACCCTCTCCAACATTTATTGTTTGTAGATTTTTTAATGATGGCCATTCTGACCGGTGTGAGGTGATACCTCATTGTAGTTTTGATTTGCATTTCTCTAATGATAGTGATGTTGAGCATCTTTTCATGTGTTTGTTGGCAATCTGTATATCTTATTTGGAGAAATATCTGTTTAGGTCTTCTGCCTATTTTTGGATTGAGTTGTTTGTGTTTTTGATATTGAGCTGCATGAGCTGCTTGTAAAATTTGGAGATTAATCCTTTGTCAGTTGCTTAATTTGCAAATATTTTCTCCCATTCTGAGCATTGTCTTTTCGTCTTGTTTATGGTTTCCTTTGCTGTGCAAAAGCTTTTAAGCTTCATTAGGTTCCATTTGTTTATTTTTGTTTTTATTTCCATTTCTCTAGGAGGTGGGTCAAAAAGGATCTTGCTGTGATTTATGTCATAGTGAGTTCTGCCTATGTTTTCCTCTAAGAGTTTTATAGTGTCTGGCCTTACATTTAGGTCTTTAATCCATTTTGAGTTTATTTTTGTGTATGTTGTTAGGGAGTGTTCTCATTTCATTCTTTTACATGTAGCTGTCCAGTTTTCCCAGCACCACTTATTGAAGAGGCTGTCTTTTCTCCATTGTCTATTCTTGCCCCCTTTATCAAATATAACGTGACCATATGTGCGTGGGTTTATCTCTGGACTTTTTATGCTGTTCCATTGATCTATATTTCTGTTTTTGTGCCAGTACCATACTGTCTTGATTACTGTAGCTTTGTAGTATAGTCTGAAGTCCAGGAGCCAGATTCCTCCAGCTCCATTTTTCTTTCCCAAGATTACTTTGGCTATTTGGGATCTTCCGTGTTTCCATACAAATTGTGAAATTTTTTATTGTAGTTCTGTGAAAAACGCCATTGGTAGTTTGATAGGGATTGCATTGAATCTGTAGATTGCTTTGGGTAGTATAGTCATTTTCACATTGTTGATTCTTCCAATCCAAGAAGATGATATATCTCTCCATTTGTATCATCTTAAATTTCTTTTATCAGTGTCTTATAGTTTTCTGCATACAGGTTTCTTGTCTCCTTAGGTAGGTTTATTCCTAGGTATTTTATTCTTTTTGTTGCAATGGTAAATGGGAGTGTTTCATTAATTTCTCTTTCAGATTTTTCATCATTAGTGTATAGGAATGCAAGAAATTTCTGGGCATTAATTTTAAATCCTACTATTTTACCAAATTCATTGATTAGCTCTAGTAGTTTTCTGGTAGCATCTTTAGGATTCTCTATGTATAGTATCATGTCATCTGCAAAGACAGCTTTACTTCTTTTCTGATTTGGATTCCTTTTATTTCTTTTTCTTCTCTGATTGCTGTGGCTAAAATTCCAAAACTATGTTGAATAATCGTGGTAAGAGTGGACAACCTTGTCTTGTTCCTGAACTTAGTGGAAATTGTTTCAGTTTTTCACAATTGAGGACGATGTTGGCTGTAGGTTTGTCATATATGGCCTTTATTACGTTGAGGTAAGTTCCCTCTATGCCTATTTTCTGGAGAGTTTTTATCTTAAATAGGTGTTGAATTTTGTAGAAAGCTTTTTCTGCATCTATTGAGATGATCATATGGTTTTTCTCCTTCATTTTGTTAATATGGTTTATCACATGGATTGATTTGCATATATTGAATAATCCTTACATTCCTGGGATAAACCCCACTTGATTATGGTGTATGATCCTTTAATGTGCTGTTGGATTCTGTTTGCTAGTATTTTGCTGTGGATTTTTGCACCTATGTTCATCAGTGATATTGGCCTGTAGTTTTCTTTCTTTGTGACATCTTTGTCTGGTTTTGGTATCAGCGTGATAGTGGCCTTGCAGAATGAGTTTGGGAGTGTTCCTCCCTCTGCTATATTTTGGAAGATTTTGAGAAGGATAGGTGTTAGCTGTTCTCTAAATGTTTGATAGAATTCGCCTGTGAAGCCATCTGGTCCTGAGCTTTGTTGGTTGGAAGATTCTTAATCACAGTCTCAATTTCAGTGCTTGTGATTGGTCTGTTTATATTTTCTATTTCTTCCTGGTTCAGTCTCAGAAGTTTGTGCTCTTCTAAGAATTTGTCCATTTCTTCCAGGTTGTCCATTTTATTGGCATATAGTTGCTTGTAGTAATGTCTCATCATCCATTGTATTTCTGCAGTGTCAGTTTTGACTTCTCCTTTTTCATTTCTAATTGTATTGATTTTAGTTTTCTCTCTTTTTTTCTTGCTGAGTCTGGCTAATGTTTATCAATTTTATGTTCTCAAAGAACCAGCTTTTAGTTTTATTCATCTTTGCTATTGTTTCCTTCATTTCTTTTTCATTTATTTCAGATCTGATCTTTAATTTCTTTCCTTCTGTAACTTTGGGGTTTTTTTTCTTCTTTCTCTAATTGCTTTAGGTGTAAGTTTAAGTTGTTTATTTGAGATGTTTCTTGTTTCTTGAGGTAGGATTGTATTGCTATAAACTTCCCTCTTAAACCTGCTTTTGCTGCATCCCATAGGTTTTGGGTTGTGTTTTCATTGTCATTTGTTTCTAGATATTTCTTGATTTCCTTTTTGATTTCTTCAGTGATCTCTTGATTATTTAGTAGTGTATTGTTTAGCCTCCATGTGTTTTTATTTTTCACAAAATTTTTTCCTGTAATTTATATCTAGTCTCATAGTGTTGTGGTTGGAAAAGATACTTGATACGATGTCAGTTTTCTTAAATTTACCAAGGCTTGATTTGTGATCCAAGATATGATCTTTCCTGGAGAATGTTCCGTGAGCACTTGAGAAGAAAGTGTATTCTGTTGTTTTTGGATGGAATGTCCTATAAATATTAATTAAGTCCATCTTGCTTAATGTATCATTTAAAGCTTGTGTTTCCTTATTTATTTTCATTTTGGATGATCTGTCCATTGGTGAAAGTGGGGTGTTAAAATCCCCTACTATGATTGTTACTGTCAACTTCCACTTTTATGGCTGTTAGCATTTGCCTTATGAATTGAGCTACTCTTATGTTGGGTGCATAAATATTTACAGTTGTTATATATTCTTCTTGGATTGATCCCCTGATCATTATGTAGTGTCTTTTTTTGACACTTGTAATAGTCTTTATTTTAAATTCTATTTTGTCTGATATGAGAATTGCTCCTCCGGCTTTCTTTTGATTTCCATTTGTATGTAATATCTTTTTCCATCCCCTCACTTTCAGTCTGTATGTGTCCCTACGTCTGAAGTGGGTCTCTCTTAGACAGCATATATATGGCTGTTGTTTTTGTATCCATTCAGCCAGTCTGTCTTTTGGTTGGAGCATATAATCCATTTACATTTAAGGTAGTTGTCAGTATGTATGTTCCTATTACCATTTTCTTAATTGTTTTTGATTTGTTATGGTAGGTCTTTTCCTTCTCCTATGTTTCCTGCCTAGAGAAGTTCCTTTAACATTTGTTGTAAAGCTGGTTTGGTGGCGCTGAATTCTCTTAGATTTTGTTGTCTGTAAAGGTTTTAATTTCTCCCTCAAAGCTGAATAAGATCCTTGCTGAGTAGAGTAATCTTGGTTGTAGGTTTTTCCATTTCATCACTTTAAATATGTCCTGTCACTCCCTTCTGGTTTGCAGATTTTCTGCTGAAAGTTCAGCTGTTTACCTTATGGGCATTCTGTTGTATGTTATTTGTTGTTTCTCCCTTGCTGCTTTTAGTTTTTTTCTTTGTGTTTAATTTTTGATAGTTCTATTAATATGTATTTTGTCATGTTTCTCCTTGGATTTCTCCTTTATGGGACTCTGTGTTTCCTGGACTTGACTATTTCCTTTCCCATATTAGGGAAGTTTTCAACTATAACCTCTTCAAATATTTTTTCATTCCCTTTTTCTCTTCTTCTTCTGCAACCCCTATAATTCGAATGTTGGTGCGTTTAATGTCCCATTCGTCTCTGAAACCATCGTCAGTTCTTTTCATTCCTTTTTCTTTATTCTGCTCTGTGGTAGTTATTTCCCCTGTTTTATCTTCGAGTTCACTTATCCGTTCTTCTGCCTCAGTTATTCTGCTATTGATTCCTTCTAGAGAATTTTAAATTTCATTTATTGTGTTGTTCATCATTGTTTGTTTGCTCTTTAGTTCTTCTAGGTCCTTGTTAAACGTTTCTTGTATTTTCTCCATTCTAGTTCCAAGATTTTGCATCATGTTTACTATCATTACTCTGAATTGTTTTTCAGGTAAACTGCCTATTTCCTCTTCATTTGTTTGGTCTGGTGAGTTTTTACCTTGCTCCTTCATCTGCTGTATTTTTCTCTGTCTTCTCATTTTGCTTAACTGACTGTGTTGGGGGCTGCTTTTCACAGGCTGCAGTTTCATAGTTCCTGTTGTTGTTGGTGTCTGCCTCAGTGGCTAAGGTTGATTCAGTGGGTTTTGTAGGCTTCCTGGTGGAGGGGACTGGTGCATCTCTTCTGTTGGATGAGGCTGGATCTTGTCTTTCTGGTGGTCAGGACTGCATCTGGTGGTGTGTTTTGGGGGTGTCTGTGGACTTATTATGATTTTAGGCAGCCTCTCTGCTAATGCGTGGGATTGTGTTCCTGTCTTGCTAGTTGTTTGGCATAGGGTGTGCTTCACTGTAGCTTGCTGGTCATTGAGTGGAGCTGGGTCTTAGCCTTGAGATGGAGATCTCTGGGAGAGCTTTTGCTGTTTGATATTACATGGAGCTGGGAAGTTCTCTGGTGGACCAATGTCCTGAACTCGGCTCTCCCACCTCAGAGGCACAAGCCTGACAACCAGCCGGAGCACCAAGACCCTGCCAGCCACGTGGCTTTGGGAGGTCTGAGGTCTTCTGCCAGGGTTCAGTAGGTGTTCTGTAGGAGTTGTTCCACATGTAGATGTATTTCTGGTGTATCTGTGGGGAGGAGGTTGATCTCCATGTCTTGCTCCTCTGCCATCTTGAAGGTCTCCCCACTTATTTATTTTATAACTGGAAGTTTGTGCCTCTTAATCTCCTTCACCTATTTCATCCATCCCGACACTTCTCTCAACTCTGGCAACCAGTAGTTTGTTGTCTGTATCTATATGTCTATTTCTGTTTCATTTGTTATTTGTTTTGTCTTTCAGATTCCACATATAAGTGAAAACACATGGTATTTATCTTTCTCTGTCTGAGTTATTTCACTTAGCATAATATCCTCTAGATCCATCCATGTTGTCACAAATGGCAAGATTTTATTCTTTTTCATATTCATATATATATATGTCATTTCTTTATCTATTCATCTATCAATGGACCCTTAGGTTGCTTCCATATCTTGCCTATAGTTAATAATGTTGCTGCAATGAACATAGGGGTCCATATATCTTTTAAAATTAGTGTTTTTGTTTTCTTTGGATCAATAATGCTGCTTTTTAGACTCTTTCTTTATCCTTGTTGCTTACCATTTTAATTATAATGTGTCTTAGTGTTTTTCTCTTTGGATTCATCTTATTTGGAACTTTCTGGGCTTCCTGGTCTTGTGTGTCTATTTCTTCCCCAGAGTATTGAAGATTTCAGCCATTATTTTTTCAAATAATTTTCCTGGCCCTTTTCTCTCTCTCTTCTCCTTCTGGGACACCTGCAATCCTAATGGTATTGCACTTGATGTTGTCACAAAGGTCCCTCAAGGTATCTTCATTTCTTTTAATTCTTTTTTATTTAGCTTCTCTCCCTGGGCGTTCTCCATCGCTTTGTCTTCCTGCTCTCTGATTCATGCTTCCATTTCATTCACTCTGTTGTTGAACCCCTCTAGTATATTTTTCAGTTTAGTTATAACTTCTGTTTGCTACTTATATTTTCTACCTCTTTGCTGAAGTTCTTGGTGTGTTCATCCGTTCTCCTCCCCAGATTGGTGAGCGTCTTTATGACCATTACTTTGAACTTTTTATTGGATACGTTACTTATCTCCATTTCATTAAGGTCTTTTTCTGAAGGTTTGCCACATTCTTTGGTTTGGAATGTATTTGTCTTCTTTTTTTTCTTTTCTTTCTTTATTTTTTTTTTTTGCGGTACATTGGCCTGGGCCTCTCACTGTTGTGGCCTCTCCTGTTGCAGAGCACACAGGCTCCGGACATGCAGGCTCAGCGGCCACGGCTCACAGGCCCAGCCGCTCCGCGGCATGTGGGATCTTCCCGGACCGGGGCACGAACCCGTGTCCCCTGCATCGGCAGGCGGACTCTCAACCACTGCACCACCAGGGAAGCCCCTCGTCTTCATTTTATCTATCTCTCCACGTGTCTGTCTACATGTATTAGGTAATGGCTCTTTCCCTCATTCTTGAATAAGCATTCTTGGGTAGGTGCTGTTCCTTGTGGCCCAGAAGTGCAATTTCCCCTGACCACCAGAGCCAGGCACTCTATGGGTGTCCTTTATGTGGGATGCGGGCACCTGCCAGATGTAATAGGGCTGCAGCTGCTGCACAGGGAGGCCGAGACTCAGGGTACTGGCCTGTTTCAGTTGCAGTTTGTCCATGATGCAGGGAGGGTAGGGCTTGGAGCACTGCCTGGACCAGTTGCAGCTCCAGTGATGCTTGGGGTGGGTGTGGCCCAGTAACAGTATTGGGTGGGCAGAGGCTGACTGCCAGTGCTAGCAAACTAGAGAAAGGACACCAAAAATGGCACCCCCCTCAGCTCTGTCACCAGCAGCTTAAGATGAGACTGCAAAAATATCATCGCTATCACTTCCGTCCCCAGATAAAGTCCCTGAAGATTCCTGCCTCCCCAGCAGCTGCTTTAAAATTAAAAGGTCACTTATTGTCGTGGCATTTTTCAATCTGTTGCTTTTGTGCTAGATCTCAGGGCAGGTAGTTTTGCCTACAAGCTCTTTAATAGCAGGTTCTCTATTTCCTCCATTTCTGTGCTTCTCCTGGTCTTAATCCCCATTGATTTTCAACATCAGAAGGTTTGGGATCTTGTCTTTCTGGTTCCAGCTCCCAGTGTTGTGGTACCTGATGTGAGGCTCAACCCACTCACTCCTCAAGTGGGAGCTCTGTATTTTTGGACTCCCTCCCAGTTGTGGGGGTCATCCTTGTCTCGGTGGGGTCCTGGGTGAGGCCATATCTCTGCCTCTCCCACCTTTCTCAATGCATCTCTTCTGTTTTTTTGGTGTAGAGGTCCTGTTCATCTAGTTCTCAGGTCCTTTTCAGAAGAAAAGTATTCCACATATAGCTGTAACTTTGCTGTGTCCATGGGAGGAGGTGAGTTCAGGGTCTCCCTTTGCTGCTATCTTGAACCTCTCTCTGCAATTATGCTCTTTTAATGGCCTTTACATTAGATAGTAATTGTTTCTCAAAGTTTAAAGTCATGATTTTTGGAGCATATCTATTTCAATGACAGTTAACTGCTCAAAAATTAGCAATATATGTGATACGACCAGAGTTTCTATTCCCATGACAAAGTCACTTAGTTTTAAAAGAATTAATACATTTATGGAAGTTGTTCATGAAAAGTCAGTTTCATCCAAAACAAAGTATGGGGAAATGGCTGAAACAATTCTATTAGGTTATAAATGTTCTCACTCAGCTCTAATTCACAATTATTAAAAGAAAAAACAAAATAATTTCTGAAAAGAAAGCTAATTCCAGTTCTACTGGTAGAAGAGTGGTACCTGGTTGTTAAAAAAGCTGAGATTTTCAGCATCTAAAATTTAACATCTCATATTATACATCTCTCTGCCTTTATATCAAGTTCAAACAAGTTTTATTTTTAAAATATCCTCTACTTTTTCCCTCCCACAGCTCTTCTCACATGTCAGCCCACTCCTTATCTCACCCCCTCTGCTTTATGAAATTATATTTCTTTTCACTGTGTTTTCCCACGATTAAAAGTGAGCATTCAAAAAAAAAAAAAAGTGAGCATTCTCACTTCATTAACTTATCTTCACGAACACTTCATTTACATGTCTGCCCTGGTAACTACTTTTTTCCATAAACCTCTCCTCAAATATCTGAATTATTATGACGTTTTGGACTAGTCCCAAACATTAGGATGTATCAGAGTGACCCTCAATTGCACTTAATATTAAACTTCTTTTTAAAATTGGATATGATAGTATGGTCTTAATACCAATGTTTAGTGAGTCAATAATTATAAAAAGTGTGATCAGTGTTTATTAGAGTCTTGTAATTTGCTTATGTAAAATGCAGGTTAAGTCATTAACCTTGGTGTTGACTTCAGGATTGTAAATGGACTTGCTTAGGTTGTGAAGAGAATCAAATGAGATAATGTAGATAAAGGTTATTTGTATAATTTTATATGTATGGAATTAATAATAATCTAAAGTATTTAATCAGGTTTTCTAAATGAAAAATAGCTCTCTAGATAGTAAAGAATGCAAAGAAGAAAGCTAATACCAGTCTCAGCATAGCTGTGAATTTGCTTGTTTATTCTGAGTAGCCTTTTTTTTTTAACTTCTAAGGACTTCCTTTTCCAGTCATGGACTCAAGGAACACTCTTGTTCAATTCTCCAGTATGATTTTGCTACTTACTAGCTGCACAGATGATTCCTGCTTCAGTACCTAGTTACAGCTTTCTTGCAATTTACCTGGACTTAACATATAAATGAAAGGTATTTGAACCTAACTGCAAGATTGTAACTTTGTATCATTTACATTCCACTAACTAAAAACCTAATCATGATTTTATATAGTGATCTTTTAAAATTTACATTTTGATTATAGAAGAATTTTGTTAGCTAATCTTTAAGTCAGATGCATTCAGAAAGCACCTTGCCTAGATACATAAAATCATCAGCTTGGCATCATTTTAATCAAACCTGGCTTTCTCACAAGTGTCCAATCTTTGATAGAGAACAAATGTAATTTTGTTAAATGGATATATAATCATTTTGAAAGAAAAAGTGTAACAAAGTGGTTTATAAAGGATATATTCTAAGGTAAGAATTGTGTGAAAACTCTTCCATAGAAAATATTTTTTTAAATTATCTTAACTAACTGACATTTTGGTAAGAACCTTAAACATTTTTATCAGACTATCATTTGAGTCTTTTTACTGCTTTCCTTGAAATTGAAAGTAGAATGGTGATATATCAACTTAAACTTCATATAAATGCTTATTTTTCATTTGGTATTGTTTGTTTTACAAACATATTATAGCAGTTATAATTAAATTTGCCTAGTATTTGCACAATATTTTAAAACCAGATTTGGACAGTAGTAAAAATGGCTGAATTGTTTTCATTCTCTGGTTTTGACTGGTTTACTGGTGGGAAACCAAGAGTGTTTTAATTTGGCTAAGATGCCCTTTCACAGTGCTCTACCAGCTAAGTTAAAAAACCTCAAACACAGTATAAATAAGTTACACTACCCAATATCACAATTCTTTGAGGAATGCATATGATTTATTCGTGCAGTAAAGATTCCTTAGTAACTCTTATTTATAAGGGATTGTACTAGACAATAATAAAATGGTGGCTGCATAATAGTCATCTCTTTATTCCTCATATTTGTTGTAGTCTCTAACATTCAATAAATGCATAAATGAAAAAATACAATTTAATAAATGAAACACTAAATAAATAAAATGTTAATTATTAAAATGTACTCTAACTTCTCATCATATTTTTGGCATATAGACTAGAAGAGAGTCATATAAACAAATAACTGCCATCCAGGGAGGTAATAAGTCAATGCATAACTGGAAGGAGGGATGTTGATTAGATCAATGCAACAATTGAGAAGTGAATCCTAACATTAAGTTCAGTTGCAAGTAACAGAAGCCCCAAATTATTAGTGTGTTTCATGAGACAGATATATTTTTTTGGTCTCACATTCATAAAGGTCTGGAGGTAGATAGCCTGGGGCTAGCATGTTGGCTCTGTCTCTCTCAGAGCCCTGGGCTCATTCTATCTCTTCATTGCAAGGCGCAACACTGTCTTTCATCCCAGGTCTTTGCTAGGGTTACCAGTAATCCCATTCTTGTTGCCAACATCATACTGATGTTCTAGCTATCAAGAAGGCAGAAGGGTCAATGAGAGTACATCAATCATCTTTTAAGAAAGTCTCCCTAAGCTTCCAAATGACACTTTAGCTTATAGCTCATTCCCCAAACTTCATCTACGAACTACTAGCTTCAAATATATCTGGTAGGAAATATAGGGTCTGTATCAGGCTGGCATGTGCCTGGCTTTAAAAAAGAAAAAAAGATTGCACTTCTATGAAAGAGGGAAATGACTGCAAGTCACTGCCAAACAAATAAACAACAACAAAAAAAAAATCAAATTTTTCTGGAGCATGTAACATCTGACCTGCATTTTCAAGCAATACAAACTCGAGTAGTCCATCGCTGGGATGGTACAAGAGAGAAGACAGAATAATCTAAACACGGAATTTGCAGAGGTATAGTGGTCAGACACAGTGTGCTATGCTACATTACATTAAATTCTCCAGTACTATTAATTTGAACTTTTAGTGAAAATTTGGAAATACTGATGGATTTTGCAACTGAGTTACATTTGTTTTAAGCAGGCAAGTAATAAAGACACAGAATGGTGAACTAGCATGAGGAGATGGAAGGTGAGATCATTGAGATACTATTGTAATAATCCAGTTATAAAAAATATTGCCAATTATAATAAGGAGATAAAATATCTGAAAACTATATATATATAGTTTATATATGTATAGTTTATATATATATATATATAGAGAGAGAGAGAGAGAGAGAGAAAGGATTTGATAACAGATTGGGTGTGGGACTGAAAGGGGAGAAGAATCAAGCATTAGGCGATTCTAACTTGGGTACTCAGGAAGAATAATGGAGATCAGAAATGCAATGCAATATGATAAGTAGGGTTCACATAATACATCAATTTTGGACTTTTAAGTATAAACTATCTATGAAGCACATGTATTTGTGAATAAGTGTAAAGTTTAAGAGAAATACATGAACTGATAATACTGTTTATGTAAATATGAAGAATCAAAATAGTCCAATACTATTAAAAATCTCATTTGTACTGTGGTTCTCTTAAAAATTACATACTTCACTACATCAAATATAGCTAGAAACCTAGATATAAAATTCTTCTTCTGTGTGACAGGTGGATACTCTGCCTTTCATAGGAATGAGTGGTGTATGAAATAAAAGGTATATGATAACATTCAAATGAAATACTGTGTACCCTAATGTTAGAAGTTCAAAGGTATTTTTAGTTACCATTATTGAATATTTTAAATAGTAAAGGGAGAAAAAATTCAATTATGGTATTATCTAGGGTTAATGATGAATGAATATACTCACATATCTAAAATACAGCAATTAGAAACACTCTCATAGATTTAGACTGGTTCTCTTCAGGGTAGTAATAGCTGGTTTAAGAAAATAAATATTGAAACCCTCTCTGTGAACTATTACTTCTTAGTTGTTTACTTTTATAGTTTTATATTTGGGGAACTTTGTAACCTATAAAATTACTTATTTGGTATGCAGACATATAAAAACTTGCTTCAGTATTAAAATTTTCATTTTTTACTCTTCTTTGGACACTTTCACTTCATTCCCATAAGAGAGAAAAATGAAGATTTTAATATACAGGTATATTTTGTTTTATTGCTCTTGGCTTTATGGTGCTTCACAAATATTGCGTTTTTTTACAAATTGAAGGTTTGTGACAACCCTTCATCAAGCAAGTCTATCCGCACCATTTTTTCTAACAGCATTTGCTCACACTATGTCAAATTTTGATAATTCTCGCAATATTTCAGACTTTTTCATTATTATTGTATTTGTCATGGTGATCTGCAATCAGTGATCCTTGATGTTACTATTGAAATTGTTTTGGCATTTTTTAGCAATGAAGTATTTTTAAATTAACGTATGTACATTATTTTTTAGACATAATGCTACTGCTAATAAACTACATTATAGTGTGAACATAACTTTTATATTCACTAAGAAACTGAAAAACTTGTGTGACTCACTTTATTTTGATATTGACTTTATTGTGTTGTTCTGGAACCAAACCTGCAGTATCTTCAAGGTATGCCTGTATTGGCAAATGCTTGTTCTTTTTCCAAAAAGTGGCAAAATGCAAATTGTACAAACAAAAGTTATCTCCTGGGCAGTTTCCTCTTATCAGTAATAAATAAATCAGTGTAAGGACTGACTAATCTCTTACGAAGTTATCAGTTTCCTTAAAAAAAGCAGGTTAGTCCAAGTTTTGTTTTGCTGTTATTTTTGTGACTATGTATATATATGTGTTTTATTTTTACTCAATGATACCTGTGAAATCAGCTCAATAGACTTCTTTATAGACCTGCAAACTTACTAATAGCTTTAATAGGAATAACTTCTGAAGAAATCCCCATAAATGAAAGGCACATTTTAAGAAATATACTAAGCTTTATGTTCAGCTGTTTTCAGGTTAATGTTCATGATAAAACTGGAAGAAGATAGTATGGATTTCCTTGAACATACAGATTGTGGCAATATTCCCATAATGTTAATAATTTTTTAATTAAATTAATAAAATGACATATAATGAGTAAGGGGGAAACCTTAAGAAATCTATTAAAATTAAAATTCCAGTTTTTTAAAAATGGGTTCTCTCTTAAAATTTAAGATATCTGTCTCTTAAAGACTATTAAAACTTTCTCTTCTGCTATTCAAGTTATAGACACACATAAAGTTGTTTTTTGGCTTTCTGCTCAAACTGAATCCATTTGTATACCTCTCCTTCCAAAATATTATATTGATATGATTAAAAGTAATATTCAAATAAAAATAGCTCCCTGACAGCTCTAGGAAACAGAAAAGTTTCAAAAACTAGAAACGTTTAGGAAGTTTTGCAAGATGGAGCAGGTAGGTGGAGGGGACTGGGGTGTGGAATTCAGCATCCGTGTCTGCAATTCCATACCTACCATTCACTATCAACTTTTCAAGTAACTCTCTTCGTTAACTTTGTGGTAGTTTCTTTTGATTTTTCTTTTTAATAAATTTATTTGTTTTATTTATTTATTTTTGGCTGCGTTGGGTCTTCGTTGCTGCGTGTGGGCTTTCTCTAGTTGTGGTGAGCAGGGGCTACTCTTGTTGCGGTGCACGCGCTTCTCATTACGGTGGTCTCTCTTGTTGCGGAGTATGGGCTCTAAGCACACGTAGGCTCAGCTGTTGTAGCACGCGGGCTTCAGCAGTTGTAGCACGTGGGCTGTAGAGCACAGGCTCAGTAGTTGTAGCGCACGGGCCCAGTAGCATGTGGGATCTTCCTGGACCAGGGCTCAAACCTGTGTCGCCTGCATTGGCAGGCGGATTCTTAACCACTGTGCCACCAGGGAAGCCCTCTTTTGATCTTTCAACCTTGTTCATGTTCTGCTTTTGGAAGCTGCTGGCATTTCTCAGTGTTATTTTCTCCTCTTAAAGTGGTGCCTGCTTTGTTTCCTTAGATTAGTAACTATAAAGTATTTGTTAATTTTAGTGGCCTTGACAAGTACAGGTTCTGGGGAGCCAATATAAAAGGCAGATAATGGGTGTGGCATTGGGGACAAATACACTGGATCAGTTAACATTAGCATATCATTTCCTATTCTAAAAAAAAACCTGGAAAACAAAAACAAATCTATACACATACACAAAAACTATCACCTCATTCATGCAGCTCTAATTCATTCCTATAATTGCTAAGGCTATTCTAGCTTTTAAGAAATGAGAACTCTTATAGATCTTAGTAACATTTTAATCTATTCCTTAAAGATTTCATAGATTTTTGCCATTAAGACTTTGTATCCATTATTCTTTAGATATAGTTGAAAACACTTTCAGGATTTTCTCCAAGGCTATTGTCCTAATCATAATTTCTACTCTTCCTTAGTTACTTTGTTAACTCATACATTTTTAGACATCTACTTTATCAAATATTCAGTTGAATTTATTATATATTTCCTTATTAATTCAACAAATGCTTTGGAGATTATTTTATTTTTTCTGGCTTTTTGAAAAAGAAAGTGCTTCATTTGTTTACAAATATTTATTAAAAAGTGCACTTCTGTTGATTCCTTTCTTTCTCTTGTGATTTGGAAAGCTTATATCCTGTTTCTAATATATCACTAGTTACACACACACACCATGTAGAGTAAAATTATAGCTATGGCTTTATCTTTGTGCAAAATATTACTTTAATGATTATTTAGACCTACTATTAATTTGCAGCTTCCTAGCTTCTAAATATTTCTTTGGTACCTTGAGGTCCCCAATCTTAAAATCTTTACTTCCGATCATTTTTCCCTGTCTGTCTTAGCTACTTCTACAAGAAATTGTTTTCAGAGGGTTATATGCTCAGCATATGTTTTTAGAGTTTTGAGTCTGAAGATAACCATGTAATTGAATGGTAGTTTGGCTGATGGAGATTTCTAGAACCATGGTCCTTTTCTATTTCAAACATATACATCTTTTAGCACTTAGTTGTTTTTTTTTTTAACATCTTTATTGGAGTATAATTGCTTTACAATGGTGTGCTAGTTTCTGCTGTATAACAAAGTGAATCAGCTATACATATACATACATCCCCATATCTCCTCCCTCTGCGTCTCCCTCCTACCCTCCCTATCCTACCCCTCAAGGTGGACACAAAGCACCGAGCTGATCTCCCTGTGCTATGCAGCTGTTTCCCACTAACTTTCTATTTTACATTTGGTAACAGCACTTAGTTTCGATCAGTGTGATTTTTATTCCATTTTCTGGTGGTTAAAAAAATTCTGTCCAGAAACCTGCAGAATTTAAAATTTAACTTTGAAATAAAACTCTTCATCTGAATTTGTTTCATTGTGAATTTTGATTCATAAATTCTTTTTTTATTCTACTGTCTTTATTTTTTTAATCTTTATTTCATATTGGAGTATAGTTGATTAACAATGTTGTGTTAGTTTCAGGTGTACAGCAAAGTGTTCAGTTATACATATACTTGTATCTGTTCTTTTTGAAATGCTTTTCCCATTTAGGTTATTACAGAATTTTGAACACAGTTCCGTGTGCTATACAGTAGGTCCTTGCTGATTATATATTTTAAATATAGCAGAGTGCACATGTCAGTCCCAGACTCCCTAACTATCCCTCCCTCCCTTCCCCCTGGTAACCATAAGTTCATTCTCTAAGTCTGTGAGTCTGTTTCTGTCTTGTAAATAAGTTCATTTGTATAATTTTTTAAGATTCTGCATATCATATGATATTTGTCTTTCTCTGTCTGACTTACTTCACTTAGTATGATAATCTCCAGGTCCATCCATGTTGCTGCAATTGGCATTATTTTGTTCTTTTTCATGGCTGAGTAATATTCCATTTTATATATGTACCACATCTTCTTTATCCATTGCTCTGTTGATGGACATTTAGGTTGCTTCCATGTCCTGGCTATTGTAAATAGTGCTGCAGTGAACACTGGGGTGCTTGTATCTTTTCGAATTATGGTTTTCTCCAGGTATATGCCCAGGAGTAGGATTGCTGGATCATATGGTAGCTCTGTTTTTAGTTTTTTAAGGAACCTCCATACTGTTCTCCATAGTGGCTGTACCAATTTACATTCCCACCAACAGTGTAAGAGGGTTCCCTTTTCTCCACACCCTCTCCAGCATTTATTGTTTGTAGATTTTTGATGATGGCCATTCTGACTGACTTTGTTTCATTGTGAGTTTTCATTCATAAATTCTTTTTGAAAATCAGTGGTCCCATTTAATATGCATATTCTAGTCCCTTCCTTAATTCAGTGAAAATTTCTAGTGTTACTTCTTGGATTATTGCTTCTCCTTCATCCACTTTGTTGTCACTTTCTGGAGTTCTTAACATATGACATATACCAAATCACTGGAAGTGTTCTGATCTCCATAACTTTCCTTTCATAAGTATTTATCCCTTTTAAATGTCTGCTTTGCTTGGCAAAAATTCTTTGACTTAGTTTTCCAAAATGGGTTATTTAAATGTTTGTTTCATTTGCCTGGAATCTTGATAAACCAGATACTTGCTTTGGAGTGAATATTAGAGCATTTTCATATCCTCTGTAACTACTTTTCCTTCATGCTCTTCCCAGATCCGTCAGATTAAAATGTTGAACAAACTGTATTTCTCTCCATTCACAGGATTGCAGGGCAATTGATTGGAGGGGAGTATATGAGAGAAAACATTTTTTTTTTTCTCTTTCAAGCTGCCCTATGCAAATACTGCACAATGGACCCGTGCGTAGTCTCACTGTACTTGTACCTGCAACCTTTACAGCCAAAAGTCTTCACTGTACCAAATGTGTGGGCTGGGCTCATTCTCTAATGTCCAATGCTATTACAGACTTTTTTCCTAATATATATATAATTATATATATAATATACTATATATCACATATATTATATATGGTATATAATATATAAGTATATGTATTTAGTAAAAAATGGAGTGTTCAAATATCTGTTCTTAAGTTATTTTTTGTTGAAACAAACTTCCAGACAAAAGAAAATATTGGAATATTAGTCTTCCCTAAATTATTTTCACTTATTTTTTTCCTGTGGTAAATTAAATACCCTGCTTTGGGCAAGTAGCCCTTCCCATATCTTTGTGAGGGATATCTTACAAAGATCGAATGGACCTCTATTCAAAATTTGTTTGAATATTGAGACTGATGACAGCACACATGCTAAGAAGGCATAAAAAAGTTATCACTTACACAAAGGGCCTTCTCTGGGACAGGTAGGAAAGCCCTCTAAACTGGGCTAAAAATGGCTTGAAAGAGTAGGAAAGGGAGACTGGCTTGGGGTTTTTATTGTGGTTAAGGTGTGGAACTGGTATGAGAGCTCTCAAACTTCATGAATTTAAGGGAGCGTGCATGCAGGGTCTTATATACTTTGAATCTTCCATTGGCACCAAAGTAGGAAGCACCTGAGTTTTCTTTCAGCTTGTCCAGACGTGAGGCAGAAAGCAAAGATAGAGGGACGTCCCTTCAAAGCTGTCAGCAAGAATCAAAATATTAAGTGAGACTCCTTATTACATCCTTCCTGTGGCCGTTTCTACGTTATTCTTTAGCAGTGCATCTGCCATGCAATACTGTTACTACCTACTTATTTGCCCTGAACTCTCTGTATATTCTAGGTCCCTTGATAGAAAGCGCTCTGCCTTGTTCACCATTTTAAACCCTGGACCTATCACAGTTCTCCACATCTGACCTTACTGAAAAAAATAGGGGACATTAAGTATACTTCTAACACTTATTGCAATTGGCTAATTTATCTTTTGCTAAAACAGCAAATGGTGAATGCAGAAGAATTTTGTTGTACTCCTTATTTAAATTGTCCTTCTTTGATTTTGTCTTAACATTCTGGAACATTTTATGAATTGACAATGAAATAATGTTTTGGGGAGAATTGACAACGTTGGGTCAAACTGAATTTTCAGGAAGGCAAATCATATCAGATTTTTATAGGTATTAATAAACAACTTGACCCTTTTTTCCTTTCTTCCTTCCGTCCTTCCTCCCTTCCTTCCTTCCTTCTTGTATTCATCATCATTTCCTTTACTTCCCTATGACATTTATTTATTTTTCTGTTGTAGGCATTTTGAGAGTGACATTTCAGTAACCTACACAGCAATATTTTGTACCCCAATAATTTCACTTATCATGTGTTATAGCAAACTAAACAGAGAGTGCAATATAATAGTAATAATAACAGTAATAACAACAAAGAGTTATAGTCAGACAGCCTTGGGATTAAATACTGTCAGTGCTACCCTTAGCCATATGAATCTGGGTAGGTAGGCCATGGTTTCGTAATTGTCAAATGAAAAAAACACTGTCCTATAGGGTGGTAGAATTAATTAAATAAAATACTATACATAGGCCAACCGATATTATGTTGGAATAATGTATGACGTATAAAGATGTATACTTTTAGGAGAGCATAGCTGTTCTCTTATTTCTTTAGTATATTTGGACTCAGTATTTTTGAAAGGAAAGATACTTCGGGTATCATCTAGCCTCCTGGTTATCAAATGTGGGTGCATAGAAAACATTTGTGGGTCTTGTGGTCCGTAATGGTGATATGGGATACATCCCGGAATCTGTATTTTTGTGAAGCTTTTCGAGCAATACGGAAGCATAGCTGATTTGAGGAACCACTGATCTTTGTACAGCCTGATCATTTTATACCTGAGGAACTGAGGACCAGGAGGCCATTTTCTCGGTGCTGTAGAGCTGAATTATGGCTGACCTCATCTTGGCCAGTTCAGGTCTTCGTCCACGGTGACACTTCCGCACGCACTGTTTACGAACAAGGGCCAGGAGGCTGCATGCATTTAAAGGAGTGTATCTGTGGAGAAGCGGTTCCTAAGACAGCCTTGATGACTGGATGGTAGCTGTGTATCCATGGCTAAGGGGGAGTCTCTAAAACAAGAATAATGTGCTTGGGCCTGGGTAGCAGAGCCCTGTGGCCTTGAGGCTTTAACCCATGTTTTTAGTCTGGTCATTTTTCAAAGACGATGATATTTAGGGGAAGGAAATGGATTGTTGTCTTGGATTCATCACTAAGAAATATAACCGCCCTATGCTTAATTTTAAAGGCAAGATCATACTGAGAAGAGCAAATGGAATATAGATCTTTGTTTGAACTACAGAGCAGTTATTGATTGTTAGCATTTTATTCTGGAGACATCTTGATACATTTTTTGATGAGTGAAAAATAAGATCACTATTTTATAAGCCTTATAATTTCATATATGATCATCTTAATCTTATCCTCGCTCTTAGAATTGACCTTACTCTTATTGTTTAAGTGCACTGAGTGCATTTGCCTGAAAGTTATTACCACACCTTAGGAATCTTTTTTTTTCTCATATCTTCCCTTGATGTCAGAGTCTGGGATGCTCTGGGGCTTCTCATTGCTGATTTTGCTGTAAAATGACAGCTTGGTCACTTAAAATTGAAGGAAGATTTCAGTGAAAAAATTAAGGAATTATAAACCTAGAAATCTGATGACTAAAACATAAAATAATCTGCATTTAATTTTCCCATCAATGCCTTCACCAGAAACTTATACAGTGGTCTTCTTTGATAGAGAGATAATATTAGCAGTTAAAACTGCTATTTTAATTTTGAAATAAGTATACCATTTTCAGAACAAAAACATGACAACTGAATCAAGAGTATAGATAAAATAAGAGTGCATTGAAGTCAAAGACGTTTTGGATCCAATTTGGGTGGTGACCTTTTGATAGAAAAACACTCACATATCATACATAATATCTCCAGAAAGTAAGCCACAGTTTTCATAAATTCTAAGGCAACTCATGTTCTTTTATAAATCTTAAAAGAAACCTTCTTGTCAGGTTCCTTTTTTTGATAGCCTGTCCAGCATTCAAGTACAAAACTACACAAACTACCATTTGTACCAAACGTTTCTAGTTTTTCATTTTCATTTTAAGTAGTAGAGAATTTTAAAAAATTGGGGGATGTTTACAGAAGCTTTTGTAAATGGTCCTATGCTAATAGATACTATTAATACTTAATAGCTATATAATGCTTTCATCTGCAAATCCCAAAGGGATTTTTGAGTGTTACAATCTCCATTTTCTAAAAGACAAGAAAGAAAATTCTGAGATGACAAAAGTGTAGTTACCCCAAAGCTTTCCGAGCATGTAACTAATAATATACTGGAATTAGAATGGTTGGAAAGAAGACTGTCTACTTATGTCAAGAATTTGTTTTCATGAGAAGAATTGCCGCGTTTGGTTCCAGAGGGAGGAGAAGCTTGTCTTAGTGAGATTATTCGGTGTTGGTTTGATTTTATTCTTCTCTTTACATCTCCTCTTTCAGGCAAACTGTATCTGCATTTTTTTTTCACTCATGGTTCCCCTTAACCCACTATTGGATATTGGAGCTCACTTTCCAAAAAAGGTGGATGAGAAATGATTGTATCTATTATTTACTAGCAAAACAGACAAAAAACTCCACTTATGTCACCTGTAGTCATTGTGCTAAGGATGTTAATGGTTATATCCCAAGTTTAAACAATTTCAAGAGTTGAAACAATTTCAAGCAGCAGACACTGGATAAGAAAACACTTTTGAGCTGCAAGCTTTTTCCTTCATCTCTGAATTGTCTTTATCTTTCTGTTGAAAGCAACATTGATTAAGAAAATTGTCCATACAAGTCAATCCAGAGACTATATTTTCTTTATTTCTCTCCATTATATTGAAACAGTTCTACCGTTATCTGTACTATTTACTATACTATTCTTTTTAAAGGACAACATGATTTAAGACAAATAAAAGGTAGATGGCAAGACAAGTTATTCAGTTATTAACTATTTTTACTGTGTCCTTACTGTTGTAGGAGACTTGCAAAATGGAGAGTTATTTTTACTTCTGCAATCTCTACGATTCTGATTTGGGGTCCACTTTCTTCAGGCAGCCTTTAACATCTGTAATGTTTCAGGGCAGAAAATGAGATGTCAAAAGGCACTTCAGAGACACTCTATCCCCCTGAGGCCTCTCTTGGGTTAGAAGATAAAGACACTAGAGAGAAAAGGCAGAGAGGGTGGTTAAGAGCAGGAGGTTGCAGAGGGCTAATCCGAAATGATAGAATTTACGGAGACCGAGAGGTAAGTGGGTTTTAGGACTGTTTTCTCTGTGTCCTTATTTGTTTCAGAGTAGCAAATGGATGTCCGGCTCACCTGGTTGTGCTTATGTGCCTGAAGCATGTCTGTGCATATAAGAACCAGAGAAATTAACTGAGAGAGTCTGTGGCGGGAGTCTCCCCTCTGTCAGGAGCCCTGTTGTGAGGGCCTCTCAGCTCATCCAGGGCGCTTGCGGGCCCCAGATAGAAAGGACTCCACTAGGTGGACTCCACCGTGTAGAAGAAGGAGCAACATGGATGTGAACAACAATGCAAGAGGGCTTGGGTCTACTACCATGCTTTGGCAATACATAAACTCTCCAAATTTTCATCTGATCCTGAGATGGGGAGGAGACCCTAATACATAAAGGAAATTGAATTTTCACTAGTAGCAAGTTGAGTTGGACCAAACTGAGAACCTGAATTAGGAAAAAGAATATGAAGTTTATCTTTGCAGAAAAGGCATGTGGGAAAAGGTGTAATTAGTAAAAAATATAGGCATTTTTGGAATTAAGATGCATTTGAAATCCAAACTTAAAGTTCTGAGAAAGAATGGCTTATCTAAATTATTTATTTAAATGGAAACAGAATTTATTTTAGCATGGTTTCCTGCCCTTAATTTACCTTTCATATTCCAGAGATTAATCATTTCTTACAACAAATTTATTTTTAAAGAGGTACACTTGAGATTTTCTTTTGAGTTAAGTAATAACAAGAACTCCAGCTACATAAAAATCAGTAATATTTCTGGACTTCTGTAACCAGAACGTTTGCAATAATCAAACACATGGTGTTTTTAGTTTTGCTGGAGAAGGTCCAGGTCTCCAAAATAAATGATAAATAAATAAATAATTTTTACTAATGCCTGAAATGCTTTTTTTTAAATTTATTTTATTTATTTATTATTTTTGGCTGCGTTGGGCCTTCGTTGCTGCACGTGGGCTTTTCTCTAGTTGCGGTGAGTGGGGGCTACTCTTCGTTGCAGTGAGAGGGCTTCTCATTGTGGTGTCTTCTCGTTGCGGAGCACAGGCTCTAGGCGCCTGGGTTTCAGTAGTTGTGGCATGCAGGCTCAGTAGTTGTGGCGCATGGGCCCAGTTGCTCCGCAGCATGTGGGATGCTCCCGGACCAGGTCTCGAACCCATGTCCCCTGCATTGGCAGGCGGACTCCCAACCACAGTGCCACCAGGGAAGCCCCTGAAATGCTTTTAATGAAATAGAAATGTCATTTTATTTTACATCCAAAAAAATAAAATTATACATACATTAAACACAGATACATTAAATATATATATACAAATATATGTGTGTGTGTCTGTGTGTGTGTATAAAGGATATTTAACTTAATCCACAAAATCCTGAAAATCACAGAGCCATTTAACCTCGAGAGCACAGTTAATTGGGGGAAAGGAGTTGGGGGGGAAAAGCTGAATTTAACATGAAAAAATAGAACTACTTGTTAATTTATCTTAAATCATTCTATTACATTAAAATATGTCTTCCTTAAGGCTCTGACATCAATGTTGTCATTTAAAATTGTATTTTAATAGTGGAGTCCCCAAATCATATTCAACAATTCTTACTTGCCTGCAGATACAGGCCACTCTGTTGCATAATAGTGGCTTTGTTTTATCCATATACAACAGTATGGACTTACAGCAGCATTTTGCCTGGGTAGGGTGTAGTGAAAAGGAAATAATCTTTTAAAAATTAATTAAAAGTTGTTTTCTTTGTGACTACTGCTTACCAATCTATTTTATGTTAATGAGGAAGCTACCAATCAAAAACAGAGTAGAAAATTATGTTATGCTACTGGTAATTTCTAATAAGTAATAATATTTATTCAGTGTTTACTATAAGCCAGACTTCCTCCTAGAGACTTACAATCTCATGTAATACAGACAAGAACTCTTAGATGGAAATGCTATGGTTATTCCAGTTTTTCCATCTGAAGAAACAGAGTTACAGAGAGCTCAAGTAACTGGCTGAAGATCGCACAGCTGGTACAGGGTAGATCAGGAATCAAACTCAAGGCAACTTGCCTCCAGAGCACATTCCCTTGAGACTACGCCACAGGGCTCTGCTAAGGTAGAAATCGCTTACATTTAATGAGGCCTCTTGATGTACCAGACGTTTTGCTGTGCCCTTTAAATCGTTACACCATTTACTACTGAAAACACAACTGTGAGACAGAACCATTATTATTCACATTTCAAATATTAGAAAAAATTAAAGACAGTAAGTAACTTGTCTAAGTAAGCATGAAAATAAATGTGGATGAAGAATGTAAACTCAGTTTTTTCTCAGAATCTGAAGCGTGGGAAGTGTTGTCCCACAGACGTGTGCACATAACATTTTCATCACTGTTTTATTGCCAAGGACTTTGGGTAATAACTTTGTACTTCTGTCTCATTTTGAATGGCCTGAGTCATTAAAAATGTCTATTTTTGTAACTAGGGAAAAATAACATCCTTAGTTAGCACCAAGAATCTTTTAAATAGGTGATGTCTTTAAAATGTTGGTATCCACTGACTTAGTTATTTTTGAATTGGAAATCTGATTGTAAACACAGAAGTGGTTTTATAAATGAAATCTATTTATTGCATAACGATATAGCGATTCCAGCAAAAATTAATAACAACCTAAATACTAAGCAATAAAGAAAGAGTTGAGTAAACTGCAATCTTTATTCTTGGTGGAAAATCATGCATTCATTAAAATATTTCCTAAGAATAGGCAATAACATGGAAAACACTCATGGAGATACATTCAGAATAAAATTTGGATATAAACTCTTTCATATGGTAATGTTAAAACTATGTTTAGTGATTTTTCTTGCTCTCTCACTCTTTTTTTACTCTTGTGATTTTTTTTTTTTCCTTTTCAAGTATTTTTGTGGGAAGTCGGAAAAGATCTGAGGAACTGAGCTGGTGTGATAATAGCGTCAGAATGCACAGTTATTCATTTCATTGTGCTCAGGAACTGACCTGAAATTAGAAGTATGTGCTTTTTCTGGCTTATGTGGTATCCAAATAGTTAATTTCCAAGGCTGTACCATTTAAGGTCATTTAGTAAAGATGGTCGAGGCCATCAGCAGAGAGCAGTGATGTTATTTATGTTAGAATGGGATTGCCTGAGAACAGGATGAATAGGATACTTAACTTCGATCATCAGTGCTGAAGTGCACTTTTCTCAGCTGGCTGTAGAGAAAGCAGAAGAAACCTACTCCGATTGCTTTAATTTGATTAATCTGGGTATTCCAATGGATACACTGGGCCCCTAATCCATTTGCTTTGGGGATCAGTATGATAGCTTCCCATGGAGAGTATGATAGCAGGCTATAAACTAAGAATGCGTAAGAGCATGTCGGGCAAGCCAAGCCCAGATGGCACGCTCAGGGATAAGTGGAATTTGGACTCTAGGTGTACGTTTCCAGATCTAGGTTTGCATATGCCTTTTTCAGGATAATTAGCCTTCAGCACACAAAACGCTATTTGCAGTGTTTAGAATAAACAATTAGTGTCTTCGGTGGCCTGTATAAGGAGTTGGGGGGGGGGAAGCAGAGGAACCTGCAAACCTGAAATTGAGCCAAGTTGGTGTGGGATCAAATCCTGAGTGCCCTACTTATTATCTGTGCCGTCTTGAGGAATTTACTCAACTACCCTAAATTCCAGTTCCTCATCTATAAAATTGAGTTAGTCATGGAGCCTGGCTCATGAGATTGCTGGGAGGGTGAATTAGGTGTGGACTTTTCTGCACAGTGTTCCACACGCAATATATTATTGCCATGACCATTATTAGTAGCAATGTTACAGCCAAAACTCCATGGGGCAAGACATGAGTGCTAAGCAATGACTCCATACACTTTCCAGATACGGAAAAAAGTTTGGGTCATCTCCAGAGTAGGAACTTTCTGTTTTGAAAGAGTAAAGCTGAGAGTAGGAAACTAGAGTACAGAGCGAAGAATTAAGTACAACTCTGGGAGAAGTCAGAAAAAGAAGGACATTTCTTGACACCTTGAGTCTTCTGTTAGGGTGAAAGCTTGCTCATAGGGGGAAAAAAAATAAAAGAAAATCCCAAGTTGCACTTCAGCTTCTCTGTCTTGAGGGTGAATGGTATGGAGGACTTCTTTAGGCTGTAGCAAACACCAAGGAAACTAATTTAGAGGAAGAACTTGAATCAGAAGAGAATTATGGACTGTAAAGTTCAGATTTGGAGATAAAGGAGATGAAGTGAATTGTAGTTTAGAGGATAAATTGAAAATTAAAGTGCCAGGGGTGATGATAAATATTTAAGAAGCAAAGAGACCTGAAAAGGTACCACATACCAGAAGCCTATGAACTGACTTCTTTGATGTACTGTTGTTTCAGTTAATATACTTGTGGATATTTTTTCCTTTAATATCCTTAGAATTACTTAACAATTTTGAGTAAAGTTTCCTCCCTTGCACAAACTTTTTTTCATCTAAATGAGTTAAGCAAACATTAGCCAAAGCTAGACTGTAGTTTATTTGTTTGAGAAATTGATGATTAATTTAAACAAATAGATGAAGTGGTCTATGCTTCATGTTCCATACGAGACAAAGGGCTTCCCAATGAGGCTTGCAGAGCCCTGAGCTACCACCTGGCAAGAAGGCAACTCTACCTTTGCTTTTATCACCCATGCCTCCACCCCACCCCCAAATATTTGTTCTTATATTGACTTTAGGGGTACAGGTTGGACATCCTCTCCTCACGCATGACAATGGCATCCAAGTTCTCATTTTATCATGTTGTTCTGTACTTGCCTTCCTCTGGTAACATTTCATTTTATTGTGATATTAGGGTCAGTCATGATGTCAGTCTATTCATTATTAGAAAGTCCATCATCAAAAATTTTTTTTTTTTTTTTGCGGTACGCGGGCCTCTCACTGTTGGGGCCTCTCCTTTTGCGGAGCACAGGCTCCAGACGCGCAGGCTCAGCGGCCATGGCTCACGGGCCCAGCCGCTCCGTGGCATGTGGGATCCTCCTGGACCGGGGCACGAACCCGTGTCCCCTGCATTGGCAGGTGGACTCTCAACCACTGTGCCACCAGGGAAGCCCCATCATCAAACTTTTGCTTGATGATTTTACTAGCTGTTGAAGGCCATTACCTAGATCCATTATTTCATTGTATTATAAGAGTTTTGATAACAGTAAAAACATATTATATTTCCTTTTACCTGGGAGGTTTGTACTCCTTTTATTTTCTTCTTTTTATTTTTGATTTCCCTGTGATACTATATTTAAGTGCTAGAGTCCATAAAGATTGCTTTTACTTTTCTATTCTGGGGCCATTTTGCCTACTACAAAACCTTGAATTTGTATATTGCTATAATTTCTTGGTCCCCTAAACCATGTATTCAGGGGTATAGACATTATCATTTGTATTTAGAAAATTTATTTAATGAGCATGTACTACTAATAGACTAAGGGGAAAAAAAAGTATTTTTAGAAACTGGGTAACAGAAACAGAGTAGATCTAGTGCAAACTACTACTGGTAAATAATTAAATATGCCTCCCGTATAAAATCCAAGGAGACCCTTTACTTATAATGATAGTTTGGGGACACATTGATGTATTTTATATAAGTTAGCCTACTTACTAGTACTCTTATGATGAAAATTTTTTTATGCTATCTTAAAACAAATAAAAGAGATGGCCCTCAAGAGAAGTACACTATAATTCCTATGGCCCAAAATATAGCATAATAAAATATTATCATCCCTGCTTCAATTATGATAAAGGTTTTCAATAAACTTTTGACAGTTTTTAAGGCCTGACTCTCTATAACATCATTATCGAGCAATTGGAATTATGAATCCTCTGTGAGAGCTTTGTCTCTAACCTCCAAACCCAAATTGCTATTTTGCAGATTATTTTTAGAGGGCATATTTTACTTAACTGGAATACTCACAGTGCAGACTTCTAACAGCCTCTTCTAGGGAACTACTATCGAGGACCCATGGAAGGGTAACACCGTGATTATATTATGTTACGGAAAGTAAAGCATGGTTTCCAACACAAATGCTAACTTGACACAAGTGAGCGTTCTTGGCATTGGTTTTCAAAAAAGAGGAACTCTCCATGTTAGATTACCTTCTGATAAATGCAGACTATAAATATCTGCTGCAGAGAGTTAATTTCATGGTTTGCAATTTTTAAGTACAGGTTATATTTATTCCACAACAGGAAAAAAGGTTTAAGTTCCCTTAGAATTAAATGTAAGAATTGCCACAGCAGTGCAAATTGACTAAAATCAAATGATCCTAAATATATCATCTTTAAAAATTTCAAACCTAGATGCCCCAGGATGGAGCAGTATTTGAAATATTGTTTTCACCATGCCATAACTAAAAAGTTCAATTCAGTTCTGCAAATATCTACTTAGTAACTTCTATGTGCAAAAAAAATGGGAAAGCATGAATGACACAGATTGTGATTTTATTAACAATAAATAAAACCACTTGTGCTCTGTTACAAGTGAAAATTTCAAACATACACTAAGCATAAGCCAGTGAAAGAAAGCCACAAAGCTCTCTGAAGATAAGAGGTGGGATTGTTTAGAAGGGGCATTGTGGCAACCTAGGAAGGCATTGATCATTTCTAATGGGTTGGAGGGAGAGGGGCAATTGTTTGTCCACTCTGTTGAACTGTTGACTACAACCAAGTTTGGCCTGCAGCCCCAGCATGACAAGATCTAATTGTTCAATGGTATTGAAATCCCTATTTTTAGATAAATTATTGGCTCCCTTAAGAAACCTTCTATTCTAGCCAAACAAAATACTTTTTTAGAACCTCTGCACTAAACTCTTAGACACATATGTGATAGCTACTTCATATTCTTTGATACACCAGTTTCCCCAATGACATTAGTGGAAAAAGGAAGCAAATGCCTATTATTATTAATTTAAACAATTGTATTTAAATGTAAATTCCTTGTCTAGGAAACAAAAATATAAGACGGTCAGTATCCCTGACCGTCCCCTTCGCCTCCACATATTGGGCACCCTGAGGTCTTCAGCACATTTTGACATTCATCCTTCCTCAATCCACTTTGGCTTTTGTTAAAAGTGTATGGAATTCTACTTTCAGATTTTTATTTTCATTGCTATGAATATTGGCTTTTTATATTTCAAAAATTAATTTTAACGACAGCATTAAATCTCAGTAAGCAATATCAAAACCTGTTACAATTAAAAAGTTGTGTCATATTTCTTACCATTCTTTCCTGAATACCACAACTTTCCCTTTCTATGTCCCTGCCTTTTCAAATAATACAGTTCTTTCCTTTTCCTTAAAGGAGAAAAACATTAATAATTTGAATTATTCAAAAATCCTGTTAACTCCAGCCATCGTGAGCTTTCATTAGAGTGACTGGTTGAAATGGCGATGCAAATCCACAACTCAAATAGTATCAGTGTGTTAACAATTATAACTTTTAGTTTCAGTTCTGTGTTTAGATCGGATGTACTTGGGTCTTTTTCTTAACCCTTTGGCTAATATGAGCCAACAATGGAAGGTATTGAGAACTAGATCCACTTGCTAGAAGACTTTTACTCACTGTTGAATTTTGAGTTCAAATTTCCTCTCTGCAGAATAGAAGCCTTCCACATGAAAAACAAACCCATCAAAAGACTGGATGATTGAACATCATTCCCTTCCCTGCTTTGCAATGAATATAAACTGACTCTGTTTCAGTTTATGCACCTACTCATTTTCTACTTTAGAGCAGCTTTTATGCTAAGAAAATGTCTGAAGAACTCCTTTCTCCTGGGAAGAAAAATGTGTTATATGTCAAAGCTGCAATTGTTAAAAGACTGTAATATTTTCAAAGGCTGGGAATCAAGGTCAAATCAAAAGGCTAAGTCCCTTTAGTTTCTTGCATATATTGTTTCTATTTCTCTTTTCTCTATTATAATCATGTCTGTTTGCTAAAAGGTTATGCAAAATAAATTAGGCTTTTAGAGCACTGACAGCTCAGCCATAGAGAAATTCTTTCCTCAATTTTTTTTTTGCACTTTATACGTGAACACCTGCTACACTTCTAATGAGCTTTAAATTATACTTTACCCCATGTAACAAGAATGGATATTGCTCTTTAGTTATAATCAAAGAAAATATCAGGATGACTTGTTTCTAAGAGCAACAGCTTGACAAAAAAATGATACTTCCTCTAGTAACAATATAGATAGATAGGTCCAGCACTGATAGATGGAAAATATGATTCATACTACATTGAGAGTTATCAATCTTTTAAATTTTCTTGTCTTCTCTGATTTAGGAGGAATTTGTCATTGCTCTGTGGCTATGCCTAGATTATTTTCTTTTGTTCTTATCTTTGTTCTTTCAGTCTCCTTGCTTCTTATAGGCCAAAGGAAAAACAAAATTTCCATTATGCTTTTATTTCCCTCTGACACATTAAAATGGATAGACTTTAAACAAGATTCCAAGAGCTTCTTGAAATACCAAAATATGATGTGATACATATTTCTTTTTCGAATTCTATTTTCCCCTATAATTTGGTTCACTTTTAAATACTTAACCCTATTTAAGTGAGCTTTAGTCATTGTCAGATTTTCTTTTAAAGGAGTTTAATGTACAACAGAAAAGCAAAGCATTAACAATGAACGTTAGCAGTTTGGCTCTGTACCATACTCACATGAGAGGTCTTAGACATCATGGCCAACCAGAATTAATTTCTTTTCCCCAGTGGTACCAATTTAATGCCACCGACAGAGAAGTGAGGTGGTTGAGTGGAAGAGAGGACTATTGTGGAAGTAAATAAGATATAATATAGTGGAGACAGAAAACGGGGCCATGGCAGAGAGACCCTGGCATGAAGATTTTGTCCAATGTCCCAGTCAAGCACTGAGAAAAGCAGGATAATACAATGGAAGAGTTGTGGCCACAGGGGTCACCACCAGAGTCCGCAAAGCACAAGGAGGTTCTCTGTTGGCAGGCATGCCTACCTGTTTCTTGCCATTAGGTGGAGTCATGGGGTGAAGATGTGTCCATAACATTTCCTTGATAGGTACATTTGGATTCATTGTTTTGTAAGTTTTTCCCTCTACACTGAGAAGTAGGGCTGACCTCCGTGTGACTACTCTGTTTTTAAAACGCCTTTTTCATATGGAGTTGAAATGTAACACAAAAGGAAAGATGAGGAGAAAACAATAGAATGGAACAGGAAAGAGACTATGGAGATTAGAGAAGAAAGATGAAGAAGAGAAAATAAAGAAGCAAGGTAGGAATATTTTAGCATATTTTCCCATGCCGTTTTAATCCCCATAAGATTTGGAGAGCAATGCACTGCTTAATTGGAAAAATAGTCAACATAGAAAATTCCATAACTTCAACTTTCAAATTGTTCTTTTTTTTTTTTTGTGGTATGCGGGCCTCTCACTGCTGTGGCCTCTCCCGCCACGGAGCACAGGCTCCGGACGCACAGGCTCAGCGGCCATGACTCACGGGCCCAGCCGCTCTGCGTCATGTGGGATCTTCCTGGACCCGGGCATGAACCCGTGTCCCTTGCATTGGCAGGCGGACTCTCAACCACTGCGCCACCAGGGAAGCCCAAATTTTTCATTTTTATAAATATTCTTTTAAAGTTTTTGAATTAATACAAATACAATAAATATCTTTTCTTTCTTCATGTGTTCCCTAAAATAATATGCCTTTGTCTGTATAAGCACACATTACTATACTCTCCTTTTCAAAAAAAGAAATTTAAATGTCTCATTAAAAAGCAGCAGAAGAAATGTACTTTTCCTCTTATCACCAGTAACAAAAAACTTCAAAAACTGTTTGGTTCCAAAGCTCCTCAATATGAAAACTATCTATTTATACTAATTATTCAAGCCTTGAGAGACTGAAAACTAGAGATAAAATTCTCATGAGAATAAACAAACTCTGTACATTACATATGATATTTCCTAAAATTCACCGCTTCCATTCAGAGTAGCTTCAGAAAGAATATCATGTTGGCATTTTAATTTAGCTAATAACAATAACTGTTTACAATACAATAATAGTATATTTACAGAGATATTTTTCTTTAAATAGGCTATAATTACATTATTAAGTATGCAAAAAATGTCCTTCGAGCATCCTTGCTCATTTTCTCTGAAAGTAACAGAATAGAATACAAAATACTGGAACTAGTATTTGGTTTTTCATGTGACTTTGAAAAAGCCCAGAGATAAAATGTATTAAATCCAGTGAACGTGTTCTGCTATATTCTGTAAGACACTTTCCAATTCAGGGAAGTTTTTATGATGTTATCTTACCTTGCTTCTTTCCATTATATCTGTCTCCATGTTCATTAAGTGGCACTCAGTGTTCCCAAAGTGCTAAAGCAGAAGATCAAACACAAGTCTTTATCAAGTATCCACTTATATTTAACTGTGTCTATATAAAACTTAAAATCCCACATAAGTTGACTCTAGGTCTTGTCTTAATTAAAATATAATAATGTTAGACTTCACTCAGTTATTTAATTGAATCTTTACTATGTACCAACTTAAAAAAGATTCTTTACTATTTAAGTGTAAGCTTGGGAAGTCATCAAACAATTAAATTTGGAAAACAATCTTTTGTGTAATTAGAAATATCTCCTTTCATGTCATGCATGAAGAACTCGTTTATTTAAAAAGTTTATTAAACATTGGATATGACTTGTGTGTCTGAGTGTTAGGAGAGGGCATTTTAAGTGGAGGTAAAAGTAAACGGCAACTAGAAAGTAAGAGGCCATCATTTGATATTATTGGAACTTATTGAACAAATGGCAGAATTACAAGATTAAGCAGATTTAGTGGACATAAAGATTGAAAATGAGAGAAAAGAATGCCTGTTTTGATCAGTATTGAACCCTGAGTTCCAGAAGACTTCCTAAACATTGGCTATGACTGACTCATATTTGTTGAATTACTAAATGGAGGTAGATGATTAGAAAGAGCAGTATCCATTATTCTACCTAATTTCTCTGTTAATTCTAAGCTGTACAGGCCTGCTTGAGTTATGCTTTATTAAAGTTTTCATGTTTCTAAGTTATTTTTGCAAAAAAGTGCTGACAACGTTCCAACTGTAGTCTTTCTCACTCCTTTTAATATTATACAAACTAATCTCAGTCCCCATATTGGAGAAACCAACTTCTAACAACAGCTTCTCTCTCCTTTCCCACCCTCCCACCCAACTTACCTCCGTAACTGCATCTTGATTGGTAACATATATAGACCCACAAAATAATAACTTTGAATCTTAGCTCCAGTATCCCCGTAGTTTTCTGAGCAGTACTCATTAATAGAGTTAACAGGTATACATGAAACTCTCCTGGACTCTGAGGCCTAGATGGTGTTGCAGAAAAAGAGGGACAAAAGCTACCCCAGGCTGATTTATGGTGGATCACCTTAAAACCTCCTTCACCTGACATTAGTCTGAACTAATGAACCCAAATTAGTGATTGTTTAGTTAACAAATGGACCCTGGCAGAAATACCCATGTAGGTAGGTTTAGGGACCCCAGAAATGTATATAATGATTTGTAAGACAAAAGGAACAAAGTGAAGACACATTGGAAGAGACCCTTCATCGAAGTGTTTAACTTTTTAGATGCTTCTTCTTAAGAAGAAGGAAATGTCATATTAGATACACAATTTTATTTATTCTTTAATTACCTTCAACCTTTTTACACAATCAGGTAAACTCATATATGTCTGTATGGTTTGAAAATTACAGAGATGGGGTTAACATAAGAGTTATTATCCCTCATTCATTCCCTCAACTTGCCCCTGTGCCACATGATCATATTTTGGCATGCAAACAGATTCACATTATCATATTTTCTTTTGCCCAATAGTTGTCATGTTGCTCCCACATTCCTCTCTTGTTTCTTAACACATTTCAGTCAGTAGATAGAGACTTCCACGCTCTTTGTGTCAAGTGTAGAACATTCCAGGAGAATGGGGGGAAAATGAGAAGTATTTTCTTCGCTTTTGGACTTTGATGGTATAGAGCCTCTGTGAGAAACAAAGTTTTCATCTCCACAGAAAACAAAGATTCAGCAGAATTCAAGTGAGGTGTGAGCAGAGTTTCTCACTTCTAACCCCTCCCTATGTGGGGGATTAGAGGCTCAGAGAGGAAGAAGAAAGAGCTAAGATGCTGGCTGGAGCCCTGAACCCTGACTTCAAATGCATCGTCATGGGAAAGAGAATGGATACAAAAATCCCACATGGATTCGGCGGAGTCTGAATTCAGAGAGACCTTTAACTCCTTTTCTTTTTAAATTTCAAGGAAGCCCAGAACAGATTCCAAACAGAAAATTTTGCAAGATGAGATGACAGGTTGTAGGACCCTTGGAGAACTACCCCATGCCCTGCATGATCAAGGGCAGTAGGACAATTCTGATGGCACCTAGAACAGCCTGGAAGTGGTGAAGTACCATAGGTGTTGCCAGGAATTTCTCATGTCTCCATCATGATGGAGAGGTGACAGAATGATCACATGCACTAGAGAGGACAATACAGTTTGGCTCAATGAGAGTCAAACAGAGAGGCAAAAATGATGACTATTGTGCAAAATTAATGACTGCTGGCTTCCTTAGCAGATTGCAGATTACCACTAGAAGCAAAAGATCTCATCAGATATCAGGGTGTATTGTTAATGGCTTAGATCAGATGGCAACCCCTAATCCCTTCAGGGGAACACTAGTCCTACAGGAATGGGGGAAACTTAAATCATCTGAGATTAATTTTCCTTCACCCTGTAGAATGGATGCTCATACTAGAAAGCCCGTTGAGTTATAGAAAATATAAAATTACCTTTATTGCACTCCTGAATTGTGTGATTAAATTCAGACTCAGAATCCACGGCTCTCCAGAATCAGCTTCATGTTCCCCAAGATGGCACAGAGAAGAGGTGAGTCCTCGGAGGTGTGGGTGTAACTGGGAGGAACATGGGCTGCACACAGGCAGCTGCCAGTGGACGACTTAGAGAGAGCTCAGAATAGACCCCAACTTTCAATCTATTCAATGGGAAGGGGAATTTCTGAAGATCTGCTTTTGAACCTTTCAGACGGGTGGGGGAGGGGTAAATACTTAACGTTACTAACAACACTGTTTACCTTTATAAAGACACATTTATACTGTATTAACGGTTAAAAGAGATCATATATGGGCTTCCCTGGTGGCGCAGTGGTTGAGAGTCCGCCTGCTGATGTAGGGGACACGGGTTCGTGCCCCGCTCCGGGAAGATCCCACATGCTGCGGAGTGGCTGGGCCCGTGGGCCGTGGCCGCTGAGCCTGCGCGTCCGGAGCCTGTGATCCGCAACGGGAGAGGCCACAGCAGTGAGAGGCCCGCGTACCGCAAAAAAAAAAAAAAAAAAAATAGAGATCATATACGTAAAGTACTTAGATTAGTTCCCTGCTGCGATGGTTAATCCTATATGTAAACTTGGCTGGGCTACGGGATGCCCAGATAGCTGGTAAAACGTTATTTCTGGGTATGTCTTTGAGGGTGTTTCTGGAAGAAATTAGCATTGGATTCAGTAGACTGAGTAAGGAGATCGGCCCTCCTGAGTGTGAGTGAGCCTCATCCAGTTCTTTGAGGGCCCGGATAGAAAAGAAAGGCGAAAGAAGAATGAATTCTGTCTCTTCTTGAGCTGGGATGCCTATCTTTTCTCGCCCTTGGACATCAGAAGTCCTGGTTCTTGGGCGTTTGGACTCAGAATGAATTATACCACCAGCTCTCCTGGTTCTTCAGTTTGCGGAATGCAGATTGTGCGACTTCTTGTCCTCAATAATCATGTAAACCATTTCCTGTAATAAATGTCTATGTGTATACACACACACACACACACACACACACACACACACACACAGATATTTAGGTTTGGCCAAAAAGTTCGTTCGGGTTTTTAGTAGGGTGTTATGAAAACCCCGAACGAACTTTTTGGCCAATCCATCTATATCTCTCACTATATATAGATCTATATCTGTATCTATCTATCTATCATCTATCTATCTATGGAGAGGCAGTGTGTGTATTGGTTCTGTTTCTTGTGGGAACCCTAATACACCTGCATATAAGCAGGTGTACACATTCTCTCAGTTTCCCTTGTAATTTCCTTCAGTGATGGCTCTAAAGTTGAGCAAAAAGCTTTGTATTTTTGTTTTCTTTTGGGAAGGAAAATGAGAAAAGGCAATTGAGGGATCAGTAAGTCAACCTAAGAATTTTAATTTTAAAGTAGTAACTTTAAAAAATAGCTAAAAAGGCAGAATCCATTGCAGAAAACCAACCAAATGTGTATAAAATGCACATATAGTTTATTTTACATATTTCCATTTTTATGTAAGAGAATGTGTTTACTAATCATTCTCATTTGCCTGATCATTGAGCTGTTCATTCATTTTAAACTGTTCTGCATTTCCCTCTACAAGAAATTCTGAGTGGGTAATTTTGATTAGTAGCTCTTTCTACATACACATCTTTTTCTTATTTTCAACTGTTACAGTTTTACTTTTTATTTTAATATGGCATTTCATTTTATGACTTGAGATTTAGACTAATGTCTTTGATGTGAGTCATTAATGCAGAGATTTGATCATTTTACAGTGACAAAGGTATGAAAATACATTCATTGATTCCTTTAATAAGAAATGTCATGCCACAGGGATTTAATAAGTAATCGTACAGGAGAAAATGAAGGTGTGTCTTTGTTAAGTAAAAGCAACAAGTCATGTAATTTTTATCTTTGTGAAGAAATAGGTTTTCTTGGAGATAATAGTATAGGAAATATTTAGAAGAAAAGATTTTTGAAGAAAGTGATGGGTGAAATGGGTAGTCTCTGGCACACAGTATGGCTCCACCATAGCACCTGGCAATCTTGCTCTCTCCACAGGGACCACGTAGGGAAGACTCACTCAACGATGGGCTGAACCAAGGCTGGGTCGAATGTGCCGTGATTCTCCCGGGAACATGGTGAGATAGAGGCTGTCACAAGGCTCCTATTGTAGGAGTCTGTTAGGAAGCAGTCTCTCATCTGCCTCCCTAGTTCCATCAGGACTGAGTTCCATGTCACCCTCATTTGGGTACAGCTGCAGACTGTAAACTGCTTGACGGGGGTTTAGAGTGGGCTCCCTAAAGACAGAGCCTCCACTCTCATGTTTTCTATCATCTGGCTCCTTGTGTTTGCTGTGGGCTGTTGAACTAGGGATGTGGGGAGCTGATATCACTGACCATGGTTTTCCTGTCTGTGAAAGGAATAAATTTGCCAACTCCATTTGGGCTCCTTGTCGCCATTTCAGATGAATCTCTCGAAGTACCGCAAGCCTTCCTGACAGCTGCCAACGGGCTGCTGCTTAGGGATTGATGGACTGCTTTGACTGACACAGAGACTGTGACTAATAATAAGCTGCTATCCTGTGTAGATTGTAGAACCCCTCTCTTCATCAGTAGTAATCTTTAGTTATTTTCATATGTTTCCCTCTGTGTATTTCTTCCTTTCTTCAAGCACATGATGTTCTGTTTTCCCAGATGGATTGAGGTTTCTTCATGTATCTCCTTTCCACATATGAACATGTACACATTCATGGATATTTACCAAAATGGTAAACAGTATGACTATAAATGTTTACAATAAAATTCCATGCAGTGAAAGGAGGAACTGCAATACATTCTTTCTTTTTTCTTTTTTTAGACAGGGTGATGGTGGTGGTGGATATTCTCTTTAATTATTTCTCTATCCTCTACTAATATTCTCTGGTATAAATTAAAAGGGAAAAGAAGTCTGTTTTCCCTTTTAACTTATATTAGAAAATGATCAGCTATTATTTGCCTTCTCTTTCCAATCAGTAAACCCATTCTCTTCTGAAGCTTGTCGCTGTACTTTTAATCTTTTTTTTTTTGCAGTACGCGGGCCTCTCACTGTTGTGGCCTCTCCCGTTGCGGAGCACAGGCTCCGGACGCGCAGGCTCAGCGGCCATGGCTCACGGGCCCAGCCGCTCCGCGGCATGTGGGATCTTCCCGGACGGGGGCACGAACCCGTGTGCCCTGCATCGGCAGGCGGACTCTCAACCACTGCGCCACTAGGGAAGCCCTGTACTTTTACTCTTGACCTCATCTTTGTTCTCTGTTTCTGAGAACAATTAGACTTTTAAAGTCTTGCATTATCTTTTATTTTTAACATTTCCTCCTCTCCTAGGTGTTTTGGACAATAAATAACGGTGGTCAGGGGTCATTTATCATTATAAAAATAAATAAGAATACCATGTTTATCAGACTGGAAAAATCACTTAGCTTAAATCCAATGTCTACCTTTTCTCTCACTACCAAACTTCTTGAAGAGTGAAAAGTATCCTACACTCATTGGTCCCAGGTGTTTGCTTCCCGCCCATGTCTCAACCCCGCTGTAACTTGGTGTGTACTCCATGCACCCTATTGAAATAGTGAATAGGTTACAAATGACTAATCACAAGTTTCTCAGCCTTCTTAACACATGGATTTGCTTATTCTAGATTTTTACCTTACTGTACATCTACTGTTTCTAAATATGCTCTTTTAGCTTCTTCTCCTTTGATTTTCCCTAAATACAGAACTTTTTCAATTTCTTTACTGTTTCTTATCATTTCTCTTCTTTGAAGATCTCGAGTTTGCTAGCTTTAATAATTACATATATGTGTTTGATTATCAAATTTGTATTTACAGTCCATATATTCTTCTGAGCTATATTTCTAGGTATTTATAGGAAATTTTTATTGGGTACCTTACATTTGCAGCCCCTTAAAATTAATATACCCGAACACTGCTCAGCATCTTCAATGCCCACCTCTCTCTCTTATGAATTTATCTCTACAATACACGTTTCTTTTTTCCAATCCTTTAATTACCAACTATTCATCCATTTGACACTTTCTCTTTATTTTACTTTCCCAATGTCCCTTGAAGCAATGTCATCTTTTCATTCTTCACTGTTACTCTCCTAATTTAGGCTTTCATGACAACTCTTAAAATAGACCCTTTATCAACCAGCTTATCGCCAATATCCCTCCCTCCCCTAAGTCTCATACACGTCTATGTCAGATATGCTTGTTGGTATACACACAACCATCACCTTCCTCCCTACTGGGAAAGCGCTGGTGCTGTTTTGGTGTTTACTGTCTCTTGTCCGTAGGAATGATAACTTTCTGTAGTTCCTTTGTATCCTTCATAATTGGTCCAAGACGGTCATGTTTGTTTTCTTTCCTTGACATGATTGTTTTTGTCATGGCCTGTGACTCATTCTTAGCAAATTGTACCTGATGGGAAATCTGTAGGCTTCTGGGAAATGTTTTTACTTATGGATTAAAAGAGATTCAGTGTTGAAAATGCCCGTTTTTAACAGGATGTCAGCTTTCTGCATGTGAAGCTTAGAACTGGTGCAGCTAATTTTCAATCATGAAGGAAAACGTCATCAGCACATGCAAATGACAGGACAGACTGATAGAAAGCCTCTGTTTTTTGTTTTTTTTTAAATTGGGGTATAATTGCTTTACAATGTTGTGTTAGTTTCTGCTGTACAGCAAAGTGAATCAGATATATGTATACATATATCCCCTCTTTTTTGGGATTTCCTTCCCATTTAGGTCATCACAGAGTATTGAGTAGAGTCCCCTGTGCCTTACAACAGGTTCTCATTAGTTATCTGTTTTATACATAGTAGTGTGTCTATGTCAATCCCAATCTCCCAGTTCATCCCACCCCCCCCCCCCATTTCCCCCCTTGGTGTCCATACGTTCGTTCTCTACTCTGTGTCTCTATTTCTGTCATACAGAGTGAAGTAAGCCAGAAAGAGAAAAGCAAATAACGTATATTAACACATATATGTGGAATCTAGAACAACGGTACAGACGAACCTGTTTGCAAGGCAGAAAGCCTCTGGTCTTTAATGAAACGACTGAGCTGGATTTGCTAACCCTCTATCTATGCTGTCTCTAGTCACTCTTGTTTCCCCATGTGTATCATTTATTGTGCTCTAACCTTGTAAATTTCACATCAATAGGCTTATTTATTTATTTACTCTAAATCAAGGTAACATTTGTCTCTAACGTTATGTAAGTTTCATATGTACAATATAATACTTTGACTTCTGTCTATACTGCCGCGTGCTCACCACCAAACATCTGGTTGCTGTCCGTCATCATACAGTTGACCCCCTGTACCCCTTTCACCCTCCTCCCACACCCTCTCCTCTCTGGTAACCACTTCTCTGTCCTTCGTATCTACATGTTTGTTTGCTTTGTTCATTTATTTTATTTTCCACATGTGACTGAAATCATACAGTCTAGTAACATAAAATGAATCACTTCCATTTAGTCTTCTTAAATATTAAGTTGGTTTACGTGGGCCTCATTTAGAGCCAAAAGCATATTTGTTACAACTCAAGTCACTTTACTCTATTGCTTTAATTGTTCTCTATTCCCTCCAGAATAAATTATAATGCCCTTGGCATTGTATTTAAGGACCTGTATGAACTGGTTACAGCATACCTTTACAGCTTTGTCTTCTAAAACTACTCTTCACAACTTTTATGCTCCATCCAGAATGATCCATGAATTCACTTTTCTTGAACATACTTTAGCATTTTTTCCCTCATTTGACTTGTAGCATTTTTCTTCCCTTATTTTTCTATTGAAATCACTATGATCTTCTAAAGTTAAGCTCAAGGACCACAACACTCATAAAGTCACCCTATTCCTCTGGTTGGAATTTAAAATCTCTCCATCTGTTGGGTATCTATGTCAGGTGGTAATTTCATTCTAGCACCTGTCATAGTCTCTCTTGTAACATGAAGCTTTGTGCCCTGGGCCCTTTTTCTCATTGTAGTTTCAATTATACTTAGCAATGTACCTACCTTTAGGAAGTTGTTGGTTGAAAGTATGTTCTGAAACAGGGCAAATTGAAAAATAAAACAGAACTTTGAAACCTTAGCCCAAGGAAAAGGAAAGGACATTTGCTGAAACGTAATCCTACTTTAGGGCACAGAGATTGTGATTTTTGGTTTTATCGCAGGGAAATTTTATACCGTATACCAGAACACATTTATTTCAGCATTGTTTTTGATACGAAAAAATTAAAATGACCTAAGTGTCCATCTGTAGAAGACTGAAAGAAAAATTTTTTTACTTCATTAAATTAAATGTTAATGTGTCAATGAGGGTGGATCTTAAAAACTTAACATTGAGTATGTACAGAAAATTGTATAACATAAACTATAATTCAGAAATTTAAGAGAATAACCAATATCAGGAAGGAGACCTGGAACAACCACCTCGACTTCAAAGGAAGAAGGACTTCACAACTATAAAATGAGAAACGCACAACTCTTTTCTTCAGACAGCAAAGTAAAAGAATACCTCTTATTAATGGACATTTGTGCAATATCATGCTATCCACAGAGCACGACAATTGTGCCTCGTCCTTCCCAGCTGCCTTAGTATGACGTCGATTATCTGCATAGACCTCAGCGCTGTGGTCTTCCTTCCTGTCTCAGAAAGAGAAGTTTTTTTCTCCCTGTTTGGGCCTAACGGTGCTCCCTGTGCCCCAGGCATCAGTCACCACATTGTCTTGGGAGTTTCCCATCCACACTTATTTATTCACCCCTTCTTGTTTCAACTTCTACTTAGTACACTTTCTTTTCCTGTTTATAAACGCTTACCTCTTTCTCTCTCATGCTCTCAATTTTTCTCTCCCCATTTCACAAAAGAAGTCAGTTTAAGGAGGTGTTTTATTTTATTTTTATATTTTTTAAAATAATATTTGTTTATTTACTTTTGGCTGCATTGGGTCTTTATTGCTGGGCGTGGGCTTTCTCTAGCTGTGGCGAGCAGGGGCTACTCTTCGTTGCAGTGCGCAGGCTTCTCATTGCGGTGGCTTCTCTTATTTTTGTTTTTTGTTTGTTCTGCGGTACGTGGGCCTCTCACTGTTGTGGCCTCTCCCGTTGCGGAGCACAGGCTCCGGACGCGCAGGCTCAGCAGCCATGGCTCACGGGCCCAGCCGCTCCGCGGCATGTGGGATCTTCCCGGACCAGGGCACGAACCAGTGTCCCCTGCATCGGCAGGCGGACTCTCAACCACTGCGCCACCAGGGAAGCCCACGGTGGCTTCTCTTGTTGTGGAACACGGGCTCTAGGCGTGCGGGCTCTAGTAGTTGTGGCTTGCAGGCTCAGTAGTTGTGGCTCGCGGGCTTAGCTGCTCCACAGCATGTGGGATCTTCTCAGACCAGGACTCAAACCTGTGTCCCCTGCATTGGCACCAGGGGAGGCCAAGGAGATGTTTCGTACATGCTGTTTCACTGTCTAAATTGTCAATTACTCCCCAGTTCATACCTTTGTTCTCTCTATTCTCTTGCATTCATCTGGCTATTCTAGCATCTCCCCAGAAATTCTATTGACCAAATCCAGTAAATACTCTTTGGTCATTATTTTTTCATTTGACCTCTCTTATAACCAAAACCCTGTTTTCATTTGCCTTTTTTAAAAGACATTTTATTTTAGATTTACAGAAAAGTTGAAAGTTTAGTACAGTGGGTTCTCATATTCCCCACATTCAATTTCCCCTGTTATTAATATCTTACATTAGTAGGGTATATTTGTCACAATTAGTGAAACAATATTGACGTATTATTATAAATAAAGTCCATTCCATGCCAGGATCCCATCCAGTATACCACATCATGTTTAGCTGCCGTAGCTCTTTAGGCTTCTCTTGGTTGTGTCAGTCTCTCGGACTTCCCTTGTTTTTGAGACCTGAGCAGTCTTGAGGAGTACTGCTTTGGTATCTTGTAAAATATCCCTCAGTTGGGATTGGTCTGATGTTTTTCTTTGAACTAGATTAAGGTTATAGGTTTTTGAAGGAAGACCACAGAGGTAAAGTGCCATTCTCATCTCATCACGTTATATCAAGGGTGCATATGACATAATTTATCACTGTTGATATTAATGCTGATCAAGGTTTAGCATCATTGTGAAGTCACTCTCCCACCACCCACTTTCATACCGTAGTCTTTGGGAAGAAGTTACTATGCACAGCCTACACTTAGGGTGGGGAGTTGTGTTCTGCCTCTTGATAACAGAGTATCTGCATAGATTATTTGTAATTCTTCTGCACAGGAAAGTTGTCTATTTGACCCTATTATTTATTTATTTAATAATTTCTTGATCTCAGTATGGACTTACATACTTTGAGTTATATTCCAATCCAATTTCCTTTATTTTGTTACTTAAATTATTCCAGCTTTGGTCCTTCAGAGTTCTTCCAGTTGACTCCTGTGTCCCTTTGGCCTATCCCCATCATTGTGGGGTTTCTTCCTTCATTTTTTTTTTTTGTTTTGTCGTTTTGAGTACGTCTTTACCGCGTGGCACTACAAAGATACTCCAAATTCATCTTCTATCCTTCCTGTCCCAGGCCTAGGGCCAGCCCTTGTTCAAGGGGCCCTGGTTCCTGATACTGGAAAATGATATTAGAAACCAAATCTTGGTGCTAGTTGTGGCCTCCTTTACTTGTTTTTTCATCGTTTCTTCCCTTTTTTGTTATTTCCTCTCCATTTCCCGTATATGCCCCTTTCCCTCTATCTATCCCCTATCTCCCTCCACAGCCCCCCTCCTTTTTTTCTGTTTTCTAGATATCTCTCCTTCTTCCTCTTCTCCTGCATTCGTATCCTTTCCTGAGTGAACTCACCAGTAGGGGAGGCCAATTATCCTCTTACATTCATGATTCAGTAAATGTGGGGATTGGGCTACCTTCTCCCTTAAGGGAAAGCCATATCAAGATTTCTCCTTTCTTTCCCTAATCAGGCAGTTTCCGAGGAGGGTGCTTAACTCTCCTCTATACCCACCTACTTGCAAACAGAGTGTAATGGGAGATTAGCGAGAGCCTGATATTCATTAGGTTATGTTTGCCATAAGGCAAAGCTAAAATATTGAGGCCATGTGGCCCATTCCTGAGAAGTTCTCTGTTACTCTTTCGACCGCTTTTGCTGAGGTGGAATGGCTGGCCTTGCAATTCTGGTCTCCATGCTGAAGGTGATTAGATGCCTCTGGATATGCAGTACTCCCGCTTTTCAGCCTAGGACTTGGTAGGTAAGCGCTAATCAGTGGATAAAGTCCTTTGAAGTTTCTACTCTCATTCAGGCCCATTTTTATTCCCAATTCTACCCTTACTAAGTAGCCCTACTTCTTGGGTTTTGGAGCAGCTCCTTGGTCCATTTATAAAATGGGTACCTTTATTCCAGTTTGGGTCCTTCAATTAACTCTTGGTTAGAACACTGGTCAAAAGAATGACTCTTAAACTCTTGAATTTTAACACTCATCTAGTCCCATGATTTAAATACACACTTATATGTTCACTATTAATAACAACAACAACAATATCTCTAAATCATTTCCCTAAAACTTAAAATTTAGAATTTTATATAAGATACAGTTATTCATGTGTTCTATAGGCATCTAAAAATTATCAAGGCCAAGCTTTGCTCATACTCTCTCTCTCACTTTTTTCTCTTCCTGTATCCTATACCATGGTGACTGTCCTCACTGTTCACCCACTCACTCAAGTAGAAAACATGGGCTCCTAATCCAGTAACTAAGAAATTCCAGTTAATTCTGCTTCTCTAATGTCTCTTAAATTCTGTTCTTTTCTTTCACCACTACTGTTAGGGAAGCTTGCTTAGATTAGCACACAAACTCTTAACTTCCTTACTTGCCTTCAACGTAACTTCCCTAATTTATTCTCTACACTACTGCCAGTTTGACCTTTCCCCAATATAAAGCTAATCGTAATACTCTATTGTATTGCTCAGGACAAAGTCAACTCCTTTTCTTTCTTTTCCTTTCTCCCTCCCTCTTCCCCATCCTCCCTCCCTTCCTCCCTCCCGTCCTTCCTTCCGTCCTTCCTTTTTTTTTTTATCATAGTGCTACTGACCTGGGTTCTTGGGACTCTTTAATCAATAGAAATTGGTAAGAGGCCAGACAAGAATTTCAGGCAAGGCTTTACTGGGACTCACGCTGCCGCACGAGGGAGCGAAAACAAGTAACAGTTTCCCTTGCTCGCTCCCTGAGAGGGGGGTGAGCTTGTCCCTTAAATGGGGTGAGGGTCGGGACAGATGCGTGGCTTAGGTGGTCTGTCCCCCAGCCCCTTGGTGGTTCTGTGGGCAGGGATCATGTGCCATACCCTGCTTTTGCTCCCAACACCTCAGAAATGGCAGTTGGGTCTTGGTCTCTCTGCATCTTCGTGCCCACAGTTTGCACCAGTTACACATGCACACAGTTATTTTTGTCCCTTCTAGTTTCTTTGTATCTGCTGCTGGAGAAAACGTTTGTCCAGGTGCCAGCTCTGCAGCAGAGAGCCCCAGGTTCCAGGTCCCAGTCTGTCTCAATAGCAAATAAGACACTGAGCCAGCTCCAACTTCTCTTATTCTCTGACATGTACACTATGCTTCAGTTATCTGGAAACATGTACCTTTCATAAAATGAATCATGCTAAGCTTGCCTCGGTGCTTTTTGACATGGTATCTCCTTTGCCTGGAATGCTCTTCCCTCTCTGTGTCTTTCTTAATTTTCCTTTTATTTCTGGTTCACTCACCCATGTGTTAAGACTTAGTTCATTAGTAAGACCCACCCCACTGTAAAGTGTGAGGGAATGAACACTTTCTCTGGGCTTCCAGAGCTCCCACCATGGGCCTAACAGTATTACAACTCTCCTAGATTTAGACAATCTGCATTTATTATCTGTGTATTAATTAAAGGAAGGCAGTGTACTTAATTCTAGAATTAAGCACAAAGTTGGGCATATTTACTGATAAATATGATAAACGTTTGCTGAGTAAATGAACTAACAGTGCCAAGGAGGTAGTGGAGAAAGCACATACAGTGTTTCTAACAGTCACTGTCAAGCTCCCTTCCATTCTTTAATCTAAACAATTGTTTGTATTCTTAAGTAACTACCTTAGAAACAATTCTCTAGCCCCCAACTATGATATTTTGGGTGAGCCAAATAGGGCAGGACACCAATAGTGTCCGCTACAAAGCCCATTCCCAAATAATTCACCACCAGGGTTAATTTGAAAATAATATTTAGCTTAGACTTTTCAGTTATGCTGCATAGATATTGACTGGAGTGTCAGCCTTCATGGCCACTATGACCTCTATAAAGGACTTTTGGGTTTGTACTGAGGAAGTGAAACTAAGCTAAGTAGGTACAGTTGGTTTTCATTACTGTCACTGTATTTAACTTTCCAGGCTAGCGAAGTTAATTAAAGACAAAATATAGATAAATATAGTATTCTAATACCTGATTTATTTCTCCATCTTCACTAAAGTCTCCCATCACCATGCTTCATTCCTCTCAGAATTTTGCTTTTTACTATTCTTGTTTTTCTGGCTGATAACTCAGTTGCCTCCACAATAAAGATATAAAGATGTAAGAATATAATGTCACTCTTACTGCCAATATATTTTTTAAATTGACTTAAAGACAAAACCTAAATCAAAGATTTAATAAGTTTTAACATTCAACTTTACTTGCTTTACCCTTCTATCTGTATCCAAATATGATTTATCTATGGATCTATCCATCTATCTCTCTCCTTATATTATTTGCCAATCAAAGTGAGAGTAAGTTATAGACATCATGACATTTCACTCCTAAATAATTCAGCATGCATTTTTTAAAAAAACCCTGGTAATTCTCTTTATAACCAATATAATATTATCAAACTCAATAAGTTTAACTTTGATAAAATAATGTTATATAATATAATAATGTTATGTAAGATCCTTATTCAAATTTTCCACATTTTCACAATAATACCCTTTGTAACTCTTAGACTGTTTTGTTAATCTAAGATAAACATAATTATGCATTATAATTAGTTGTCAATTATAATGACAACTTTTCAGACTCCTTAACCTAAAATGTTTTTCTCACTCTTTAAAAAAATTTTTTTGGTTAATCATGGCAGTAAAACTTTTTTCAGGCCTAGGCCACATTGCTTTAAAAACAACAACAACAACAACTTTATTTTGGGATAATTTTAGATTTACTGAAAAGTTACAAATACATCCAGAGAATTTGCTTACATTTCTCCTCCCCGCCTATTTTTAACATCTTACATACATGATGTGTTTTTCAAAACTGAAAAAGCAACATGGACGCATTACTATACTCTAAAATCCAGCCTTGTCTGAGTTTCATCAGTTTTCCAGTTAAGGTCCTCTTTCCGTTCCTGGGTCTGATCCAGGTGCCACCTTGCAATTATTTGTCTTGTCCCTCAGGTCTCCTCTGGTCTGGGTCAGTTTCTGACTCTTCCATTGTTTTCCATTGTCTTGATAGTTTTGAGGAGTACTGAGTACTGAAGTATTCTGTAGAATGTCCCCAATTTGAGTTTACCCTTTATTTTTTTCAATTAGCTAGGGCAACGGGTTTTTGAAAAGGATACCAGAGGTGAAGAGCCTTTCTCACTGCATCTATCACAGGGGTCTTAATATCTACATGATCTCACTGCTGAGGTGTTAACAGTCATCATTCGGTTAAGGAGGTGTTTGCCAGGCTCCTTCATTGTAACATTACTATTTTTTCCTTCCTTGTCCTGTTTTTAGAAGCAAGTCACTAAGTGTAGAACACCCTGGTGTGTGGAAGAGTGGAGGGTAGGGTGGATAAAGGGGCGTAGGGGTTGGTGACTGGAATGAAACTCCACCGCCTGTAAGGTAGAATATCTACATACGTTGTTTGTAATTCTTCTGCATAGGAGATTTGTCCACTGTTTTATTTATTTAATCATTTATTAATATAAGTATGGACTTGTATATATTTCTTTTATAGTTTGGGTTATAATCCAGACTTACCTTATTAATTTTGTAGCTTCAATTGTTCTAGCTTTGGCCATTGGGGAGCTCCTTCAGCAGGCCAGTTTCTTTGATAATCATTTTTTATATTCCCCTTGATCTTCATTCTGCCTTTTCCCCAAATCTCATATCTACACTATCTTATAGGATAGAAATTCAACTCAAACCATTGACTTTCAGTATGACATAGAACCAAGAAGAATACTGTTCAGTTCTGTATTTATAATTTTGTAAACCTACTTTCCATCATTTGATTTCTGCAACAAATTAATTTGACATACGGTGCATTATTAAAATATATTTACTATGGTGAAAATTAGAACCAATAGAATATAAAAAATAAGCTATCAAGCCATCTGTTGGAGAAATCTTGATACTTAAAAGGACCTCCCTTTCCCTGGCACTTGTACTTTTCTCCCACCTCTCATATGGTGCTCTAAATATGACAGCTGCCATGGGTGATTAGATTCCTCACCTGCAAAATCTATATTTCACATGCTTAATATATCATCTCATCTAAAATAATATAGTCATAGAAAGGCTACCTATATTTATACTGTACCTGGATGTATTTGTATGTTGGCAACTTACATGCCACCATAGTGCTGAGGAAGCCTCAATATGTCAGTTGCATTTGACAGAAGACTTACTTATTGCTTTCATTTTTCAAAAAGGGGATGAATATTTTTATATATTTTTGTCTAATTTTAAGTGGCCTACTCAATGTCAAGTGGCTTTAAAAAAAAGAAACAGGTTGATTTTCCAAAAACAAAAGTTTGATATGGTGGCTATTGGTTGGAATTGAGGGAGGGAGTGATAGGCAGACTGTGGAGAGCATAGTGAACTCATGCTCTGTGATCTTTAATCCCTAGGTAGTAACTGTTTTGTTTTCCCTAGCGTTCCATGCTTGTAAGTTGCATCTTTGGAAGCAATGTTAATTTATCAGAATTAATGGAATATGAACAGGTAAGAAGTTACCTCTCAATGAATTTGATCCCAGTGTCTTAGAAAGATAAGTATTATTTCCATGGGTGTATAAAATTACTGAGGGCTATTTTAAACAGTGTGAAAATGCAAAATCATCATAATAACACCCACTGTTGCCCACACACATTTGCTATATTATTTCCTGAACCTTATGAATATGTATACATTTTTTTGCATATCATATGCCCATTCTACCTAAAATACATTTTAAGTTACTGAAGAAAGTCAAATATTGTGTACAGGGCTTCCCTGGTGGCGCAGTGGTTGAGAGTCCGCCTGCCGATGCAAGGGACATGGGTTAGTGCCCCGGTCCGGGAAGATCCCACATGCCGCGGAGCAGCTGGGCCCGTGAGCCATGGCTGCTGAGCCTGCGCGTCCGGAGTCTGTGCTCCGCAACGGGAGAGGCCACAACAGTGAGAGGCCCACATACTGCAAAAAAAAAAAAAAAAAAAAAAATTGTGTACAATGTCAGTCGCTAAACAGCTTACCACCAGGGTCACGATTTAAGCACTGTGGCAAATATGTACTTACCTAACCCATAATTAAAGGAAATATCCTTAGCCTTTATATTGGTAATAATTAAATATATAGTTACATTTAAAAAATGAATCCTGATTTTAAGAAAGGTAATATGCACAAGCTAAATTATAGAATATCAATACGTGTCCCTTTGCTTTATGACATATAATATTTTGTCTTGAATATTAAATATTTCAAAAAGTCTTTTCCTATATATGTGTGTGTGGGTATATAGACAATGGGAAAAAGAAAAGAAAAACAGACATCATAGCTAATCTTCACACGTTCTGATAATTTAGTTTGGTACACTTCTACCTAGATCATGTACTGTATGTAATACCTTCTTTGGCTTTAATCACAATTTTGTGTGGCGAGAGAAGGTTCTCTCAGTAAAATCAGAATTATTATAAACAGTTCATAAATAGCAATACACAAAAATCTCATTTCCATTTTTCTGCTTATATTTATAACTATAAACATAATTTCATGAGAGTTTGCATGTTTTTTATAAAACCTTAAATATTATTAAACACATCAAAAATTAGTAAAGATGGGCTTCCCTGGTGGCACAGTGGTTGAGAGTCCGCCTGCCGATGCAGGGGACACGGGTTCGTGCCCCGGTCTGGGAAGATCCTACATGCCGCGGAGCGGCTGGGCCCGTGAGCCATGGCCGCTGAGCCTGCACGTCCAGAGTCTGTGCTCTGCAACGGGAGAGGCCACAACAGTGAGAGGCCCGCGTACCACAAAAAAAAAAAAAAAAAAAAAAATTAGTAAAGAAAACGGAAGTCAGTTCTATACTCAATATATTAGAATGCAGTTCAAGCTAGATTATATTAATAAAATAATAAGTAAACCGAAGTATGTACTACCCACTTCATTCAAATTGTGTATACAGCACAAATTTTATACCTTTTTTTAAAAAAAAGGCAGTTGTTACACTGACTATACATCCAAGTATAAGACTAAGATTGATCTTCATTTATTTTCCTCGGTATACCAATAGGAGCACTAACACTTGTTATAAATCCATAGATTTTGTGTTTGATTTTGAAAACTTGTTCTTATAAAACCAAAACTAAAGAAATAAGATATTTACAACTATACCCTCCAATATCACTTTAAATTTATACTAGTATGTGATTATAATAGAAAGTTTTGTTTTAATTCCTCCTCTAAAAAACTTCACCATTTCTCTGGGAAACTAAGACAGCTTCATAAAATGATCTGTAAATGTGGTAAAAATTGGAGTCAAGTGTGTCATCCATCAGCAGGTAATCTAAGAAGGTCAGAGATAAAGTGACCAATGTAGTATTGTGCTGTGGGTGGGAAAATAAGACCATCCAGGGTAAAAAAAATGATATCATTGCCGGGCAGTAAACTGAGATGAAGTAGAATCAGGGAGATGTAGCCATGTTAAATTTGGCCTGAAATAATAGATTGGAACAGTGATAAATTTGAATATTAAATTTATCAACATGAGCAAAAAGATCAAAGCCTACTTAAATATGAAAGATTAACTAAGATCTGACTTTTTTAAGATGCTAAATTTATTTTAGGAATGTGGTCTAAATGATTTCCAATTCCTAAAAAGCTTAAAGACCGTATTAGTAAAAACCTATAGAAAATCTTTCTCAATTCATATAACTTTTCATTTTTTCCTGTTTTTATTGCAAGTTTTGTTTTATAACTGTTCTAAAACTGTTTCTAAAATATATTGCTGGGAAAATGGACTTCTACCTGATGTATTAATTAATTAATTGATTAATTAATCAAAGGAAAATGCTTTGAATACTTGTTGAGCAAAACTTCTAGTGTTGGAAATCATAGGAGTTTATTTATTTCAAAAGTAAATTTGCAGGGCTTTCCTGGTGGTGCAGTGGTTGGGAATCCGCCTGCCAGTTCAAGGGACACAGGTTTGAGCCCTGGTCTGGGAAGATCCCACATGCCGTGGAGCAACTAAGCCCGTGCTCCACAACTACCGAGCCTGCGCTCTAGAGCTTGCGAGCCACAACTACTGAGTCCGCGTGCCACAACTACTGAAGCCCGTGGGCATGGGGCCCATGCTCAGCAACAATGAGCCACCACAATTAGAAGCCCACGCAACGCAACAAAGAGTAGCCCCCGCTCACCACAACTAGAGAAAGCCCGTGTGCAGCAACGAAGACCCAACGCGGCCAAAATAAATAAATAAATAAAGTAAATTTAGTAAATAAATATATATATATGCTTCTTAAAAAAAAAAAACGTGAATTTGCCACTTTTGAGATCCCTGGAATCTCTGAACAGTAGAAGTTACTTTAAATAATTTCCACTTAAACAACTATGTGGTTTAACTGATAACTCTCTATTGACTCTATAAAAAAATGCTGACTCATGCTTATAGAATGCTCATGCCTTGTGACAAACGGCCTAATATATAATGCCATGAACCAGTTGATTACTCCCAAAATGCCTTATGCCAAAATTACTTACTTTTATAATAATTTAATAGAAATTATGTAAACTGATGCAATGAGAATACATTAACTCACTATTTTTATAAAAAGGTATTTGTAAAGATTTGATAAAAGTAGGTCACTAAAATATTGTTCTCTAGGTTTTTAAAGACTTTAAAATTCCAAAAATGCTAATATCTAAAAGAATTCTGCAAAGAGATTGTTTCTCTACTGTCTACACTAAAGTTCTCTCATTTTACTTTAAGGTAACTATAGTTGGGAAACGTATTTCTGTGATATATGCCAGAAATAAAAGAACTCCATATTTTAGATATTTAAGGAAAAGATCTTAAATCTCATGACAACTGGAGAGTGATTTGATAAAAGATAAAGTTTAGCATTTTTTTCTTCCCGCTCCAGGATAAATTTCAAATTGATTAGAGAATAAAATGTGAAAAATGGAGCTATATATAAACTAGAAGAAAATTGGTGTGACGTTTTTAATGGGAGAATAATGTAGGAAAAACACAGTAAGCTAAGTCAAAACCAAACAGCAAACTGGAGTGTAATATTTCCAATTTATAAGACCTAGAGTTTATATTCCAATCTACCAAGAGTTCTTAAACGTCGAGGAATGAAGAACAACCTGTAGCTTAATGAATAAATGATATAAACTAGACATTCACTGAAAAAAAACCCTCCTTATACATAAGAAAAATTGCTCGTTCTCACTTATAATAAGGGAAAAATGAATAAACATTTTTATCTCATCACATTGGTAAAATTTCAAAAGCATGACAAAATATTTTGTTATTTAATGAAGCTGAGGAGAAACGTGTAGCCTCATACACTGCTGATGAGGTTGGGAAAAAAAGGCATTACATGTATGGAGGAATAGTTGGCAACATCAGCAAAATTACACAGTGAATGTACCCCTTGATTCCACTTCTAGGAATCTATCACCAAGATACACTGGCAAAGATAGGAAATGACATACTCATGATGATAGTCTTAAAGGGAAATGACTGAAAAAAACCTTAGTGTCTTTCAATAGGGAATCGAATGATTATATCCTGTATATAATGCAGTAGGATACACTGTAGCCATAAGAAAGAATGAATATTATCTATAGAGAGTGATAAAATGTGATTTCTATGATATACTGGCATACCTCATTTTACTGAACTTTAGAGATTCCGTGTGTTTGTTTTTTTACAAACCAAAGATTTGTGGCAACCTTCCATCGAGCAAGTCTATTGGTGCCATTTTTTTCCCAACAGCCCTTGCTCACTTTGTGTCTCTGTGTCACATTTTGGTAATTCTTGCAATATTTTATTATTATATTTGTTAAGGTGATCTGTGATCAGTGACTTCTGATGTTTCTACCATGACTCGCTAAAGGCTCAGATAATGGTTAACATATTTTAGCAATAAAGTAATTTTTTATTGAGGTATGTACATTGATTTTTTTACACATAATACTACAGCATACTTAATAGACTGCAGTATAGTATAAAGATAACTTTTATATGTACTGGGAAAGCAAGAAATTCCTGTGATTTGCGTTATTTCAAAATTTGCTTTATTCCGGTGGTCTGGAACCAAACCTGCAATATCTCTGAGATATGCTTGTACTTATACATGAAAAAGGCACACTATTGAATATTGCGTATAATTTTTTTCCAATTATCTGTATGGGAGAAAGAGTCAAAATGGAGGAGACAGGAGTGAAGGCAAGCCTTTACCCAAATACCCTGTTACATACGTTCTAATTTGCAACCGTTTAACAATCTTACATAATCAAAAAAAATAAATAAAGCAGAATCAGAAAGTAAAAAGTTCCTAAAAATCAAAACTAATAAAACTAATTATATATCACGATTGATTTAAAATGTATTTTCTGTGCAGGTTAATCCGTAATGTATTCATTTTTTCTGTAAAAATTAGAGCAGTATGTTTGAAGGAAAAATTGAGCTGCAAAGAATTCTTGAAACTCATTCAGCTTTATCTTATTAACAATGCTGATGTTATTACATTGAAACTAATTTATTTATAATTGGATAAAGTCAAGAAGTAATAGCATTAACTTTATTTTGGAACCAAAATTTTCAGTAAAAGAGAAAATGAACATAGACTTAAAAGAAAACAGGTTAGATAAATATCCTGCGGTAGAAATTTAAGTTGGAGTTACGTTATGAACACATACATTTGTTTTGTTTCTAAAGTAATTTTTACTAGCTCTGTCTCTTGAAAAGACCAAGAGGTGGCCACCACCGAGTGGCATCCAGATTGTGATTTCTCTAAATACCTTTCACCGATAAAAAGAGCAGTAAAAGCTGCAGGAGGAAATATAGACAACTGGCTGAAACATCTCATTGTGCCAAAAAACAAGGAGACTATGGAAAAAAAAAAAAGAAGGTTACATCAAAAGAAAACAGAGGCAATGGCAATAGATGGGATACTTTGGGTGCCCCCCACACACACCCACCACTCCTACCCCACTACCACCCCCACTACCTCCCTACCCCCCTCACCCCCGCCCACCACTACCACCACCACCCCTGATCTTAGCCCTTTAGAGCCAGGCTATGTCCTGGACAATGATTGTGGGGTACCTTTACCAAAACAAAGGTCACTCCCCAAATAAATGTTATTTGGGAAACAGAGTTGGAGAAAAATGCAATTATCACTTTTTTTTTCTTTTCTGAAATATTTTATTTATCCCTTCTACATGGGTCTTTCTGTATTTCTACATGGTTTCCTTCATCAGTGCATTTGATTAATTCACTCATTATTGCTTTCTGTAAACCGAACAAGAATCTTATGCATGGCTGATCATTTAAATTTAATAACCAGGAATTAACTGTCAATAATAATAGTTAAACATATTCAGCAATTATTATATGTATTGGTTTAAAGCCTCTAACTTTAATTCTCAGAGAAATTCTATAAGGTAGATACTGTTATGACTCCCATTTTACACATGAAAAAGATTAGAGGTTGGAAGCCTTAACCAGGTTAGAGTCAGTGGCTGAGCCAGGGGGTAAACTCAGACAGTAGGGCGCTGGAGCCCATGCACAGGACACATCCTGAGAGCATATTTTTTGTAGTTACCTGATTCCCTCAGCTCTCTTCCAGAAGAGAATTGTTTCAATCACTCCCATATATGCTTCTATTTAACTTAATGAATATTAAAAAATCCGTTTTATATAATTGTCTCATAAAAATAAAGAGTGTGGTTAAAAATAATTAATGCATACTTTGTAATCTTAAATTGTAATGATTTGTCACTATTAAAATTTGCTGATCTCTGTTAAGGGACCCTTTGATGGTCCTTATACATCCTTTTTAGTCAATCTAGGAATACATGTGTTTTCTCCATATAAAGAGTTTTCAGGTGCTACTAATTAGTGGGCTCTTTTTTTTTTTTACCGCAGTTCTTTATTTTAAAAGAAATTAAAACATTCTTTTAATAGATACAGCTGGTAGATATTGCCTCTCTTTACAGTACACTTTAACAATATGTAACATTTACAAAATTTACAGAGCATAAAAAGAGATTTCTCTTATCTTTTGAAAGCTTTCTAATTTATTCTTTTTATTAAATCTTCAAAAAAAGCTAAAAATCAAAAATGTGAAATTTATAAATTAACTTGTATTAAAGACAACTTTAAATTCTTTGCGTTGAAGAGTAGTGTATTAACACATAATTTGAAGTGAATTAAACAGTCTTAAGCAAAACCATTACACAACTATTTATAGAACAATCTTAACAATTATGAGAAGTTAAAGAGCAGTGTAAACAACGTTGAATAAATTTACCTCATTGTGGCCCGATGTGTTATTTTAAACAAACTATCAGTGGCAAAAAAAAAGCTTTTGGAAAAATGGTCTTTTCTTTTTTAGCTCCAGTGGGAGAATGCACTTTTAAGTAATTTCTATTTAAATTGGCCTATGTATGATAATTTATTTAAATAAAAATATATGGAGTAATCGATTTTACAATGTGTTTTTAAGGCAACATATTTCCTTATAAAGATATCTCACAAGAGACTTTATGTGTATACTTTGATTTTATAGTAGGAAGGAGATGATATATTACTTCTCTTTACTCTTCTGAATCTATGTAATAATAATGAAATACAGCTTGGGTTTATGATGTATTTTTATTGGACTTTGACAGACATAATTTATGTTACTAAATTATAACATAAACAGGAAAATAATATTATCTTAAAATGCTTATTTTTCTGTATTCATGTGTGCACACACACACTCAGATAAAAATGGGGCCACGAACACATGAATTTAATTATCTATCATTATTGCTACAATCACCTATCTAACACTAAATTCCCATATGCCATGCATACTTACCCCAGAAGGAAAGTGTTGCTATTTCTAATTTGTGGCATTTTTAATTTGTCTGATTAACATTTACCTCCTTTGAATTATAAACAAATTTTAATAATAACCTTATGATTAGTGAATGACTTTTCCTAACTCTAAATGGGAATGAAAAAGAATGTAGATGTCAAGTACATTAGCATATGACCTCTAGCTAATTAAATTAGCTAACATTTTTGAGCAAATTTACAAAGAACTTTCATATACTTTATCTCCTATGATAGTTGCAGAAGCCCTGTGAGGTTGCTCTTACTAGTCTCACCTCCATTTTACAGATGGGAAAAGTGAATTTCAGATAGTACATGAGTCGTCCAAGGTCATATAGTAGTAACTTGGATTCAGACTAAGTTCAGATTCTATATCTAGTCAATTTCTATTATTCCACTGCAGCTCTTCATTGTAAGTAAATATTTTATTATTGGAAAAATATAAGCTTGATCACTTTTAAAAATATAAGCACTCTCAGCTTGACACCTTTCCTTCGAAACTAGATATGGTGTTTGTTGATAAAAAAATGTCACTATGTAAAATGTGTTATTGAATTTTTAAACAGAGCATCCAATCAGTTTTCTTGTACTATGAACATCATTTACATGATTCCTCCAACGTAATTCTGAATCTCTATAACTGCTGATACACATATTACACATTTAGATAGCTAGAACATAAATGAATTAGTGGATATACAAATCATTTATAAATAAGTATATCTATTATATATAATTTACATAGATACATTTATTATATAATTTATTTATGAACCCTTTAAATTAGGATTTATTTTATACAAATGAGGTCCTGTAGAGGACATGTGATATTTAAGATTCAGCACTTCCCACATTCCTTTATATCAGTTCTAACACATAACAGAAGACATTGTCTTTCCTGCATATGAATAAAGCAAAAGAGCTACCTAGAGCTAGTAATTAACCAGTGCAGCTAAACTGGAGAACAACTGTTATGTAAGTGCTGGGAGATATTTTAACTAGTTGTATCTCTCCCTCATTTAAATCCCATATAAGCAACATGAAAAATACACTGCTGGAGTCACCATCCACAACTGCCATGTCCTATGTCCAGGAGAAGCTCAATGCAGTTTGAAATAACTGGGAACTATAATAATCACATGCAAACATCCTCATTCTGTTGTTTACACTTGTAACATGATTGGAAACTGCAAGGTTATGTAAAAAAGTTGTGTTTTAGACAGAAAAATCAAATCATAAAATAAATCAGAGTACTCTAAATCCCTGGGTAAATTTGAAGTCCGATGTGAAAAAAAATATGTCATCAAAACAGGGTTTTTGATATTTGGGATGATTTCCTGTTACTATATTATTTGCTTTATAGAGCTATAGGGAACATTCTTGATCTAAGTGGCAATGGAAGGCAGTAACGATCGGCCATACTCTGTGGAGGGCTGCATCTAACTTATGAATTATTTCTCTTCATATGAGTTTTGGAGAATAGATATCTTTGAAGCATATATTGTCACCTATCAAAATTCAAAACCAATCATATCAAGAGAATCACTTTATATATTTCATGAAAATTATTAGATAAAAAGAAAGGCAGAATATTTAATTCATGATAGTCAACACAGATTTTTATTCAATTCAATTTTATTATTTCTGTTATCAAAGTAAAAATTACAGATGGTGAAAGTCAAATGATGCAGAAAACATGCAAAAAAAAGCAGCAGCTTATATATATATATATATATATATATATATATATATATATATATATATATATCTCCCAGAGATATATATCCCATATATCCCTTTCTGAATCACAGTTTGGTTTCTATCCCTCTGTAGACACAATGAGTTCTAAATGTCTACATTTGGGGTTCTCTGTTTTTCTCCACAATACTAAGTCATTTTTTTATACTAGCATTTCTTGAAATATGAGTGTTAGTTAACATTTTTGTGTTACTACTTTCTATGATAGATAAAATTGAGAACACATAGAGTTCACTTCAAGTTGCCTCTTTCACTTTAATTTCAGGTTATATATAATAATTTTGGTCGTTTTTATAATCAAATAATATTCTGGAAAGTTAATATTTCATGAATTCATGCTTTTGTTTACTGTTATCATAAAAACTTTCACATATACAAAAAAGCAAGAACCAGAGCAAAATTACTATGCATATATTCATACTCCTCATCATATAGGCTTAGCTAATATATTTTTCTATACCTGCTATATTTATATATTTTAGGCTGAATTATTTTAAGTTGTTGGCATTATATATCACCTTTGTATACTTATGTATGTCTTTCTTAAAACAAGACATTTTCTTACATAATCATAATACTATTTTCATATTTAAGTGAATGATTTTGTATATAATACCTAGTTCATATTTAAATTGTTCAATTTTAGATTTCTCTCTCTCTTTTTTTTTTTTTTTAAATATGGCCAGCCTGGGTGCCCTCCCAGCCGAAAGGCGTGGCGTTGAGGAACAGCACCGCGTTGGCCAGGACGCCCTGGAAGGCGGTGCTTCCGCAGCTCCGTCAGCAGCCCGGCTGCGCATGCCTAGTCAGCAGCCCGGCTGCGCATGTCCGGCAGCTGTGCTCGCCGCCTCCGCCCAGCCAGGTTCCCGCTCGTGTGCTGCCCGGTGCGCCTCTCTGACCCGGCTCAGCCGCTGCCTTCAGTAGCTCTTTATGCCCATTATATAAGGTAAGAAGATTAACAAACCTTCTTTCTTCCCCCTCCTTCCCAACTTCCTCTCTCCTACCATCTACTCTTTATACTTAAACTCATAATTAGGTTTTTCTGCTTTGTCTGTAGTTTGCCTAGAAAAGTTACGGTAAAGAAACAGTGGACTGGGGCAAATGAAGACCTGTAGCCAACTGTTGTCTTAGGTCCAGGTTGGAAACAGACTACGAGGTTCACTTTGAGTGCCTGTCGTCTTGGGGGAAGTGGCCCAGGGTCTCTTACGGAGGAGTGAAGGTCGGGGGATTGGGCAGAACGGGGGGGTCGAACAGCCAAGCACTTGGAACGAAAGCAGAGGCCTCAGCTGGGCTTGCACGGAGCTCGAGCGGGGTGATGTTCAACTTGGTGGGCGGGGGGAGGCGGGGCTTTCCATCCCCGCTTGTACTGGTCATGGCGCCCAGGCTGGTTGTCGACGGGGTGTAATTTTGGGCCTTCGCAGCTTCCTGAGGCTGTGGGAAGTTTCTGGCAGCCACTCACCTGCAAACTCTGAGAAGCCAAGGCTGTTGAAAGGTCAGGGCAGTGCCAGGGCCCTGAAGGGGTGTCTGCGCGGCAAGTCCCAGCATCTGCTGCGTCGCGAGCTGAGCTGCCGGGTGCTGCCCAGTGGTCAAAGCCAAAATGAAAGTAGTCAAGCCCTTAATGCCATACTGCAGTGACGTAAGTACGAGGCTAACCAGGAGAAAGCATCGGTCCCCGAAATCTTTCACTGGGACAAGGAGGTGCGAGGGTCAGGAAGGTCAGGAAGCTCAGTGAAGACCTGGGGATTGTCTCATTGCTGAGGGAAACCGGAACAAAGCTCCTGGGGGGTGAGAAGATGGGGGGGGACTGGATCCTCGATTGCTGCTCCCCTCCGAGACTGCAGTGCCTTGGCTGTGCTCCAGGTCTGGTGTGGGGAGGGCGCCCGTCCCCCGCTTCCCCTCCCCATCCCACCAGGCCTGCCAGGGACGCCTTTGTCACTGCCCACGGTTGGGTGCGGAAAAATCCCACACGGGCTTTTGTTCCGGAGCTAGACTCCTCACACTGCAGCTCATTCTCCACTGTTACCAACACTAATCTATCTGCGTGTCCAGATTTGAAATCTGTTGGAAAATAATGGTCCGAATTAATCCTTTGGCCTCTCTGGGGGTTGGCCCCAGAAAACCGATGTGGCGTTTCTCAGCTATGGGTGAGGCAAACTGTCTGGAGTCCATTGTCAGAGAATCTTTGGAAGATCACAAGGGTGCAGGTCCTGAGAAAAATGTGCCCCCTCAGAGCTCTGGGGTCTGTGGTGGGAAGGTTTAAAGTCAGCCCCGTGGATGTGTCCTTGATCTTCTAAATATCTTAGCTAGGAGCTGGGACTGTGGCCTGCCTGATGCTGTGTCACTGGTGCACTGATGGAGAGACGCCGTTCCTTTTCACTCAAGGGATTGCGCCTAGTATTTTCTGAGACTAACAGGATGGGCCAACATAGCTGAGGCCGCCAGAGACTGAGTAAGATTCAGCACTCATAGAACACGTGACGGTCATAGTAAAGATGCTGGAGGAGGCTGATAATTTGAACAGAAAAAAATTAATTACAACAGCTAAGGAAATTCGATGCTTCACCACACATCCACACACTTACACATGCATATAGTTAAGCAGGGAAAACAAATCTGAATGCTGAATAACAACGAAACACTTCCCTTATATAGTTAGAGGATCAGATTGTCTTTTGAGGCCTAAATTAGTGACCTGGCAAACAAGTTGGAAGAAATTTCTTTAAGTGTACTTTAACAATATAAAACGAGGGAGAAGCATATGGTGTGTTAGATTAACTTTAAGGAAGAAAATGAACATAGAATACAAGCAATGAATAAATACATTAAAAGAGACCTGAGTATTCAGACCAAAGGAGCTCACCAAAATCCAGGGAGTAATGGGAGACTGGAAACACAGCTGGTTCCAGGCATTTATTTGTATCTGTGGCTTAAAACATATGTCCTAATGCATTGGCATATGATTGTAAGAGCATGGGGGAATATGTATAATTATACACCAGGTTATGAACAGGTTATTAAGTTAGTAATATAGCAGGAGGTGAGGGTGGATTATATGGGTGAGGATGAGAGGGAGAGGTAAAAGAGCCAGCCCAATAAGAGAACAAAATGGGGCCTCCCCTGAATAATCATGATTAACGTGCTTCATCTGTTAAATTTAGCATTAAGCTTAATCACTTATCTCAGTTGTTTTCAATTAGTGTTGGTTAATTTAAAAACAAGAATGCCTGAATACTATTTTTTCAGAAGACATAAAAACAGAGTAATTAAAAGCTCAAGTTTTAGAGCCATCCTATCTATATTAAAATCTCAGATCAGCTCTATGATCTTCTTAGGATCTTCTACTCCTGAGCGAGGATACTTACTAATTCTCGTCTTTTTGTTCCCTCTTTCCCTTGATACTATTCATCACATATTGGACTGGCACAGCTAATCTTTGTGTCACATATTTTCTCACAGTTTGTCTCCTTTTATTTTTATTATAATTTTAAAGAAATTGAAATATAGCACATACCCCCAAATGTACAGGCATAAGTGTACAGCAATTATTACAAAATGAACATACATCTCAGTATGATGCAGGGAAAGAAATAGCACAAGCTCCCCTCGCATTTCTTCCCCAAACTACAGTCCCTACTCCCCATCGGTAACTATTGTTATAACTTTGTTATATTATATCGAATAATATAATTTATCTGTACCTGTGTTTGAAATATATGTAAGTTAAAATCAAGCAGTATGTATTCTTTGTGTCTGACTTCTTTTCCTAAACATAATACTTGTGACATTGTTACGGATTGTTAGGTGTAGATGTAGTTGTAAAGATTTTTCAGGATTATGTCCATTAAATGAATATACCGCAATTTATGCATTGTACCATCAAAACTTTGTGTCTGTGTGTGAGCTCTGGGAATTTTTCCTTGTGCCAATGTGCATATATTTTATTTGGGTATATACCAAGGAGTTAAATTGCTGTGAGATAGGTTATGTGTATATTCAAATTTATATAATGCCAAACAGTATATAATGCCACACATTACTTCCAGAGTGTTTGTACAAATGTACAGCTCTTCCTTGACTTGTGATAGGGTGACGTTCTGATATACCCATCATAAGTAGAAAATATTGTAAGTCAAAAATGCGTTTAATACACCTGACCTACCGAACATCAGTGCTTAGCCTCACCTACCTTAAATGTGCTCAGAACATTTATATTAGCCTACAGTTGGGCAAATTATCTAACACAAAGCCTATTTTAAACAAAATGTTTAGTGTCCCGTGTAATTTATTGAATGCTGTACTGAAAGTTAAAAAAGGAATGGTCGTAGGGTACGGAATGGTTATAAGTGTTTCGGTTGTGTACCCTCATAATTGCTTGACTGCCTGGGAGTTGTTGCTGCCCAGCATCAGGAGAGCATTGTATTGCATATAGCCAACCCAGGAAAAGATTAAAATTGAAATTCGATGTACAGTTTCTTCTGAATGCATATCGTTTTGGCACTGTTGTAAAGTAGAAAAATTTTAATTGAACCATCATAAATTGGAGACTGTGTATTTCCTCCAGTAGTGCATTAGAATACTTACTGTTCCATATGTTTTAAACACTTAAAATTGGGGTCTGTGTAGTGCTATTTCAGTTTTAATTTTCATTTCCCTGTTTACTAATGAAATTGAGTAGTTTTTTATGCATTTTTTGGTCATTTGATGACTAATTCATTTGCATTTCAAAAAAATTACATTGAATAGTTTTATGTTTTCATTTTTTTCAGGGAGTCAACCTTTATGTATTATGGAGTCAACCCTTTTTCATTTGTAAAAGTTAAATATCTCCCATGCTGTAACTTCCATTTTCACACTCTTAATGGTATATTTTGTTGAAAAGGAATTACTATGTATGATGTATTCAAATTTATCAAGTTTTACCTTCCATAGTTAGTACTTTTTTGTTCTGCTGAAACTTTTTTCTTTCTTCATATCATGAAAACATTCCATATTATTTTTAGAAGCATTATTTACTTACATTTCACAATCCATCAAAACTTTTGTGTGTGACATAAAGTATGTCTTAATTTTTATTTTATTCCTGTATGGATATCCAGTTGACTCAGCACATTTTGGGAAAGGTCTTCCTTTCCACACTACCTTGTGGTGCCAGCTTTATGATAAATCCAGTGTGTCCATAAGTATGGGTCTGTTATTGGATCATCTATCCAGTACCAGTTGCTTATTTCTATATCCTTGCATCGGTAGCATACTGTTTTAATCATTGTAGCTTTATAATATGTCTTCATAATGTTACTGTAAGTCCTTCTGCTTTACAAGAGTGCTCTTGTTATTTTTTTGACCGTTTGCATTGCATACATATTTTTACCAAAATATAAAACGATTTTGCATTTGGAGTTGCACTGAACCTGTAGAATACATTGAGAACTAGAAATTACAATACTGAGTCTTACAACACAAACATATGAACATCCCTACATTTACTTAGGCCCTTTGTAAATTTTCACAATCATTTTACAGTTTTATAGAGATCTAATACAATTTTTGGTTTATTTACTCCTAGTCGTTTGATTTATTCCTAGATGTTTTGATTCTCTGTATAGTTTTATTTTTTTATGAATCTATGTTCTACTTAACTGTTGTTGATATAGAGAAATGAATTAATTTTAAATTACAGATCCAAATAATTTTCTCGACACAGGCCATTTCAGCTTTTCTGTCTATGCTTGTGTCTGCTTTGTTAAGTTTTTTCTTGTTTTTCTGTTCATTTAATCTAGGTTTTTTTTTATGTTGGCATAAAGTTTGTTTCATTTGTTTGTTTTTCTACCTTATGAATTTTTAAAGTTGGTAGAGTCCGTAAAATATCCCTTCTTCCATTAGTAACATTTGTAAATATTTCTGTATCAATCATCCCATGAACTAATACATTTTACTGGTCTTTAGTTATAATAGTTATTAATTAAGAACCTACTCTGACTATTGATGATCTCTATTGTACTCTAATTATCTATAATTTTATGCTCTTAATTATTTTATTTTTATTTTTTTTGTGGTGAAGGAAAGTGCAGTGTTTATTGTAAACTGCTGTACAGGGAGAAAGGGGTGGCTTATGCTCAAAACCCCAAGCTTCTGCTCTTAATTTTTAAAATTTACAATCTTTTTAGGGTATAACTTGCTGCTCCTTTTCAAACTTCTTGAGATGGATGTTTAGATCCTTGATTTCCAGGCTTTCTTCTTGTTTAATAATTACATTCAAATCTATAAATTCCCTTTAGCAGGGTTTAGCTGTATTACACAAGTTTTGATATATTGCACTTTCATTATCATTCAGTTAAACGTATTTCCTATTTTTAATTGTAATGTTTTCTTTGGTCTACTGGTTTTTGAAAAATATGTTGCTGAATTTCCAAACACACGGGAGTTTCTTTTTTATTATCTTGTATTTACATTATGTTATGAGAATACACTCTGTATAACTTCAACCCTTTATCATTTTTGAAATTTACTCAATTCATGTCCCAGCATACACTGAAGTTTAGTAACTATCCTGTGAATATTTGAAGAGTGTGCATTCTGTGGTTTTCTGTTAAGGTGTCCACTTACGCCAATAAAGTCAGTTTTGTTTATTGTATTGGTCAAATCTTCTTGTCCTTCTTTTTGTCAGCTTGTCCAGTCAGATACTGAGAAAAAGAAGTTAAAAAGTCCTCCCATAAAGATGATTTTTCTTCTTTTTTTTGTTGCAATTAATTTTTGCTTTATGTATTTTGATACCACTATATGCATATTATACTAGGTTATATTATCAGGTGCATAGAAATTTAAAATTATGTGTTCCCAGTAATTTTAACCTTGATCATTATAGAGAATTCTTCTTTTTTGCCTTAGAATCTATTTTGTATGTTATTAGCTCAGCACTAGCAGCTTTTTTTGGGAAAAAGTTTCTATGTTATATCTTTTTCCGTCTTTTTACTTTCACCCTTCCTGTATCCTTGTATTTTTAAAATACATTCATTCAGTTTTTTGAAGACTGATAATCATCTTCTAAATGAGTCATTAGCTCATATTGTGAAGTAATCATATAATTATTTGGGTTTAAGTCTATCATCTTATTTGCTTCTTTTTTGTTCTACTATTTTGCTTTTCTTTTAATGCATCTTATTTTGAAACAGTACAACATTTTTACTCATTTTCCCCTATTAACTAGCTTGTTAAATATTCACTTTTCTGCTGTTCAGTTAGCAATTATCCTGGAATTTACAAAGTCATACTGGATCTGTAGACCTTAATATAAATTAGTACTTTACCTCTTCCCAGAAGCAGCATGGATATTTAAAACATTTTACCTCTCTTTAAAATTTATATTTTTCTTGTATGTTAATTATATATATTTTAAATCACAATACATTTTAAATATGGAGTTATATAGCATATATTTACTTAGAATAATCCATATATTTATGCTTTTTATTGTTCCTAACTGTGTCCAACTGGACAGTTACTTTTGGCTTGAAGAATAGTCTTGTATGTCCTTCAGTGTTGGTTTACTGGTGACATACTTTTCTTAGTTTTTGTTGTCTGAAAATGATTTTACTTTTACTTTGGAAAGTTATTTTATCTGGTTATTGAATTCTAGATTGGCAGCTTTTTTTTTCTTCCAACATTTTGAGAATATAATTCCATCATCTGCTTTTTTCAATTTAAGAATCAGCTCTCAGCCTTAGTATTGCTCCTTTGAAGATAATATGACTTTTATTTTTCTTGCTGCTTTTATTATTTACTCTTTATTTTCAGTAGTTTTACTCTGATGTGCCTTGGTATAGTTTTTTTGTTTGTTTTTTGATTTAACTTGCTTAGAATTTACTGTGTTTCTTTTGTGACTTGAAAAAAGACAGCATTTTTATATAAGAATAGCATTCTTTATATAAGAATCCTAACTCTCTCTTTTCCTCCTGGGAGTCAAATTAAATGCATTTATCATCTCACATTTGTATCACTTTTCTCTTTGTTTCTAACTTTACATCTCTGTGATTTTTATTTTGGATATTTTCTTCTTTGTTTTCTCCCAGTTTACTCTTTCAATTTACCGATATATAATTAAACCCATCTATTGAATTTTTTATTTTTACTTTTAGTCTTTATGTTTAAAATTCCATTTGGCTTTTTAAAAAATAATTTCCATTTCTGTCAAGTTATGAATTCAGTCTTTTGAATTATTGAAGAGTCTGTTTCTAATCGGTACACTGTATGGTTACTCTGTTAATTATATATTTTTCCATTGTTTCTTTTCCTTTTCAGACACATCATTATTTTATTTGGTTATTTTTGGCTGAATGTTGGACACTCTATTAGAAAGAAATGTAGATTTGAGCTCTATAATGATATTACCTTAACTCAGGGAGAATTCATATTTGCTCTGGCAAGCAAATAAAGACACTAGGAATCCTGGATTATTTTATTCCATTTTCAAGATGAAGATGATGTGAAATCAGATTCTAGTCCTGTAAGAATTGATGTATTTTACATCTACTTTTTATTCTGGGGTGCTTTTGAAAGTCTTAATGCAAAGCATGGTATGTTAAACAGCCTTGTTTTCAAAGACTCTGCACATCTCATCCTAATTTCTAGAGAACAAGGAGGGTCTCAGAAGTTGTAGCTTTTCTGCCTTTCATCTGACTCTTTAGGAATTGTTGGTTTTCTTCTATGGTAAAATTGACTCAAAGGTATGGTTAGCGTTTCTTCTTTTTTTCCCCTGGATATCAGCCCCATAATTCTTCTCTGACATTTGAACTTCCTTACTTGTCTTTTAGTTGCATTTTCAGTTGATTTTCTATTTTGCTTAACTTCCTCTTGTTTTTTTACTCTGTCTCTCTTTGCTCTATATTTTGTAGTTTCCTTCAATTACATCTTCTAGGCTGTTGATCAATTATCTTTTTAGAGTGTTTTTTTTTCCCTTAAATTATTTGTATTACCTAAGAACACTTTTGGTTTGTGGGTTGTTTCCTTTTTATAGTACCCAATTACATATTCATATAGATGGAAAAAACTTTTAAAACTCTCTGAGCATACTAACAGGAGTACTTAGAAAATTTCTCTTTTTGCCCCCTGAATGATTTCAGTGTTTTGGGAGGATGCATGTTCTGTTTTAATTCTGGTCTTTTTCTTTCTTATTTCCCTCAGCAGGAAGTGGGGGCTCCTGGCAACATTCCTGCTTCTCACCCTCCACAACATGCACAGCTTGCCACCGATGTCTGCCTTGGGCCTGTTAGGACCAGTTGCATCATGGCTTTTATTTCTGTTTATCTGATAGCACAAGCAGCTCAGAATGCTCTTATCATCTATCATACTCTGGTTCTGATCCACTTATAACTCTAGGGATCACTCTTGTGATCACTCCTGTGATTACATCTCTTACCAGTCTCCGTTTCCTTACAACAGACCAAAAAACCTTTTAGACCTTAAGAGCTCATTGTCTGTCATCAGCAAGTCTCGTATATAATCAGGCACTTTTGAGGACATGGCCTTGGCCTCTTGCTCAACCTGAAATCTGAGTTCCCGTATCCCAGTCCTTCTTATGCTGGCTTCTCATGTGCAGACCACTTTGAAGTGTGTCCTCTCACTCCTCCTTTCAGATCATCTCCCCTTTCTTCCATAAGAACGACCAGCTTGGATTCTCATATCATCAGACTCTACCAGCCCATTCTTTTGCAGCCAGTTACTGCAACTTGTGGGTTTTATTACCTGGCTCATTGTTGCTCTCTCCACCACTAATCCTGCCATTATTCCTGGTTATTTCAATATACTAGTTATTAGAATCTAGTAGATTATTTTCCCAGTAACCTGATTTATTAGCTTCTTGGCCTCCTCTCCTTCATTTCTTGACATCCATCCCATTTATTCCCCTGATCACATTGTAGATCTCGTCTTTACCAGTGCAACTGCAATTCCTGAAAATTTTTAGTTTCAAATATTCCACTCTTTACTCCACCAACTCATTTTTCCAGCTTTCTCATTCTAGGACATTCTATCCATTCCTCCACCTCAGTGTAACCTACAATATTTAGTTTCTTTCAATTTTCCAATGTATTTTATCCCATCAGGTTCTCATTTCTAGTTTAATTTCATAGTCAATCATTAACATCACTTTCTCAAACTTTTCACCGGCGTTCCCTGCTCCATAATGTCTCACTTGCTTGTCTAAATCAAAACCTTGATGAACGTTTTTTATCTCCTCTCCTATTCTCTGCCACGGTAAACGTGGCAACTAAAAACTACAACCAGCTGATTATCTCATTTAAGATTAACATCTACCAACTTTAATGGTGGCTACTGTGCCGAAATTATACTAGTTTATTTACTTATACTCCAGGTGAACACTCTTTCCACTCTCTTCAAATCTCCAGTATCTCCTACCTAATTCTTCCTCTCAGCTGATGACTTACTTCCTATTTCAAAAAGAATAGCAATCTCAAAGTAGTTTATCAAGCTCTCACAACCACATTATGCCACCTATGTAGCATTTTTGCCCAAATACTCCACTTTTTCTTCTTTCACCACAAAAGAAGTGTCTCTGTTCTTGACTTTGTTTAAGCATCCACTTGTACACTAGATGGCATATTCTTGTATAAATATATTGCTCAGGCAGTTTTCCCTTTTGCATCATATAGTTTTCCTTTTCTGCTGTATTATTTCCATGAGCTTGCAAATATACTGTTATTTTCCCCATTAAACAAAACGCAAACAAAAGAAACACTTTTCTTGCCCTCACTTAATCGTCTAGCTAGCTTCACATTTCTTTATCTTTATAATGTAACCCTGTAAATGAGCAGTCTGCATTTGCTAACTCCAATTTTTCATTTTGTTTTCTTTGCTAACTCCAGTTCTTAGCGTTTCATGAAAACTTATTCCTGTCAGGTTTTTGCATAACTACTGCAATTGAGCTGCTGTGCCAAAGCTTTCTCCCATCCTGACACGCCTCCCTATGCAGTGTGACTTTAGTGTTCCCAGCATCAGTCTCTTTCCCAACTCTTGGAATCTGGAGTGTTCCCATAACAAGAACCTAAAGTGTTCGCTGTTGGCTTTGGGACTGTGCCGTAGGGGAAGGTGGGAAAGACAATAAATACGCTATTGGTGGAGATTTAAAAAACTGTGAAGAAACATATGTACAAAGTATAAACTACATATTTATAAATATGTCAAGTATTAGCTTTCACTGATCTTGCTGCTTTTTTGAACTTTGGTCCATCTTAGACTATGGCCCTCTAGAAACTGGACTATAGCTGTATCTTTTCTAGTACTTTCTTGCAGTGTTTAACTCCCTTAAGTGGAGCATTCAGGATCTCGCTTCTGGCCAGCTCCTCACCTCTGCCCAGCTGTGCTTCTTGTTAGATAGACTAGGTGGAGTGATTCTGTCTACATTCTTACCTATTCAACTCCTCCACAAGCGAAGCGGAGCTTCAGAAAACTACGTACAACTCATCTTTGCTCAGCATTTTCTTTGGAAGCAAGATGTAATGGTATAAGGGGTTGTATACTAAGATGAAAAAAGGGGACTTGGGTGAGGGTATTGGTCATGGGCATAGGACAGTTGAGCCACTGGAGAAAGAATCAAAAGCAAATGAAGCTACAGAGTGATATCTGAAATAATCATATCACAGCAAAACTACCAGTAGTTTCATACCTTAAAGTGATGTGAAATTTAATATATTGGAATCCTTAAAATCAGTGACTAACCTTGAAAGATGGCCAGAGATTATTGAGTAGAGGACAAGCAGAATTTTAGATACTTTGATGGTAAGATCCATGGGGACAGACACCATCTTTTTTTTAATCTCTTGTCTTCCCAACAGCCAGTCAAACTATTTGCATATAATAGTGACTCAATAAATATTTGTCGAATATGGACGAATACATGTTAAAAGTTGTCCATCTTTATGTAAAAATAGGCCAGGAAGAAGAAACATTTATATATGTTTGAGAAATAAGTAGTGTAGCTTGGCTGGAGCCTAGAGTGGTAATAATGAAAGTCAAGGGACCAAGCTTGAAAGGGAGTAAGACACTTGCTCTCATATTAATATCTTCCTATTGTGTAATGTAATCAGTAGAAGATAAGCACTGCATAAGAGCCTTAAGGAGATGATAATTTTTTCAAGAAATGAGAGTGTCAGCTTTGTAATAGGGAGTGTACGTATTTAGGGTATTGATACGCTTTTAAGTGTGTCTCAGATCGCACCACTGCACGTAGGCAATTTTATTTTGAGACTGTGAATAAGGTTATATTTTCCTTGTATAAATAATATGAGGCTTACCTTATTTGAGGAATAGTTTGTTTTAATTATTTTGTATTCTTAAATACATGCATGGAAAGCAAATGGGAAATTATTTTCTGGGATCCTTGCTGCTCAATATTCCCAACTATTTGGGGTATATCTGAACAGGTGATTTAACTAACATGTCTACCAACATGTAATATAGTGTCTTATTCTGGTCAGGAACAAATTATTTAATAAACTGGGATGTTGCCTTCAAAAACAGTCATTGTCTGTTGCTCAAAAGACAGCTTCCGTTTTCATTGTAGGATGCCGACACTGCGAAAGACGGGAATTGCGGAACTGTGTGGCACAGCTGCACAAGGCAGTAACAGCAGCAGCAGGAGGCTGGGGTGGCAGGTGCAACTGGCCAGAAATCGGGAAAGGCATGCTGTGCTATTTGCAGAGGAAGGTTCAGTCCATACCCTTACCCATGGTGAAGACAAACTAGATTTGTTGCAAATTAATACGCTAAGCCTAGAAATTAGATACAGTTCAGGAAAGGTTGGAGAAGCAGTGAGTTCAGAAAGTCAAAGCAAGGAACAGGAAGTTACTAGGAAGCCCAGCTGAGTCTCTGTAGGCTTTGAGTGGAGAATTAGGTGTTTGTCTCTGGCTGTATTAAATCTCCTGTAAGAAAGTTACAGCTGTCCAAAGACATTAAATCAGTATTAAGAAAGATATATTGCTTATCCTATGTACTTAACATCTAACTGTAGACCTGGGTTGAGCATATAGTTAAAAAGAGGTGCATAATCTCATAATTCAAATAATCTCTGAAATATTCTAAGTGGAATATTATATAGCTCTTGGGAAAGAAAGGAAGGAAGGAGGTTAGGAGGGAAGGAGAGAAAGAAAAAAATTTATTTCTTTAGGATTTTAGGCCAGCATATTCTTCTCTGCTGATGGCAAGTAATAATAATATTGCTTTGACTTCCAACTTCTCCAATTTTTTTCTCTTCAAGTACAGCAATTATATTTATGTAAATACGTGTTTGTGTATGAGAATGAAAGGGGAAAATGACTCTTTCTGAAACAGCATCTAATGTTGAGAATGAAAATGAGCACTGAAAGGAACTTTAACTTTAGTTAATACTGTATTTGACTATTTGAAATTAATACTATTGTATTTTTATTTGGGGATATTTCATTGTTTATTTGCATGGTGATAACAAAATTTATTAGAAACTCTTATGCACTGGACTAGTTTAAGAAGCATATTGATTACTTGGCAGTTAAATATATATAAAGCATCTTGAGTATTTAATCATTGGAAATTAACACTTAATGGGTGATATATTATTGGATAGCTTTCAATATATCATACATATTTATGTGTAATATTTATTGGTCTCCCTTCTTTTTTTTTTTCTATGAGATACTCTCTCCCTGCCCCCATGCCTTCTTAGAGAATCTTATGATATGTATATAGCCTTTTCAGAACCCATGCTCTGTTGGTTAAGCCATATACCATGGAATTCTTGAGAATAAACAAATTAGTTTCAATTACTTTGAAGACTATCTTAAAAGCATATTAAACCAGGAGTGTATCGGTAAATGTTCAGAATCTCTTTAAAATAGTGTAACCTTAAGGGAAACGTGAGTCACTGGATTTACATCCCTTTAAAATAGAAATTTTAAAATATCTTTATGTAGGTAGATTCTCTTTTAAGTAATGACCCATGTTCTCTTGGGTCCTTGGGGAAGTTTCACTGGGTAGAGTGTGGATGTGAATGTATATGTACATGTGTATGAGTTGTGTTTAAGCAGGGGGCCATCTCCATTACACATACCACTCAGCTTCCAAAACGCTCTTCTGCTTGGAGGTTTCTCATAGGTTCTCAGGCCATGAGGATGCTATCAGGATATGACAGGAGACATAAGAGCATGTGAGAAGCCAGCACACTTTCAGGCTGGGGCTCACAGGTGCATCTGAACAGAGTCATTGTGGGTCCAGAGAGAGCCCTAGAGTTCAAGCCAGTAGCCTTGAATTCAGATTCAGTCCCTGCAACTAAGCGGTGATTGTGAGTGGAACTCTCAACCCTTTTTTTTTTTTCCTGGTGTGCGGGCCTCTCACTGTTGTGGTCTCTCCCGTTGCGGAGCACAGGCTCCGGACGTGCAGGCTCAGCGGCCATGGCTCACGGACCCAGCCGCTCCGCGGCATGTGGGATCTTCCCGGACCGGGGCACGAACCCGCGTCCCCTGCATCAGCGGGCGGACCCTCAACCACTGCGCCACCAGGGAAGCCCTCTCAACCCTTTTGAGCCTCATTTCTGTAGCTGTAAAATAAGCAGAATTATATCCCCAGATTGTTGTTAGGCTAAAGCGAGACAACATGAAGGTGCAATTCCTGGTACAGAGTTCATGCTTAGTAAATGTTAGTGGAAACAGAAAAAATATATATCTTCATGGGTAAACAATGTCAATTCTGTTTCTTTACCATGTAAAGATAGGAGTGACTGGTGAAAGCTAGAACTGACCTCCACATTTATTTATTTTCTGTGGCTTTTGTTGGTTGGTTAATTGGTTGCTATTTTAACATTCATTTTTAAGTGACAGCACTATTGTTTCCTCTTGGGATAACTTTCTTTAGTAGGGAAAGCCTAAGTTTAACTTGTGAGCTAAAGAAAAAATGGGAAGAAACCCGCATTATTCCTCAAAATGGTAAGCTTGATTCTTCACCCAGAGCCCTCTGTTGGAGGAAGCACTTGAGGACTATCTCTGCAAAGCCTTTACATACCAACCTGGATTGCAGCTCATGGGCATCTGGAGGGAAATCAGGCAGCAGTGGAGTGTGCTTGCCCAGTGCCTGCTTTAGCGGCAATACTTCCATCTCTGCCTCTAGCAGGCCCTGTCCCTTGTGCGCCTCTGCAGTCTCCATGAAGGTACCCAAGGAACTGGAGCGCTTCCTCCCAGCAAACCGAGGAGGATAACTCCAGGTAACTAGACTCGGAGAATGCTCAACGATTCGTTAAAGCACAGCTTCATACAATGCTACAAGGCTGCCAGTCACTGGGAAACCCTAAGAGGAGAAAAGCAGTTGTTCAGCAAACACGTTGGGTTGGTAAAGCCTTCGGACAAGGAATTCTAGTTGACTATTAATTTCATTTCATTCAGAACTGTTTGAATATGTTTAAATTTGTACCTGATATCCTCCTCTATCACTACCTTATGATTTAAACTGTATTTTACACAGTGAACACTACAGAACATTTTGTTTGAAATGAGCATGTTGACTAAATTTCCCAGGGAATGTGTCTGTGATGATAATGATTGCTGAAGATTAGTCCTTTCTGCCTATCGTTACCTGAGGATAATAGAGCACCAACAATAAACTTAATCTTTTTAGAATTTGTCACCTGGCTTTGTCAAAGCAAACAACATTGACATAATGCTTAGTATTTATTCTAATCACTGTTTACCTTAAACTGTCAAACAAGATTAGCTCCATTTCTGCATCACTTTTTAGTATATTGTTTAGTGTTCACATTTAAATATTGTATTTACTTTCTGTATCTAGTCTCTCAGCTCTCGTGCTTCCAGTCCTGAAATTAGAAACTCTAGTTTGTCCTTGATTCTTCTCTCACCCTCAGTTCACAATCACTGTTCTTACATTTTTCTGTTCCACTCCACCATTTTAGTATCACTGGAGATAGTTCTAGAATAAATTCTCATCAAGACTGATTTGCATTGATGCCAAAGTCTTCTCATTCCTTTTTTGTGCTTTTAGTTGTATATTCCTCAAATCCAGCTCTCACACCTACACTAGAGCAATGGATTAAAAAAACAATCAAGTGCCATTTGTGTAGTCATTTTGTGATTCATGGCATAATTATTGACCTTTTATTTTGTGATTTTTGGAAAGGTAATTCATTTATCAGGAGGAGGAGGAGGTCGGCAGTTCAACAAACAAATTATATTCGATTAGCGCTGTTTACAGTATAAAATTCTATTGAGTCAAATTTGTTCATCTCTTTCTCTCTTTGATTTCATCTTTGAAATCTTTCCAACTCTTTTCACCACTACTGATTCCAACACACACGTAACTACCACCCCATGCCAGAAAATACATGCCCCAGTAGTGCTGATCTGTTTTATTTCTCTGAGCACATCTTGTTGTTTGTATCTGTCAATACCACACTCTGTTGTTGCTGTTGCCTCAGTCTCTAATTCTTCCACTGTTCTCCCATGCTTGACTAATCCTTCTTGACTTTTAAGATTTGGATAGATAGTCTCTAATCCAGAAAGCTTTCCTTAACCATTTGAAAGCATTTATCATTAAGAATGAGATTTAAAAATAGAAAGCTTTTTTTCTGTGTAGCCATTAGGACATGCTGTATCGCCGCATTTGCCATAAGGTATGATAATTATAATCCTCATGTCTGATCTGCTCTAACTACAAGCGTTTTGAAGATAAAGACTGTTATTATTCATCTTGTTTTTTCTGGTACTGGCACTGTGTTTAGCATATGGTAGGAATTGAATAAGTTTCTTCAATTAATATATGGAGAGAGAAAAAAAATTGATAGCATATTCCTGCATTTTCGAGGTCAGTTTTAATTGAGGAATTTGGGGATAATGTTACCTGGTAAAAGAATGAGGGCATGTAATTAGCCATATATGTGAGTGTGTATATGTGATATGTATCATGTATATACATATATGGTATTATATAGTATAATATATTAACTATGATATCATATATTATAATCGTATATATGTTAGATATGTATAATGAACCAAAATATATTAATTTCTGCAATAGTACCTTATTCCTAACACCTGGTAATGGGAAGATATTTCATACATTTTGAAGGCAATTGGTGACAGATGTATTTCTTTTTGAAAAATGTTGATTAAGTATTGTTAGTTACTAAGCCGTTAAAATACAGCATAGGGCATTTTAGAGGGTAGAGATGAAGAGGATGATTTCCCAAGTAAATTAATCTTGCAGTTGGAATTCTTTCAGTCTTGAACGCGTCCCACCTGTCACACCCCGTATCACTAATAGCTCAACTGCCCTCTTCCTGATCTGATACATTCTCTTTGGCAGGCTTTCACCTCCATCTACCCCTGCTCACACTTTTTGTTTGCTCTCAGAAATTAATGTGTCTGGCAGCTCACCAGAGTTTACTCTTAGGAAATTGGAGGGTTTTTGCATGTGCCACTCTTTACATTTCTATAGATAATCATGATTTTGTATATTATCATGACTTTTTTCCTGGCGTTCCATGAAAGTGAAGCTTATGTAAATCTCCTCATACCTTAACTGTTTCAAATTCAAGCTTGCTTACACTTATAGCTATGATTTGTGTTTGCTTTTCAGTTCTGTCACATTAATGTGTATTTTATCTCTGATCTGTGCTGCACTTTTTAAAGCTGTGATTTTTTTAATTTTTAGGGACTTTTCTGTTTATATATATGTATATATTTTTTTAATTTTTATTTTATATTGGAGTATAGTTGACTTACAATGTTATGTTAGTTTCAGGTGTACAACAAAGTGATTTAGTTATACATATATCTATTCTTTTTCAGATTCTTTTCCCATATAGGTTATTACAGACTACTGAGTAGAGTTCCTTGTGCTATACAAAGAACCTTGTCGATTATCTAGTTTACACATATAGTAGTGTGTATATGTTAATCCCAACCTCCTAATTTATCCCTCCCGGCCACCTTCCCCCTTTGGTAACCGTAAGTTTATTTTTTAAGTCTGTGAGTCTGTTTTGTAAATAAATTCATTTGTGCCATTTTTTTTAGATTATGCATATAAGTGATATCATATGATATTTGTCTTTCTCTGACTTCCTTCACTTAGTACGATAATCTCCAGGTCCATCTATGTTGCTGCAAATGGCATTATTTCATCCTTTTTTTTCATGGCTGAGTAATATAATTAGCAGTGTTGAGCATCTTTTCATGTGCTTTTTAGCCATCTGTATGTCCTCTTTGGAAGCATGTCTATTTAGATCTTCTGCCCATTTTTTGATTGGGTTGTCTGTCTTTTTGTTATTGAGCTGCACGAGCTGTTTGTATGTTTTGGAGATTAATCCCTTGTCAGTCGCGTTGTTTGCGAATATTTTCTCCCACTCTGTGGGTTGTCTTTTCGTTTTGTTTTGCTGTGCAAAAGCTTATAAATTTAATTAGGTCCCATTTGTTTATTTTTTATTTTACTTCCATTACTCTAGGAGACAACTGAAAAAGATATTGCTACAATTTATGTCAAAGAGTGTTCTGCCTATGTTTTCCTCTAAGAGTTTGATAGTGTCCGGTCTTACATTTAGGTTTTAATCCATTTTGAGTTTATTTTTGTGTATGGTGTTAGAGAATGTTCTAATTTCATTTTTTTTAGATGTAGCTGTCCAGTTTTCCCAGCACCACTTATTAAAAAGACGGTCTTTTACATAGTATGTTCTTGCCTCCTTTGTTGCACACTAATTGACCATAGGTGCTTGGGTTTATCTCTGGGCTTTCTATCCCATTTCACTGATCTGTAAGTCTGTCTTTGGGCCCGTACCATATTGTTTTGATTACTGTAGCTTAATAGTATAACCTGAAGTCAGGGAGCCTCATTCCTCCAGCTCTGTTTTTCTTTCTTAAGATTGCTTTGGCTTTTTGGGGTCTTTTGTGTTTCCATACAAATTTAAAAATTTTCTGTTTCAGATATGCAAAAAATGCCATTGGTAGTTTGATAGGGATTGCATTGAACCTGTAGATTACCTTGGGTAGTATAGTCATTTTAACAATATTGTTTCTTCCAATGTAAGAACATGGTATATCTTTCCATCTGTTTGTGTCATCTTCGTTTTCTTTCATCAGTATCTTATAGTTTTTGGAGTACAAGTGTTTTGCATCCTTAGGTAGGTAGGTGTATTACCAGGTAATGATGTGATGGTAAATGGGATGGTTTCCATGATTTCTCTTCCTGATATTTTGTTGTTAGTGTGTAGAAATGCAACAGATTTCTGTGTATTAGTTTTGTATCCTGCAATTTTACCCAGTTCATTGATGAGCTCTAGTTTTCTGGTAGCATCTTTAGGGTTTTCTATGTATAGTATTATGTCATCTACAGACAGCGACAGTTTTACTTCTTTTCCAATTTGGATTCCTTTTATTTCTTTTTCTTCTCTGATTGTTGTGGCTAGGACTTATAAAACTATGTTGAATAAAAGTGGCAGAGTGGACATTCTTGTCTTGTTCCTGATCTTGGAGGAAATGCTTTCAGCTTTTCACCATTGAGTATGATGTTAGCTGTGGGTTTGTCATATGTGGCCTTTGTTATGTTGAGGTAGGTTCTCACATCCTAAGAATGTCAAATTTAAGCTTACTTACACTTACAGATATGATTTGTGTTTGTTTTTCAGTTCTGCCACATCACTATGTATTTTATTCCTTTTTTTCTAATTAATTCATTTTTGGCTGCACTGGGTCTTTGTTGCTGCACTCTGGCTTTCTCTAGTTGTGGCGAGCAGGGGCTACTCTTTGTTGTGGTGTGCGAGCTTCTCATTGTGGTGGCTTCTCTTGTTTTGGAGCACGGGCTCTAGGCGTGCAGGCTTCAGTAGTTGCGGCATGCAGGCTCAGTAGTTGTGGCTCATGGGCTCCAGAGCGCAGGCTCAGTAGTTGTGGCATGTGGGCTTAGTTGCTTCACGGCATGTGGGATATTCCTGGACCAGGGCTCGAACCCGTATCCCCTGCGTTGGCAGGTGGATTCTTAGCCACTGCGCCACCAGGGAAGTCCTGTATTATATTTCTCATTTGTAATAATCACAGCTGTACTTTTAAAGCTGTGATTATGTGGTTAAACCTTAGTTTACTTTGAAAAATTAGATTATTACACATTCTTCTGCTTTGTTAGTACATTTTAGTGGTGTGTTCTTCTTTTCTCTTCAGCCATTATTTATTATTTATGACAATTAGTGTGGGATTAAAGAAAACCCTATTTCCCATGTTTAAATAAGGCACCCAGGCTCTTAGGAGGAGTAGGTAGTAATATCCTCACCTTTGCGCTCCAGGGGGTCCCTCTGCTTTCTTGGGGTTTTTTTTTTAGGTGTACAGTGTAATGATTTCATACTTGTATATATTGCAAAGTGATTACAATAAGTCCAGTTAATATCTGTCACCATACATAGTTACATTTTTTTTTGTAGTGAGTGCTTTGAAGATTCACTCTCCTAGCTACTTACATGTATATAATACAGTATGATTAACTATAAACACCATGCTATACATTACATCCCCATGATTTATTCATTTTATAACAAAGTTTGTACCTTTTGACACCCATCACCCATTCTTTCCCACTCCTGCCAGGCAGCCACCATCCTGTTCCCTGTATTCATAAGCTCATTGTTTTGTTTTTTGTTTGTTTATCAGATTCCACCTATGAGTGAATCATACGGTGCCGTCTTCCTCTTCTGTTTTAAATGATGCGGTATGTCCTTGCCGTGGAGCCCTTCCTCTCTCTGACTCAGGAGAGCGCTCTGCCTCCCACCCTACACTCAGGATTTGTGGCTCCACGGGATCTGCCCTCAAGGTGGCACTCTCAGTGTTACATAGGTTTGCTGGTAAAGTGCTTTCCTAAATAATTTTCCTGTGGGCTCTACTCCTATCCAGTATCAGAAGCTTTTCATTTTTCTGATCCCCAGTGTTCCTGCCTTGTTTACCTTATTTTTCTATTTATGTAAATTTCCTTCAGAGTTAGGCATTCCGTTCTGCAAGAATTTACGTGCTGTGTATTTCTGAAGTTCTCAGAAGTTTAGACTGTCAAAATTATGCTTTATTTGTCCACAAAACATGCTGTTATTTCCTTTTTTCTGCTTTAGGCACCGTTTGAAACTTCTCAGGACTCTAGTGGGTCTCTACTCAGAATTTGGCTTCTTATTTTTTCGTGTTTTGTTTTGTTCTGTTTTGTTTTGTTCTGTTTTGTTTTTGGTTTCCCCAGGCCGTGGAGTACATCAGTGATTTCCTTTTACTCCTGGTATTGGATTGGTTAAGAATGTATATTTTACGATGACAGGGTGTTATGCTTGCCACCACATGTGGTATCAAAGGAACTCAGGGATGATATATCTAATTAGAACCACAGACTTAATTTTATGCCTTTAAAGTTGCAGCATAGGTAGCATAATATCCTGGCCTTGAGACCGGAACAGGTGTAGTATGCATTCAATAAATCTGTTTGTTTCTTAAGTGAAAAGTGATGCTACACAAATATCACTAATATCATCAGTAGGTACAGACTATGTATTTTACGTCTGGTAAAAAACAAACAAACAAAAACGTGCCTTGTATTTGTTAAACTGTGTAAATTGCAAAGAAGTAAGTAGTGCTGCATTGTATTAGGGTAAAGCATTGCTTTACAAAATGTGTTCTGTGAAATATCAGTTCAGTGGATACCAGTAAAAATTTAAAATATTCCCTCAAATTCAGGGACTAGACAAGGTGTCTTCTGTCACTGATTATATTCAGTGTTGTATACTGGAGTTACAAACCAGTGCCAGAAGAATTCAGAACTATAAAGAATGGAAAGAAAGAAAGAACATTCTTACTTGCAGAGGGCATTAATACATATATTGAAAATTCAAGAAAATCTACAGACAGACTGAAATAACAAATGAATTTAGCAAGTTTGTTGGACCTAAAACCAATATACATGTTAATAGTTTTCTTTTATATTTTATAAAAATTAGACATATAGTACTATTAATATGAATATTCCATTTTTAAGAGTAATGAGAAACTATAATATACCTAGGAATATATTTAAGATAGAATGGTAGCAGACCCAGAGAGAAACCCATTACTTCTCCTGAAGGGAAAAAAAGAAAAATTTAACTGTATGAAGGTATATACTATATATAAGGAGAGGAAAATTGAATGTCATGAAACTGCCTTTTTTTTATATTAATCTATAAAATATAATGCAATTCCAGTTTTATAAAAATGAATTTTTATATTGACTGTCAAATTATTCTTGAATTGGCAAAAGGATCAATAATCCCTAAGACAATTTTGAAAACAAATTAAGGAAGATTAGCCGGCTCTACCAGATATTAAGGTTTACAGAGCTATAGAACATACTCGTGATACTCGCGCAAGTTGATCACAGTGTTGAAATTTACAGCAGCCCTGTAGTCCTGGTCGACAGTCATGGTTAAAGAAATCCCCCCACCATTTTGTGTTCCCAGGAAACAGCTTAGTGCAAAGAGACAGGCTCCCCAGTCTGACTTAGATCAGACTCATGTTTACTTCTCCAAGTTCACCAAATACAGAACCTCCGAATTTCTTTTCTTGGCTGTATAAATGACAACTGAACTGTTTTGACCCCGCTAATCGTTTGGAATAAAATGTTTGGTAACCAGAGTTCGGTTAAGTTGCTCTGCTTCCCCCAGGCTCCTGAACTTTGGTCCACCCTCAGCCAGAGCCAGCAGACAACCTCTCATTAACAGCCCCTTCTGAGAATAGGCTGGCTCAGGGTAAAACATTCTCTGATCCACTGATTACACCACGTTCATTCATCCCCTGGTTCTTTGTAGTCTCTGTTCACTTCTCTCTATAAAAGAAAAGTCCTCTCCTGCTGTATCTTTGAGAAGCTTGCAGATCTCACCCTTGTAGTGTTCTATTACAGTAGTTCTTTATCATAATAGTCCCCTACCTCCTTTGGCAATAATCCTTTCAAATAAAATCTCTCCCTCCCTAGCTCTGGAACTGTTCATTATTTCAGTGGAACAGAATGACCAACCCATAGACAGACCCAAGAATTTATGGATGTTTTTTTTGTAAGGAAGAAGGAATTACAAGTCAGTGGAGAAAATTTAACTAGTCAATAAATTATAACGGAAGAACTGACCAGCCTCATGGAAAACGTAAAATAAAACCTGGCTCATTATACATACAAATATATTAGAAGACCTAAACGTGAAATGGGAAATTGTTAAGTCCTAAGAAGAAAATACTGGATATATTTATGACCACAGTTAAACAAAATTTTCTTTTAGTCAAGTTCCCAAAAGTGCAACTCATACTAGTAAAGGTAGACATTTGACTTCATTAGAATGTATATTTTCTGGGAGGAGAAAAGATATTAAATTAAAAAATATGGATCAGTCTAGGAGAAAACATTTTGCCATGTACAGAGTGAGAAGAGATTGCATACTTGGAATATATAAAGAATATATAAAGAATATATAAAATATATATATATATATTTCTATTCTCTCCTCCGAAATTTTCTAAATATTTCAGTTTAAGAGGCATTCATTGCTTAACCAGGGAGGACAGGGGCCCTGGTCACACAGGAGATTGCTGGGGCCTGAGCAGTGCATGGAGTGAGGCTGTCCGTGAGGGGGAGGGGGAGAGTTTATGGCAGAGGGCAGGAGCTGACCTAAAGTGGAAAAGGTCTAAGAGAAGTCAGTTTGGGCAAATTGAAGTAAAGCTCCTGGGAAGGTAAAATCCAGAATACAGTGAGGATAACCCTTAGAGAGAATAAACAGTGCTTTCCTAGGAGGAAAGATAGCTAGAATGATGTAACGATCGAAACAATCTCGTGTAACGAACGACTTCACAGCAGCTTACAGTAGAGTATATACTTACTGCTCACTTTCAGGTCTGTAGGGAGGTTGTGTTTATACTGGGCGCTTCTGGGATTGGCTGGGCTTAAGGCTACTGGTTGGGTTCAGGTCTGCTCCAGTTGTCTCCTGTTGGCTACTTAGGAAAATTTGTATCAATCTGAATGGAATGGCTGAAGTACCAGAGGTGGAGCAAAACAATGTAAATTACTTAAAACCTCTGCTTACATAGCTTCACTAAATCACATTGACAAAGCAAGTCACATGCCTGAGCCCAAAGTAATGCCTTAGGGAATGGTACTCTGTAGTCTACAGGGTGGCGCTGCAAAGTCAGACATATATCAAAAGGTGTGGATTTAATCTACTGCAGCAGGATCAGAGGAAAGAATAGGATCAATCATATAATTTACCATGATTAGGTACATGCTATTTTGACTCCTTAGGTAAGGGACAGGAAGTTGAGCATCTGTCCCCTTCATTATCTGTGCAAGGTGGGATAAAATTGTCTGTACTTGGTAGAAGTAGTGAGGTGCTGGTATAAATTGTTTGAAGAAAATGGTGAAGGCTTTAAATATATGCTCAAAGGAATGAAGATGTGGGCACAAAAAAATGATTCCCAAGCAATGAATCCACTTGAGGACCTAGCAGAGGCTTAAGACCATGCATTTGTGTAGTGTCAGCAAGTCAGCAGGGTTTAGGCCTGGCTATGAGAGTGGTTGCTAAAGGACAGTAGAGTTTTTGATGACTGGATATGAGAACAAAAGACTGAAATTAGGGTGTTGATATCAGTGTCTACATGGTAAAATTGTTCTTTGATGATAGTATGTCGATGGGTAAATAGGTTATGAGCCAAGTATCAATACTGTAAGTACAGCAGAATGATCAGTTGAATTTAAAAAAAGAGTCCTGAGAACTTCAAAGTAATGGCTGATTCTTATGACTTTGCCTTTTGAGTAGGCATTCTCAACCATTCTCCAATGTTTGAGTATTTTCTGTTTTACATGATTCAGTCTCCTAGTTAGTTTTTACCAGACAGTGGGAAATATTGTTTTGGAGCCAGGAGAATGAATTACACCTCCACTTCTATCCTCTGTTTATGATTATGTGACGTTTGTGAGGAGTGGGGGAGAGTGAAACTAAAGACGACTCAGAAGAAATGATCCTTGAGAAAATTACAGACCTCAAATAAAGAAGCTGCCAGATTCGTCCTTTGGTAGAAACAGTTCCATAAGTTTGCAATTTCCCATCTAATAACATCTAAGTTTGTTGGTCTGAGATGTAGTAACTGTACTCAAAAGATGATATATCCCTAATTTGCGTGTAAAGTCTCATCATATGCTTTAGGTAATTTGAAAACCGTGCTGTAGGGTCTTGGGGTGGGAATCCTGCACTGATTACCCCTGTGCCTACTCCAGGAGTCACCATATTTTGCATTTGTTACACATTTATTGAATCAATTAATGCATTAATATTTAATAATATAAATTAGTGAGCATAACCTTGAGGAAATTATTCCAGAAAAGATACTTTTTACTGAACTTCTTTTAAGGGATAGGTTTGAAAATTGTTTGAAACAGACACACCTGTATGGCCACTAAAGTGGGAGAACAGGCCTTGAGAAGAAACCCTTGGTTTCTGTTGTTTTATTTTCTGCTTGATATTGTATAAGATGCAGGGTCTAGGTAGTGGAGCTCTGACAGTTATATCTCAAACTAATTACTGTTTAGAATGCACGTTCTTAATATTTCTTAATATTTGTAGAGGAAGAAAATTCTCTTTTATCCTTCTAAATTCTCTCTCGGGCCCCTATAACAAAAGATAGACGAACAAGAGAAACACATATGCAAGTTCATTAACGTGTACCTCATGTATAAATAGGAGAGATCCAGGGACAAATGAGTAACTCAAAGTGATGGCTTAGAACTGTGGTTTATATAGCCCCTTCAACAAAAAACAATATATTTGTGCTAAGTGACATGACAAAGGAAAGCAGTTATAGACTTCCAAGGGCAGCAAACTGTGAGAAGGTAAATTTTGGGGTTGTGTGGAAACTAATGGTAGATATAAGCTAGTTAGTAAAGTTTGTTATGCAGATTCCTCTGATTCTTTCTCCAGGCTAATAGGGTCCAAAGTTGTCTCCAGTGATTAACTTTTGTTTTTACTGGTAGAGAGGGAAGGGAGGGAACCTTTGTCAATTTATGCCTTGCATTTAGGCAAATGGAGGGCAAAAAGCTTTTCTTTTATCTGCTTATTCTCAATTGCCTTCAGCTCAAAATAATCTTTATGCCAAAGTGGCATATTTTGGGGTGGCATATTCTGCTACCTTTCATGAGGAAGCATATTCAAGGAAAAGGTAGTGAATAAAACACTTAAAATATTATGTTATTTTAAACACCCCAGAGTACCCTACCTCCTAAGATTTAAAAGCACTCCACTGTGATAGCATTTTTCCTATTTGAAAACTATAATTTTAATGTACTAATTAGAAAAATATTAAAAACTTATAAACGCATAATTCTGAGTTTGTTAATGTACAATGAAATATTAATGAGTTCAAACCAGATAATGAGCTTTAAAAGCAATATGTAATTGAAACGTTTTAACATTTTGTGATTTTTAATATAACTTCATTCAGAAGTATTAAATATTTACATTTATAAAGCATTTTTAATAAATCAAAGGCTATTGAGTTGTTTTTTTTTTTTAATTAATTAATTTATTTATTTTTGGCTGTGTTGGGTCTTTGTTTCTGTGCGAGGGCTTTCTCTAGTTGCGGCAAGCGGGGGCCACTCTTCATCGCGGTGTGCGGGCCTCTCACTATCGCGGCCTCTCTGGTTGCGGAGCACAGGCTCCAGACGCGCAGGCTCAGTAGTTGTGGCTCACGGGGGCCCAGTTGCTCTGCGGCATGTGGGATCTTCCCAGACCGGGGCTCTAACCCGTGTCCCCTGTATTGGCAGGCAGATTGTCAACCAATGCGCCACCAGGGAAGCCCTATTTGAGATTTTAATTGAACATTTATAAAGTAGAATTTGCTACTTCTATGTGTATATATGTGTATGTGATATAATCCCAAATACAAAGCAGTTGCGTGGTTTATACAGATATTTGAATGCTGATTTCTTATTTCAAATGTCTTTAGCTGGTTTAAAGTTTTGCAGTATCTTTTCTCCTATTAATGTGTTTGATATCTTTAAAACTTCCAAGATGATATTTTGTCGATATTTGATATTTGTAAGGCATCTCAAATTGTAGTGTGATATTTAATGATGGATTTAGACTGATTTTTGACATATTTTAACTCCAATCAGCTTACATTTTATCTGCTTTTCTGGAATAAAGCCACTTAGCTACAAAAGATTCAAGCAGCTTGAAAATTATCAAACAATATGTGTTCTTTCAATAACGTAGCTTAAAGTGTTCCTATTTTGGGGGGAAAATCCTTGAGGTGGAACAAGCCATCAAATAAAATACATAAAGTGCCACAAAAGGCCTTATGATTCATTTATTCTGCTAGTATTCTTCTTCATATTTTATTATATGCCTTAGCTTTAGTAAGGTTAATTTGAGGAGGAAAGAGATTAAAATTTGTTTCAAATCATGATCTTATCAGTTTCATAATTTCTGAACATCCTTTATAATTGATATGCTGTGTTATTTCCAGGATTTTCAAATTGAATAAGGTATTCAAAGGCTAGAAGTAAGAGATCCAGGTGTTTGAGGGGGCCTTTTTCATGCAAATCATTTTTGTGGAAAAGGCCTGTGTTAACACAGGCAAATCATAGTCTTAAAAAATGCTGTAATAAAATTAAGAGAATAGGGTCCTTTTTTTTTTTTTCACATATTGGAAGTCTTCGCACCTTCTGAAAATCAGAATTTTGTGTTATGAAGGAGAGGGAGAAATGAAGATCAAAGGAGACTGCATCCATAGGTTTGTCTAGTGGAACTTGGTTCAGGTTATTTGACATCTTCAAGCTCATTTTAGAGATTGACTATCCGATAGAGAGCAGCATGAAAAAAAGTCAGCTTTGGAAGTTCGGGCTTGGGAAAATAAAATATTTGTTAAAAATGGAAATGTACAAAATTTTATCTCCCAATCCATACACTTTTTATGGCTGCTTTTTTTTTTTTTTTTTTTTAAGAATTTTCAGTTTTATCAGTTGTGCTGCAGTGACACAACAAAGGCTTGCTTTTTGGTTCTGCCACATGTTGTTTGAAGGCAGGCAGGAGGCACTGCTCTCCTCCATCCTCAACATGGAAAAGAGTGGTGAAGCACATGCTGTTTTCTCAAAATGTCAACCCAGAAGTGACCCAGTCCTCCCTTGCTCACGTTTCATTGCCCAAAGTGAGTCACATGGACACATTCAATTTCAGACTCAAGGAAAGTACACTGGCACGGCAGGATTGACGTGGAGTTCTTGTGAAAAAACACACATCTTCTATTGAATATAAAAATGTTGAAATATATGAAAAAATAAATGTCAGTGGTATAAGGGATCCATGAGAAAAGTCTAAAATAAAAGTAAACACAGGATAGACTCTCGGGTATTTCACATACCATAAAGATTGCTTCAAACTGTGGGAAACCGTAACATAATACAATTCTGTCTTAAGTGCATGGTGTGGGTTGAGCTTCTAGTTTCTGGTTATTGGGTGAATACTCTGTTAATACAACTGTCATGTGAAGATAGTTTTGGCAAAATTCAACATGAATAATCTCTGTGAGTTGATATGCAGCTAAGTTATTGTTTGGATATACACTCTCCTTTGCTCAGAACTAGAAGGGGAGGTTTTGGTTTCTAGGCTTAATAGTAGAGGGTGTAGGCAGCGGGGACTGTTCCCCTTTAAGTGGGGCCTGCTGGAGTCAGCACAGTGGTACTGTCTCAATCAGACTGCACCCTGCTTGCCACGCCTTGCATCCCCCGCACTCTGAGTCCAGCGCTTTACCCGTGGCCTCAGATATAAGCAGGACACAATAACACCACATGTATTTTGACTTCTGAATAGACTGTGTAATAAGGTCTGGCGTGAGTTATTGCAAAAACTATCTTTTCCTACATCAATAAAGAAAACAATCCCAATATTTTAGTGAAACTCATACTTAGTTTTCTAATTTTTTTAGCATTAATAAAAATGCATTTGGGCATCCCTGGTGGCGCAGTGGTTGAGAGTCCGCCTGCCGATGCAGGGGACGCGGGTTCGTGCCCCGGTCCGGGAAGATCCCACATGCCGCGGAGCAGCTGGGCCCGTGAGCCATCGCCGCTGGGCCTGCACGTCCGGAGCCTGTGCTCCGCAGCGGTAGAAACTTCTCTAATTGAATGTGTAAAGATAATTTTTGAATATATTTAAACCAGTGATTTATAAAGATTTTAATCTTCTTTTTAAAAGCACAAATGTACAAGCAGTTCAACATAAAGAGTTTTCTTGGAGTTCCTGAATGAAAATTATAAGAGAACGTAGAGCCAAAATTTCTGTTTGAAATTTGTTTTAAATTAAGTCCTTTGTATATTTAGAGATCACAAAATATTTCATTATATTATTTTCATCTGAAAACACCAAATAAATAGTTTTTTCTCTTTTAGAAATATATATGGTCTGGAAATAGCCTCATAGGCTTGCAGGGGTAAATTATGTTATTTTCCCAAAAAGTAAACTTTTCTTGGATGTCATTGTGTAGAATTTTGAGCACAGTTGTTCATGCTGAGTTTTCTAAGCTGAAAGATGTCACTGCCGGGTCTTAAACACATGGGGCAGAGTGCCAGTGAGAACAACTTGCCCAGTATCTGTCAAGCCAGGCCGAGCACAGGGCAGTGCCCAGAATCCATGAAGAATACTTTGAAGGTCAGGACATCAGCTAACTGCAAAGAGCTCAAAGTGAACTTTGAAAAAAGTGTAAAGTATGCTTATCACTTTTAACATGCAGAAAAGCAATCAGGATTTCTCAGCTATCAGAAATTAAAATAGATATTGATGGCTTGGTTAGAAGTCACACACTTTAGGTATTATGGCTCAATACTAATGCTACCATAGTTAAAGAGATAATATCAATTTCTGCTTAAAAATGGCTGGGCAATTATTCAGGCACTTAAAACACATGGAAATATTTTTAGTTAAAAATGCACAGTAAGATATTGAATGAAGTCCCCTGTGCTGTACAGTGAATCCTTGTTGCTTATCTGTTTTATGTAGAGTGGTTTGTGTCTGTTAATCCCATACTCTAATTCAGGGGTCCCCAGCCTTTTTGGCACCAGGGACCGGTTCCGTGGAAGACGGTTTTTCCCTGGTCGGGGGGTGGTTCCAGCCATAATGCAAGCGACGGGGAGCGGCAGATGAAGCCTCACTCTCTTACCCGTCGCTCACCTCCTTCTGTGCGGCCCCGTTCCTAACAGGCCTCGGGACTGGCATTGGTCTTGTGGCCCAGGGGTCGGGGACCCCTGCTCTAATTTATCTCCTTTTCCCCTTTGGTAACCATAAGTTTGTTTTCTACATCTGTGAGTCTGTTTCTGTTTTGTATATAGATTCATTTGTATTACCTATAATACAGAAATTATGGAAACTATCTGAAAAAATATATATATAACCGAATCACTTTTCTGTATACCAGAAACTAACACCAGAAACTATTGTAAATCAACTATCCTTCAGTTTTTAAAAATGCACAGTAAATCAATCTCAGCATACTGAATACATGAGAGATTATTTATCTAGCATTATAATCAGTGGAGAACAGTATGCTGTGATTCAAAATGAGATTTTGTTTCACGTATAGAAAAAGGGAATTTAATATGCCGTCTCTAGAAGGGGCAAAGATGTAGTTACCACATTTCTTCCCTGCTGTATAAGCAAGGAATAAATGACAGATATTTTTAAGCTACACACTTAAAGTGAAAGTAATAAACATGATCAAAGTCTTCTTTTGTGTAGGTGTTTCTCAACTGGTACTAGCAAACAAGACAAGAAAATAACTAACATAGAAAAAATATGCAGGATGAAGTGAGGGAAAAGTGGGTGAGAGAATAAATGGATCAACTGAATAAATAAATGGATCGACTGAAACCAAATGAAAAGATGCCTTCATATAACTAATACACATTGGAATTTTCTTCCATTTCTTAATTTTCAGTGGTTTTAAGTAACGTGTTATTCATAATAGATTGAGGACTTGGAGCCATTTTTTATATTGTTTACAACCCCCCAACTGCTGTTACATTTTTAATACCTATCTATCATCTGATCTATTCTCATTTCCTGTGGGGACCATGTTGCAATAAAATGTTGTCCATTGGGTTTTAACATATTCCTAAACTTGACCTAGAGCACAGACCATTCATATTACACATTTGAAGTAATATACAAGATAGACATAAAATCAGAATGATGAAGTTAGTAGATTGTGTTTCTTAATTAAAAAGGGGCATATGTGTTTTTTATTTCTTCTTTACTTTTCTGACAGTTACTAAAATTAAAAAGTATCATGAGAGAAATAAAAATTGTTAAAAATCGATAGGAAAAAAGTTGTGATGATTTTAGTTAACGTTTAAATACATTAAAAATGTTAGCAAATGCACAACAGCATAATGTTTTTCATTATGGAAAAGCATTCTTTCATATAGAGAAGGTTTGAACCTGTAACTTGATTCTTAGGGAAGTCTTAAGGTAATTTCTTTGTAAGATTCCTGTTAATCAATAATGGCTTGAAATAAATCAGATGGGTCATATCATTCAGTGTATAAGATACCATATTCGTTAAATGACTGACCTGCAATTTGTAAATGTGGGGAGGGATTGGCTTCAAATTTTATACCAAATTTGATACTTAAAATTTTAAAGAAAATTTTAAACAATGTGACATTAAAGATTTGTTTACATAAAAGGAGAAATGGATGAACCGTTTTGTTTTAGTTTAAATACAGTAAGTCCCCTACATATAAACCTTCGAGTTGTGAACTTTCAAAGATGAGAACGTATATTCGCATGTCCAATCACGTAAGTAGTTCACGTGTCTGGCATACATTGTCACCTGCATGCATCCTCTACAAGTGGTTGTCCTTTTGTGTACTTTATAGTACTGTATAGAGTACAATAGTACAGTATCTTTATTTCAAGCCCAGGATATCCGGAAGCAAGCGTAAAAGCAGCGGTCATGTAGCTGGTCATGTAGCTGGTACAGTACTACCCAGACATCACTGGATCGTTTTTTCAAGAGGGTAGATAAAATTGAATCCAGCAAGGAACCAGAACCTGTGCCATCAGCGTCAGGCGTGAGTGAAATTGCAGCTTGCCCTCCGTCTCCTATTGCTGTCGATCCTTCAGCTCTACCATTTCCCACCTCCTCTCCCTCCTCCAGTCATTAACTCTTCTTGCCTGTTCACTCGATGCCAGCCCCTGCATGCCAGCTGTTGTACTGTACTACTGTACTTTTCAAGGGACTGTACTGTAAGATTAAAAATGTTTTCTTTAGTTTTTGTGTTTGTTCTTTTATGTATTATTTGTGTGAAAAGTATTATAAACCTATTACAGTACAGTACTATATAGCCAATTGTGTTAGTTGGGTACTTAGTCTAACTTTGTTGGACTAAAGAAGAAATTGGACTTATGAACATGCTCTCGGAACGGAACTCATTCATATGTAGGGGACTTACTGTAAATTGAATTTAAAAAGAAATAAAAGAAAAAATTGCCTTAAAGTGGCTTAGCCTATATTTTTTAAATAGCTTTAGTTGTGCTAAATTACAGTACTTTAAAAACATGGGAATGTCCTGATTAAAATGTTTTTTGATTGTAAGTACATATCTATTTGCTTGTGATTTCCACATATTGGCAGGTGTAGATTTATTAATTGCAAAAATGCTATTGAACTGGTGCAATCTGAAAATGTTCAAGGAAGAACCACAGTACCTAAGAAAAAACTTTTCCAAGCAATAGGTTTTATTTTGACCTTTTAGTTGTTCTTGTTGTCATTGTTTTCCCACTTTGTGTACAGTAATGTAATCTCAGAAAGTTACTTTGCAGTAATGGTGACAATATACTTAAAATATCCGTGAGTAAACCAGCAACACCCTGTGGAAATACATTTCAGGACTGAAAGGTTAGGCTGTTTTACTTTGTTTCTTTCCCTGTATTGTCACTGCCCGGAGTAGAAGGGCATTTCAGCACATTTGGCCAATTCTTCACAATGGAAACACAAATTAAATTCTTTTTAGAATAGTCAGATCACTTAAAATATGGATTGTAGGTACATTACAGCTTGCAGAAAGAACATGCTTCAGCAGTTACAGTTATACCCATTAGTGTAAGTGAAGGAGCATGGAGCAAAATTGTAGAGGATTAAAACTCAGATTTGGTTTTTTCTGCCTTTCTCACCACCACCCCTCCAACCCCCTGCCCCCCCAAAAGAAAATTCTCACATTTTTAACCTCTTGAAAAGAAAAATGATTAAAGCGAAAATAATAAAAACGCCCTTGGGATTTTAACATATGTCGAAGTAATACTTTAAAAAAAAAAGCTATCTTAGGTACTTAAGGTTTGTAAGCAAGGGTGTGAGCAGAGCTGATGGACCGGATCATTCTGACCCAACACACAGGATGAACTGTGTGTGAAAGGATGTAGGCAGGGAGCCCTTTGAGAAAAGCATTGCAGGAGTCCAGTGGGGATGCCCTGTAGTCCAGTGGGGACAGCCTGAACTAGGGAATGTAAGAAGGGAAGAGTCCTGAGAAGCATTCCGGAAGTTGGCATCCCATCACCTGGTAGGAGTTTTACACCTGTGCAGGGCACAGTGTTACCATGACCTTATGTAACTGAGGCAGAATCATCACTTCAGCCTCTCTTCCTGCCATCCCCATGTGTTGTGCTAAATTCCTCCCATATAGGGGCTACTACATATTTTGTAGCTGTTGAGTACAAACAGTTCCCAGAAAAATAGATTAAATAGGTTTAACTTGTTATTCAGCAAGTCGTTTCCATCTTCCTTTACCTACAGCCCAAGTCCAAGACTCACATTTTAAAGGGCAGAATGCACTTTTTCTCTTTCCTTTTTTATTTACCACTCTTATTATTTCTCTTTTTCTACTAAATTCAGGCCAACAAATATTTATTTTGTATTCACAGAAGCTGTGCAACGTGTTATGGATATAAACTTAAATAAGAAAGTATGTGAAATTATCTCCTAAATAAGGAGTCAGGAATTCCAGTACACACAGCTAACCTTGATATGAAGTGCATTGGCCTGCGTGAGCCTGGGTTGCAGGAACCCAGAGAGGAGACTCATTCTGGGGGGTAGATTGGAAAGGCAGTGAGATATGTGACCTGGGCATGGCCACATACATAGAACACTCCTGGTTTGAGAGATGGGGAGGGGTATTCCAGGCCATGAGCAAAAAAGACAGTAGCAAACCATTGCCACGGTTGGGAATGTTAAGGGGTTTAGTACCTTGGTCAGGAACTGAATTCAAACTAGCTTAAGCAGGAGAGGCAGACAAGGCACTACACTAGCTCACTAAAGCAAGCTTTATCGTATCTCGCTTCAGGTAGATCCATAACCTCAAATGATGCCACCGAAACTTTGTGACCATTTGTCTCAGCGCTCCACTCTTCTGTGTCAGCTTCATACTGAGCTAGACATTTACCCATGGTGGTAACCAAAAAAAAAAATTTTAATGAAAAAATAAGAATTCTATAGGGGAGAACCGTCCCTGAATCATAATAGATAGACATCTGCTGCAAGAGGCTGTTTCTGTAAACAGACTTGAATAGCTTTAAAATTACATTTTTTCAGGTCTCATCAGTATTATTTTCAATTTACAAAAACAAAAAAAGTTTCTGTATTTAGAATTTCACTTGAGCAAGATTAATAAGCTGGTACCATGTAGCTTTCCAGTAAATGTTAAAACAGATTTTCAAAGCAGTGGATAGGTATTCTAATAGTGGGGAACAAACTGGACTGACTGAAAATGTTCAAAAGACAACACCACTTTTGCAAGACTCAAAGTAATCTAGCAGAAATAATGTAAGTGTACTAATTTCTAGATTGAACTAATTTTAAAAATTAGTTACATTAACCTAATTAATTTGACCATGTTCTCTTTTGGTAAATTTGTTAGATTTTAAAACTCCACGTAAGCCTAAAGAAAAGTCCTTTTTAATATAACTCTTAATTCTTTTCAATTATACTTCTCATTATGTTAATAAATAATGCTGAACTTCATAAATTAATACAGCTAAGAAAAATTTTCAGAAATGTATTGATAATTCTCAGTAAGTAGTTAATTCTAAATGAAAAGAAATATATTAATTTAAAATGATAGATTGAACTTTGAAGATGTAATGCATGTATGTTTAAAAGAACCATGTAGAACTTTTATTTTTTGTTCTTCTTTGTTTACATGTCTGTATCAAACTGTCAGTCTGCCTTTTTCTAACAATTTTGATCAGAAGTATCAAAATATTTTTCAGTTTTATAATTTTATAATTCAGTTTCAGCCAGTTGAATGACAAAACTAATTAAATGCTTTAAACATTCAGTAAAAAATGTTAAACTTGGAAAAAGTTGAAAATAGAAACATTGCAAACATCAAACCACTCATCGTGTGTATGAATATGTGTGTGTGTATTTTTCTTGCTTTTTCAAATTATTTTAAATGTTTTTGAATCGTTTTTTAAACAAACTTTGCATTTGTGAGCACTTTCAAAATAGACCAAACGATCTGCTTTCCCCTCTTGTGCATAATTGGGTGGTAACTGTATATACTTTTGGGTTTGTTGGGGGCTGTCTGTAATTCATCACTACTACAATTTCTCCCTTTTGAACAATACTCTCTTTGCAGCGCTCTGGTTAAGAATATCTGATTTTACACCACAGGTGAGGAGCTTGTCCATAGACAAGCTATAGACAGAGAGCTTGTCCAGTCTCATTTTGCTGTTGACTGATACGTGACCATCCTCATTTAACTTGTTTTCTCTAGTCTCAGATTTCTCAGTGATAGAATACAAAGTTTTGACTAAATGATCTTCAAGGTCTCTTGAGGAACTAATATTATGTTATATTCATTCTATGAAAGAAAAACATTTCGGTTTCCGTTCTCTTAGTGTCTCGTCCTCCTCCTTTATTTAGTTTTGTTTCAGTTATTGTCAATGTCCAGGTCCCTAATGAAATAGGGTGCTATTATATTGTATATGTGCCTTTTTGTTAACCCATATAAGATTGTAGTAAACAGCTTCTTCTATCTCTTTTGCTACCTGACTTGTCTATCTTTTTTTAATCTAATATTTTTCTGTTAACATAGTGTGAATATGTGGTTTGAAAAATCAGTTACTACAGTATTCTTGCCCTGTTCTCTCTATATGTGTTAACTGAATAATGGTCATGTATTTATCTTTCCATTTTACACAATATCTACAAGATTCTTACTTTCAAAGATAAGAGTTTCACTTTCTTACTATTGGGCCTTTTTTCCTGTAGTAACATGCAGTTCAGCCTAAACTTTGAGAGGAAATAATCATTCACAGAAATCTGTGTAATTAAACGAAACTGCAAGACAGCGTAAGGCTCAATATGTCAGGTTCCAGAACACTCTTAATACCATAATACAGTGGTGTGTTAAGCACTTAACTCTTGTATAAAAAAAGACTAAAGGACAAAAGTATTAAAAAATAGCTATAGCTTCAACTTGAGTATAAAACTGATGATATTCTGATGTTGTAACAGTTGTCATGTGGCAAGACAAAACGTGATCACAGAACAGAAACAGTAAAAGCCTACTTTAAGGATTAAAAGGCATGTGAAGTGCTTTTTGCAGTAGAATGCAAATATAAAAGAACATGGACTTAAGGATTGGAGCATCATAACCATTATTATAAGCCTCTTCTGAAAAATACGTGTGAATTACAGGGGTAGATAGGAGATATCTGTGTATTTAAGAGACAAGTTCACTGTTAAATAGAAGAACCTGGGTGCTCAATCAAATGATCATTTATATTAGAAAAAAGTCTATAAATATTATAAGCTCAAAAATCTGTTTTCTATGCTGTTGTTCACTATATGAAGCAAGTACGACTTTATTTTCCTTTTTAATAATAACCTGTAGGTTTAGTTTCTCATGTATTTATATGAAAATAATCACTACATGTCTGGGAACAAATGCTGTTGATAAAGTAAGATGTTTGGATCAATGAATGCCTTATTCTACTTGAGTTAGTTTATTTATATCTAGGTGCTATTTCTTTTCTTTTTTTCATTTTTATGTTTATTTTACATTGGATTGTAGTTGATTTACAATGTTGCGTTAGTTTCAGGTGTACAGCAAAGTGATTCAATTATACATATACTTATATCTATTCTTTTTCAAATTCTTTTCCCATTAGGTTGTTACAGAATATTGAGCAGTAGGTACACAATATAGCACAATATTGTGCTATACAGTAGGTACTTGTTGGTTATCTTTTTTTTTTTTTTGGTTATCTATTTTAAATATAGTAGTGTATATATGTCAGTCCCAAACTCCCAACTTACCTCTCCCCCTCACCTATCCACTTTGGTAACCATAAGTTTGTTTTCTAAGTCTGTGAGTCTGTTTTGTAAATAAGTTCATTTGTATCACTTTTTTTTTTTAAGATTCCGCATATAAGTGATGCCATATGATACTTGTCTTTTTCTGTCTGACTTACTTCACTTGGTATGATGATCTCCAGGTCCATCCATGTTGCTGCAAATGGCATTATTTCATTCTTTTCAATGGCTGAATAATACTCCATTGTATATATGTACTACATATTCTTTATCCATTCATCTGTCAATGGACATTTTGGTTGCTTCCATGTCTTGGCTATTGTTAACGCCGCAATGAACATTGGGGTGCGTGTATCCTTTCAGGCCATGGGTTTCTCCGGGAATATGCCCAGGAGTGGGATTGCCGGATCATATAGTAGCTCTATTTTTAGTTTCTTAAGGAACCTCCATACTGTTTTCTATAGTGGCTGCAGCAGTTTACATTCCCACCAACAGTGTAAGAGGGTTCCCTTTTCTCCACACCCTCTCCAGCATTTATTGTTTGTAGACTTTTTGATGACGCCCATTCTGACTGGTGTGAGGTGATATCTCATTGTAGTTTTGACTTGCATTTCTCTGATAATTAGTGATATTAAGCATCTTTTCCTATGCCTCTTGACCATCTGTATCTACTTTGGATAAATGTCTGTTTAGGTCCTCTGCCCATTTTTTGATTGGGTTGTTTCCTTTTTTGGTATTGAGCTGCATGAGCTGTTTGTAAATTTTGGAGATCAATCCCTCGTTGGTTGCATCGTTTCCAAATATTTTCTCCCATTCTGTGGGCTGTCTTTTTGTTTTGTTTATGGTTTCCTCTGCTGTGCAAAAGCTTTTAATTTAGGAGTTTAATTAGGTCCCATTTGTTTATTTTTGGTTTTATTTCCATTACTGTAGGAGATGGAATGACAAAGATATTGCTGTGATTTATGTCAGAGAGTGTTCTGCCTATGTTTTCCTCTAACAGTTTTATAGTGTCTGGTCTTACATTTAGGTCTTTAATCCATTTTGAGTTTATTTTTGTGTATGGTGTTAGAGAATGTTCTAATTTCATTCTTTTACATGTAGTTCTCCAGTTTTTCCAGCACCATTTATTGAAGAGACTCTCTTTTTTCCATTTATATTCTTGGCCTCCTTTGTAGATTAAGTGACCATAGGTGCCTGGGTTTATTTCTGGGCTTTCTATCCTGTTCCATTGATCTGTATTTCTGTTTTTGTGCCAGTACCATACTCTTTTGATGACTGTAGCTTTATAGTGTAGTCTGAGGCCAGGGAGCTTGATTCCACCAGCTCTGTTTTTCTTTCTCAAGATTGCTTTGGCGATTTCGGGTGTTTTGTATCTCCATACAAATTTTAAGATTTTTTTGTTCTAGTTCTGTGAAAAATGCCATTGGTAATTTGATAGGGATTGCATTGAATCTGTAAATTGCCTTGGGTAGTATAGTCATTTTGACGATATTGATTTCTCCAATCCAAGAACATGGTATATCTTTCTTTTTGTGTTATCTGTCATTTTATTCTTCAGCATCTTGTAGTTTTCAGAGTACAGGTCTTTTGCCTCCTTAGGTAGGTTTATTTCTGGATATTTTATTCTTTTTGATGTGATGGTAAATGGGCTTGTCTCCTTGATTTCTCTTTATAATATTTTATTGTTAATGTATGGAAATGCAAGAGATTTCTGTGTATTAATTTTGTATCGTGCAACTTTACCAAATTCATTGGTGAACTCATGTAGTTTTCTGGTAGCATCTTTAGAATTTTCTATGTATAGTATCGTGTCATCTGCAAACAGTGACAATTTTACTTCTTTTTTCCCAATTTGGATTCCTTTTATTTCTTTTTCTTCTCTGATTGCCATGGCTAAGATTTCCAAAACTATGTTGAATAAAAGTGGCAAGGGTGGCCATCCTTGTCTTGTTCCTTATCTCAGCGGAAATACTTTCAGTTTTTCACCATTGAGGATGATGTTTGCTGTGGGCTTGTCATATATGGCCTTTATTATGTTGAGGTATGTTCCCTCTATGCCTGCTTTCTGGAGAGTTTTTATCATAAATAGGTGTTGAATTTTGTCAAAAGCTTTTTCTGCATCTATTGAGATGATCATATGTTTTTTATTCTTCAGTATATTAATGTGGTGTGTCAAACTGATTGATATCAGGATATTGAAAAATTCTTGCATCCCAGGGATAAATCCCACTTGATTGAGGGGTATGATCCTTTTAAAGTATTGTTGGATTCGGTTTACTAGTATTTTTATTAAGGATTTTTGCATCTATGTTCATCAGTGATATTGGCCTGTAATTTTCTTTTTGTGGTTGCTTTGTCTGGTTTTGGTATCAGGGTGATGATGGCCTCATAAAATGAATTTGGGAGTGTGACTTTCTCTGAAGTTTTTTGGAAGAGTTTCAGAACAATAGGTGTTAACTCTTCTCTAAATGTTTTATAGAATTCACCTGTGAAGCCATCTGGATCTTGACTTGTTTGTTGGGATTTTTAAAATCACAGTTTCAATTTCAGTATTTGTGGTTAGTCTATTTCTTCCTGGTTCAGTCTTGGGAGATTGTATCTTTCAAAGAATTTGTCCATTGCTTCTAGGTTGTCCATTTTATTGGCATATATTACTTGTAGTAGTCTCTTATGATCTTTTGTATTTCTGTGTGGTGTCAGTTGTAACTTGTTTTTCATTTGTAATTTTATTTATTTGAACCCTCTCCCTTATTTTCTTGATGAGTGTGGTAAAGGTTTATCAATTTTGTTTATCTTTTCAAAGCCTTTATTTTTATTGATCTTTTCTATTATTTTCTTCATCTCTATTTCGTTTATTTCTGCTCTGATCTTTATGATTTCTTTCCTTCTACGAACTTTTTTGTTTGTTTTTCTTTCTCTGGTTGCTTTAGGTGTAAGATTAGGTTGTTTATTTGGGACTTTCCTTGTTTCCTGAGGTAAGATTGTATTGCTATAAACTTCCCTCTTAGAAGTGCTTTTGCTGTGTCTCATAGCAAACATAGTTGATTTCTTCTTTGATTTCTTCAGTGATCCATTGGTTGTTTAGTGACGTATTGTTTAGCCTCCATGTGTTTGTGTTTTTTACAGTTTTTTTTCCCTTGTAGTTGATTTTTAATATCAGAGCATTGTGTTTGGAAAAGATGCTTGTTATGATTGCAATTTTCTTAACTTTACCAGGGCTCGCTTTGTGGCCCAGGATGTGATCTGTCCTGGAGAATGTTCCATGTGCACTTGAAATGAATGTGTATTCTGCTGCTTTTGGATGGAATGCTCTCTAAATAGCAATTATGTCCATCTGGTCTAGTGTGTCATTTAAGGCCTGTGTTTCCTTATTGATTTTCTGTCTGGATGATCTGTGCATTGATGAAAGTGGAGTATTAAAGTCCCCCGCTATTATTGTGCTATTGCTGATTTCTCTTTTTATGGGTGTTAGTGTTTGCCTTATATATTAAGGTGCACCTTGGTTGGGTGCCTATGTACTTACAATTTTATATCTTCTTCTTTGATTGATTGCTTGATCATTTGCTTCTTGTAACAGTCTTTTTTTAAAGCCTATTTTATCTTATATGAGTATTGCTATTCCAGTTTTCTGTTGATTTCCGTCTGTGTGGAATACCTTTTTCCATCCCCTCACTTTCAGTCTGTATGTGTCCCTAGATCTGAAGTACATCTCTTGTGGACAGCATATATATGGGTCTTGTTTTTGTATCCATTCAGCCAGTCTGTGTCTTTTGGTTGGAGCATTTAATCCATTTATGTTTAAGGTAATTCTTGATATGTATATTCCTACTGCCATTTTCTTAATTGTTTTGGATTTGTTTTTGTAGGTCTTTTTTCTTCCCTTCCTCTTTTGTTCTCTTGTGGTTTGATGACTAACTTTACTGTTGTACTTGAATTCCTTATTCTTTTTTGTGTCTATCTACTGTAGATTTTGTTTGCAGTTACCATGAGGTTTTGGTATAGCAGTCCATATATACATATACACACACACACACACACACACACACAGAAGATTGTTTTAAGTTGTCAGTCTTTTAATTTCAAATGCATTGCCAGTATCCTGATTTCATACTTCTATCTCCTCAGGATTGCTGGTTTTGATAGTGTATTTGTGTATGGATGATTTCCTGCCTTTACTGTATGTTGTTTGTCTTTATGGTGAGCTTTTCCATCCATAATTTTCTTGTTTCTAGTTGTGGCCTTTTCTTTTCCACCTAGAGAAGGTCCTTTAGCATTTGTTGCAAAGCTGGTCTCGTGGTGCTGAATTCTGTTAGCTTTTGCTTGTCTGTAAAGCTTTTGATTTCTCCATCAAATCTGAATGAGAGTCTTGCTAGGTAGAGTATCCTTGGTTGTAGGTTCTTCCCTTTCATCACCTAATTATTGTGCCACTCCCTTCTGGCCTGTAGTTTCTGCTGAAAAATCTCCTGATAACCTTATGGAAATTCCCTTGTATGTTATTTGTTTCTTTTCCTTTGAAGCTTTTAATATTTTCTCTTTGTGTATAAATTTTTAACTTGATTACTGTGTTTCTCAGCATGTTCCTCCTTGGTTTTATCCTGCCTGAGACTCTTCACTTCCTGGACTTGGGTGACTTTCCTTTCCCACGTTAGGGAAGTTTTCAGCTATTATCTCTAGAAATATTTTCTCAGGCCCTTTATTTTCTTTTTCTGGGACCCCTGTAATGTGAATGCTGGAGCATTTAATGTTGTCCCTGAGGTCTCTGTGACTGTCCTCATTTTTTTTCATTCTTTTTTCTTATTTCTGTTCCACAGCAGTGACTTCCACCATTCTGTCTTGCAGCTCACTTACCTGTTATTCTGCCCCATTTATTCTGCTATTGACTCCTTCTAGAGTATTTTTCATTTCAATTATTGTATTGTTCATCTCTGTTTGTCCTTCAGATCTTCTAGCTCTTTGTTAAACATTTCTTGTATCGTCTCAATCTGTGCCTCCATTCTTTTCTGGGATCTTGGATCTTCCTTACTATCATTACTCTAAATTCTTTTTCAGGTAGATCGCCTGTCTCTGCTTCACTTAGTTGTTCTTCTGGGGTTTTATCTTGTTCCTTCATCTGGGACATATTCTCTGCCGTCTCATTTTTTCTAACTGTCTGATTGCAGTTTCCATTCCGTAGGCTGCACAGTTGTAGTTCTTGCTCCTGCTGTCTGCCCCCTGGTGGATGAGGCTTCTGTAAGTGGCTTATGCCAGCTTCCTGGTGGGAGGGACTTGTTCCTGCCTACTGATGGGTGGAGCTGGGTCTTGTCCCTCTGGTGGGAAGGGCCATGTCAATGGGTGTGTTTAGCAGGCAGCTGTGGGCTCAGGAACACTTTAGGAAGCCTGTCTGTTGACAGGTCGGGCTGTGTTGTCACTCTGCTGGTTGTTAGGCCTGAGGCATCCCAGCACTGGAGCCTAAAGGCTGTTGGGTGGGGCCAGGTCTTGGTGAGAAATGGTGTCCAGGAGGGCCAATGAATACTCCCCAGAACTACCACCACCTGTGTCTTAGTCCCTGCAGTGAGCCACAGCCGCCCCCCGCCTCCACAGGAGACCCTCTAATACCTGCAGGTAGGCCTGGCCCAGGCTCTTGTGAAGTCACTGTTTTTCCCCAGGGTACTGGTGTGCACAAGACCTGTGTGTGCCCTCCAAGAGTGATGTTTCTGTTTACCCCAGTCCTGTGGAATTCTCGCGAGCAAACTTTGCTGCCTTCCAAGCCCGACGCTCTGGGGGCTCCGTCTCCCAAGGCCACACCCGCAGGCTGGGAGCCTGACGTGGGGCTCAGGACTTTCACTCCCATGGGAGAACCTCTGCTATATAATTATTTTCCAGTTTGTGGGTCGCCCACCTGGCGGGTATGGGATTTGATTTTATCACAGTTGCGCCCCTCCTACTGTCTTTTGGCTGCTGCTTTGTGTTGGATGTAGTATATCTTTTATGGTAGGTCCCAGCATTTTTTCTGTCAATGGTTGTTCAGCAGTTAGGTGTAACTTTGGTGTTTTCATGAGAGGGGGTGAGCTCACATCCTTCTACTCTGCCATCTTGTCTCTGCCCCTTAATTTAGCATTTTTATGTTTACTTTCATTAATTAGGCAATTGAGATTTTTTAAATGTTCCATATATACATGTTTTTCTTGTTACATAGAGATGTTGCTACTGGCTGAAATTTTTGTGTGAACAGGTGTCTCAAACTGTCTATGAATGACTAACAGTCCTTTCCACAGTCAGTCCATGTGCAGATACTGCTTCAATCTGCAGGTATTACAGAGTGTGTCACTGAGCATTTGCCCCTTAAACTCATGGTTAGCCCCAGAAGTCACTTTCAGAAGAGTTATTCTGGTTTTTCCTGCTTGCCTTTCCCTTTCCCATCCTGGAGTCTTTCAGCTACAGGACAGTGTTGGGAAATTCCCTTCAGTGTACACCTACAGAACTCATCAGCTCCTTCCAGGAGTTTCTGCTTAGCTTACCTGGCTGGGTTGAGCTAGGCAGTGGTACTGCTGTTCATGTGTTCTCCTATGTACACCTCATTATTTTTCCTATGTTCACTCTTTCAAAGTACTTGTAAGAAAACTGCTCCAGAAGCAAAATGTCAGCTCCGTTTCTCTGTATGTGATTTAGGATTGGTGGTACCCTACCACTGTAATCTGACCACCTTCCAATTCTTGGACAAATACTTGTTTAAAATGATTCAAATTGTTTAAGTGATTAGGGACACATTTTCTCTGTTAAGTACAATTAAATTTTGTATAGAGAAGCTGTTAGTGGGCTTAAAAACATAATCTCTCTATTACTAATATTGAAACCACATCTAAATTTCCCAAATAAAGATAGGACTTCACAATGATGTTTTTCTGTTTCTGGGAAAGGAAGATAAATTCTAAGTAGCAGTTTTCATAGCCCCCCAAAAGAAAAATTGAGGTATTATACAAAGATATAAGGGAGAATTGTTGTCTTCCATGGTATAATTGAATATGCAGGGTACACAAAGACTTTATACTTTCCAAGGAATCAACTTGTGAAGTTTTCAAAATTTGAGTATTCATGAGAAAAATATATTAGAACATGGGTTATAACTGTGTTTTAATCTAATACCACCTTTGTTGGTTGACATATTTAATCAGCTATCATCTCATCTCAGCCAGGGAAACATGTAGCCGGCTTATGTTCTGTGAACTAGCCATCACCTTAGAGAGCAGAATCTGTACTTAAAAAGGACATTGAGAAGAATGACACATTCATTTATATGTATTTTAGTTACCACTTATGTTTTATAATCTAAAGGAACTCTGTATGATTGTGTCCATTTTTATTTGTGCAACAGACTAAAAGCAAAGCAGTAATTTTCTTTGTTACTGTTACATAAGGATAATGTCACAGATGCAGGCTGTTCTGCGTATATTCTGTTTTCCCCTTCAGATCCTCTCTCCATTCTTGTCTACCCATCTGTGTCCTGGAACACTGATCTCCAATGGGCTACACCATCTGGGCTGAGTCTGTCCTAGGACATGTACCAGCCAGCAGATCTTCTCCTGGAAAGCAGAGGAGAGTGAAGTCAGGGTCTTTCCTTCATTAAACTCTGCCAAACCATCCCACTTCAGTGAGTTGTAGCTATCCTGCATGAAGTCTGAATATTGAGTTAAACTTAGTATCTGCAGGACAAAATCATATATATAATTGAAAACAGAATTCCAAGCTTATAAGTGAATTAGTTTATAAGTAAAACTATAAGATATATGCAAATTTGATTTCCTTTTAAAATAATATATAAATAGCTGTCTAATTTTTAGCATGTTTATTTGAAAACAATCAATATATTTAAACATGATAATCCTTTGCTTTAGCAATTGTTGCGTGAAAAATCACCATGTCTGAAATACATTTGTTTCAAGGTGTCTAGTTTCCAATAAGTCTGTTAATAAGACTTATGATTTGCATGTGTGTCTGGAAAAAATGCAGTGATTCACAGAATGTGCACGTATGATTAATGCCCTTTATTTTCACCCTTAAGTGTACTTATTATAACATTCCATTATAAAAACTTAGTATACACAGGGTTTTTTCTTTTTTTGGGGGGTAAAGGCATTTTATACATGTCTTGAGGATAAAGAGATGAGCTAATCTCCTCCATCAAAAAACTCAGAGGCAAGTGTGCAAAAGGAGGGAAACACATGAAATAATACCTAAACTCAGGGACAGAGTTGCTGATTAGAACTGAATGTACATGTGTTGTGACATCACAACCAAGGAGCGGCAGCTCTAGCAGCACCATCTGTTATTGCTTCTGTCTCTGGTTCTTAGATCCGTGGAGAAGTTGGAGTGATCTGTGCACTCCCAGTCACTCTTCAGCTGCTCCACTTCTTTCTGTTGCTTAACAGCAGTTCGTATTTTTACCACCTTAAACAATGTCAGTTTGGAATCAAAGGCTAAGGTATTATGTGTATAGGAAGTACCAAATTGATGACAGTTTTGCCTGATAATTTCATCACAACAGGAATGAGTATGTACTAAAGTTTTTAAAGAGAATATGTAAAAATAAAAGCAAATGACCAAAGAGAATGAACAGCAGGATTCTTGAATGGCCACTTATCTATCAAAATGCAAGACGTGTTTCCAGAAGCTACTCTTGATAGTGATTTATATTCAATAGTACTTTTGTTGTCAGATTTAAACTGACATTATTTTCTACAGTTACCATTAATGGTAAATGTAAAGCTTTTTAGTGTAAAAATTTCATACATAGAGTTTATATTAATGTTCTAAATCAACATTTGGAATATAGATCTATACTTTGAGTAAAATGTTGAAATATGATTTTTAGTAACATTTAAAAAGTACTTTGTGCATGATTTAGGAATAAGCTTGGATTTATGAATTTATAATAATACCAGAGGGCTTCCCTGGTGGCACAGTGGTTAAGAATCCTCCTGCTGATTCAGGGGACACGGGTTCGTGCCCCGGTCCGGGAAGATCCCACATGCCACGGAGCGGCTGGGCCCGTGAGCCATGGCAGCTGAGCCTGCGCGTCCGGAGCCTGTGCTCCACAACGGGAGAGGCCACAACAGTGAGAGGCCCACGTACTGCAAAATAAATAAAATAAAATAATAATACCAGAAATTAAGTTACTTAATTTAACTTAATGAACTTTCTGAAACCCAAATTAAGTATTATAAACATGTTGAGTAAAGGGGGTTAGAAGAGGATCAATAACAGTGCTTTTAATAACTGACATTTTCCTCTTTATTTCATAAAATGACAAGGATGACACCTTGGTCTCCAGCTTGCATAACGGGAGGTGGAGTGCTGTCTTTTACTTAGATGCACAGTAAGTGAAGAGGGACAAGTTTGGGAGTATGGAATGAGTTCAGTTTGGTCATGCAAAGCATGAGGAGGAAAAATGTCCAACAGGCAGTTGAGGACAGGGTTCTGCATCTGAGAGGGTGCATTCCTCACTATCCTTGTGATAGTGAATTTTATTGTCAGTGTGGCACCTAGCTCCTTAAATCTTACCTAATCCTCAAATAAAGAGAATAAATAACAGTCATACTTCAGCCTAAGATGATACAAGCTATCCTGAGTACAACAAAAAACACACTATCCCTTCCCCAGAAGAGGATGCAAAGTCACTGGGTGACGTTTACTCCCCTTGATAACCTGTAACTTAAATACTGTGATGTAAAAGTCAACATATCTTATGTATCATGATAGACAGAATTATGACCTTGATATTATCTTTATTGGGGGATTATATATGGTTTAAGGAGATGTTTATGCATGCCAAGTTGTCAAGGGATAGACTTGCAATGGTGAATTTGCAGTGTGTCAGCTTTGCAAGTCATGGTACCAAGATGTTTGGTCTACATGTTTTATGAAAGTACTTTATAGATGAGATTAATATTTAAATCAGTAGCTCTGAGTTAAAGTAAATTACCTTCCATAATGTGGGTAGGCCCCATTTGTTGAAGTCCTTAAGAGGAAAAAAAAAAAACCCGACTCTCAAATCTCTCCCTTCTTCTCTCTCTCTATACACACACACACAAATACACACGCATTCTACATCCTTTTCATTTTTTCATTCTTTTCTCTGGAAAACCCTAATATAGTCCTTTTCCTGTTGATGTGCAATGTCACTTCCATCCAGCTACCATATGTAGTTGGAAGAGTATGAACTCCAAGTTCCATTCCATCTAGCCAATTTTAACTACTACTATGGCTTGATAATAAACCTCTTCTTTTTCAAAACTGCCATGGCTACTTTTACTTTTACAACTCCATTAGGATTATAGTATCAGCTTGTCAAATTATGCTGAAATTCCTGGTGAGATTTTGATTAGAGTGCCAATGGATTTTTTTACTTGGAGAGAAAACTCTCCCATTTCTTCCATCTGTTAATTTTTCCTCATTGCAGGTCTCCTCATATGGTTTGTAAACATTGACTGTGAGCTCATCCTCAGGGTGGTTTTCATGGTGGCCCCATGTGTCTTGGGCTTAAGAATCATCTCTAAAGGAGGCTTTATGTTTTTCTCTGAAGGGGACCACAGTGCTCTCAGTTTTCAAAATTTTAGGCTTTCATACTCATTTCTCAACTTATTAAAAATATTAGAGTGGTATGAATTTGATACATCTGCTTGAGGATCCTGTCTTCTCAAGGATTTTTTTTTAATTTATTTATTTTATTTTTGGCTATACTGGGTACTTGTTGCTGCACGCAGGCTTTCTCTAGTTGCGGCGAGTGGGGCTACTCTTCATTGCGGTGCGCGGGCTTCTCATTGCAGTGGCTTCTCTTGATGTGGAGCACGGGCTTTAGGCGCGTGGGCTTAGTTGCTCCTCAGGATGTGGGATCTTCCCGGACCAGGGATCGAACCCATGTCCCCTACATTGGCAGGGGGATTCTTAACCACTGTACTACTAGGGAAGTCCCTCAAGGATGTTTCTTATTTTAGCCTAGCCCCTGAAGGAATGCAAGTTGCCTGGTAGTTCCCTGAACCTGTGACCAGAAGTATCTGATTCCTTTATACGCAAACTCTGTGACTTCTGCTGGAAATATATAATTTTAATACCTTGTATTTTGTTAATAATAAAATTTCTGACATTAATCACAAATTATGTTTTTTTAAAACTTACATATTTTTATTACTTTTTAAATTTATTTCTGATCGTGATTTTTATATTTTTGTCAAGGAATTTGTTTCTTTTCACAATTTCACCTTGAGAAATAAGTGTTTTGTGTCTGTGTGCCACCTTTTTAAAAACCAGTTTTTGAAGTGTTCCATAAACTTTTAAAATAATAAGATATATTCTCTTTGCAATGTTCAATTTTCAACATGTATTAATAAAATCAGTCCTATGATATTGTGTTACCAACCTTTCTCTGTTCCCTACAGTGTGCTTCATAGATCTAAGGTGGTTGTTAGAAATGGACATCACTGGTACCTCTTCTGTTTCTACTGAACCAAAATGCATGGATGTGCGTATCATAAATCAGCGTCATCATCCACATTCCTAAGTAATTTTCATAGAAACTGAAGTTTGAGAATTGTGGTTCTCTATATCTTCTTTTATATTTGACAGTCTGTTATATAAACCCTAACACTTAAACCAGAACAAGCAGTAGTAGTAGGCACGTTGGGTATATTTTATTTAATCCACAATAATCTTATTGTGATATTGTTACTACGAATTGGAGTGCTGAAGCAATTTATACTTGCTGTACCTTTAGGAGGTTGAAGGTTCAGTTGGGTCTCAGGTCATCTGGCTTGATCTTTTTTTTTTTTTTGGTGAGCATTCTATTTATTTATTTATTTATTTATTTATTTATTTTTACATCTTTAATAGAGTATAGTTGCTTCACAATGGTGCGTTAGTTTCTGCTTTATAACAAAGTGAATCAGTTATACATACACACATGTTCCCATATCTCTTCCCTCTTGCGTCTCCCTCCCTCCCACCCTCCCTATCCCACCCCTCCAGGCGGTCACTAAGCACGGAGCTGATCTCCCTGTGCTATGCGGCTGCTTCCCACTAGCTATCTGTTTTACGTTTGGTAGTGTATATATGTCCATGCCTCTCTCTCGCTTTGTCACAGCTTACCCTTCCCCCTCCCCATATCCTCAAGTCCATTCTCTAGTAGGTCTGTGTCTTTATTCCTGTCTTACCCCTAGGTTCTTCATTATATTTTTTTTCTTAAATTCCATATATATGTGTTAGCATATGGTATTTGTCTTTCTCTTTCTGACTTACTTCACTCTGTATGACAGACTCTGGGTCTATCCAGCTCATTACAAATAGCTCAACTTCGTTTCTTTTTATGGCTAATATTCCATTGTATATGCCACATCTTCTTTATCCATTCATCCGATGATGGACACTTAGGTTGTTTCCATCTCCGGGCTATTGTAAATAGAGCTGCAGTGAACATTTTGGTACATGACTCTTTTTGAATTATGGTTTTCTCAGGGTATATGCCCAGTAGTGGGATTGCTGGATCATATGGTAGTTCTATCTGTAGTTTTTTAAGGAACCTCCATACTGTTCTCCATAGTGGCTGTACCAATTCACATTCCCACCAGCAGTGCAAGAGGGTTCCCTTTTCTCCACACCCTCAAGCATTTATTGTTTCTAGATTTTTTGATAATTGCCATTCTGACTGGTGTGAGATGATATCTCATTGTAGTTTTGATTTGCATTTCTCTAATGATTAATGATGTTGAGCATTCTTTCATGTGTTTGTTGGCAGTCTGTATATCTTCTTTGGAGAAATGTCTATTTAGGTCTTCTGCCCATTTTTGGATTGGGTTGTTTTTTTGTTATTGAACTGCATGAGCTGCTTATAAATTTTGGAGATTAATCCTTTGTCAGTTGCTTCATTTGCAAATATTTTCTCCCATTCTGAGGGTTGTCTTTTGGTCTTGTTTATGGTTTCCTTTGCTGTGCAAAAGCTTTGAAGTTTCATTAGGTCCCGTTTGTTTATTTTTGGTTTTATTTCCATTTCTCTAGGAGGTGGGTCAAGAAGGATCTTGCTGTGAAACCCACACCCATATGGTCACCTTATCTTTGATAAAGGAGGCAGGAATGTACAGTGGAGAAAGGACAGCCTCTTCAATAAGTGGTGCTGGGAAAGCTGGACAGGTACATGTAAAAGGATGAGATTAGATCACTCCCTAACACCATACACAAAAATAAACTCAAAATGGATTAAAGACCTAAATGTAAGGGCAGAAACTATCAATCTCTTAGAGGAAAACATAGTGTCCTTGATCTTAATCACCATACAGGGGTTCTCATTTGAATAGAGGCAGAAAACCATACCTCTAGTAAAATCACAGTGCCCTCTGACTCTGTCAGGGTGGTCCTGATTTTAAAACAGATAAATAGGCTTGTGGCTACAAAATGTTCATTGTTAAGTATATACTTAATTAAAATAATATAACGGTCTTTGCTCCATTTTATGCATTTCACAGTATTGCAGGTATGTATATCACAATGTCTGCTATCTTGCCGTTTGCTTTTGACTGATCTACATGTGTTTAAGTTATCTTTCTTTGGTCATTTTGATCTCTTTCTCTCTCTCATAAAGAGCATATGCCAGACTGGCTTCTCTACCTCTGGATTGCAAAAAGAAAAAAAAAAAAAAGCATACTGTTGCCTGCCTGAAAAAGATATACCACCTAAAAGTTGAGAGTTACGTTTTATTGGGTGGACAAAACTGAGGTCTTAAGCCCAGGACAGAGCACCTCAGATCACTCTGAAAGACTGCTCCAAATAGAGGGGAGCCAGGATAGAGAGGAGTTTTTGCAACAAAGACCAGGTAGTCGTCACATCAAAAGGTTACTACTAATTAAAGAAAACCAGATAACTCCATTAAGGAATTTAGTGCTTTTCTGTGCATGGGAAGATGCAAGAGTCTGGGCTCACTGAAATCATTCCTTTGATACGTACGTCAGCTGTCTGGGGCCAGTATCCTGTGTTTTCGCCTCCTGAGTTTCTTCAGGGTGCACCTTGCGGGGGTGGCCGCAGTGTCTCATGATTTGATGGCAGGCATTGTGTTTATGAGTTCTTTCAGGGCTCACCATAGAGGAGGCTGTAATGTGATGGCTTGATGGTTGCAACATCCTCTGTTTACTGATATGGCAGGCTGTATTTTTCACTCACAATACTTTTGGGCATTTACATCTAGAGATGGGATTGGTGGGGGAAATGGACATATTTTAGTTTGTTTTCTGTGGAATTCTCCAGTTTTGCCTTAGAGCTTCAGGTACAATTTGAAAATGTTCTCTTGCATCCAGGGGGTGATTGCACAGTAACTTCTGTTAACAGTTTCCTTAAAATGTTGTCTCTTTTTTACTTTTTTGGATTCCATGAGTATTTTAACAGGAAAATGAGAGAGAATAAGTCAGAAATCACAAATAGTATAATTTTAAACTATCAGTAAATTAGTATAGAGTTAATTCAATTTTGTTATCTTTGAAAATACAACAGAGGCTTAGTATTTGGGGGGAGAAATATTTTACTAAATAATAAATTTCTATCTCAAAAGAAATTTAATTCTGAATATAAGGGGAACAAGGAGTAGCTACTTCTAATTCTTAAGTAGCATAGACACTACATGAAAGGGGAAGTAAAGCAGTCACAAGTTAAATATTTATAGTATAAAGGGAAACAGGCTTCACTTCAAGGATGCAATCTTGTTTTCACCATCCCGGAAAAGTTAACCAAATTGACTGCTGAGGCTCCACGTTCATATGCAGAACCCCTTAGCTGATGCAGAAAGAGCCAGTATCTTGTCCAGAAGCCTTTTGAGGTGTAGATATTTACACAATGGGGGATTGTTCCTTTTCCATAAGGGCTTGGATAATGAAAATAAGAAAAAGTACTTCATGGACTAATTTTTGTCTGTACCACAGAAGGTCATGTATACATTTTCTGAAATGACCTGGTTTTATTTTGGATGTACAGCTTTCAAGTTAGGTAATGCATCAACAGCTGGATTTGAAATCTAAAATCAGAGTTTTAAACATTAGTTGATTCAAATCAACAGCAGTTTAAGAGCCAATTGTTCCACCTGTATATCTGGCTCTTATAATTGGAAAAAAGTTCTTCCTTCTCAGTGTTTAGAGCCGTATCCTTCAGCATCTGATATCAGGAAGACCAGCATAATATAACTAACTTAGCTTCTAGAAGAGCTACAAAATAATACACCTGTTGTTTCATTAGAAATACATTTCTATCATGTTCATTTTATTCAAGAGGCAAGAGTCCGGTTCTGTTATTTAATGGACACACAAAAAATGATTTTATTCTGTAACAGCATTTCACCATTTCTTTCATTTTAACCATCTTCTCCACTTCTGTGAATTCTCAGACCACTAAGTGAGGTGAAGAAAAAACTGTACCAACTTTACAGTTGGGTGTTATTCACACATAAAAGAACATGTTTTCTTTAGTACAGCTGCAAGCTAATATTAATCTGCCATTTGGATGTCTGGTGAGTTCTCCCTGTAACAACAACCCAACAAGTTAGATTGAGTCCTAATCTTTTCACTCTGATGAAGTGAAGGTCTGTTAAAAATAATGATACTATTGGGCTTCCCTGGTGGCGCAGTGGTTGGGAGTCCGCCTGCCGATGCAGGGGACACGGGTTCGTGACCCGATCCGGGAAGATCCCACATGCCGCGGAGCGGCTGGTCCCGTGAGCCATGGCCACTGAGCCTGCGCGTCTAGAGCCTGTTGCTCCGCAACGGGAGAGGCCACAACAGTGAGAGGCCCGCGTACCGCAAAAAAATAAAAAAATAATGATACTATTGATAACGCTAATTTGGCTGGTACTGCTGTCCCGAACCAGAGCTGTAGCTAGAGGCAGCTGTAGGTATTTTATTGAAAGCCAGAGTAAATTGGGGCAGTTCCCCTAGCAGTATAAGTTAGTCAGAACCTTGGAGACATAGGTATATTTTAGGAACGAAGTACTGAACTCTTTTTCTAAGAATTATGTTACCTTAATTCAGTAATTTGGTATGCCTCGGGGTTTGCACGTATTTTAGAGATACTGTAATGAAGCATGTGAGTATTCATTTAAACATGGAAGTCCCCCAAGAATAAAAGGCGTGCCTGATTCACTGGAAGTGCTATCGTTCTCACAATGTTTCCAGGAGTAATGCAAACCTGTATTAGCTAGGTTAGGTAAGTTATTAGGGGCGTATGGGGATGAAGTGGGTAAAATGTGCTGAGAGATCATTGAAAATTAGGTCGTCCTCAGATGAATTAATAGAATCTCATGGAGTTTACACACTGAAGGTCTACACAGCGGTCTGGTTCCCTGTGCTTTTTCCTTATGGCTTCTGGCTTGGATGGCACCACCTTACTGTTTCAGTGTCTTCAAACCCTGTGTATGTTTTTAGTGATCCGATTTAAATACTGTGCATAAAAATGGGATTTTGCACATCGGGGTAATTTTCTTTGTTTCATGCTGGTCTGAGAATTCACTGAAGTACTGTATACTGCTAAAATCAAAAATGAAGAGAACAGATACTGATATGGAATAAAAACTTTTTTTGAAACTACAGTTAATAAAAAATAATGCAAAATAGATTTTTTAAACTCTATAAACTTTACTTAAGCTACCTGTGTTCCTTATTAACTGCTTCAGTCTAGGAAATGCTTCCTTTTATCCTGCACCTGACCCATACACAGCTCCAGGTTTTACTATAATTGTATGTAATTGTGTATTTTCTCCTTTTTATTAAATCAACAAAAATAATTGTAATCAAAGAGCATAGGTTTTGGAGTTAGATGATTTTATATTGAAACCTTAGTCTTTTTTTTGTGTGTAAACCTGGATTTTTTTCTTAAACTTTTTGAAGCTTATTTTCTCCTTTAAGAAATGGATACCACGTTATGTGTGCTGAGAGAACTAGGGTGCCGTGCTTTTATTATTATACACTGTTAAAATAAAATTTCTTCTTATGATTGTGGGAAGGAGAGCGTTATACTTAATGAGAAGAATGGACTTTGTCCCACTCTCATTATTTCTATTTATATTAAAAGCATATGTTCTTACTTTATAAACAATGCATACATTCTCTCATCACCCTACTAAGAATGCTTTGATTAGAATTTTAAACTGAATATTATCAATTGATGTTTAACTGTGCTTTTGAAACTATTCAAGCTGATTCAACCTTTTATGGTTTTAGAAAACAAAGATGAAAAGACACCATTTGGGGAACAAAATTAGTGGGCAGGTCTGTCACATATACAACATCAAGGATCTGCATTAATGTCAAAGTGATCCCTGATAGTCTGTATTTATGCTGGAAAGAAATGTACAGTGCTGCTGGCAGAGAATCTCCTATGTCCATATTATACAAATATTTAAGTACTTAAAATGCAAGAATACAAGCCTGGTATTTTGATTTCTACTTAAGGAACTAGATAGCTGATGAATATATTTTCACTAATGTCATTGCAGTCTGTGTCATGCAGACACAGCCCATGTTAGGCCAGGAAAGAAACCATCAGAAGGGTTACACTTGAAGTTTTTTCATCCGTTTTACTTTTAATTGTGCCCAAGCTGGAAAAAAATTGAAGTAGTATTGGATTTTAACCCAAAATATAAATCTCCATGAATTCATACTGACACAAATAATTATTTGAATAAATGAGGGAGAATAGACAAATCTCCCATGCAGACTAATCCTAAGTAATTTACGCAGATATTCTGACATGAAGGGGATAGAACATAAATTCCCTCTCCTTAAGCACAGGGTGCATGTGTTAATTTTTTTCCAAAGAGTACAGTATGGAAGAGGCAAAGCAGAGTAAGTCTGAGTAGTGGAGTAACCTTACAGACACTACCTCAGCGAAGCGATCATGGCCTGCATCAGCAGTGGGACTCGTGTTGATAGTACTTACAAGTGGTACGAGATACTAACACTTACTGTAAAATAGAACTTTACCTCTGTGATCTAACTCCCAAAGCACCCATGTTAATCAGGAGGAAGAGAGAAAGATCGGACAGATCCCCATTGAGGGGTTTCCTACAAAATACCTGACCAGTACCCCTCAAAACTGGCAAGGTCCTCCATAACAAGGAAAGCCAAGAGGAGCCCAAAGAGACATGATGACCAAATGTCATGTGGTGACGTGAACAGAATCCTAGAACAGTAAAAGGACATAGATGAAATCTGAGAAAACCTCAGTAAGCATGGAAATTAGTTACTGGTAATATATTGATATTGGGTCATTAATTATAACAAATGTGCCATATAATGTAAGACATTAATAATAGGGAAATGGGGTTTGGGGGTTATGGGAACTCTGTAAAGTCCTTGAAATTTTTCTGTTAATCTAAAACTGTTATAAAATTAAAAGTTTATTTTAAAAATCTAGTCTATCCTTTTGTTCAGTGATATTAACAATGAAATAGTCTGAGAAGGTAAATATGTGGATGCTTTTCTTAATAATATGATATAATTAAAATTTAGTATTTCTTCAGTTTCTTTCCTTTTTTATACAGACCTCAAGTGTGGTCAGTTGACCTAATTAGTATTAGAAGTTGAGCCAGCTCTTCTGCAGTGCTGAGTTCATTTCCCTTCAAGGAAAGAAGCTTTTAAGAGGAGCTCATTAACAATTTCATTTCATCAGGTTTGCAGCTCATATGTAAGTTTCTCTTTCTTGAATATACCAAACCATTAGAGAGAGAAAAAAAAAAAGAAAATACTGTGGTGGCTCTGTGTATTACCTGCAGTGTGACAACATCCTGTCCACCTGAGGCAAGGAAGTGGTTAAAAGACAGATGATTCTGTGTCAGTGAGATTGGGTCATTACCTTAATAAATTTTATTAGGCACCTAAAAGATCTCTTCTGGGTATTCTGCTTTTTAGAAGAGTAACCTAGCTATAAGTATATGTTTCAAGTATTTCCCATAAGTATGTATATTATCAATTAATTCAACACATTAATTGGATGCCTAATGTATGCCAGGCAGTTCTACCACTTAGGGATGCGTCAGTGAGTAGAACAGATGAAAATCATTGCCTTTGTGCCTCATATCACTGTGTGTTTTTTATTTGGGGCTATTTTATATTTGGCTTTTGAAATCAAGAAGTTAGTTAGGGGAAACAGTAGCACTTTTAGGTTTCTTTGAGTCCTACTAGTAAGGGAAATAAGTAATCAAAACTTTTTCCTCTAGAATATAATGTGTTAAAAATCTTTAAAACATTAAGAATTTTAAAAACAAGAAAAAGTAGCAATAGGTTTGTTCCATGGTCTGTAGAGAATTAAAAAAGAGAGAAAAGAACATTTTTGCTTCCTCTCTGATCCCTCTCTTTTTTCTCTCTTCAAATTTGGTAACATGATTTTTTTAAAGTTCTTTAAACAAATATTTATTGAATACCGATATCAGATAATTTGTGCACTGGACACTGGGAATAAAAGTCTAAAGATACTATTTCTACATCAGACATTTTATGAGGAATCAGAAATACTTGATTATATTGTAGATTAAAAATGCAATAAATGTTATTAACTGTAAAGTCCATCCTAAATATTCTGGGGGCCAAGGAAAAGAGGACAAATGAAGTCCAACATACCACATGTCTAAAATTTGTAAGTTAAAGTGTAAAGTTTTATGCCTTTACCTCAACAAGAAGTTGAAAAATACCTTTTCATGGGTTGATTTGTTTCTGACCCCAAAACAGTTACATTAAAGTCCTAACCCCTAGTACCTATGAACATTATTTGGAAATAAGGTCTTTGCAGGTGTAGTCAAGATAAATTGAAGTCATTAGGTCCTTAATCCAAATGATTGGTGTCTTTATAAGAAGCCGGAAATTTGGACAGATACACGAGGTGAACACCATGTGAAGACATGGAAACACAGACATAGAAGATGGCCATATGAGAATGGGAGCCATGTGATGACTGGAACAACTGGAGCTACCAGAAGTTAGAAGAGGCCAGGGAAGGATCTGTCCCCTAGAGGCTTTGGAGGGAGCATATGCTGCCAACATCTTGAATTCAGACTTCTAGCCTGCAGAACTGTGAGAATAAACTTCTCGTTTTAAGCCATCTAGCTTGTGGTACTTTGTAACAGCAGCCCTAGGAACTTAATGAATATGTGTATGACAGTTTTTTTGTTAAATGACAAAAATTTAGCAACGTATCAAAAACAACTGAATATAATTATTATTGTACGAGCTAAGCTGTTGATGGGTAGACAATATTTGGATAAGAATGAGAATTAAAACTTTAATAATTCAAAAATTAATATTTTTTTCAAGTTATATATTATTACAAATTGTTTTTATCATGAAATTTATTTTTCTTGCCTTTGACAAAAGTCACTTGATTATAAATACACAAAGATTTTACTTAATTTGTACTCTGTTGGCAATAATTATTGCCATATACTTTTAAAATGATAAAAATATCTTTATAATCCTTCACATCTAAATATTTTAAAGATATTTTCAGATTACAGAATTTGAATATAGTTTCATAAAGTATGTAAGTTAAGCATAAATATTAAAAGTTACTAATGTTTTCCAAAAACATTACTGTTCTTTTCAAATATTCAAAAATTGTATATTAAAATTTAAATGAAAATGGATATAATTAATTCAGGACTTTCAAAATTTAAATCAAAATTACCTAGATAAACCTGAAATTTATATTTAATTTCTGGAAGAAATAATTAAGTTTAATGAAATATTTTCATAAAAATAAACTTATTTTTAATTCTAGCATTCAAGGTGAACCTAGTGCTCACATGTAAAGAATCAGTTTCGAGATCGTAGTATTGTTCTGCATGAATGTGAAAATGGGAGGTTCAGCATATTTGAATAGAAATTTATGTTTGCTTTTGGACTTGTATTTGAATTGTTGGTGAATCATTCAGATGGTATCACCCAGCAGAAGCTCAGTGTATGACTGTGCATCAGAGAAAGGGTTGGATTATGTGTCAGGTAACCTGGCAAGTGGATTCACAAAGGAGTCAAGACTGTGCACTACTTTCCCTTTCCCTATCCCTTTTACACAATGTTCTGAAATAACAATTATCTGGTTTTAAATCTTGCAATTTTCAATATTTTCATGATGCAGAATATGCTGGAAATTATTTATGATTCATCAACTTTGATCCTCTAAACATTTTAATGGCATTTCGTAGCACTTAAATTTTATGGTTTTCTTTACTTTTATCTTGGGAGGAACCAGTAAATTTCTAAAGAGCATACCTTAAATTTTAAAAAAATCATGCATAGAAAAAATACAGAAGTATACTCTATAGGAAACTTAAGATACTTCTTTAAACAGAGATTTCTAAGTATTACCTATGGTAATTCAAATAAAAGGACTGCTTTTTAAAGCAAGTGTTTAATCTATCATAAGAAATTAATTGAAAGCAAGCTCAATTTTATATATTTGAGCATTTTACAATGTATACAGTTTTACAGTGCAGCATTGTTCTAAATCCGTGTCACACATAAAAGGAAAAAATACATTGTATTGGTTGGGGAAAAAGGGAATGACTAAGAATAAAACAGAAATGCTGTCTATTCAACTTTTGTCTCTTTCAGAGCAGCAAATAGTTGGCAATGATGCTAAATCTTTAATTCACAGGTCTCCATTGGCCCCATTTACAAATTTCAAGATATACACCAAGCTCCTATAATGCAGAAGGAATTTCCATTGTTATCCCTAGTGCACTTGTGATAGGTTTCTTGAAACAATTTTTTTCCTATTTCAGTTGTTTTTATTTTGCTTTCACATTCATTCTCAGATATAAGAAAACAACAGCAGTAACTACTCTATAGCTTGAAATGTGTTTACCTAAATCTAGATGGGTAGCTGGGTAGCTAGATAGCTAGATTAAAATGATAGATATACCTTTACAGATAAACACATTTTGGAGTGGTCATAAATATTTTTCTGAGGTATTTTGGCACGTTGTTGATTAAAACAATTGACATTATCCATTTTACCTGACACTATTAGAGATTTCCCTGTATAGATAATGGCAGTACATTCTTAGGAGAATATGTTTAGACACTAGTAGAGAAGAATGGGTAAGCCAGTCTGCTATGGTATATGTTTAAAATTGTGAACAGGCACTTGGAGAAATAATATTGTTAATAATGAAATGTACAAATGTTTCCATTATGTTTACTGCAGCTACATGTAACACCTGCCACATAGTTCTTTAATTCCTATTCTTTTTTTTTTTTTTTTTTTTGCGGTACACGGACCTCTCACTGTTGTGGCCTCTCCTGTTGCGGAGCACAGGCTCTGGACGCGCAGGCCCAGTGGCCCGTGCATGGCATGTGGGATCCTCCTGGACCAGGGCACAAACCCATGTCCCCCGCATCGGCAGGCGGACTCTCAACCACTGCGCCACCAGGGAAGCCCTAATTCCTATTCTTAAAGTTATAATGATTCCAAGAATTGATTTTGTTGAACAGTTTGTTTATGGAAGTGGTGGTGTCTGCCAAATTAAACCATTTCTAAGAAGAGTGCTCATTTATCTTCCTTGGATTTCAACCAAACACATTTCGGAGATAATGACATAATGTATCTACAAAAGTTTAACTTGACTGGCATAAGGTTTAAGCAGAAATATTCCATCTATATCTATATTCATAGCAAATCTATATCTACTAGGCATGCTGCCCATTTAAAGCCTCTCATGCCTTAGGATAGTGGATCAACTTTATCTGCATATTGGAGTCATTTAGGGAGCTTAAAAAGATGCTGATATCTGAGTTCCAACATCAGAAATTCAAATTTAACTGGTCATGGGCGGCGGCTTACGGGTTTTGAAATTTTCAGAAGTGTCTTGTTGATTCTAATGCCCAGTGAAATAGTAGATCACTGTCTCAGGATTTTAAGAAGGCTTGGCGAGAAAGATACTATCTATCTTAGATTTTATAAAATTTCAAAGAATTCATTTCTTTGAAATGACTGTGTCTGAACACAAAATGCTTTTTTTTTTTTTTTTTTTTTTTTGCGGTAAACGGGCCTCTCACTGTTGTGGCCTCTCCCGTTGCGGAGCACAGGCTCCGGACGCGCAGGCTCAGCGTCCATGGCTCACGGGCCCAGCCGCTCCGCGGCATGTGGGATCTTCCCGGACCGGGGCACAAACCCGTGTCCCCTGCATCGGCAGGCGGACTCTCAACCACTGTGCCACCAGGGAAGCCCAAAATGCTGCTTTTTTTGAACATGTCCTAAAACAGCAGATTTGATGATGCAAGTGTATTACAATTTAGTTATTACAAATCCAAATTTAAATAAAATATGATTCGAAGGTATTATTAATAAATATTATTTTGTTTCCTAATCCATAAAGCTTACTTTAAAATTTTTACTACTTTATAATATAGTCTTTGTAGTATTGCTATTAAAGAGGCATATTTATGATTGCAGATTGGAATTCTGTGATGTACTGGTAGATATTTAACAACCAGATCTTTGAGGGCAAAATGGCCCTGATTTGTAGTATTTTCTGATTTCCAAGATGTACTTACTTCTACTGGGGCTGCTTTCAAGATGCAGTGTGGTGTTGGCCAGCTCACAAGATTTCTGAAAATTTAATAGCTGTTGCAATCTTGGAGCTGTCTCCAGCATACCACTGCAACATGTTACTTGCGTAGGTCTAGACATTTGTAGAACACCAAATTCTCTTACATAAATATGTCAATTAATCCTCAGGTCCACACAATGATAGATTAGCAACGCAATTAGTTCCAATTCAATGGAAAGAAATAAGAGGCTTAAAGGAGATTTAAGCTTCTCGAGTCAAGTCATACAGCAACCGTCACCATATAATTTTGAACACCTACTATGAATCAGGTGCTATTCTTCCAGCCGTAAATTCATGACAATATCTCTATCCTTAGAGCCCAGAAAAATCAATCAATCAATAAATATATAGGATAAGTTTACTGGTTGATATGAGCCATGAGGAAAAAAGATCAGTGATACAGTAGAGAGTGACTGGTACAGGAATCTAGTTCAGTTGGACTGTAAAAGGGTTTTCTAAGCAGGCATCCTTGAATTAAATAATATATGAGATATACAAGGTAGTGAAGCTCTGAGGGGAGTGTTCTAAGGAAAAGGAACAACTGAAAATGGGCCAAAAAGAGTATTAACCAAGGGGTTTCTGAGGTACAACTAAGGATGTAGCAGGTGTCTAGTAAATACTTTGCAGGTGAGAAGTTGGGGAGGGTTAGCAGAAGACAGGCCTTATATGGGTCTTTCAGTTTGGATTTTATTCCACCTGTAATGGAAAGCCACTTGAGGGTTTTAGGTCTGCAACAAGGAGATTGAGGCATGATTCAAACGATAACCCCAGCTCTTCTGACCAAGGGAAGTAGTGGGGGCCAGGAGAGCAGGTAGAAGCCTCTTGCCATACTTCAGGCATTGAAAATGACGACTTAGACTAGAGCAGAGTTTCCCAGGTTAAATGCAGAGATATCAGTCCTCTGAGCCCTTGAGGGCAGTTTGATGGACCTAGATGTCTCTTATCCCCAATGGTCCATCACTTCAGCTGTGAACATCCTTGTCCTTTTACCTCAGTGTTGATAAAAGTAGTATCAACCTCCCTATGCCATGGCATAAAAGGGGAAGCACGGGAAAATGGTTAGCAGTGAATATGGTAAGATAAGGTTATGGATATAATTTGAAAGTAGAAATGTCAGCATTTGCTGATTCTTTCACTGTGGGGCTTAAAGAAAAAGGGAAATCAAGGATTCTGAATCAGTCCAGTAGGAAACAGGTGAAACACTCGAAAGTGATGGACTATTTACAAAGCTATGGAAACTTTAAAATGATACCAGCAGGAATGGTGAATTACCCTGGAACACGCAATAGCAGGAGGCTGTTGCCAACCTTAGCTCTAAAAGTGAAATGGAGTAATAATTTTCAGTTTAAAATACTATTTAGGGAAGTTAGAGAAAGTTCAAAATGGAAATATTTTTAAAACCCAAAATGCTTTGGATCTGATAGATGAGGGGGGAAAAGTAATCTTATTACTAGTAATACAGTTTTTTCCCTGTTTTCCTCATCCTCTTCCTAGTGGGAAGTGGGAACAAAATAATACATCCATGTGTTTATAGGAAAAGTAATCTATATTAGCAAGAGAAAACTTCTTGTAGATACTCCACCCTGAGGTGTCTCAAAGGCCCAAGTACACTTCTGGAAAGTACCTTAAATATCTGTTCTTCCCTTCCCAATAGAGGCTTGAAGTTTCAAGTCCTGAAAATCCTCTATTTCTTAATTCAGTCTTTGGAGTTTGTTTGCTAATAACCCAAACCAAAGCCTTACCAAATCATGATCTTTTAATCTATATCTGGCCTTGATGTTCTGTTCATTTCCCTGATCATGAATGTAACTGCTTCCTTCCCAAGATCTCTCTTAAAAAGGGGTCTTGGTAAAGAGGCTGAGCTAACCTGAAATTACAGCCTGGTTAGAGATCAGTGGATTCTTCACTATCGAGAGGATTATCATGATGTTTTTTCGTCCAGGGGTTACAGTAGGATGACTTAAGATCTTTATTTTTCTGATTCTGTTATTTTAAGTTTGTATGTTTTTTTCCCATCTTTCAATTTGTGATTGAACTACCCATTCATTGACCTAAATTTAGCTGTGAGCATATCAATATAGCATCTCAAATATCTCAAACATAAAGTATTTGAGATTTCCTTGTGGGTTTTTTTATTGGTTTGTTGTTGCTGAAGAAGATAGATCAGTATATTCATATCAATATAACACCATATATACATATACACAAATATTGCTAACTGAAAGGAATGTACACTATATCAGGCGTTAAGAAAAATCTAAATGTTGGAATTGCAGATTTACAAATGTTAGCATCAAATTAGACTGATTTCACAGATGAGTGGAAGAGAGAGATAGAGGGCAAGATAGAAGGTGAGGGAGAGTGAGAGGAAGAGAGGTAGAAAGAGGGAAAAAGAGACAAAGTCTTTGAATTAGTAGTATTACCTTCAGAATGGAAATGACAATAATGCAAATTTGAATGGGTATACCATATGTGAAGCTCCTAGCTTCATTATATGGTCAGCAAACCTAAAACCTTACTTTTTTCTTGGGTGCTAAGTGTTGTTGACTGTGGAATCAAAGTTTATGGTAGTTTGATGGTTATGTGTGTTATATAGATGATTCTGAGTTTAGCATGTTAACATTGTCATACCTGAGATTGACATACGTATATAATAGCCGTAGGCCTTTGCTATAAACGTATATTCAAAACAAATAGTTCACAGGCTAATTACAAAATAAATTCATAGTATCCAGTTTTTCCTTTAAAATGGTAATTTTGAAATTGCCAGCTTAATGAATTTAATTCATTCTTCTTAGGCCCTTTTATGTTAATGCTGATTATATTCATCTGTTATATCTGCTTTTCTCAGACTGTCTGACAAAAATACAACCACAGTAGACTTGTTGGACAGTTAAATTGCTTAGAAATTAAAATATTGCTTTTAATGTTGATTATTAATTATTTGTAAAGATAAACCCATTGCAAAAAGCCTCAGGGTACATGCCAATTAAATATTTTTAAGCCATAGAAATAAAAATAGCTGCAGCATGTGAATTTTAATTATCAACTGAGGTCTCTTGGCCTGAAAAGTTAAGTTTTATAATATGCCCTCAAGGTCATAAAACTAATGTTTCTATAGAGTAAGCAAACAGGTAGTCAACAGCACTTAATGATTTCTCCTTCTGGGTAGAAGCTGAAGCCATGAACGTGGTGGCTTTTGATTCCTGAAAATATGACTTTTAGTTCTTAAACCTTATGTGGAATGGATGTTGGAGAGGCATACAGGAGCACTGCTACACATCACTGAGAGGTGTGTCATGTTCCTGTACAGACGGGCAAAGTTTTCCTCCCTGCTGAATCTTACCATTTTCTTTTCTTTTGCCTTCTTGGATGATACCTGGTACCACTAAGAACATGTATCCCCACAATCCTGGTTATTAACTTACTTAGTAATTATTTGCCAGAAAAGACCAGTTAATCCCAGTTGCTACAATTGTACACCTTTTAACTGCAAATGTGGGTTTACTGTCTTATCTTTTCTCTGGATGGCCTAGCTAAGGAGGTTTACGTGGTGTTTGAGTTAGTTTCCTCAGAAAGGAGCAAAAGATCCTGAATCTCATTTAAGCAAAAATCAATAAAAAACAAGTCAAGGGCTTCCCTGGTGGCGCAGTGGTTGGGAGTCCGCCTGCCGATGCAGGGGACGTGGGTTCGTGCCCCGGTCTGGGAGGATCCCACATACCGCGGAGCGGCTGGACCCATGAGCCATGGCCGCTGAGCCTGCGCGTCCAGAGCCTGTGCTCCGCAACGGGAGAAGCCACAACAGTGAGAGGCCCGCATACCGAAAAAAAAAAAAAGAAGTCAAATATATAATGGGAGGGATACTGCTCACTCTATCAAAGGGAGTCTAAGGACTGGGCTTTGGGTGGGAAAAAACCAAGTGAGCTTGTCAGTCTCAGCACAGAACTCAGTGCTTCCTATTCAGGGCATTGACATTGTAATTAACTAGAATTAGTTGTTCATGACATTCTGTCCTTGTATTAGTCCATGTGAGACTTTAATGCCCAGGGCTATAGTTTGATTAGCATGGTTGGTGCATAGGCAAACATGTAATTGGGGCATGGCTTTGGAGCAGGTCTGCTGATGCCATTCCCACAAAACCGACACGCAGTGGCAAATTGGTAATGCCGATTTCACCAAGCAAAATCAAAGAGAAGTGCTGCTACTAAAAAATAATAGAAGAAAAAATTTAGACATTCCCCCAATATATCATGCTTTTCTCAATATTTTCCTTCCACCAAAAGCTCGAATGAGCTCTAACATTCCTCTCAAGAGAAAAAATGTGCCATTTACCATGAGCTGGCTGCGCACGTAGAGCCTTTTGGAAGTGTGGTTTATAAGCGTAGAGAAGATAAAAGTACTGAACTGATTTCATCCTGGCTTCTAGATAAGTATGCATCATCCTTAATGTTCAACCATACGTACATCACGTTAAACTGATATTTCTGTATTTATTAATTAGCTCAGTTTAAGCCCATGAAGCAGAGACTTAACTTTCTCTTCTCTCTAGGCCTAGAGCTAGACTGCGTTCTCCAGCCTCCCGGTGGGCCATGTGATTGCATTTCAGTCAATGGAACTTGAGAAGAAGTGGTGGGAGCCACTTCCAGGCTGGCCTCTTGAACTTCCCCCCATATCTGTTCATCTGTGCCCTTCCCTCTTCCGACAGGAATGAACACAACTCACAGAGCAGTTTTGGAAACCACGTATTGAAGATGGCAGACGTGCCCACCACCAGGGCCCTTCAGTGACTGCATTGAGCAACAGACAGCCCTCCTCCTGCCACCTCCTTGGGCTCATATGTGAGCAAGAAACTCTGAATGTTTTGGTGCGTATTTTCAGGCCTATTTGTTTCAGCAGCAATAGTTAACCTACTTAATAGTCTTCATAGAATTTATTTTACACTGTCAATTTAACTTTTTTCTAAACACTTCACCTTATTGTCATTATACTTCTAAGAATAAGAACCTTGGGAGTTATGGAGTAACCCCATGAAACCGACTGACCGCCAAACAATAGTGTCCAGCCAATGCTTCCTGCAGGAGGCTTCCTGAACGATGCTCCTACTCGTGAGAGTGACGTATTACACGTGAGAGGAGGGGTCGATGTGTTATGAGCTCCTGTTTTGACAAAGTTCTAGAATCTACTCTGTAGTCAGCAGCATTGCTCCACTAATGTTATGTTTCATAAGTAGCATTCATTCATACGAGAGTAAAGGAGAGGCGTAGTCACACTGTGTCTTGCCAACAAGTAATTGATTCTTTTACCCTTTTGCCCCTTCCCACCTTGCGTCATTTCTTCCACAGAAGAAAATGGCTGCTTAGAATTACTACTTAGCTAAAATTTCAGTGCAATATTATAAAGACTAAATACCCCACTGGCATTCCTTCTTCCTTCCTGTCTCCACGCCCACCCTGATTGGTGCTGGTAACAAAATGAGAAGGCCACATGTCGAGCCTCTGAGTACAGGAGTTTGCACATGAATTTTTGAAAAAAACAGACTAAAGTATTATTTATTGTAATACCTATGGATATATTATGTTCCTAAATAATATTTCATTATTTTATTTGAAGAGAGTTTTACTGGAAGAGATGTTTTGAGGGAAAAAAAACATATCCCCCCCTTTTTTTTTTTTAATCTCCTAGCTTCTCTGGGATAAGACGATAGTATTTTAAACGTCAAAACTAGAGAGGGCATTTGAGGCAGAAGCTTCATCTGGATGCCCTGAAACACAGGACTTGCTTCTGAGTTGAGGAATAGAACAGGATTTCCCAGTAACCAGCAGTGCTTCAGTACACAGATGCTTGAAGAAGATCTGTACCTGCCGGGTCGCAGAGAGACAGTGGGCTGTTAAGAGATTGTCTCCTGCTTGGTCAGAGGCGTAGAAAAAGCTGTGCCTTCTGGTGATATCCCTTTGTCCAAGCCAGTCTAATAACTTAACGTGATCACCAAGAGCGTGAAAGGAAGAAAATCACACTATGTTTAAGAGCACAAGGAACCACAGGAAGGCATAACAAACGGGACCCAGAGATTAAGTTGCTCATGCTGAAACAGTCATTGGAGTCGGCAGATAACAACCTAAACAACATGATAATATGAGCCCTCGAGGAGCACCAATTAAGTCATTAGAATCGTGATATTAACATTTTGAAAACTGATTTAAGCATCTGGAAGACTGGGTCATCAGTATTCAGCACCAAGTCAGTGGCTTGGCAAATCATATGAACTTAATAGCTGAAAACCCACAGAACAAAACAGAAAAGGCATGAAATGGAAACAGGGTTTTAGGATAGTTGCCAGGGATATAATATGAAAATTAATATGTGTTTTAGAAAAAAGGAATAGATGATATAGAAGAAATGATTACATAAATCAAAGGGAACAATATATCTGATCCAAAGAAAGATGTAAAAATCTCATCATGTCCAGGCAGGACTCATTTTAAAATGCCTTTACCAGATATTCAAGATAGGGAATATCTTGAATTCCAAGCATAAAGACAATATTCCAGAGCTTCCAGTAAATTACAAGTTGCTTATGGAAGAAAAGGTATCAGATTAGCAACAGCTTTTAATCGGTAGTACCACCTGGTAGAAATCATGGGACAGAGAGAAAAATACTCAATCCAAAAATAGCATACTCACACAGATGTAGTTTTTCTTTTAGAGCAAAAGAAAAGTATTTAGGACAGGAAATTCTCTTACAGAATATATTTGCATATTCATCAGAGGAAAATAGTTGAAAATGAATGACCAGCTGGCAATGAGCAAAACCAGAGAGAGGGAGAAATAACTTTTGACACTAACATTTATTTTAGGAGATCAATGAAAGCATGCTTGGGTATTTAAACACACATGCAGTGCCATGAGTGGCTACTTTAAGGGAAAACCTGATAATAACCTGTGCTGAAATTATTAAACAAGATTAACAACACCTAGGAGCTGGGTGGCAGGTTGGGCTGGAGAAATAAAGACTGAAGTTTCCCTGTAAAAAGTGGGCTCAAGAGTAGCTCAAAGACCATATGGTAAATAGAGTGGTTAATAGAGATAAATATAAGGAACAAAGTTGCCTCTTTTTACAATTAGTATTAAATGGAAAATAACATTTAATGTTAAAGGGATCCTGGAGAAGGTGACTTTCATTACCGTTGAAAACAGGAATTACCTGATAATATAGGCAAGCAGGCTAGCCACAGCACAATTACACTTAAAAATGTCTGTGTTTTTAGGGTCAAGACTTCTTTTGGCTGCCTATTCTATAAAAGTGAAGTCCAGGAAGGAGAATACAGAAGTGAGGATTTTTATTTCAGCTGTGTTAGTAGGAACAAATGGAACCTGGCAACCATCTGAATGTCCATGAAGAGGGGAATGGCTAAAATCATTGTGAAATCACCATATTTTGGATTCATATGAAGCTCCTAAAATAATTGTTATATACATTTTATTTTTACTTGAAGATATGTACCAGATGTATACATTTTTATGTGAGTAAAGGAAGTGTCATATAAAGGCATGGATATAAACTCCTGTTTTAAAGATTAGGCAGGACCCAAAATGTGTAAAACAAGTTGTGTATTACGTATTTTGTTTTAAAGGGATCTAACTTCCAGAAGAATGGTTTTCTGGCTCCCATGTTTCCCGAATTTTCTAAACCGTCATTCTTCTGCATTCCTACACAAATTTAGCACTGATAACGTGAAAAAACAGAGGATTTTTGTATGGTTTTGTTATAGATTTTCAACAAAATTCTTACATATTTGATATTAGTTTGTTAAGTGTATGTGTGTTTTAAATGTATACAAAACCACATTTTACTACTGATTTGGAGTGAGCTAAATTAATTTATCAGTATTTACCAGAACTGAAGGTTTTGTGTGTGTGTGTGTGTGTGTGTGTGTGTGTATAAAATAACAAAAGCAACTAAGTTACTGTTGTTCTAATAGTGCTACAAAACTGGATTAGACTCAAAATCTCAGATAAATTCAAATGACCAAGAATTCCTGAAATTAGTAGGTAATTAACTGGTTGTGATTATTTTTTTCCTTCACATATATTTCAGCTGCTGAAAATTTCCAGTAGGTTAAAATGACAATAATACTTGATCTGGAACTCTTTATAGGTTTCCAGGTGAATGATTAAAAGCTGTTTCAATTAATAAACTAGAATGTACATAATTCTACTTTCTATGGATAATTGTAACCCAAGGTAACTGTTTCTAAATTCTGCTAACAATGAAGCATGGCTTAACCTATTCAATCAAATTGATCAGGCAAGCAAGTCAATTCTGTGCAATAATATGCACTGAATTCAGTAAAATTAGTTGTTCACAATGTTTTCTCACAGGAAGTATCAGCCTCCTTCAAACTCTTTATTTTACTGCCTCAAATTAATTCAGATTTTCCCACAAATCTTTCAGTTTCTGTGTCTTTCTCCCTTTCATTCCAGAATGGTTTCATTAGATTTCACAAATGAGTGAGTCTGTGAACAAGTGAACTGAAGTAAATGTGGTTTGATTCATTATTTCTCTTTCATTAGGCTAGCATGCATTAGGTCTAACTTCTGTTAATCCAAGTGTATAGAATTAAAGAATAAAAAGACTTCTCTTTTAAAAAGCTTGTGAAACTAAAAGTAGATTTGAGCCAAACATCTATTATTATCCAAAACACTGATGCAAGTATGAAAGTGATATTTTCCCAAAGTGTTTTGTAACATATATGATGGGATCCCGTATTTACACTTCATTTTTTGATTTAATGTTTAGGTGCATATTAGTAAAAGACATCTAAATCAAATCTCTCTTATTAGCAGAAACAATTTTTGCATGTTAACTGCTGCAGTAAGTGGCTATTTTAAGGCAAATGTGAACATGTTTAGATATAATTAGGAAAAAGTAATCTTTTGAAAGGGAAAAAAGATAATACCGTTTACAAATTTTAAAAATAGTTTAGCTCTCGTATTCAGAAACAGGAAAAAGAACTAGTGATCTCAAAATTAATTGAAGAAATTTGATTTTAATCAACTTAGTAAAATTTTTCTGCTTCTCTGGTATTTCCCTCAGTACTTTGATGTTCATGAATCATATCAGAAGGGTAGATGATGGGTTTCTAGAACTCTGGCTTTTTTTTTTTTTTTTAGAACTCTCTGGCTTTTAAATAGATATTCATTGGTTTTGTTCATTTTACTTTGAAAGTCCATTAAAAATGTCAATACATAATTTTATATAAATTTATGAGATGCATAGTTTTAAGTTCAGTTTCTTTCTTTTTACATCATTATTATCTCCCAAAGTAGTCCAAGTTGGCAATTCATTTTTAGAATGATACAATTTTATTTAAGCTCATGTAATTATATAAAAAACATTTATATTATTGATGTTTATGCTGTTACAGTATGTTCACTTACCTGAATATAGGGCTTAATGTTTTGTTTTTGCTTTACAAAAATGATACCTCATACATATATATGCACACCTCTACTTTCTTTTACAAAATGGAAATTTATCTAAGTAAACTAGTATCTCTATCAATCATTGCTTACAATGGAGGCATGGCATTCCATGGTATTCCGTGGCATGGTACTTTAATTTAAATATTTTCCCATGATTATACATTTATCTTTGTTCTCTGCTATGAGCAAACATCCTTATATGAATGTCCCTGCATACTATTTTTCTGAGTCAAAGGTTTTTAATAAGTATTAATTCTTAGTATTCTTAATTTCAGATTGCCAGATTGCATCCAGGATGGCTGTAACATTTTGCATTATCTACAGCATTGAGAGCATTCCCTTCTCCTTCAATCCCTGACAACAATAGATGTTATAACTCATTTTAACTTCTGCATTTCTGATGGATGCTGAGTCATTATCCTGTAAATAATATGTCATTATCAAATAGTCATTCTTGGGCTACTTGTGAGCTTGAATATTTTATGCATTTATTGGCTTTTGATACTTGCTCCTCTGTGAATGTTCAGTTAGTATTTTTTTTTAATATTGAGTTATTTTCTCACTTAGTTTGGCTTAGTTCTGGGATTATACACTTTACCCCCCTTTTCTACCATATACGTGGCAATTATTTAAGTAATTTTTGACTGCTTGCTTTAGTAAGCAAAGTGAAAAGACAACCTACAGAATGGGAGAAAATATTACAAATGATGCAACCTGACGAGAGTTATCTCCAAAATATACAAATAGGTCACGCAGCTTAATTTCAGAAAAACAAACAACCCAATGGGCAGAAGATCTAAATAGACATTTCTCCAAAGAACGCATACAGATGGCCAAAAAGCACATGAAAATATGCTCAACGTCGCTAATGATTAGAGAAATACAAATCAAAACTACAATGAGGTATCACCTCACACCAGTCAGAATGGCCGTCACCAAAAAGTCTACAAACAAACTATGGAGACAGTGTGGAAAAAAAGGGAATCCTCCTATACTGTTGCTTGGAATGTAAATTGTTACAGCCATTATGGAGAACAGTATGGAGGATCTCTAAAAAACTAAAAATAGACGGGCTTCCCTGGTGGCGTTGTGGTTGAGAGTCCGCCTGCTGATGAAGGGGACATGGGTTCGTGCCCCGGTCCGGGAAGATCCCACATGCCACGGAGCGGCTGGGCCCATGAGCCATGGCCACTGAGCCTGCGCGTCCGGAGCCTGTGCTCCGCAATGGGAGAGGCCACAACGGTGAGAGGCCTGCGTACCGCAAAAGACAAAAAAAATCAAAAAAAACCCAACAGAGCTACCGTATGATCCAGCAACCCCACTTCTGGGCACATACCCTGAGAAAACCGTACTTCAGGAAGACACATGCACCCCAATGTGCACTGCAGCACTATTTACAGTAGCCAAGATATGGGAGCAACCTAAATGTCCACTGACAGATGAATGGGTAAAGAAGATGTGGGGTGTGTGTGTGTGTGTGTATATACACACACACACTTAGATACATATACGTATATACGCACACACACACAATGGAATATTAGCCATAAAAATGAAGTAATGCTATTTGCAGCAAAATGGATGGACCTAGAGATTATCATACTAAGTCAAAGACAAATATATGATAATCACTTATATGTGAAATCTAAAAAAATGATACAAATGAACTTATTTACAAAACAGACTCACAGACTTAGAAAACAAATTTATGGTTACCAAAGGGGAAAGGTTAGGGGGGAGGGATAAATTAGAAGGTTGGTATTAACATGTACACACCACTATATATAAAATAATCAACAAGGACCTGCTATATAGCACAGGGAACTCTACTCAATTCTCTATAATAACCTGTATGGGCAAAGAATTTGAAAAAGAATGGGTATGTGTATATGTATAACTGAATCACTTTGCTGCACACCTGAAACTAACGCAACATTGTAATTCAACTATGCTCCAATATAAAATTAAAATTCTTTTTAAATACTAAAGAAATAGGCAGAGGAACTGAATAGACATTTTTCTAAAGAGGAGATGCAGATGGCAATAGGCACATGAAAAGATGTTCAATCAGCATCGCTAATTGTCAGGGAAATACAGATCGAAACCACAATGAGATTTCACTTGCCTGTCAGAATGGCTATAGTCAAAACACGAATAACAAATTGTTGGTGAAGATGTGGAGAAAAGGGAACCCTCCTACACTATTAGTGGGAATGTACGTTGGTGCAGCCACCACTGTACATTGTACAAAACAGTATGGAGGTTTCCAGAAAAACTAAAAATAGAACTATCGTATGACCCAGCAATTCCACTCCTGGGTATGTATCTAAAAGGAACAAAAACACTAATTTGAAAAGATACATGCACCCCAATGTACGTTTCTTTAGCAGCATTATCTACAATCACCAAAGTGTGGAAGAACCTAAGAAGAACCTAAGTCTCCATCAGCAGATGGATGGAGAAGAGGAGGTGGTATATATAATATATAAATATATATGTATATACATATATATAATGGAATACTACTCAGCCACAAAATAAGAATGAAATTTTGCCACTTGCAGCAACATGGATGGACTTAGACGGCATTATGCCAAGTGAAATAAGTCAGAGGAAGACAAGATTCACTTATATGTGGAATCTGAAAAATACAAGAAGCCAGTGAATATAAGAAGGAGGCAGACTCACAGATACAGAGAACAAACTAGCAGTTACCAGTGGGGGTGGGCATATAGGGGGTGGGGAATGGGATGTACAAACTATTGGGTGTAAGAGAGGCTCAAGGATGTGTGTACAACATGGGGAATATAGCCAGTATTCTGTAATAACTAAATGGAGTGTAACCTTTAAAAATTGTATAAAAATAAACATTTATAAAAGTGAATATAAGATACCTCTTTAAGTTTGAATGCTCCGTTTTAAAATGCAATATTCGATAATGATTATAAAATAATTTTTATTTTAAAGAAATAGTATTTCACATATTTACCTCCAGAAACATTTTTCAGAATGAGTTTGTAGATTAAACATTCAGAAAAGTATGTAAAATTTTTAATCATCTAAATTCAAAGTAAATTCAAAAGGCAGTAAGTGCATGCTAAGTAAAAGATATTCATTACTATTTGAGCTTCCCTGGCTTTGCAGTCAGATTCTCAGGTTTAGAATCTCAGCTGCACCACTTACTAATAGTGAGAACTTGGCATACTCATTTACCATTTCTGTAGCTTATGTGTAAAATGGGAATAACAATAATATCTATCTAATGTGGATATTGTAAGGATGAATGAACAAATTTATGTAAAAATTCTAACAGTCATTCTAGGAAACAGTAAATGTATACTGATATTATTTTATTATTTCATTAGAACCTTCAGTGTGTATCCTATTTTTAATTTCTTTGTTCCTTATTTTACTCATTTTACATGATCTTCTGTGATGGACAGTTAGCTTTTGTCACCTTAGATATTATTATGTACCCTAAAAGGAAAATAAAATGAAGACACATGTAAGTTAGCAAGTTGTTAGTTATTTTCTCGTTACCCCAGCACAGTACAATGTATAGTAGAGGAAGGAGTTACAGTTTCATAGTTTCAATATACATGGATGTTGTCCTTAAATACTTTCAAGCTTACTGAAGAGTTATGTAAAGCATATAATTGAGTACTTTGCTAATTAAGCTGCAGAACCCACCAAGTGTTGCAAGAACAGATGCTTTTGTTCTTAGGGAAAAAAGTTTTTTCTTTCAGGAAGTATAATTTTTCTCAATCAAAAAACAGGAAGATAGAAATCAAGTCAAGGTATAGAATATTTGTAAGATAAGCTATATTAGTCAAATATTAAATATATTACTTTTACTATTTTCAAATTTTCTGTAGTATTCCTAAAGTGTAAAATTGGTCCTTAGTAAAGTTAATTAACTTAAAAAATTCCATTTCTACTTTGAAGAGTATTGAGGCTGTCTTGTGGAAATATTATATTATGAAGATGCTCTTAAACATAGCCTTGTTTGAACACCTATGAAATTGTCTAGAAAACAATTCCATCCATTAAATTCATTACAAAACTATTTTTTAAATATTTTAGGAAATTCCCTGGTGGCTATAGTGGTTAAGAATCCGCCTGACAATGCAGGGGACACAGGTTAGACCCCTGGTCCAGGAAGATCCCACATGCGGAGGAGCAACTAAGCCCGTGCGCCACAACTGCTGAGCCTGTGCTCTAGAACCCGCGAGCCACAACTACCGAGCCCACATGCCACAACTACTGAAGACCATGCACCTAGAGCCCGTGCTCCACAACAAAAGAAGCCACCACAATGAGAAGCCCATGCACTGCAACAAAGAGTAGCCCCTGCTCGCAGCAACTAGAGAAAGCCTGCGCGCAGCAACGAAGACCCAACGCAGCCAAAAATAAATAATTTAAAAAAAATTACCTTAGTTTTTTTCCATAAACACTTATGCAATTATTTAAAATATATAGCATTATTTTAAATTTTTATGTTAAATTTTATGGGCTTAGGCAAATAGATGCATTAGAAGACAAATATCTGACAAATTATTAATCATGTTGGGAGATGAAGCAATGTGTCCAATTTTAAATATCATGGTAATTAAACTTTCCATTTATAGCTTTGGAATTTTAAAATGTTGAGATTATAATTATAATGAAAAATTGAACACAATTATCTGAACTTTAATAATTGATATCAATGTATCCTCTATTTAACTCTATGGAATGTTGAAAAGAAGCAATTAGAAGAAAAAAAAGTTCATATTGGGTGCTTAGTGCTTTTAAAACTGTATAAAAGATAAAATTTTAGGACATTTGTTATTTAACCTTGAACACTAATATTGAGAGTGTTATGCTGATTTTACTTACTGTAGAAAAACCTTCAACTTTTTGGAAGTTGATGCAGTTTCATTTTACTAGCCTTTAGTGACAGTTTGCTAGAGCTTTAATTTTCCAAGAATATCTACCTCAAATTTTGAGCATTATTTTACTGATCCAGTCTTCGAAGTAAGAAATATTATTTAGTAACAAAAGGTATTTCAAAGAATATTGGCTCTTCTTATTTTTAGATGATATATAAATAGTGATTTCTTTGACACAAAAGAAGGCATCAATAACAAGTTGACTTAGAGTCCAGGTGAACAGAAACAAGAAGTAGTAGCCACTACGGCAAACTTTCTAAAAATATTCATGTTTTTGTTCTTCTTTTCACGCATCTGGTCAAACAAAACATTTTTGAGGCTTGATTAAGATTGAAGAAATCATAGTCATGTTTTATAGGGACAAGAAAAGTCCCAATGGCCAGTGGAAATGCTAGTAAATGCAACACATTGCCATCAATACTCTAAGCTATTTCATTCTACTCAAATTTCTATATAGATGTTCACATATATGTGTATAAAGAAATTCATGGTACCCTCATTTACAATAGCAAAAAAAAATTTAAACAAATTATGCTGTATCCATAGAATAAAATCTTACACATCTATTAAAAAGAATAAAGTGCACCTAAAGAGAAAAATGTGGACATAGAAAAGGTGTTAAATGCTTAGGATGTCTGTGTATGTAAGGAAGATGAGAAATAGCCGAGAAGCCTTATACTAATTTTTCTTGTTCATGATTTGTATTTATTTGGAACTTAAAAAATGGGTTGGCCACAACTTTATTTTATATAAATACATCCGATTATGAAAATGTGGACACCTATTTTGTTGATTATTTTGTTCCTTAATATTAAGAGCTATAATATGTACATTAACGGTATTTCAATAAATTGGGGAGTATGGACTACTCTGCAGATTTCTTCCTTCACCAGAGTCTAAGGCGTTGGATTTTAGTGGATGACAGTATAATTTGTGAAAAGTATAGATGTCACAACAAGATTAATTGATATACATGGACAGCAGAATTATGGGTTACAAAGAAAAGCTCTACGTTTTCCCCTAGACTAAAGGTGACCACAAATGCCCACTATGATCTATACTTAGCTCCCACTGCCATTTCATCCATAAGCTTTAGCTATACTAAACAATCTTCTATTCCTCAACACAATATGATCATATTTCATATCTTTGACCTAAGTTGCCTATGCTAAAAATATTTCAGAAAACCTCCTCCTCCTACTACTTCACACCGAAGTTAAGTTGTTATCTTTTCTCTGAACTCTGATTCCAGGAGAGAAATACTTGCCCATGCTCCCTCCCATTCCATCCTGTGCATACATGTGCTGTGTTGTAATTAGCTCCAACTGATAAACAACTATTTAGGGACAGAGATGATCTCCCCGATTATTGCTTCTCAGAAAACATCACAGTGCCTAATACATAGTTTTCACTCTTTAAACAATCAAATCAAGTAGATTGAATGAATAACTGAACGTTATTACTGGTTACCATCTTCTCAACGTTCAAGACTGTGGTTGCATTTGAGCTACATGGCTATTAGCACAGAATCCCTTTCTTGTTTATTTATACATGTATGTACACTATCTCCCCTTTGTCCAGATCAAAAAATGAGTTTAGGGAGGTTTAAAAAAACTGCCTGTGCAAGATCACAGTTTGATGCCAGAATTATGTGCTTTATTTTAGCGCCTTGTAAGTGTTCTACCATACATCTGTCTTTATTTCTGGTTAGTAAGAATTTTAAAACTATACAGAATTAAACTAAGACCTTTCCTTCACTAATATGCATTATACCCAATATAGGTTCTGGTAGCTCTTATATTTGAACTAGTTATCCAAAATCATAAGTTCAATATAAAATAAATTGCCTGATTTAATTTTTGTAATTTGCAGAGCAAATTGCACAATTTCAGATGAAGTTTCTAGAAAAATGTTAACAATTTCTAAGAATGTTCTGAATATTATCGCCATGTTAGGAAACTAGTAACTTTCGAAATTAATAAACCACAATATTGCAGTGGCTTAACGCTATATATATATGTATATATACACATATGTATACATGTATATATATGTATACATATATATATTGTGTGTGTGTGTGTGTGTAGGTGCGTGTAAGTGTAATGTAGGTTTTCCTTATCTGTTGTAACTTTCTTCCGTATGTTTCAGGAACTAGACTCAATTCTTCTAGTGGTCCTGTAAACATATTCCTATTTTTAATTTCACAAGTGAGACAAACATAATAATCAATAACAAATACTGCTCATTGCTTTCACTTCAAGTTTACTAAACTTTTCTTCTGCAACACTGACTCTGGTTTTATCTCATTCAGTGTATTTTTCACCTCAGGCATTATAGTTTTCATGTCAAGAATTTCCATTTGGATATCTTTTAACATCTTACATGGCTCCACTTAAGTTTTAAAACACATGGAATGCAATCTAACACTTGTTTTAATGCCCATGCGTGCTAATTCTAATACCCTAGTTAGTTTTAACTGCTTCACTTTTCTCCTCATCATAGATTATATTTTCCTGTGCCTTTAAGTGCCTGGTAATTTTTTACTGGGTCCTAGTCATTGTATATTTTGCCACGTTTGTGCTGGATATTTTTGTATTTCTATATTCTGAAGGCTTGATATGCAATTAAACTACTTGGAAACAATTTGAACATTTCAGGTCTTGCTCTTAAGGATTCATTAGGCAAAACAACAGCAGCATTTAATCTACGGCCGATTGTTTGCCATGACCAAGGTAAGAATCTATGTACTCTACCCAGACCCCCTTGAATTACGAGATTTTCCAATGTGGTGGGTAGGAATAGGCACTGTTCCTGGCCCTCTGTGGTGCCACATACTTTTCTGCTAATGCTTTGGATGGTTCCTCAGCCATAGATAGTTTCCTCACAGGCATGTTCTGATCGCTACTATGATGAAAATTTGAGTGGAGACCCTGCGCAGATCTTGAATGTCACTGTTTGTATATTTTATCTTTGTTTCAGGTTTAGATAGTTATTTCTTCAGGACCGTATATCCAGTCCTTAATACTCCACTTTTGCTGGCAGCCCAAATAAAGAGCTAGAGTATCTTTAGTTTCTAACATCTACATTAGAGATCTTATAGAATAATAGATGGGTGCCTCGGTATCATCTATTTTGCAGAGAGGCTGACTAAGCTGTGTGATAAAATGGGCTTGTTGGAAGGAAGGCCATCACCGTAGTGACATGTAATCAGCCTCCTGACTGCCGTCAACTCAACTATTAGAAATAATGTTTTTAAGAATGTCATCTGGGCTTCCCTGGTGGCGCAGTGGTTGAAAGTCCGCCTGCCGATGCAGAGGACACGGGTTCATGCCCCGATCCGGGAAGATCCCACGTGCCGCGGAGCGGCTGGGCCCGTGAGCCATGGCCGCTGAGCCTGCGCGTCTGGAGCCTGAGCTCCGCAACGGGAGAGGCCACAACAGCGAGAGGCCCGCGTACTGCACCAAAAAAAAAAAAAAAGAATGTCATCTGTGAGATCCAAATAAGATATAGCTCTTAAAATATCAGATTTGGTTTACAGTCTTTGCAATACCTGTCTGTCTATCTATCATCTATTTTTTGATCCAAAGATGAGTAATATTGCTCCTTTGGTCATTAACTTTCTCATATGTAAATATGGGAGTTTGAATTTTATGATCTGAGATATCATATCGGTTTTAAATATTTTACTAATTCTGACAATTTTCCAAAGCATGTGGTTGCAATATCTAAAACAATTCTATTTAGAAATTCTAGCATTGTTAAAAATTGTCTTTAAATACGTTGACACTCCTATTATTGAAAGGCAGTGTCTATGTCTCCTGTCCTGTGTGAATGGACTTATAACTGTCTCAAGCAATAGGATATGACAGAGATTACACTGTATGACTTCTAAGGCTAGGTCATAAAAGGCCATGCAGCTCTCACCTTATATGTGGTAACATTTATGCTGTAGCCCTCAGCTACCATGTAAGACATTTGATTACCTTGAGGCTAACATCCTGTGAGGGGTCCAAGAAGCATAGCAAAGTCTTGTATAGGTAGTCTTGTTGAGAATTTTAGCTCAGTTAAACCTTTGTGTTATTCTAACCTGAGCACTAAACATGTGAATGAAGCCGATTCCAGATGATTTCAGATTTCATATACTCCCAGCTGAGGCACCAGACATAATAAGGAGGAAACAGGTATTTCATTGGTTTCTTGTCCAAATTCCAGACTCACAGGATTTATGGGAATAAACCATTATTTTATGCCAGAAATGTCTGGATGTTTTGCTATACGACAATAGTAATCGGAAGAACATTTATGAAAGAAATTAGTATTATCACTTTACTGAATTGATACAGTATATAGAGTTAAATTTTAAAGTTTCTTCTTTCAACTGAAACCTACAAATTTTTTATATAATTAATATAACCTTATTGATAGCCCTTAACTGCAAAATTTAAATGTTTATTTTTAAAGTTACATTAAAAACAACAACAGTAGGACTTCCCTGGTGACTCAGTGGTTAAGAATCTGCCTGCCAGTGCAGGGGACACAGGTTCGAGTCCTGGTCCGAAAAGATCCCATCTGCCGTGGAGCAACTAAGCCCATGCACCACAACTACTGAAGGCCGCATGCCTAGAGCTGGTAAAGCGCAACAAGAGAAGCCACTGCAAAGAGAAGCCCGCGCACCACAAGGAAGAATATCTCCCGCTCTCTGCAACTAGAGAAAGCCCGTGCGCAGCAATGAAGACCCAACGCAGCCAAGATAAAAACAAAAAAAAAACAACAGCATAATGAAAGGGAAATAGCTTACAATCTGTGTAAGCATTCTTTATGTCATAAAGTTGCAAGACATGATATGACTATTAAATACAATATTGTGTTGAGCTAGAAACTACAATATATATTGTAGCTATCATGAAAATTTGGATGGATTTCAGCTGAAAACTCATTAGGAAAAACAAAGTGAAATAGTATATTATTACACGTATTATCTAGGACCTGATAAACAGCTGGTGCTTCATTTAAAAAAAATAACATTGTATAAAATAATAGAAACAACGTCAAGGCAATGGGAAAACATGGAGCAGTTACTATAGCATAGCCAACCGAAAAGAGATTGATTTTATATCAGCAATTGTTTATTCATCTCTTAGGGGATTTTTAAATTTGAAAAATGTTTCACGATAATTTCTTCTAGTAACTCTACATGGAAATTTAAATTGAGATGTTTAACTCAATGAATTTCTTTTGCACATACAACTCACAAAACTTACAAGTAGATTTAGAGTCACCTAAAAACTCAGTACAATGACATGTGAAGGGCTGAAAAATAAGAGACCTTTCAAGAAATTGTGTTTATTACCAGATAACACTGACTTTTGCTAAATTATGTATGTCAGGCCTTAAAATTATCAATACCAGGGAACATTTTTTGAGGCGGTATGGAGGCCACTTATTTATACACATTTTCTCTTTGGCAAACTTTTATTTTTTTTAAATTGGATTGCATATCTTACAGGGTATGAGATGTTAACAAGTTTATTTTGTTTCTGGTAATTCCCCTCACTACAACATGTTAAGTTGTAGTCATACAGTTTCTACCAATCCCACATATACATAATATATCAATATTTAGATCTAAAGTACACCATTAGATTTTGAGCCATTCACTGGCGTAGCTTGTCTCATGCATCTTTTGAATCCCAGAGGGGGGAAAAAAAGTGTCTTCTACATTTAGGCACTCAAAAATATGCATTTGAATGAAGGAAGGAATATGTAAATTCAAAATGTATTCTTTTATTTTTTTAACCACTTTTTTTTTTTTTTTTTTTTGTGGTACGCAGGCCTCTCACTGTTGTGGCCTCTCCCGTTGCGGAGCACAGGCTCCAGACGCGCAGGCTCAGCGGCCATGGCTCACGGGCCTAGCCGCTCTGCGACATGTGGGATGTTAACCACTTTTTTAGTTGAGGTATAGTTAATTTATAACGTTGTGCTAGTTTCAGGTGTACAGCAAAGTGATTCAGTTATATCTATATGTCTATATCTATATATATATATTTTAGATTCTTTTCCATTATAGGTTATTACAAGATATTGAATATAGTTCCCTGTGCTACACAGTAGGTCCTTGTTGTTTATTTTATATGTATCAGTGTGTATATGTTAATTCCAAATACCTAATTTATCACCTCCCCCACCCCCGACTCTGCTGCTATCCCCTTTAGTAACCATAAGTTTGTTTTCTATGTCTGTGAGTCTATTTGTTTTGTAAATAAGCTCATTTGTACATTTTTTTTAGATTCCACTTGTAAGTGATATCATATAATATTTGTCTTTCTCTGTCTGCTTACTTCACTTAGTATGATAATCTCTAAATCCATCCATGTTGCTTCAAATGGCATTATTTCATGCTTTTTTTTTAATGGCTGAGTATTTATTTATTCCCACCACCTACTTTTGTATTTGATTATTTCTTTGACATGTGTAATGTTTTATAATGTAACGTAAATATTTTCTAACATAATATTAAATGTGAATCTATGAAAGCCAGCTCTATAATACCCAGATTAGAGATGGAGAAAATGGGCTATATCTGGAAAGCAGTACGCAGATCAAGGGTAAACATAAATCAAGTAAGAAATCTGAGAAGCCAGGAGAATTTTATTTTTTCCCTACATGAGAATAATACATGCTGCTCAGCATACTTCCCAAAAGAGAGATTAAATTTATGTTAAATCACATGTACACATTCTTTTGATTTAATTTATAATTAAGAAAGAAGATGTCTAACAACTGTGCACTTGGAAAATAAAATGCTTTTCAAATTTAAGTTTTCTTTGTTTTCCTGTTGTCAGCCAATGACTTATGTTAAATTGCATGCAACCTGTTTAGCAACTTGGGAGGCTGGTCTAATGTGGGTCAAGCAAGGCTGTGCTTCACAGAGAAGAAAGGAAAATTGACAAGTCGCACCAGAGAATTAACATTTAACAAGAGAAATAGTTTATAACGGCAAAACAAATGTATTATTCTTCTCATACTTACACTATCACAGTTCCACTGTTGAGAAATGATAAAACGCAGCAAGGTTGAAAGAGAAATAATTAGTCAGAATACTACCATTTTAAAGTGACTATTATGAATTTTTATGTATATATATGTTGGCCAAATTTATCATGTAAAATAGGACAATTTGGGGAGTGCTTTTAATAATTACACTAGGGAAAAAGTATAAACCAAGCCCGTACAGAACCTACCAGGAAACATTTTCTTCCTATTTATATGCTGTTATGTGGCTGACACGTAAGACCACCAAAATATGTTATGAAATATCATGAACATTTTTCCATTTTAAGAACGCTATATCATTTTAGAGTATTGCTTTAAAATGTACCTAAATTTATCACAACAAACATCATTATTAGTCATTAATGTAATTTCCATTTCATGGCATTGCAAATGACACTGCAATAAACATAATTTCATTATTAGTTACTTGTCCATATGATTATTTCCTGTGAATAAGTTCTTAGTAAACATCAATACTATGACAAAATTCTGCACATTTTGAATGCACTTCATATGCTTAACCAAAATGATCTTCAAAAGATCTGTGCCGGTTTATCACTCCAAAGCAGTATATGAAAAGCCTAACACTTATACCCATTCTACAATCTGTATTATCAATTTTCTTAATTATGCCAATGTGATAATTTTATGGTAATTACTTTTTTAACTGAAAATACTGGATTAAAATAATTTCCCAACGTTTTGTATTTCTTTATAATTTTTAGTGTGTTCACGTTTATTTTCACTTTTCACTTTCATGTATTCTTATGAATTCGGGTTTGGGAAAGGTAATTTTGAAATTTCTGTGTATGTGTGCACTGCAGAGAAAGAAAGAGGGACTGAGACTGAGAAATACCAAATGATCCTGGATTAACAGAAGTAGGGCAAATGGGCAATCCAATAATCAGTCTTTCCATGGTTACGTATAACAAACCTTGGAAAAAGCTGAATCTTCTGGAGCTTACATAGGAGCAAGTTCCTCAAGTCTCCATCCAGTAACTACAAAATCATTCAATCAGATTCTTTTAGGGATGTATCAATAGAGAGTAAGGATACAGAAATAGACATACATCTCACTTTGTAAAGGAAATCAGCTACAAATAAAGTAAAATTATATACATCAACAATAATTTGAATAAAAATACTGTACATGGTATGTTTATTGTGAAGGTGAGTAGAATATGCCACCCCAAAATGGGCCACTTTGGCACGTGAATTATTTTGAGCTGAAGGTAATCAAAGCCCAGCAGACTTAAGAAAAGCTTTTTACCTCCCCCTTAACTGTCTAAAATAATTTAGATAGGGGGTCAACCTCCTCCCCTAGAATGAACTCTATTGAAAAAAGTTCTTTCCATGACTGAAAAAAAATTAAGAAAAAAAGAATTGTGTATAGGTAGCAAGAAAATATGGTTGATGCAAGTTCGGCTATGTCATCTGTTTTAGCACAATTTAGAGTTCTTCAGAACATTTTCTACATGTTTAATGTAAGGAAATGTGGACTCTCCTGATGTCCTTTTCTTTTAACACAAAGCCAGTCTTAGCAATTAGAAAAAGAATGACAGCTCTGATGTTTGTATAGAATTCATGTTATAAGACACGATTAAGTATTTGAATGGATTTGTTAAATATCATAAATGTAGGAAATAATGACATGTAATCACAACTTACATCTATTCTGTATAACTTAAGATACAAATGAACTTTCAGTGAACTTATTTGTTTATTCATTAGTTTTTAATCCTTTTGCTTTCCAGCCTGTAACTATACTCTTTATTTATATGTTATAAAAGTCCCCTGTAACTTCAGATGTTTCAAATAAGACTGCAATATATTTATTCTTCCTCCTTCAATGGAGAGACTAAAGAGCTATTTACAAATTCTCAACTAAAACCCAATGTGAAGCTGTGTCTGTTTCCTTAGGGGATGGGGAAAGGAGCAACAGGAATAGCAATGTTGGTCTTTGGATTCTGTCTTCCACCCTCTTTGGCTACCCTTTGTTTGTAGATCATCGATCATCGACAAGCTGATTAGGTGAATAGGTAGGATCTGATACTTCATCTCCTTCACTGGGTAAAAGGAAAACAACACGAGGCTTCCTCTTGATGGCGGTGGCAGGCCAGCTTATGTTCTTGCTTCAAAGTTTCAATCCATTTGCCACACTGCTTTGTGTTCTATATAAATCCAGGCCTTCAGCATCTCTAAACTTGTCATTATGGAGCACGTAGACCATTTTATGAAAGGCTGAATTTCAATAATTTTACCACTCCATACATCGACAGATGTGTGTATAGTATATATTTCTGCAATAATGCATTAAGAATAGAAAATCAATATCTTGCAGAGATAGCCATTATTTGACTGTAGTTGAGAACAGGGACTCTGAAATCAGTCTCCCTGTGTTGGTATAGCAACATTTTCCTCCCTGTTTGACTTGGCAAATGATTATTTCCAAGGCATCAGTTTTATAGCCAGAAAGTTAGTCATAAATTATTTCTTATCTCATGTGATCATTGTGAGGATTTAGTCAGATAATACACATAAAGTATTTTAAAAGTGCTTGGCACTCTTAACAGTATCAAAAATAAAAGCATTTAAAGCTACTAGCTATTTATCAACTAAGTATAAACTTGTGTAATGTTTTGACTATGACTAGGCGTGTAAGGAGACATGCAAGAAAATTTGGGCATGTTGAATAGGGGGATTTTACCTATTCGAAGTGGCCAGGAAAGTTTTCTATAGTAAAAATGAGCTAAGATCAGAAGGATGCCAAAATGCTTATTAGGAGGAAGGATGAAGGAACATTGTCCTAGGAAGAGTATGTGCATAACTGCTGTGGTGCAAAAGAAGGTCAGAAAGGCTGGAGAGGAGATGGGCATGGTGCAACTGAGGTTGGAGTGGATAAGTCAGGAAGACCGTGCTGGGCTTTATGGTCAGATCAGGATGGTTGATTCTGTACTGAGAGAAATCAAAGGACATTTAAGGATTCAGCAGAGAAGGAATTTACATTTCAAAATATCTTCTTACTTCTTACTAATGGATTCAGGTAGGTCAGTTTGTGGGAATTGTCGTAACTCCAGCTCATCAACCAAATTTACCTGGTTTCGTAAGTAAAGTTTTATCGGTACATATACATGGCTTATGTTTATTTAGTTACTTGTCTGTGACTGCTTTTGTGCTACAACAGTTGTGACAATGACAAAATAGCCAAATAGCCAAATATATTTACTGTCTGGCTCTTTACAGGAAAAAAAAATTCAACATTTGAGTTAAAGTACAGTTTTAATGATACAGGTAAGATACAATAGTTGTTGGCATTATGGAGAAAAATAATTCAATTGATGTGGTATTTAAAGGGTAAAGAGGACATGATGAATAGACTGAACACAGAGGTTAACAATAACTACGGTGTCATAATTTGTTCCTATGTTTCAGGCTTGCATAACTAGATGGATCATGTAATTAATCTTTGAGATAGGTGGACACTGAAATAGGGCCTGTACTATTATGTGGGTCAATGTTCAAATATCTAAGCCTCAGAAAAGGAAAAATAGAAAGCTTATACCCCAACTGCCCCATGTTGTGTCTGTTGAGAAAAATGAGAAAGGTTGCATTTAGGCCATTGGACAGCATGGGTCTTTGCCATCTTGTTGAATGACTTCATTTTCAACATTTACTGTGAAACCAAAAATTAGATTGGGGAATACTACTGCTTTAATCCTATCACTGATATTACATTTAAGATGTTTCTCTTGTGACTAGCATATAACTGTGTGGTGCATTTCTCTGCCTTTTGACTGGAATGTTCAAGCCATTTGCATTTAATGAAATTACTCATATGTTTGAGTTTAAGCATTCTTATTTTGCTATTATTTTTCTTTTAGTCCCACCTGATTTTTTTCTTGTCTTACTGCTTTCCTGTCTTATTTTGGGTTAATTGAATATTTTTTATATTCCCTTTTAATTCCTCTATTGCTTTTTAGCTATGTATCTTTGTACTGTTTTAAGTAGTCGCCCTAGGGGTTACACTGTGCATTATTAATATATCAGAATCTATTTAGACTTATAATTGCTCTACTTCATGTAAAATATAAGAATATTACAACAGTATAATTCCACTTACTGTTCCTGTCAGTTATGATACGCTTGACATAAATTTTATGTTTATGTTCATTATAAATTACAGAATACAATATAATTATTTTTGCTTCAGTCATTTATAGCTTGTGTTTTACATTTGTTTCTGCAAATCCACATTTTTATTTCATTCTAAAGAAATCATTTCAGCAACAATATGGTATTGACATAAAAACAGACACATAGATCAATGGAACAGAATAGAGAACCTAGAAATAAACCCACAGATACATGGCCAACTAACTTATATAAAAGGAGCCAAGAATATACAATGAGGAAAGGAAAGTCTCTTGAATAACTGGTGGTATAAAAACTGGACAGCCACATGCAAAAGAAGCAGGACCAGTATCCTACATCATATACAAAAATAACCTCAAAGTGCCTTAAAGTCTTGAACATAAGATCTGAAATCATAAAACACCTAGAAGAAAACAGAGGGTGAACTCCTTGATATTAATCTTGGCAATAATTTTATGGATTTGCACCACAAAAGCAAAGGCAAAACAAAAGCAAAAATCAAGTGATACTACAGCAAATTAAATAGTTTTCCACAGCAAAAGAAACAATAAACCAAAATGAAAAAGCAACCTATAGAAGAGGAGAAAATATTTACAAACCATATATCTGATAAGGGGTTAATATCTGAAGTATTCAAGAACTCATACAACTCAACTTAAAACATTAAAAATAGAGGATCTGAAGAGACATTTTTCTAGAGGAGACATGCAGATGGCCAACAAGTACATGAAAAGGTGCTCAATGTCACTAACCATCAGGGAAATATAAATCAAAACCACAAGATATCACCTCACACCTGTTAGAATGACAATCATCAAACAGATAGGAAATAACAAGTGTTGATGAGGATGTGGAAAAAAGGGAACCCTCTTGCACTGTTGGTGGGAATGTAAACTGGTGCAGCCACTATGAACAGTATGGAGGTTCCTCAAAAAATTAAAAACAGAACTACTGTAGGACCTAGCAATTCCACTTCTGAGTAGTTATCTGAAGAAAATGATATCATTTTCTCAAAAAGATAGCTGCACCCATGCTTATTGCAGCATTATTGATGATAGCCCAGACATGGAAACAATCTAAGTGTCCATGGACATATGAATGGATAAAGAAAACATAATATATATATATATATATATATATATATATATATATACACACACACATATATATATACACACATATATATATATATATACACACAAACACACAATTAAACATTATTCAGCCATAAGAAAAAGAATAAAATCCTGCCATTTACCACAACATGAATAGCCTTGAGGGTGTTATTCTAAGTGAAATAAGTCAAAGAGAAACACTGTATGATCTCACTTATACATGGAATTTGAAAAGAAAACAAACAAACAAACAAACCAAAAACAAAAGAAACCTCATAGCTACAAAGAACAATTTGGTGGTTGCCAGAGGTGGGCAAAATGCATAACAATAGTCAAAAGGTACAAAATTCCTGTTATAAGGAAAATAAATCCTGGGGATGTATTATACAGCATGGTGACTATAGTTAACAATACTATATTAGATATTTGAAAGTTGCTAAGAGTTAATCTTAAAATTTATCACAAGAAAAAAATGTGTAACTATATGGTAATGGATGTTAACTAAACGTACTTAGGCAATCATTTCACAACATATACATAATATTAAATCATTACTTGTACACCTAAAGCTAATGCAATTATATATCAGTCATATCTCAAAAAATAATAATAAAAGTTTTATTTACTTTTTTCACTAATTGTGGAATATTTTCACTGGACAGAGAATCCTGGTTTACCAGTTGTTTTTCTTTTAAGCTTATTAAATATATTATTGCACTGTTTTTGGCCTTTTTTCTGAGGAGAATGTCTGACTTTATTGCTATCTTTCTTCTGCTGAATAAAATATTGTGTTTCTTTGTCTCAGTTCAAGATTTTTTCTTTGACTTTCATTATTTTGACAATGGTGTGCATAGGTGTGTGTGTTTTTTTTTAAATGCATATTGACTTTCATTGGTTTTTCTTACTTTTTTAAATTGGTGTTTTTTAACCAAATTTATCAAGCCTTAGAAATAGTTACTCAAATATTATTTCAACTTATTCTCATTTCTGTTTTGGGGGGGGAAATGCAGTTACTTACATATTAGTCTGTTTGATTTTTTTTTTTTTTCAGGTACTATCAGAATTTATTGAAGGGCTTCTTAATTTAGGGTTTGTGAACTTGCATGGGAATAAATTACATCTTTATTTTCACTAATCTCTAACTGAAATTTGGCATGTTTTTCCAATTGTAATGTAAGCAAAAAATTACAGTAATGTTAACATGACCTTGACTTTGTCACCAATATAAATCATGGATTTTTCACATCACGCTGGAGTCGTTGCAGACATTTCAAAATATCTTTCAAGTTCAAAACTACTTCAAAATTATGGTACTTATAAGACCTGCTGCTACATCTTGTTATTTAATGCATTACTAAAGAGGCATGTATATTACCATATTGCAGGTTTAAAAAATATTCTAATAGCTTTATTTTAATATAATTGGCCTCCCTTGTTTGATGTCTTCTCAGAAGCCACTGAAGTGTGTTTATTTTTGGTCAAATTCTTTTCTGTTTCTTCATTTTTGGATAAGGTCTTTAACTGTCTTCATATTTACTGACCCTTTATTCTGCTCTGCCCATTTTGCTATTATGACTAGTAAGTTTTTCATTTCAGACGTTAAACTTTTATTTCTATAATTTCAACTTTTTGGTTCTATTTCTCTAATGAGATAGAGAATATTCATTCATTTTTATCTTTTATATTCTTTAATATATTCATTATATGGAATCAAGATGGTGGAGTAGTAGGACATGGAACTCACCTCTTCCCACAAATACATCAAGATTACATCTACAAATGGAACAATTCTAACAGAACACCCACTGAACACTAGCAGAAGTGTTCAAACACCTGAAAGGACAAGAAAAATCTACACATAACCGGCTAGGATGAAAGGACAAAAGAAAAGAGAAGAGAGGAAGCAGGTTGGGACCTCTGCCCCTGGGAGGAGCTGAAGGAGAGATGTTCCTGCACTCTGGGAAGTCCCTCACTGGCAGGGAGATCGGCCAGGACAGAAAAAGAGCTTCAGAGGCTCAGAGGAGAGCACAACAACTGGTTTGTGGCAGGCAAGACAGAGATAGACCCACACAGAAGGTCTGCACAACCACCCTGTGCACCCCACCCTGAGATGCGTGTCCGCTGGTACAGGTGGGGGCTGGGTGCTGGAATGCGGGGTTTGGAGGACAGACCCAGGAAGAGGACTGGTGTTGGCTGCACAGAGACTGTCTGAGGGGCCTGGAGTGTGGGGAGCCACAACCAGGAATGTTCTCGAAAGAAGCCCAGGCCATAGAAGCAAAGTGCCATTGTTAAGTGGTGTGTGAAAGGAGGGGTGGGGCCGCCATAGCAGCCTCTCCCCTGCCACCCTGCTCTGCGGGCTCCAGGAGGGGCTCCTGCCTGGTCCGGCTCACGTGCCCCTGCTGCTGCCTGGCGGCCCTGGGAGCAGATGCCAATGGGCTGCCCACACGCAGAGGTGGGGCTGAAATCACAACTGAGCCCCAGGACCTGTGCCACTTAGGAAGCAGACCTGAAATCTCTCCCTGCAGCTGCACGGACCATGGATTTACACTTCAGCTGCCAGCGTTGTAAATTCAGCACCCGTGGAAAATCCAAACAGACAACGGGTGTCCCAGAGGCAGGGATGGGTCTGACCTTAGTAGCTGTGGGCTTTGTGGGTGCGTACATGCGGGGGCTGGGCCAGGCAGGGTCTGAGCTGCTTCCACAGCTCCTGTAGCCAGTCCAGGTGCACAACTCCTGCAGTTCTGGGACCTGAGTTCACTGGATCTGTGCTGGTGGCCTGGTGAAAACAACATCTGAGAGACACCAGGAACAATGGCCAGCATACCCACGGTTGAGGTGGGACCAAGGGCAGTGCCAACAACAGTGTACTTTGTGAGCCTGCACAATGGGTGAAAGGTGACACAACAGAGCACACTCACAGGTGAACACCTCCAGCAGAGGAATACTCAGTGGCTTCTCTTCCAGTGGGAGTCCTCCAATCGCAGCTACCTCACACTGTAGGTCAGAAACACAGCTCAGAAACAGATCTGGGGGCTTCTACTGCAACAACTAGGAAGCAGACCCCGCCCCTGACAGGACAGTGAAAACCACAGAGCAAAGAGGAGGTGCCGCTTAATATCCAGTGCAGGCTCTGGTCACCACAACACCAGTCACACCTCCTATCAAGGGTATAATAGTCACCAGACACTGAGGAAAGAGGTGGCAGGCATCCATACTAAAAACAGCCCTTGCATCAAAAAAGATTAAACCCATGCAGGCTACACAGAGATGTTCCAATGTAAAAATAGCCCTCCAAGACCACAGTAAATAATTGTTTTTTCTAAACCCATAGAGCAAGAGAAATATAAGTAAAATGAAGAGCAGAGGAACTACTCCCAATTAAATGATTGAGAGAATTCCCTGAAAGAACAAACAATGAAATAGACCACTTCAATCTAATAGACACTGAGTTCAAAAAGGAGGTAATGAAAATACTGAAGGAATTAAGAAAGGCTATCAACACAAATGCAGATTACTGTAAAAAGAAACTAGAAACTAGAAAGAGGAGCCAGGAAAAATTAGAGAACTCATTTGAAGAGTTGAAATCTTAACAAAAGGCTATGACTAGCAGAATGAATAATGCAGAAGAACGAATAAGTGATCTGGAAGATATCATAATGGAGATCACCCAGTTAGAACAGCAGACAGAAACTCAAATGAAAAAAATGAAAGCAATATAAGAGACCTGTGGGATAATATAAAGCATGCCAATCTATGCAAAATAGGGATCCCAGAAGGAGAAGAAAGAGAAAAGGGGATTGAAAATGTATTTGAAAAAATTATGGTTGAAAACTTCCCAACCCTAAAGAAGAAAACAGATATCCAGAAGCACAGAATCTCCTGAACAAGATAAACCCAAGCAGACATACACCAAGACATATTATAGTAAAAATGGTGAAAATTGAAGATAAAGAGAGGATTCAAAAGGCAACAAGAGAAAAAGAGTTAATTACAAGGGAACCCCTATAAGGCTATCAGCTGATTTCTCTACAGGAGCATTGCAGACCAGAAGGGAGTGGCAAAATATATTCAAAGTCCTGAAAGGGAAAAATCTGCTACTTAGGATATTCTATCCAGCAAGATTATCATTTAGAATAGAAAGAGAGGTAAAGAATTTCTCAGATAAAAACTAAAAGCACAAACTAAAAGAATACAGCAACACTAAACCTACTTAAAGAAAATACTGAAAAGTCTTCTCTAAATAGAAAGGAAGTAAGAATCAATAGGAAAGAGAAAATCACAATTGGAAAATAAATCACTTAAATAAGCCAGTACACAGATTAAAAAGAAAAATCAAAACATTTCTGTGAAAGCAATGATAACCACAATGAACACCAAATGGATGAATATAAAGATGCAAAAGAGGACATCCAAATCATAAAATGTGGGGAAGGAGTATAAGAAAATATACATTTTTTTTTCTAGAATGTGTTTGAGCCTATATGACTACCAGTCTAAAGCAAGTAGATATAGGAAGGGGTTAATATACTTGCAAAACAGGCCAACCACAAATCAAAAACATACAGTAGATTCACAAAAACCAAAAGCACAGAACATAAGCATGATACAAAAGAAAAATCATCAAACTACAACAGGAAAAAGAAAGGGACAAAGAAGAAATAGAAAATCAATGGGAAAACAAGGTTTAAAATGGGAATAAATACATATCTATCAATAATTACCTTAAATGTCAGTGGACTAAATGCTCCAGTCAAAAGACAGAGAGTGGCAGATTGGATTAAAAAAACAAGAACCTACAATATACTGCCTACAAGAGACCCACCTTAGGGCAAACGACACACATAGACTGAAAGTGAGGGGATGGAAAAAGATTTAATGCAAACAGAAATGACCCAAATAAACAACGTAGGAAATGAAAGAGGGGAAATCACAACTGTTACCACAGAAATACAAACAAACATAAAAGAATACTATGAACAATTATATGGCAACAAAGTTGACAACCTAGAATAGACAACTTTCTAGAAACATAGAGCTGGCTAAAATTGAATCAAGAAGAAATAGATAACTTGAACAGACCAATCACTAGAAATTAAATAAAATCTGTAGGAAAAAAAAACACAACTGCATACAAGAAAAAGTCTAGGACCAGATGGCTTCAGAGGTGAATTCTGCCAACCATACAAAAAGAGCTTATACTATCCTTCTCAAACTCTTCCAAAAGATTGATGAGGGAGGAACACTTCCAAAGACACTCTGTGAAGCCACCATCACCCTGATACCAAACCCAGACAAAGACACTACAAAAAAAGAAAATTACAGGCCAACATCTTTGATGAATATAGACACAAAAATTCTCAAAAAAATATTAGCAAACCAAATCCAACAACACTTAAAAAAGGTCATACACCATGACCAAGCTGGATTCATCCTGGGTCACAAGGATGGTTCAACATATGCAAATCAATCAATATGATACACCACATCAACAAAAGAAAGAACAAAACCACTTGATGATCTCAATAGATGCAGAAAAAGCATTTGATACAATTCAACATCCATTCATGATAAAAACCCTTACGAAGTGGGTATAGAGGGAACATATCTCAACATAATAAAAGCTATTTATGACAAACCCACAGCCAATATAATACTCAACAGTGAAAAGCTGAAAGCCTTCCCTCTAAAATCTGGAACAAGACAAGGTTGCCCACTCTCACCACTTCTCTTCAAGATAATATGGAAGTCCTAGCCACAGCAATCAGACAAGAAGTAAAAGGTAACCAAATTGGAAAGTAAGAGGTAAAACTGTCATCATATGCAGATGACATGACACTACATATAAAAAAGCTTAAAGACTCCACACAAAAACTACTAGAAATGACAAACGAATTCAGCAAGGTAGCGGTATACAAGATTAACATACAGAAATCGGTTGCATTTCTTAACACTAACAATAAAATATCAGAAAGGGAATGAAAACAAATAATCCCTTTCAAAATAGCATAAAAAGGAAAAATACTTAGGAATAAACCTCACCAAGGAGGTCAAAGACTTATATGCTGAGAACTATGAAACATTGATAAAGGAAATTAAAGATGATTCAAAGAAATGGAAAGATATCCCACACTCTTGGATTGGAAGAGTTAATATTAAAATGGCAATAGTACCCAAAGCAATCTACAGATTTAATGCTATCCCTCAAATTTCCCATGACATTTTTCACAGAACTAGAACAAATAATCCTAAAATTTATATGAACCATATAAGGCCCAGAATTGCCAAAGCAATCCTGAGGAAAAAGAGCAAAGCAGGAGGCATAAACCTCCCAAACTTCAGACAATACTATAAAGCTACCCGCAATCAAAACAGCATGGTATTGGCACAAAAACAGACATGCAGATCAATGAAACAGAATAGAAAGCCCAGAAAAAAACCACACACCTAGGGTCAATTAAACTTTGACAAAGGGGGCAAGAATAAAAATACAATGGGAAAAAGACAGTCTTTTCAGCAAGTGGTGCTGGGAAAGCCAGACAGCTACATGTAAGTCAATGAAGTTAGAACATACCCTCACACCATGCCCAAAAATAAACTCAAAATGGCTTAAAGGACTTAAACATAAGATATGACACCATAAAACTCCTAGAAGAGATCATAGGCAAAACATTCTCTGACATAAATTTTACCAATGTTTTCTTAAGTCAGTCTCCCAAGAAATAAAAACAAAAATAAATAAATGGGACCTAATCAAACTTACAAGCTTTTGCACAGTGAAGGTAACCATAAACAAAACAAAAGACAACCTACAGTATGGGAGAAAATACTTGCAAATGATGCAACTGACAATTTGCAATTTCCAAATTGCAAATTTGAAATTTGAATTTGCAATTTCCAAAATATACAAACAGTTCATACAACTCAACAACAACAAAAACAAACAACCCAATCGAAAAATGAGCAGAAGACCTAAATAGACATTTCTCCAAAGAAGACAGCAGTTGGCCAAAAGGCACATGAAAAGATGTTCAACATCACTAATTATTAGAAAAATACAAATCAAAACTACAATGAGGTATCACCTCACACCAGTCAGAATGGCCATCACTAAAAGTTTACAAATAACAAACGCTGGAGAGGGTGTGGAGAAAAGAGAACCCTCTTACACAGTTGGTGGGAATGTAAATTGTTGCAGCCACTATGGAAAGCAGTATAAAATTACCTCAAAGAACTAAAAATAGAGTTACCATATGATCCAGCAATCCCACTCTTGGGCATTTACCCAAAAAAAACTGGTATAATTTGAAAAGATACATGCACCCCTATGTTCACTGCAGCACTATTCACAACAGCCAAGACACAGAAACAACCTAAATGTCTATCAACAGATGAATGGATAAAGAAGATGTGCTACATATATACAATGGAATATTATTCAGCCATAAAAAAGAATGATATAATGTCATTTGCAGCAACATGGATGAACCTAGAGATTATCATACTAAGTAAGTTAAAAAGACTAATACCATGTGATATCACTTATATGTGGAATTTAAAATACTATACAGATCAACATATCTACAAAACAAAAAGAACCTCACAGATACAGAGAACAGACTTGTGGTTGCCAGCGGGTGGGGTTCAGGGAGAGAAGGAATGGGAGTTTGGGATTAGCAGAGGCAAACTATAACATATGGGATGGATAAACAACAAGGTCCTACTGTATAACACAGGGAACTATAGTCAATATCTTGTTACAAACCATAGAATGGTAAACAATGTGAAAAGAGAACAAATATATATACATAAAGAATATATAACCTAGTTACTTTGCTGTACAGAAGAAATTAACACACCATTGTTACATATCAACTATACTTCAATAACAATTTATAATATATATATATATATATATTCATTAGAGCTCTTTACAAGTCCTTGTCTGTTACTTCTAAAATCTTTATATTCTTGGGGTTTGTACTGAGTAGCCCCCTGCTTCATTATATATCACACTTTCCTGTTTCTTCACATGACTAGTAATTTTTAGTTTATATTGAACATTTTGATTGATATCTTGTATGGCATCATGATCTTTCCACCATATTTGAATGGTGTTGAATTTGTTTCAGCATTCAGTTAAATCACTGGCACCTCCCTTTAATTGTTAGGCTTGGTTTTATTCTTTGATGAGGTAGTTCTATTTTCACTTTGTGTCAATCTTTGGGTAAAGTCCTTAATATTAAAATATGACTTTTCTTCTAGTATCTAAACTGAATTTTTGATGAGAACAGTAATGTCTTTCTCCTCTAGCTAGGCTTCAAATTCAACATCTCTCCATCCCATGTGACCCCTGATGTATCTGTGCTGCATTCTGTCCCAGGGTCACTGTGTTCTGCAGGACTCATGAATCTCACCCTGTACATAGACAGCTCAGATTTTAACAAAAGTCTCAGTGTGAATGCCCATTCAGATTCCTAGGGTTCATCTTTGTTCATGAAACCAAGCAGAACCCTGTGCCCCTCCCCAAGTACAAAGGCTGCACCATGTCCCCTGCATCTTGTTTGTAAAAAAGCTGAAATCTCCCAGGCCTCCCTGAATCATAAAAGAGCAGGTTCAAGCAGTTTATGATTAGAGTCACAGACTCAGGGTCTGACACACAACCCTAAGCTGTTTTACAGATACTATAAGTCCCACAAGAGAGAAAAAGCTCACTGCATGATGACCAGACTGTAGCCATGACATAAGCTGCTCCATCTTGAGCAGTACTAAATTTATGGCTAGCACAGTTCTAAGAACTGGGCTCAAGAGAATGGGATCAACATTATTACTCATAATAATCTATATCTTTGTGGGCATCAAAACAATTGTAGCTTGCTCTACCCGTATACGTAAGCAGACAAGTAAAATTTTCAGCAAAGAGATGCTACAGACCTATGTCAACTTTTCCACTCTGAGAATACAGTGTCCTATGTCAGCACGAAGTTACAGAAGACAGATCTTCACTGCTAATCACACAGAAATGGAATGATATTTGATAGTGGGGAATTGACAGCAGCTCTTTTGCCCATTTCCTGTTTGCTCATTTCTGTTCCCCTCTAACCTTAAAAGAACCCATTTATAAGAATGAGATCACTAGGCAATTTAACCTAACTCCTGACTTATGCTCTCCTGAATGCACACCATGCCTTGCCTAACCTGTTGATTCCTTTCCTAGACTAAAAGAAGTAAAAATAAAAAATTAAGTAGTTAAAGAATGACTAGCTCTCTACCCACAACTGCTCCCTTAGCAATCCTGCAGACAGATCACATGGGCAAGATAACAACTGAAGAAAGTATCATCCAGTCTGCATGCAATGGAGGATGATGCAGAACACAACCTCCTGTCTCAATGATTCACTGAGATTCTTTCCCCATTTTCCCTTTAAAAACTGTCATGACTGAGCAGAGCCTTCAAAGTTGGTCTCAGGACAAGAGTCCATCTTCTCCCCAGATTGCCAGCTTTTCCGATTAAAGCACCTTTCCTTTCTGCTGATGCTTGCCTCTCAATTATTGGCTTTTAAGCAGTGAGCAGCTGAACCTGAGTTCAGAAACATTTACTTTCCTCTTTTAAGATCCAGCTACACAATTCTAGTCCCTTAAAAAGCTCTGATCTCTCACATTTCTGTCACAGTAGGCTATATACCCCTAATCAGAGAGTTGGATAAATCATAGGGCTTTCCTCGTGGATTTTTCACTTCCTAGGAGCCACAGTCATGTTCTTCCTGTTGGTTTTCTTTTTTAATGTCCAAAAATGTTCTCATATTTTCTCTAGTTTAAATCTGTTTATGGTGAGAAAGAAAGCCAAGTACTGCATACTCTATCATGATTGAAAGTGGAAGTACAAACACTTCTGAAAAACTTGATTTACCTAGATTTCTCTTCTCATAGTTCTCTTTTAGGATATATTTTATATATGGTTTATGTGATAGTATAATAATTATCTAGATAAAAGCTAAAATTTTCTTTTTTATATCTTAAAACTTCTGTTTCAAACTAATTTTAGAAAAGTTGCAAAAATAGTACATAAAATTCTCTTATATCCCTCTGTTTCCTCTAATGCTGACACCTTATATAACCATAGTATAATTATCAAAAGTAGGAAATCAATATTGGTATTGAAGAATAATAGACTATGCCACCCCAAAATGTTCCTTTTTGGCAAAAGGATTATTTTGAGCTGATTATTTTTGAGAAGCTGCAGACACAGCAGAATCTCTGAAAACAGATTAGAAATTGCCCTTTTGTGAGGGCAATTACTTTTATAAGGGAAATCTCCTTTGTAAGAGTGTCTCCCTTTCTGTACCAGGGAGAGAATAACTAAATTTTCAGAAACTCATCAATGGAGAAGACAACACCTTAAACCTGCAGAATAAACCTTACCCTTGTTAAACATGCTTTTCCTGGTAACCTCCCATAATTGACCTCCCACCACTTTAAAGAGCTTTCTTTTGTTTTTAGCTAAAGTTGGTATTTAAGATGGTGGCATAGACCATTTGGGGGGAATTTTAGTCTGTTTTCCTGGGTATCTCTCATGTATACATGAGAAATACATGTTATTAAAATTCTGTATGTTTTTCTCCTATTTATCTTTTATAACAGGGGAGTCTCAGCCATAGCACCTAGAAGGGTAGAGGAAAAATTTTTTCTCCTCCCCCACAGCACACTATTTTTAACCCAAGTAAAGACCTTTTAAATTATCTGCATAGGAAAAAGATGACAGCTATATATGTGAAAATACTACAGTCTTAGATGTTGTTGCTTAAGTTGGTATTTTCTGTTAAAAGTTTCCATAGCTGGCTGGAACAACACAGAAGAAGTTCACTAAGGAAATGAAGAATTCAAATCAAAGTTTGCTACTGTTAGGCTTTGGAGTGCTGCAGAGGCAATCTGATAACAGACAAAAATGGTAACAGAAACATATTTTACAAATATTTTACTTAACACATTTAAATATACCTTATACATAGAGCAAATTGTCTTAATACTTTTGAATATACACCATTTTCATAAAGTATAAGAGCTAGTTTTGCAAAATGACATTTCAAGGAAGCATACTGTTTGAACTGGTCTGTTTAGTTCTAGCAAAAGGAAGTCTCCAGCTGATCCCTTTGATTTCCCTAGCTGGTTTGTTTGATTACCCTCATATGGATAATGCAAAAACCATATGGAGGGGAAATTTCTCCTTTTGTATTTGCAACTAAAACCTGCTGGGATACTTAGATCTTACAGCCTATAAGCAAACATGGGGGAAAGTCATAGAATTTTTATTTCAGGGCAAGGAATGAACTTTGTAAAACTCAAAATGAAAATAACAGCTTTTAGGGAACACATAAGATAATTTTATTCAATGATATTTGGCTTCTCTTGTTTTATTCTTGTGTTAGTTTGGATTCTTTGTTAGTTGGTGTACAAAAAATATCATTTCTCATCCTTCATTTGATAGCATTTCTTCAGAACACTAATGCAACCTTGTAAAACAGATGCTTGGTTTTGAATATATTTATTATATCCCATGTGAACAATGATAAAAGAAATGGCAATATAGTAGTCCATGGTCAGATAGCTGTTATGCATTCATTCATATATTAATATGCAAATTTTACTGCTTGCCTAATATGTACAAAGAACTGTTTCTTGTTTCAGGGATTCTGTGATGAACAAGACAGAAATACCACTTGTTATCATGGGTCTGTGGGAAACAAAGTACTTTTGTTGCAGAATGTAAGTTCCTGTACCCAATGCAGAGTGAGACCAAACAAACCAAAACATTTAACTTTGGAGCAGAGAAAGGTTTGTTGCAGGGCCAAGCAAGGAGAATGGGCAGTTCATGCTCAAAAGACCCAAACTTCCTGATGGTTTTCAGGGAAGAGTTTTTATAGGCAAAATTTGGGGGGAGGTCTGCAGGGTGTATGACCTTCCTCTGATTGGTTGGTGGTGCGGTAACAGGTGACTGAGTTTCCCAGAGTCTCAATCATCAGTCTTCTGGTTCCAACAAGTCTGGGGTCCCTGTGCTTGTGTTCAGCCTGAAGTTACCATCCTCCACCTGGGTAGGGGCCTTAGTTTCTCTAGAAGAACTCATATCCCTTGAGGAGGAACCAGGATCCTGCCCATCACTGCACTATTGTTTCTGGACTGCTCCTCTTTTTTCTGCATCCCCTCCCTTCCCTTATTAGTAACTGTTTGAATCTGCCCTTTGGAACTCAGGGAAGGTCTAGGAGGCTGAAGCCTTTTTCCTACAAACAAGAAACAGGGAACACAGAAAGGTTTTTGTAAGGGGGAGAGCCCCCCATGGTCTTGCTCAGATACCCCTTTTCTTTGATACTCTTCAATCTTGAGAGAAACAGTTATTGGACAAGAGAATAACCTTTTGGATATAGAGGTTAATCATAAATGAGATGGCAGAGAAATATGTTCCACATGAATAACAAGATAAAAACCCACAAGAACAACTAAGTGAAGTGGAGATAGACAATCTACCTGAAAAAGAATTTAGAGTAATAATAGTAAAGATGATCCAAAATCTCAGAAAAAGAATGGATCCACAGACCCAAAAGATAGAAGAAATGTTTAACAAGAAATAGAAGGTTTAAAGAACAAACAGAGATGAACAACAGCAGAATCAGTAGCAGAATAAATGTGGCAGAAGAATGAATAAGTGAGCTGGAAGACAGAGTGGTAGAAATCAGCACCGAAGAACAGAATAAAGAAAAAAGAATGAAAAGAAATCAGGACAGTCACAGAGACCTCTGGGACAACATCAAACACAGCAACGTTCACATTATAGGGGTCCCAGGAGGAACAGGCACAGAGAAAGGGCCTGAGAAAATATTTGAAGAGACCATAGACAAAAACTTCCCTAACATAAGAAACACTCACTCAAGTCCAGGAAGAGCAAAGTCTCATACAACATAAAACCAAGGAGGAACATGCTGAGATACATATTAATCAAACTGACAAAAATTAAATTCAAAGAAAAAATATTAAAGGCAACAAGGGAAGAGAAACTAGTAACATACAAGGGAATCCCTATAAGGTTATCAGCAGAATTTAGCAGACTCTGAAGGCCAGAAGGGAGTGGAATGATATATTTAAAGTGATGAAAGGGAAAAACGTACAACCAAGATTCTTCTACCCAACAATGCTCTCATTCAGATTTGATGGAGAAATCAAAAGCTTTACAGACAAGCAGAAGCTAAGAGAATTCAGCACCACCAAACAAGCTGTACAACACATCCTAAAGGAACTTCTCTAGGTGGAAAAGATAAGGACACAACTAGAAACGAGAAAATTATGAATGGGAAATCTCACTGGTAAAGACAAATATAAAGTAAAGATAGAAAATCATCCATACACAAATATGATATCAAAACCAGTAATCGTGAGGAGAGTACAAATACAGGATATTGGTAATGCATTGGAAATTAAGAGACCGGCAACTTAAACAATCTTTTATATATATATATATACTGCTATATCAAAACCTCATGGGAACTGAAAGCCAAAAACCCAAAATAGATACACACAAAAAAGAAAAAGGAATCCAAGCACAACACTAAAGATAGTCATCAAGTCACAAGAGAACAAAAGACCTACCAAAAAAAAATCCAAATCAATTAACAAAATGACAATAAGTACATATTGATAATTACCTTAAATGTAAATGGATTAAATGCTCCAGATAAAAGACATAGACTGGCTTATCCTATACAAAAACAAGACCTGCATATATATTGTCTACAAGAGACCCAGATCAGACCTAGGGACACATACTGACTGAGAGTGATGGAATCGAAAAAGATATTCCATGCAAATGGAAATCAAAAGAAAGCTGCAGTAGCAATACTCATATCAGGTAAAATAGACTTTAAAATAAAAACTGTTACTAGAGACAAGGAAGGACACTACATAATGACTAAGGTATAAATCCAAGAATAAGATATAACAATTGTAAATATATATGCACCCAACATAGGGACACCTCAATACATAAGGCAAATGCTAACAGCCATAAAAGGGGAAATCGACAGTAACACAATAATAGTGGGGGACATTAACACCCCACTTATACCAATGGACAGATCATCCAGACAGAAAATAAATAAGGAAACACAAGCATTAAATGACACATTAGACCAGATAGACTTAATTGATATTTATAGAACATTCCATCCAAAAGCAGCAGAATACACTTTCTTCTCAATTGTACATGAAACATTCTCCAGAATAGATCACATCTTGGCCACCAAGTGAGCCTTGGTAAATTTAAGAAAATTGAACTCATAACAAGCATCTTTTCTGAACACAAAGCTATGAGATAAGAAATCAACTACAAGAAAAAAACTATAAAAAACACAAAAACATGGAGGCTAAACAATAATGGCACTAAACAACCAATGGATCACTGAAGAAATCAAAGAGGAAATCAAAAAATACCTAGAGACAAATGACAATGAAAACACAGCAATCCAAAACATATGGGGTGCAGTAAAAGAAGTTCTAAGAGGGAAGTGTATGGCAATACAATCCTACCTCAAGAATCAAGAAAAATCTCAAATAAACAAGCTAACCTTACACCCGAAGCAACTAGAGAAAGAAGAACAAACAAAACCCTAAGTCAGTAGAAGGAAAGAAATCATAGAGACCAAGAAACAATAGAAAAGATCAATAAAACTGAAAGCTGGTTCACTGAAAAGATAAAACTGATAAATCTTTAGCCATACTCATCAAGAAAAAGAAGTCTCAAATCAATGAAATAAGAAATGAAAAAGGAGAAGTTACAATGGACACCACAGAAATACAAAGGATCATAAGAGACTATGACAAGCAACTATATGCCAATAAAATGGACAACCTAGAAGAAATGGACAAATTATTAGAAAGGCACAATCTCCCAAACTGAACCAGGAAGAAATAGAAAAAAATTAACAGGACAATCACAAGTACTGAAATGGAAACTGTGATTAAAAAACTCCCAACAAACAAAAGTCCAGGACCAGATAGCTTCACAAGAGAATTCTCTCAAACATTTTGAGAAGAGTTAACACCTATCCTTTTGAAACTATTCCAAAACATCACAGATGAAGGAACACTCCCAAACTCATTCTATGAGGCCACCATCCCCCTGATACCAAAACCAAACAAAGATACCACAAAAAAAGAAAATTACAGGCCAATATCACTGATGAACATAGATGCAAAAATACTCAACAAAATACTAGCAAACCAAATCCAAAATACATTAAAAGGATCATACACCATGATCAAGTGGGATTTATCCCAGGGATGCAAAGATTTTTCAATACAGTAAGTCCCCTACATACAAACGAGTTCCATCCTGAGAGTGCATTCTTAAGTCCAATTTGTTCGTAATTTCAACAAACTTAGCTTAGGTACCCAACTAACATAATTGGCTATATAGTACTGTATTGTAATAGGCTTATAATACTTATAAGAACAAGCAACGTCTACCGTCTCTTCATCTCACTCCACTCTCTCAATTATTTTCAGTTTTGTTTCCATCATTATCACTTGGCACTTCTTAGAGTACTAGCTACATCATTGCTGCTTTTACACTTGCTTTGAGACATCCTGGGCTTGAAATAAAGATACCGTCCTACTGTACTCTATACAGTACTGTACAGTAAAGTACACAAAAGCACAACCACTTGTAGAGGATGCACGCATGTGACAATGTACACCAGACACATGAATTAACTTAAGTGACTGGACATGCACACGCGCGTTCACACATTTGAAAGTTTGCAACTTGAAGGTCCTTATGAAGGGCACTTACTGTATCTCAAAATCAATTGGTGTGATATACCACTTTATGCAGAAAAAGCTTTTGACAAAATTCAACACCCATTTATGATAAAAACTCTCCTGAAAATGGGCACAGAGGGAACCTACCTCAACATAATAAAGACCATACATGACAAATCCACAGCAAACATCATTCTCAATGGTAAAATCCTGAAAAGTCTACAAACAATAAATGCTGGAGAGGGTGTGGAGGAAAGGGAGCCCTCCTACACTGTTGATGGGAATGTAAATTGGTACAACCACTATGGGAAACAGCATGGAGGTTCCTTAAAAAACTAAAAATAGAACTACCATATGATCCAGAAATCCCACTCCAGGGCATATATCTGGAGAAAACCATAATTTGAAAAGATATGTGCACTCCAATATTCATTGCAGCACTATTTACAATAACCAAGACATGGAAGCAACCTAAGTGTCCATCAACAGAGGAATGGATAAAGGTGTGGTACATATATACATGGAATATTACTCAGCCATAAAAAAGAATGAAATAATGCCATTTGCGGCAACATGGATGGACCTAGATATTATTATGCTAAGTGAAGTCAGACAGAGAAAGACAAATATCATATGATACCACACATATGTGGAATATTCTTTTAAAAAGAGATACAAATAAACTTATTTACAAAAGTGAAACAGAGTCACAGATTCTGAAAACAAACTTATGGTTGCCAAAGGAGAAACACAGGGGGGTGAGATAAATTAGGAGCTTGGGATTAACATACACACACAAATATGTATAAAATCGATAACCAATAAAGACTTACTGCATAACACAGGGAACTCTACTCAATATTCTGTAATAACCTATATGGGTAAAGAATCTGAAAAATAATGAATATATGTATATGTATAACTGAATCACTTTGTTGTACACCTGAAACTAACACAACATTGTAAATTAACTCTACTTCAATAAAATAAAACAAACAAACAAACAAAACAATAGAAAAATACATAAATAAACTTGGCAGAGGAATTCTGTTTTAGGTGGATTTGGTTTCACTTTTACTATAATTTTAGGTAAAGATAAGTGCTTTAGAGAAAACAAAACAGATTAAAAGGAATATGTAATGAATAGATGAGTACTGATTCTGACACTAACTGTTTGTCCAATTGTTCAATTAAATTTTGACACTATTTTGCGTTAGTGCAGTCCCCACAAGTTGAGGACTCAATCTCACAAGGCTGCCCTCACTTCAGATGCCAGTCTCGAGTCCCGGGTCACCTGCACTTCTGACCAACTGGCTATAAATGAGGAATTTTCACAACCCTCTCCTTAGATTCAATAATTTGCTAGAATGACTCACAGAACTCAGGAAAACACTAAACTTCTGTTTACTAGCTTATTATAAAGGATACAACTCAGGACCCCCAAGTGGAGGTGATTCATAGGGCAAGGTATGGGAGGGTGTGGGCAGTTTGCCCAGAGCCTCCATGCTCTCTCCAGGTCTCTGCCCTTTCTGCACACTCAATAGGTTCACCCACGTTGAAACTCTCTGAACCCTGATGTTTAGGAGATTTTATGGAGGTGTTTCATTACGTTGGCATGACTGATTGAATTCAATCGCCAACGGCCAGTAATTTAATCTCTATTCCCTCACTCCTCCTGGTCAGTTGGGATTGAGGATGAAAGTTCCAACTCTGGAATCATGGCTTAGTCTTTCTGGATGCCAGCCCTGAGACTGAAGCTATCTAGGGGCTCCCATCACCTCTGTAGCAACCAAAGATACACATCATTCAGGAGTGCTCATGAGTTTTATGAGCGCTGTGCCAGAAAGTGGGGACAAAGACAAAATATTTATTTTTTATTATACCACAATAGGCCAGAAGATTCAATTTTTCATAGGGTGACCAGGAAAGTTCTTTTTCTTTCAAGATTATGTTTCAGTAGATACTGGAATAAAGCGAAGGAGTAAGATACGTGAAAACCTTCACAAAATGTCTTTAAATACATGAGACAAGGGCAGCATAGACATGTCTAGAGGAAAGACTAAGTGAAGGAAATAGTGGGAAGAGTTGAGTTCATAGAATCATTAAGAACGTGGCACAAGTTCAGCTTTATGGATCATGGTATGAGAGCCGGTGACCACAAACTTTTTAAGCAAAAGAATGGCTTGTTTAGGATGACGTTTTGAAGAAGTCACTCAGGCTGCTCTGTAGAAATGGATTGTGGAGGGGCACAAGGGTAGAAGCTGTGAAATCATTCTTTTTCTTTTTATTAAACTTATGGACACATAGATTTGGCATTTTGTGGGATTTGAATAATGGGAACAAAACTTTTAGCTGAAATGATAGTTCCTCTGGGAAGTCTGCCCTGAATTATTATGCAGAGTTAAGTGCTTTCTTCTCTGGGTCCATAGAACATCATTTTCAAAGGTTTACTAAAATAGAACCTACTACATTTTTAAGATTATTTGATTATATGTCTACAATCACCATTAGTAGATTATAAGCCCCTGGAGAACTGATTCTGAGTTTATACATCTTTCTGCCTGGTGGTTACTATACTGTAGGTAATCAGTAAATTTTATTGAATGTGTGAATGCACCCAAGTTCTTAAATATGTTTCTTTTGAGACTTAAATATCCAGCCTTACTGCTTGTTTTATTAAGATTTTTTTTGCATAAGGAAAGCATCTTTTAAAAATATTTTAAATCTATTTCATTTAGTGCACATATTGAAATGTATATCATAATATTCACGAGACAACGTACACAGTAACAACTTCTTTTTCTGTATGGTGCATTCCAGCAATTTGATGACCTTTATAGCCAAGTTTCCTTTCCTTGTGGCTTTAATACAACATATTGTAGCATGCTGAAATGAAATCTTTATTTTACACCATATGGTAGTCTTCCAATAGCAGTCAGTAACTAGTGAAAATTTGAAGAGGAAAAAAAGTAACATATTCCATTCCACATAGTATTATGCTGTTAAGCACTTGCTGAGAGAGAAACAAACTTAAATACGAGATCTAGCATAGTCAATAGAGTGTGCAGAAAACAAATATCATTTTGTACTTGTGTTTTATAATTCCATAAAACTAGGTTTTTTAATACTAAAACATGCAGTACTGTTTAACCTTCTAGAAAAGTAGTAAAAACAAAAAAATGTACTAAGTGATAACACGAAAAAGGTGATTATAAATTGCAACAGTCATGTCCCAATTGCTCAAGTAAATATTTGTTTATACACATATCCAATTGTAACTCATTTCATTCTTCTCCATTGATACTTCTCATCTGTTTCTAAATAACTAAAACAAGAAGAAAAAAACATCTACACATTACTTTTAAATTATCCATTCAGGTATTTTCCTAACATGTATATTTGTAATACTAATGAATATGGTTTTATACCTGAAGGTCAAATTAGAAGCAATTTCTATTTTAAGACACTGTTAATTTGTAAAATAAACAAAAGATTTGCAACAAAACTAAATTTTACTTTTTAAAGACAAGACCGATGTAACACTTTCAGTGTCCCTAACACTCATAGTTCTATTTTTTTCTTTTTCAAAATCAATAATAGTGTACAAATAGAAGGGCTGTGATGAATTTTTAATAATCTGAGAATACATTTTCAAAGAAGCATTTAAAATATTATTGAATCAGGATGTTTATACAAAAGAGCATTCTTGAATTAGATCAGTTTTGATTCTTATTACTATAGTTAAATAACAGGTATAGTTCCTGTAGTTTATGTAATTTCTGTAATATCCTGAGTTTGGAACAAAACAGCATTTAAGTATGTAAGTATTTTTAAATTACAATGATCAAGTCAGAATGGAAACTATCACTAAAAAAGGAAATTTAGAGCATCAGATCTATTTACATAAATGTCTCTCGCTAGTTTTTAACTCATTTAACTTACTGTTATATGCAGGAGTTACACTCGTCTTCCAGGCACCAGAATGCACCTGGGTGACAAATTTTACATTTTCCTATAACTTCAAGTAAATGTCAGTGTGTGCTTTTGAAATACATAATCACTACTTGTCAGTTATCACATTCATTTGCTGTTATATTAAATTAAACAGAAAACATTGGATCTATTCTATTTGATTGTTTTTAGCAGAGAAACCTTTAGGTAGAATTATAAATTAAGCTATTGCTTTCTTTAGAAGGACATTCATTTCTTGAGGCTTATCGACATTGGTCTAATTTAGATTTAATGCAATGGGCTCACTAAAGTTGAAATCACATGGTTTGTTTTTGCATCTTGTTCTGCAGGGGTTTACCTCCTGAGATTAAGAAATCAATGCTTCTACTAGGTATTTCAGTTTATACTCTCCCTTGAGTCCACAAGAGCTTATGCATTTCTACTTAGTGAAGCCTGCTGAGAGGGCCAGAGTAGTTACTTCTAGTTCAAAGTAATCATAAGTATCCCTCTGAAGCAGTTCTTCCCTAGGGCACAATTAGGATGGTTCTTCCCCTTTGCACAGAACTGCTTTTAATCACTTTGAAGTGGCGGGAATTATTTCTCTGTGACCATTGTTGGGCCTGGGTGCACAGAGGTTACTAGCAGTGCCTCAGTATTCTCTCTTCAAACCCATGTTAAATACCGAGTGAGAGACTCATAGCATCATGTTCTCTATTCCAGTGGTGGGGGATGAAGGCAGGAAGCTAAGATAATCATGGCCTCTGGGGCAACAAAAGGATAAAGTTGACTCAGGATGTATAATTCTCTTAATCTTACGTGAGGCTCAGCAAAATCACCAAAACAAAACAAACAAAAAAACCAAAAACCAAAAAACCCACTTAAATAATCCACCAACCTCACCTTCCGAAAGAGTAAAGCCTGTTAATAAACAAACAAAAATGATTTCCTTTGAATGTCAAGTTTCAGTACAAAATGTTTTTTTATATTGGCCTAGAAAATTATTTTTAATACATAGACGTGAAGTTCTATCTTTAATGTAACTAACAGGGCAAAATAACTATGAAATGCATTTATGCCCTTAAAAATACTGTTCAAAAATTCCTTCCACAATTTCCCTTGGAATTTTACTTACATACTGGTATGCAGTCATGCATGAAACTGTCCTTTGGTTTAATAAATGGAGTGCACAACATAGGTCACATATATGATGGTTTATACAGCAAGAGACAACTTGTTTTATTTATTTTTGTATGTATAAAGAATAAAAATCTGTCTATATCAACAATGTAAAGGTTTCATTGAAGTTTTGTTTACTCTAATATTTTATAATAGAGTTACACTTTTGGTTATACTAGAAAATATACAGACTCAGCTAAAATGAGACTCTTTAGAATTTCAAAAGTTTACAATTTATAATTAAATTTGTGTAGCAATCTTCAGTGTCTTTCATAAAATTTGCCTTGTTCTCATTCTGTCAACATGGTTAAGGAAGCATCTTGAAATTAGGCCAACAACACCCACTACATTACTAAATCCAGTGGTCAACTTGAAGCCCTCATCTTACTTGATTTAACAGTACTTGACAGAGTTGATAATTCTGGCTCCTTTGAAATACTTTTTTCCAGATTAAAAAATACCATGAATAACCTGGATTTTTCCCAACCCTCATGGTTGCTCTTAGTTTTCTTTGATTCCTTTTCATTTCCCTAATCCCTTAACAACTGGAGTGCCCTCTGGATTCCTTCCTTGATTCTTATTCTGGAGTAATAAGCTATCCCAAAATTCAGTGACTTAAAACAATATTTATTATTGCCCAGGAATCTATATGTCCTCTGAGTGGTTCTGTTGACCTGGGACAGACTCTGTTGATTTTACTGCTTACTCATACACATGTGTTCAGCTGGTGTGTTGTCTGATGTATGGTTGGTCAGAATAGCCTCACTCACATTTCTGGAGGCTGGCTGGCTAGTGAGCCAGGATAATAGAAGTGACAGAGCCACATGATTCTCCACATACAGCAGGCTAGGCTGGGCTTGTTCATGTGACACTGGCAAACTTCAGAAAGAGAAATCAGAAGCACATGAGGTTCTGTAGAGGCCTGGCTTGACATTTCTATTGCAATCTATTGGCCAAAGCATGTCACAAGGAAGGCCTGGATTCAAAGGGGTTTGAGTAGATGCCACCTCTTGATGGAAGAAACTAAGGAGTCACATTGGAAAGGGAATGAATTGAAGGAGAGTAAAGAATTGGGGATACATTTATAAATAATATTCTTATCTGTTTGTTTTTATTTCCTCAGTGATCTTACCCAGTTGTAGAAATGGTTTTAAATACCATCCACATGATGATAACTTCCAAATTTATATCCATAACTAGTACATCTCTCTGAAACCTCAGACTTATATAACCAGTTTCTTATTTGATATTTTTAATTGGATGCCAAATAATCTTCTTGCTCAACCTACCAACCTGCTTCTGCAAAATTCTTTCACAACTCAGGTGTTGACATCTGCATACTTCAGTTTACTAGGCCAAAAAACTCAAAGTAATGCTAAAACCCTCTTTTTTTTCCCCCTCCATACCTCACATCCAATCCATCAATATACTTCCTCTCTATCTGTAAAGTTTCAGGGAGAAAAAATGTTTTCTCTTCCCATCTTAGGTTCTTGCCTGGGGCTCTATACCAAAAGACAGATTAACAAGATAAAAACAATGAGACGTCCATTAACATGTATATCTCATATATAAATGGAAGAACATCAGGGATGAGTAACTCAAGAGGTGGCTTAGAACTCAGGCTTATAAAGAATCCTTAACAACAACAAAAAATATATTTGTAAAGAAACAACATTTTAGACTCCCAAGCTCTGCCAGCTGAGAAGGTAAATATGTGGGGGAAAAGTGATGTTTGTTACATCGGTTCCTCTCGTGCCATTTCTGGGTTGATAAGGGTCTAAGGTTGTCTCCGGTGATTAAATTCTGTTCTTCCTTACAGAGAGGAGAGAAGGGAAACCTTTGTAAATTTATGTCCTACTTTTAGGAAAATAGGGGGAAGGTAGTAAGCTATTCTTGTAGCTGCTCTCAATTACCTTCAGCTGAAAATAATCCTTATGGGAAAGTGGCATACTGGGGTGGCAAATTCCCCTATGCTACAAAAGCATGTCCTGTATCTGACAACTTCTCACCAACTTTATTACCTCGACATCCAACCTGCCATTATCTCCCAACTGTATTATTACAATACCTTCTGTTTTCCTACATCTGCCCTAGTTCTCCTAAAATCTATTCTCCCTCAGCAGCCAGAGTAATTCTATTAAAACTTAAATCAGGGCTTCCCTGGTGGCGCAGTGGTTGAGAGTCTGCCTGCCGATGCAGGGGACACGGGTTCGCGCCCCGGTCCAGGATGATCCCACATGCCACGGAATGGCTGTGCCCGTGAGCCATGGCCACTGAGCCTGCGCGTCCGGAGCCTGTTGCTCCACAACGGGAGAGGCCACAACAGTGAGAGGCCCACATACCGCAAAAAAAAAAAAAAAAAAAAAAACTTAAATCAATTTTACCAGTATTCTACTCAAAACCTTTCTGTAGCTCTCTGACTCTTTCAGTGCAAAAGCCAATATCATTCCAATGAGTCCTTCCCTACATCTTGTTTGATCCTTCACATGTTGTGTTATGTCTGATTGAAGTAATCATACCTGACTCACTAAATTCATACTTGCTCCTCAGATTATCTGAATTTAAAGGAAATATTCTATTCTTTTATTAGATTTATTTTGGTTAGTTTACAATGTTGGGAAGTAAATTCACTTCATCCAAGACCTAAAAAAGTATCTTCAGTGTTGTTTATATACAATTTCCACAAATTAATCAAAATACTCAAGTGTAGAAGACCTGATTAAAAACAGATAAAACAATCAAAAGAAACAGACTCACAGGAGATCCATATAAGGGACTTATCAGCTACGAACATTACAGTAGTAATGCTTAACAATCAATGAAATAGAAAGTGAGATTTGGAAAATTTCCAGAGAACTAGAAGCTTTAGAATAACTACAAGGAAAGACTAGTACTGAAAACACAAGAGCTGAATTATCAAACTCAGTAGCTATTTTTGAAAACAAGAAAGACTAAGAGGTGGGTCAGAATACACAGACTGAAGTAGGGAAGATAAAAAGGTATAATGCAACAGAATATATTAAAAGCCATATGGCAGATAATAAAAAAATGCCAACAGGAAAAATAAAAGAAAGCAGCGAACACCTAGGCACATCGTGGTATCATTTGAAAACCAATAACTAAGTGCTATAAGCCATCTGAAAGAGAGACCATTGTTTTTAAATGAGCAAAATGACACAGAGCTGGCAACAGCAATGATAAGCAAGGAAGAAAAGAAAATAAGGAAATGATATTTTCAAATTGCTGAAAAATATTGTCAACCTAGTAGTCTATATCCAATAAGGATAACCTTTAAAGATAACAGTGAATAAATGCTATTCAGAAAAAAAAAAGAAAGACTCTTAGTTAGCTACATACCAGTACTAAAGGATAGCTAAAGAGTGTTCTTTCAGGAACAGGAAAAATAAGAGGGTCCTAATAATCCAGGAGAAACATTTGTCAAAACTATCACAAGAAAAAAAAATCTAAACCGTTAGATAGTCACATGTACATACATATGTGCATATATGCATGTATGTCCGCAAACACACATGATATTATAAGAAACAAAATCTACAGAATATCACTAACATACATGCAGGAATTCTACTCAGAATATCTGCAAACACATTGAAGTGATATATAAAAATATATTACAAACTCTCTGGACTTATTCTAGAAATACAATATTAGTGTAACAATGTAACTTGCCACTTTAATAAATGAAGAAATAAAAAGGCGTATGTTTACCTCAATATACAAAGAGAAAGCAGCGAATACAATTCAATATCAATTCATGTTGAAAGAACCTCACACTTCTCAAGAAATGGAAATCAAATTATTTTTAAAGTTTAGTTTTCTATAAAAAAAACTATAGATCATATCAAGGTACCCTACTTGATAGTAAAATATTGAAATAGTTTCTTCTGAAAGAATGCCTGCCATCATCACTTCTGTGCAGTTTTTTACAGAGCCGTAGTCCACTGCAATACAGTAATATTAACAACAATAACAAAATGTATAAAAAGTGGATTTGTAGCCACATCATGGTATACCTAGAAAACTCCAAAAGAATCTACAGGTAAATTGCTAAAATTAATAAGCAAATATTAACAATTTCACAACACACAAGAACACTATATAAATAAACACATAAACACACACAAGCAAGATATAGTATAATATACATTTCTACAAAATATATAATTTACCATAGCTTCAGAATACTAGGGCATGTCATCTTGCTGTACCATCGAGAAGCTGTTTTTTGTATTTACTTTTCTGAGTATGTCACCACTAAAATTATATACATTCTAAAATCCACTGAATATGTTTGCTTTCCCTTGTCACTATGCTGCTGTGCCCCAGTGATTATGCAGAGGCTTTATTCAATAATGCACTTTTCTTTTTCCTATGTGTGATATGGGCAATGTAAGTTATACTGCCTGTGAAGAAAAACAGAGAAAAACCAGTATACCCTGGTGAGAGTTACTATAAAATAAAGACATGTTGATTTTCCTTTGTTCTTTGTTTCAAGAGCAAATTCACTGAACTCATCAGGTTACCATTGCTTTTTCTGTCAAGTCCCTTGTTCCTTCCAGTCACATACATAGTCTGGCTCCTTCATGTCGCTGTTACATATTTGAGTTGACAAAAATTATACCAGTTGGGGAAACTAATTTGTATAGTATTGTATTTTATTAATACTTGATTAATAATATTTTCTTCGTCCATATTTGGTTTGGATGGACCTTCAGTAATGAAGACCCATAGAGTTTGTTGTAAATATTGTATTGTATTATTCTTTATTTAAAAAAATAAATTTATTTATTTTTGGCTGAGTTGGTCTTTTTTGCTGCACGCAGGCTTTCTCTAGTTGTGGCGAGCGGGGGCTATGCTTCGTGCCAGTGTGCAAGCTTCTCACTGCGGTGGCTTCTCTTGTTGTGGTGCATGGGCTCTAGGTGTGTGGGTTTCAGTAGTTGTGGCACACAGGCTTCAGTAGTTGTGGCTCGTGGGCTCTAGAGCGCAGGCTCAGTAGTTGTGGCACACGGGCTTAGTTGCTCCGTGGCATGAGGGATCTTCCCAGACCAGGGCTCGAACCTGTGTCCTCTGCATTGGCAGGTGGATTCTTAACAACTGCATCACCAGGAAAGCCCTCTATTATTCTTTGAAGATATATTTCTTGAGGGACTATGTGTTCTCTAGCAGGTCCAGATAGTAACTGTGGACTATACTAAAGAAATCTACACACAGTACATATAATAAGATGTGGCTTATAGTCAAGGGCCAAAAATGCCTCGGAAGGTAAAATTGATTTACAATTTCAATGGAAGTTATAAGTCCTTATCTATAGGTGTCCTTTTAATGCTACATATTAATAATTACTATTAAGATCAAGTTATTTTATGGCAGCCTTCTTATTTCACATATTTCCTCTTTAGGCAGAGTTATGATAACCTTTACCAATAGTGTATTATTTCAAACCACATGCATTCATAAAACATTTATGAGAAGATAACAAAAAGTTCACTCTTTTACTCCACTTCAAATATGCCTAGCTATTTAATTTAAATAGCCTATTTACATAATCGTGCCCATATTTTACCACTAATGGTCATGCAGTTAATTTTTAACATTGAGGAGACAAAAGGACCTCAAGAAGTTTTCTATTCATTTCTCAGTTTTCTGTCAGTATTACATCTAAATCAGAGAAAAGGAAATCAGAACTTCAGTCTTTACTTCTTTACTTCTCCGAAGGGGAAGAAATGATACAACTTCAAGTAGCCATGTATTTTAATACCTATTACTGATGCTTCTGAAAATGTCTTTTAGTTTTAGTAATTCTAAATTCCTCCTTCTCCAATTTAAGTGTATGACTTTTAATTTTTCAAGCTTTGGACAGGGAAGGGTAGATGGGAGACATATACTCAGTGCCATGGTCAAAAGAGGAAAAAACAGTGAGGGAAAGAGAGACAGAGACAGAGAGAGAGAGAGAGACAAAGAGAGAGAGGAAAGAGGGAAGCCTTTTCTTTGTATCATTTTACATAATTTTAAATGTATCACTCCTCTTCTTTCTGGCTCTTCTTTTAAACTACTGAGATTTCACTTAATTAAACATTCTTTTCTGACCTTAACTACCTAATTCCAGTACACCACAAGCAAAGATTTTTTTTTTTTTACAGTAGAAATAAACTCATCACTGCAGAAAATTGGATGCAGATTCCGTATACAAACTGATAGGTTGCATCTTCATTTTCGGTTTTAAAGTGTATACACGTGTTATCATAATGTCTTGACTATGAAAGCAAGCTTCGTACCCCATTTTTTTTCTAGAGTTGCCAACGTGAGCAATACAGAAACTATTGACCTTCATCTTTCTTATGGTAGTGTTGCCAGTATATAAGCAATTTTCTATTACTAGATACAGCAGCTGACTCTGTACTGGGTAGGTGCTTTTTCTTTTGACACTTAAACGACTTTCTGAGCCTTTTAAGGACTAGAATATATTAACATATGTGTGTTGCTGAACTGTTTGGGCTCTGTCACTTTAACCCTCCTTCTGTACTTGAAACAAAATGTCCTACCTCTTTGATTTTCCCATGTGTTGAATTTAGCTCACAGACTTTTATCACAAGCTCTATTTTCAACCATCACAGCATAGTTCAGCAGATTGGGACTCAGTAGGACATTTCTCCAGAACATTTTTTTTTATTGAATGCAAAGTTATATGCTCAAATTACTCCAATTTTTAATTGTTATTGGACAGATAGAATCTGTCTTAAGTGGGTGTCCTCATTCTTTCCCAGGTTTACAGAAATTATCCCTCCTAAACAAAGATGAAACAGATTTCAGTTTAATATTTACATGTTTGCTTGTTTAATAAATGCAGAAGTGTTAAAGCAATAGTGGTAACTAGCTATTTAGTTGAAAATTCTATATCTTTTTACATTTTAACAGACCTACTGAAGACAGTTCCTTTAAAAAATGAAGCTAATTTTAGACTACTCTAGGATGTAATTATGCACTGTCTTATGATTCTCTATTTTATGTTATTGTTTGTCTCCCTGATTAGACTGTAAAGGCAATGACAATGGAAGTATTTTGTATGCTTAAGTTCTGCAGTTTCCAAAATTGTGCTTGTTCATATTTTCATATTAGAAATTTAATAAATACTGACTGATTCACTTATTGAATAATGTGGCTCACCTGTCTTAGAAGATGGTGGAAGATTTCTGTGTTTTATGTTTTTTGTTTTGTTTTTAAGACAAATTTACTATTGCCAGCAAATCACATGGTTAAGTCATCATGAATCCCACCCATGCACTGAGCTAGCCTTATCTAAGATAATATCAGGGATATTGTAAGGTTAAAATATATCTGTCGGGTTAAATTTGAATTGGATATAAATTAAGTGAATTTGAGATGTATAAATCAACACCTACAAATGCCTATTCATTGCAGAAAATGTCACCCATGGTAAGACAGATGGAAGATATTTGAGTATGACCTTGAATAACTAACAACCTTTACATTCAAGATATCAGAATCTTGTAATAGTCATACTTATATATAGAAAGCTCTGAAAAAATGAAATTAACAAATCACTATGTTAAATAATTCTGAATATGATTTTAATCTCACCATCATTCATCTTACTGAAATGGTATTTTTCTTAAATACCTCATTATGTCATAAGAGATCAGGTTGTTTAAAAAAAAGTAATTATGGACAAAAGTGATTGAGCTTCCCTTAAGGCTGTCCTATCTGTCAAAGTAATAAGATGTCTCAATCTATGAGACAGATGGTATTTTAGTTTGAATATAATCCAACTTTGAATGGTAGATCAAAGGGAAAAGAACATTTACAAAGTTTTTAATTGAAAAACTGCTTCATTTTTTGAGGTCTATGATGGCTTGTTGAATAGCTATTAAAATAAAATAAGTATTTCTTTACTACTCACAACGTTTCTGACACTACGTGTGTGGGTTTTCCCCTCACATTAAGCAACTTTGATACTAACTATCCTGAGTTAGTGCAGACCCCATAGGTTAAGGGCTCAATCCCCCAAGACTGCCCTCTACTTCAGACTCAAGCACAATTAGTAGGTCCTAGGCTTGCCCACACTTCTGTGTAATTTGGCTACAAATCAAGGATTCCCAAGACCCTCTCCTCAAATTCAATAATTTTCTATAACAGCTCAAAGAACTCAGGGAAAGGCTTTATTTATTATCATTTGTTTTTATAAAGAATACAAATCTGGAATAGCCACATAGAAGAGATACATAGAGTGAGTTCTGAGGAAAGGGTACAGATTTTCCATGCCATTTCTGGGCATACCACCCTCTCAGAACCTTGATGTGTTCACCAACTCAAAATCTCTCCAAATCCCATTATTTGGGAGTTTTACGGAGGCTTCATTAGGTAAGAATAATTGACAAAAATCTCCATTGACCATTGGAGATTAAGTCAACCTCTAGCACCCCTTCTTTCCCAGAGGTTGAGGGTGGGCCTGAAAATTCTAACCCTGTAATCTATCATCCCTTGGTTTTTCTGACATCCAATCCGAATCCTTCAAGAGTCACTTCATTAGCATAAACTCAGATATGGTTGAAAGGAACTCATAATGAATAACAGAAGAACTGTCATTCAGGAAATTCCAAAAGTTTTAGTAGATCTGTACCAGGAATTGGGGAAAGATTTTTTTAAATGTGTAAATATATTTCTTTTTATTATGATGTCACCATATTACAGTTATATAGCAAGATTTTTACTCCTGACTTTTATAAGTGTATATTTAATAGTTATAATAATTATATATACATATGAAATCATAGTTATAACAACTAGATATTCAAACAGTTATTAGGTAAAACCCAGGTTTTATGTTCAAATTTTCCCTCTCACATTGGACATTTTAATCATGAAATACTAATCATAATCATATCCAGAGAAGCCTCTGAAGTTACCCAGAAAGAATTGAAAATTATATAAATGATATCTCTTTTCTTTAAAATCACATAAATCAATCTCTTGATTGGCCTAGAAGGGAGCCTCAATGTCTCAACATTTCTGCACCTTGATAATTCAGTGTAATGGACTTTATTTGTATTATACAAATGACAATATTCACCTATCTTTGAGACTTCAGATAAGTCATTTAAAAATCAGACCTCATTAAAAAAAAAAATCAGACCTCATTGTAACACATTATTTTGGAATGAAAATTTGATGATGTGAAAGGAAGCCACTGACAAAAGACAGCCTATAGAATGGGAAAAATATTTGCAAATGATATGACCGACAGGGGTTAATATCCAAAATATATGAACAGCTCATAGAACTCAATATCTAAAAAAACCAAACCAATCAAAAAATGGGCAGAAGACCGGAATAGACATTTTTATAAAGAAGACATTCAGAAGACTAACAGGCACATGAACAGATGCTCAACATCACTAGTCAGAGAAATGCAAATCACAACAACAATAAGAAAACACCTCACACCTGTCAGAATGGCCATCACAAAAAACTCAACAAATGTTGGTGATGATATGGAGAAAAGGGAACCCTTGAACACTGTTAGTGGGAAAGTAAATTGATACAACCACTATGGAAAACAGTATGGAGGTTCTGTAAAAAACTAAAACTAGAACTGCCATATGATCTAGCAATTCCACTGCTGGGTATATATCTAGAAAAAATAAAAATACTAATTCAAAAAGATACATATACCCCATGTTCACAGAAGCACTATTTATGATAGTCAAGATATGAAGCAACCCAAGTGTCCATCAACAGACAAATGGATAAAGAAGATATATGTATATACAATAGACTATTACTCAGCCATAAAAAAATGATGAAATTTTGCCATTTGCAGGAACATGGATAGACCTAGAGAATATTATGTATGCTTAGAGAAATAAGTCAGAGAGAAAAAGGCAAATACTGTGTGATATCACATATATGTAGAGTCTGAAAAATAATATAAATCAATGTATATGCAAAACAAAAACAGACTCACAGATACAGAAAACCAATGAGTGGTTACCAGAGAGGACAGGAAAGGTGGAAGGGGCAATTTAGTGTTATGGGATTAATAAATACAAACTATTGATATTATGTATAAAATAGATAAACAACAAGGATGTATCATGTATAGCACAGGGAAATATAGCCTGTATCATGTAATAGATTTTAATGGAGTTTAATCTGTAAAGATACTGAATCACTATGCTATACACTTGAAAACTAATGAAATATTGTATTGATACATCAACTATATTTCAATTAAATAAATTTAAGAATAAATAAAATTTTTATAAAGGCTTGAAAAAAACTTTGATGATGTGGATGGCAAATATATTTATATTATAGTAACATTGTTTGATAATATACCACTGCCTTGATGTCTTAAATCCCTATCAATTCAATACATGTAATAAAGTACAGCATATATGTCTTTATATGACTGTAATAAGTGAGACAAATCTCATTCATCATATATCTTAAATGATACATTAAAAATGTTACTGAGAGCTAGGCCATTCAGGATACTGATTTAATTCCAATAGTCATTGATTATCTTGCTAACAATATCTGGAGATTGCTATTAAAATTATGTGCTTCTGAGATGGTGATGGGACACCATTTTCTAATCTTCTGCATAAGTTGTGCTCATGGATCAAATTTATGAACTGATAATTCACAGAATGTGTATTATGTTATTTTTACTCTTAATAATTGAATCATATTTGTATACAAACTAGTTTGTGTGATTGCAAAGATTGGTTATTTAAGTATGTTGATGTTCCTGTAGAAGATTCTGTCTATGAGATTTGATTGTCAGATTCTCATGGACAACTCTAGGCAATTAGTAGATTATGATTGTTAATCTAATAACTGCTGTAGACACTTGACTGCTTGGCAAACCATCCATACAACATAGATGATGGTTGTGATGCTGTGTGTGAAAAATCTCCATCTTTCATACCCTTTCCTTTTAACATAATGGTTAATGGTTTCTCTAGTTTGTAAATACTATCACTGTTTTTCTAGGTGGGCATTGCTATTGCCTGACAGAAAAATGTGTAACATTATAATTCAGTAGAAAAAACTTACTTTCTAGAATTTTACTGGTTATTTAGGATTTGTTCTTAGTAATCCTGGGTATTAGTTAGGTTGGGCAAAACATCACCTGGAACTTTGGGGCTGTCATGGGTTGAAATTTGTCCTCCAAAATGATACGTTAACATCCTAAATCCTATACCTCTGAATGTAACTAAATTTGGAAATAGGGTCTTTGCAGATGTAATCAAGTTAAGATGAGGTCATTAGGGTGGGCCCTAATCCACTATAACTGGTTTTCTTGCAAGAAGAGAAGAGTACAGTATGATGACAGAGACACAGATTGGAGAGATGCAGCTGGAAGCCAAGGAATGCCAAGGATTGCTGGCCACAACCAGAAGCTAGGAAGAGGCCAGGGAGGATTCTATGCAGATTCTATTAAGAGAGAATATGGCTCTGTGGACACCTTGATTTTAGACTTCTAGCCTCCAGAACTGTGAAACCATAAATTGTGATATTTCAAGCCACGCAGTTTGTGTTACCTTGTAATAGCAGCCCTAGGAAATTAATGCAGGAGCGAAATGCATTGGCATCATTAACTTCAAATCAAAGACATGATCAGCTTAAACTGCCTGGAAACAATAAAATCCTGGATGTAAGTTTCTCAAATTATCTACCAAATTAACTTTCAAGAATAAACTGAGGTAGTGTATAGGTTTATTCTTATGCTAAGGGATAGAAAGAGAGGTGAAGAGGAGAGCAAAGTGAGTATAAAGAAAAAAATTTATTCATTCTTTTAATGAGTTAAGAAATTAAAGCAATATTAGGTATCTAAATTGTTAAATATTGTACACTTCAGAAGTACATAGTGTCTAAATAACACTTAGTGGAGTGTAGAAAGATTTCAAAAGGCAAAAAAAAAGTGGTCATAAAGTTGTGCAAATTAGTGGAAAACATGAGTACAAGCTAAAGGAACACATTTTGAAGGTAAATGGTATTTTTTGGACAATGGTGAAAATACTAGTGTATTTCATACATACAAAGATATGTGTGATTTATTTTCTCTAGAGAATTAGATTTCTAATGATATATTTAGTCATAAATGACACAGCTGTACACCAAATTTGTTCATTCAGATGCATAAAAAGAGAGAAATGAGAGAAACAAATACCATTGGTATATATCCCTGTATATTGCTCCGGGTAAGGACATCTGAAGACAGTATTGTCCAAAAGTATATGTAAAGCCCCTGTCATACTGAGACAGATGCAAGTGCATATGCTCAAAAGCCTGCTTGTTGTGGGTGGAGTCTTTAGAACAGTGTAACCTGATTCTGGTTAATACTGTATCAGTTAACTATTACCACAATTGTGCTGTTCAATGGCATATGACAGTAAGAATTTATGGCTCTTGTGTCTGAAGTCAGTTACACATTTGTTAGGCTCTGATGATCTTGGCTGGACTTGCTCACATGACTTGGGATCAGCGGTCTGTTGGCTGATCTAGGCTGCCCTCAGATTCTCTTCTACCGTCACTCATCTTCTAGCTGGCTAGACCCACCCCCCATCCTATTATCACAGGGAAGGTGGAGGCACAAGAGCACAAATGGAAACCACACAATCTTCTTGAAGCCTGGGCTTGGAACTGGCATACCATCATTTTTGCCTCAATCACTTATCTAAGACAAACTGAAAGAGCACCACCAACACAAGGCTTAGGGATAAAAAATCTACCTTATTGTGAGAAACTATGACACAACATGACAAAGGGCAGATAAAGGTGAAGATAAAGAAATGAGGTCATCGCACTCTACCACAAGTATTCAATTAACTTCTACAGTTGCCCCTTGGAGTCCCTATCACAACCTTATTTTGTTTCCATGTAATTTATGATTTTAGTGATCTAAAATCTGACAATAATTCCTAGATATAACTTAGTAAATTGCCAGTTATGTTGTATGAGTCAGTTTTATGAGCTTAGTTAATATAAATCTTCTCCTGAAAGATAGATTTTATATTTGGATATTGAAAAAAATTAGTTGTCTATTTCTGAAAGGCTGAGGGAAGAAACTATTTTGTAAGCACAAGGTGATCAATGTGGCCCTGGGAGGCCCTTGGGGTTGGTCAGCTGGTCTTTCAGGCAAGCACAGCCCACTCTACCCAGGCTTCTGAATGACTGGGAAATAAATTTACCCTGATAATTAAATTTCTGGAGTATGATGAAATTTTAAAATTATTTTGACTACAGAATATGTTACATGAAAAATTTGGCACCATTATGTATTAGCCTTGGCTTATAAAATGACAATCACAAATGAAAAATAAAGAAAATAAGCTATGGTGATCTGCAATTTTAATGAGTCTTTTACCCTTGATCTCAGATTTATCACTTTTTCCTAGTGTCTTTATCAATGTGTCTTTTCTTAAACTCATGCCTGTTTTTTAATGAGCTATTGCTCATTAGACAGGTGTTTCAAAGATAACAGTGACGTTTTTCTAAATAATGTCTGTTAGAAATTCGAACAATTGAAGATTTATTACCACAATAAATTTTTTTTAGGTTTCTAAAGAAAAAAATTTGTATTGAAGTATAGCTGATTTATATTAGTTTCGTGTATAGCATAGAGATTCAGTGTCTTTACAGATTATACTGCATTAAAATTATTACATGATAATGTCTATAATTCTCTGTAGTAAAGAGTATATCCTTCTTGCTCATTTATTTTATACATAGTATTTTGTATCTCTTAATCCCATACCCTGACTTGCCCTTCCCTCCCTTTTTCTTCCCCTCTGGTAGCCACTAGTTTGTTTTCTGTATCTGTGAATCTGTTTCCATTTTACATACACATTCACTTATATTGTTTTTTAGATCCTACCCTGAAGTGATATCATACAGTATTTGTCTTTTTCTGTCTACCTATTGTCCTAAGCACAATATTCTCTAGGTCCATCCACGTTGCTGCAAATGGCAGAATTTCATTCTTTTTTATGGATGAGTAATACTCTACTGTATTTATCTTTTCCATTTGTCTGCTGATGGACACATGGATTGGTTATATATCTTGGCTATCATAAATAGTGCTGCTATGAACATGGAATGCATGTATCTTTTCGAATTACTGTTTTTGTTTTTTTCCAGATATATACCCAATACCGGAATTGTTGGATCATATGGCAGTTCTATTTTTAGTTTTTTGAGGGACCTCCATACTATTTTCCATGGTGGCTGCATCAATTTACATTCCCACCAACAGTGTACAGGATTCCATTTTCTCCATATCCTCTCCAGCATGTGTCATTTGTAGACTTTTTGGTAATAGTCATCCTGACAGGTGTGAGGTGATATCTCATTGTCGTTGTGATTTGCATTTTGCCAATAGTTAGCAATGTTGAGCATCTTTTCATGTGTCTGTTAGCCATCTGTATGTTTTCTTTGGAGAAATGTCTAGTCAGGTCTTCTGCCTATTTTTCTGACTGGGTTGTTTGCTTCTTTGATATTGAGTTGTATTAGCTGTTCATATATGTTGGATATTAACCACTGTTGGTCATATCATTTGCAAATATTTCCTCCCATTCAGTAGGCTGTCTTTTTATTTTGTCAGTGGTTTCCTTTGTTGTTCAAAATATTTTAAGTTTAATTAGGTCCCATTTGTTTATATTTGCTTTTATTTCTTTTGCCTTAGGAGACAGATCTGAAAAAATACTGCTAGGTTTATGTCAAAGAGTGTTCTGCCTTTGACATAAACCTAGGAGTTTTATGGTTTCAGGTCTTACATTTAGGTCTTTAATCCATTTTGAATTTATTTTTGTATATGTGTGAGGAAATATTCTAGTCTCATTCTTTTACATGTAGCTGTCCAGTTTTCCCAGTAGCACTTATTGAAGAGTGTCTTTTTCACCACTGTATATTATTGCCTGCTTTGTTATAGATTAAATGACCATAGTTGCATGGGTTTTTTTCTGAGCTTTTTATTCTGTTACATTGATCTATTTGTCTGTTTTTATACCAGCATCATGCTGTTTTAATTACTGTAGCTTTGTAGTATAGTCTGAAGTATGGGAGGGTGATACCTTCAGCTCTGTTCTTTCTTCTCAAGATTACTTTGGCAATATGGGGTCTTTTGTGGTTCCATATGAATTATAGAATTATTTGTTCTAGTTCTGTGAAAAATGTCATGAGTATTTTGATAGAAATTGCATTGAATCTGTATATTGCTTTGGGTAATACAGCCATTTTAACAATATTTATTCGTTCGATCCAAGAGTGTAGGATATTTTCCCATTTCTTTCTATTATCTTCAATTTCCTTCATCAGTGTTTTATAGTTTTCTAGAGTATAGGTCTTTCACCTCCTTGGTTAAGTTTATTCCTAGCTCTTTTATTCATTTTGATGTGATTTTAGATGGGGTTAAAAATTTTTTTCTCTTTCTGATGGTTTATTATTAGTGTATAGAAAACCAACAGATTTCTGTACATTAATCTTGTATTCTGCAACATTGCTGAATTTATTTATTACTTCTAATAGCTTTTGGGTGGAGACTTTTAGCCACCATCAGATGGTGGCTGTGTGTTAGAGCTAATCTGCAAAGAACTCTATTTTCATAGTTAAAAATATTCCCTTAACTAATAGATAATAACTTATTAGATCATAAAGGATGGTGAGTACAAGGGAAATCCTGCATCCTTACTAACTTTATGGAACCAGGGATATGGTTACTTTTTGCGACATAGTTAAAAATGTTTGAAGACCATAAATTCCTCCTCTCGGTATTGGTCCTTTAGTTCCCTCCATGCACTTCACAAGGCCTCTTCTGAAGAAATTGACTGTGCCTATGGCTTTATAAACTATGACGTTTGCTATGATTTATTCACTTCTAATGTTCTGACAGTTTAATAACTAGGTGGCATTTCTTTTTGGCTATATAATGTTGAACAATATCTACCATTGAACATTTGCATTTGAGACATCGTGTTAAAAGGAAAGATATTCCTTAGGGCAATTTGTAATAATGCCAGAGTCAAACGCAGAAATCAGAGAGGAAGAATTGATCTGACACCTTTTCATTTCAGGTGAAAAACTAAATATATTCATGTCACTTCAGTGATAAGGAAGATCCAATTTGGGATCAAATCGTATAGTGTGCATTATGTAGATTTTTAGTAATTGCAGTGCTTGTGGTGCCAACGTGGAGATATGCTTTGAGAGAGGATAAGAAAAGCCCCTAGAGACAGTCATATTTTGGAAAGAAAACACTTCCATTCACTGTGATATTTGTTGTACATGTTGTTTCTTAGACTTTAACCAGTTTCATGAAACCTGAGTGAACTGACTGGAAATAATGATATTTTACCAAATTGGTATTGTTTTGTTTTGTTTTTTGCAGAAAATAATGAAATATTTTTTCACATCTCCTTCCTTCCTTTTGTTAATGTATTTATATATTTATAGGAAAATATTGGCATAGAGACTTGATGGTTGTAAATAAAAGTTAAAAAAGAATTCTGGAAGATAGAAGTCCTTATGTAAAATGCATGAAAATATTTGCTAATTTTTGGTGGGTTTGGCTTCTACATTCCATTCTGTATTACTTTTAGGGCTTTACTTTTCCCCTAAAGTAGCTGAATCAGCACAATGATTTAGCATGAACTGTGTAGTCTAATGCAAGTACCTACCATAGGACAATTGTTTTCCTATTAAATTGTTTTTATCCCCTATTAAACATTTAAGATAATTTTAATGTAAATGTTAGACATACATTTTTTAAATAGCATTTTCCTTACATGCGGCCCATAAGATGTCTTCTCTCTCCTGGAAAAGTCTAACTTTGTGATTTCCCATGGTTAATTTAATCAAATGTCTTCTATCACACCAACTGGTAAGAATAAAAACTAGAGCCAAAACAAATCCTAACTTTAATGTTTAATGTCTTTAATGTAAAGTTTTAGGATTTAAAAATTACATGTTACTTTAAAACTGCCAGACTCACTCTGTTGCATTCAACTTTCTCTTTTTCAGGTAATTCGGTTGAAAAAGCATTATCCTTAGTAAGCTACCTTTCATGTAAGAAGGGAAAAGAGGTAAGAAAATGCTGAATAAATAATAATATTGAATATGCTGTAAGTAAAATATACTGAATGAAATATAACTGTTTGCAGTTTTGTACTCCATTTAGTAAATTTGTTTTTCACAGAGCTTTAGGATAGCAATTCTGACATTGCTTTAATTGGTATTCTAGGACTGGGCAAATCAGTAAACATATTGTGGATAATGAAATCCAGTTTCTTACTGTCAGAAAAAGTAGTTAAGAATAAAGAAGGGGGAATGGCTTGAGTGAATCCTATGGTGTTTGAGATACCAGTATGAACTCATGGGTTTTGATCAATATACAGACTGAAATTAAAATAGATATGGATGCATATGTGTATGAGTCTATGTACATTTCATATATTTCCTAGCTGTGTACACTGAGAGGGCTTAGGTGCAATGACACCCCAGTAGCAATAAGCATACCTTTATTTGGTTTGTATACATATTCTCCAATAAAAGGAACCAGGGATTCTTAGGGAAATAATTGATTCACGGTTATTATTGTGCTTGGACAACTGATTCTAATATGTATATGGGAACTAAAAGAACCACAGATCCCCACAAGGTTTCTGCAAAATGAAAACAACTTAGATATCAAGAAATTATAAATTGCAGTAATTAGGAAAGCCTATATTTATACTAAAGATAAATAGATGAATAAAATAAAAGTCAAGAAAGAGACTACATACACACACATACACATGTATATACACACAAACATATGTACACAGGCAATCATACAGGTAGGTATATATGTGTGCATGTGTATATATGTATGTATGTATGTGATGTATTTATGTATAAAGACACATTTATCTGGTATATATCTGGTATTACCTACCATCAGGGAAGAACTAATCTAATCTACATAATCTTTATGTTTGAGCACATACCATGTTATTCATTTCAAAATTAATTTATCCTATAAAAATAAAATAAATTAATTTATTAATTTATCTTCTAAACATTTATTGAAACACACACACTATGGGTACTGCAACTGAGATACAGAGAAATAAACAGTTTCTATTGAGGGCCAATTATGGGCTAAACACACATCAAAAACTTTTTTTTTTTTTTTTTTTTTTACAACATGGCATACTATCTGAAGATGCATAGATAGTTTGAGACTTAGCAAAGTATATGAAAGTGAAATATATTATTGGGGTTCACAAAATCAAAAGAATTCCAGGCATCTATTTTAATGAACAAACTAGACTTGTGGGATATGAAACAAAAAGCAATTGCATTTTTAAAGCACCTCCTTTTAACCACCCTGTCCTGGAGATATATAAAATCCCAAAGCACTTTCATTTACTTTCACATCTTATTAGATAGCCTATTCCAGTTTTTTAAAAATAACAGAATATGGTCAAATCTAAACACACCTTACTGTGTGATACAAACTAGAACTTCTGCCTTATTTCCATAATATGGCCAAGTGGCTTTTACTGGTCAGTCTGTTTTGGTATTTGTTTTACTCTTCCTCCTTGATTCTACTTTTTCTTCCTCAACTGCCACCATTTTGTGTACTTCTTGCTTTTCTAGGATTTTGAAAACTGGGAGGCTAGATGGGTGATGTAACCAAGTTGAACATGGTTGATGATGTTGAATTACTTCACTTACATTCAGTTATTTCATTTTTGACTGTTCTGTAAGAACTTTACCTGTCTCTTCTCTGCATTTTCCAGTTTAGGTCATACCTTCGCTAACTGGCAACTTATAACTCTGCTATCAGTCCCTGACTTCCTGTGGATCCACCCCATGCTGAATCTTTCTGTCTTGGTAACTTTGACCTTCCAATCTGGCCTCTTGACCAGAATTCTTTCCAAAGGACTCAAGTCTTAGCCTCTTTCCGGTAGGTTTGCATGTGGTCAACATGACCAAACAACTTTCCCCACCACGTGTGTGAGTGTAGCTTGCTCCTTTTTCTTCAGTTAGCCATCAGAAGCAGCTAAAGCCATTGTTTTGCCTTTGGAATTTTCACAGGAAAACCAAACTTTTCCATGAATCTTTTTCATCCCTAAGACCTCCAAGAGACACAAGCCAAGATCTCTCAATGTATTCTCTACTCCTTCCTTCTGAAAGCACCACAGTTGGCCTAATAATGCATGCAGCACAAATAAAACTTAAGGGTGGAGAAGTCAATGTCACCTCCCTGCAAGCATCCCCATGCCCTACATGTGCTTTCCTTGGAGCCAAACCAGATAGGAGAAGACAGTCCTACTTTACATCACATTATATATACAAAGGTGTTTGACCATTATTATGTTAGTAATGGGAACTTGAAGATTTTGAACAGAATAGTGACGTAACCAGAGTCATGCTTTTAAGAACAATATTAAGAAATAGAGTCACAGCTGTAGAAAACAAACACGGTTACCCAGGGGGAAAGCGGGGGCAGGGAGGGATAAATTGGGAGATTGGGGTTGACATATACACACTACTATATATAAAATAGGTAACTAATAAGGACCTACTATATAGCACAGGGAACTCTACTCAATACTCTGTAATGGCCTATATGGGAAAAGAATCTAAAATATTGTGGATATATGTACATGTATAACTGATTCACTTTGCTGTACAGCAGAAACTAACACAACATTGTAAATCAACTGTACTCCAATAAACATTAATTAAAAAGAACAATAGTAAGCATCTTTACTATTTCTACTTATACTTTTCTAAATCAATAAACTCAACCTGTTTTGGGTTGAAGAGTAGCAGCTTGCTATTTTCAGTTGCTTGTTGGTTATAGTGAACTTTGAGGTAGAAGAATATCAGAAGCAGTGCAACCCAAGAGAGGTCATCTTATTTTCTGAAAAGGACCAAAATATTTTTAATTTTCACGTGTAATTTCTGCTTCAATACAGCTGCATTTATCTAAATGATGTGACTTGCTACATATTTTCCTCTTATGGATCTACTGGGTTTTTCAAGTTTTCATTTGCCAGAGGTTAGACTTTTAATGTTTTAATTATATTTGCTGAAATATTCTAATTCACATGAACACTGTTGAATTGACTAGTTTTCTAAGATTATTAGCTTTGTCTGTAATCCTGCATTAAAGCCTTTTGATTTTAATCTCCAGAAGGCTTGAAAAATAATCAATAAAAGCAAGAACTCTTATGGCTTGGGTTTAAATCCTTTTTCTAATAATTAAATTAGTTCCCCTATCTTGGCCCAGACAAGCCTTTGTAATTTTCTGTTAAGCTTTCAGAAGTGGCTTGCATTATGTAATCAGAGAGATAAGAAACAAAGTAGACCCTTTACTTAACAACATTATTTTTAAAAAGCACCACTGATTTAGTCCATAATACACTATTGACAAAATAAATTAATAACAATGAAAAAAACTGGTTTGAAAGGAGTGATTGCTGAGCTTTCATTTAAATTTTAGACAAAAATAGCTAAAGTAGTCTTGTTGCCTAAAATCACCTTGTTCAAATCTTTCCCATTAGAAAGAATTATATTTGCAAATCAAACAGATGAGTTCGCAGCTCACATAGATGAGTCCTCTTCTTTGAAAATTTGTCATTATTATAACAAGATGATACTCTGTTTAAACATAGCAATAGAATTCCACCTTTCATTCTGTTCTTTACTTGATGAAGGACATTTCACTATTATATGCTTTTCAGACTTCAAAAGTTGGTAGGAAAACTAACTTAACCTGAGGAGAATCAGGTTAAAAGTGGTATTTTTTGTTTCTATCTGAGCTCAATGGCAAAGTCTACGTCAGGTTGGACTTAAACTGGACATTGTAATTCCCACTGAGTTTCCCCTAATTCTCCAATTTCCCGATCAGCCGCATAGTCAGAGGACTGAGCCAGGCTGTTACACAGACTCGGAGGAACTTCTACTTGCAAATGCAGAAAGATACACAAATGTAAATATTTTATGACCCAGTCAAAGAGTTAATATTTGAAGGATATGATGGAGGCCGCTGGGCCTGCGCGTCCGGAGCCTGTGCTCCGCAGCGGGAGAGGCCACAACAGTGAGAGGCAAAAAAAAATGTAACCTTTACTGAGTACTTATCAAGTACAAGGCTCTATGATAAACACTTCATATGCATTTTTATGCTCCAAATAACACTGTATCCTATTCTTATTACAATGACAACTAAGAAGGTTTTAAATTCTTTCCAATGTTATATTGCTAGTGAAGGAGTAATTTTGCTAAACTGAAGCTTAGCAAAATTACATATATGGCTTAAAGCAAAATTACATACATAGCTATTAAGTGAATTAGGATACTGAAGTACAGAGATGGAATAACTTCCCAAGGTGGAGAAACCCAACAGAAAATCAAGCTAGAATTCAAATAACAGAGATTTCATGGTGTGAATAATAACAAAAATGATCAAATGAATGGCCTCATAGTCATGGAACTTACAGGTAAGTTGTGGGGACTACCTTGAATCCAATAATCATACAAATAACTATAAATTACATAGTAATAATAGAAAGAAGAGATCGATGGCTCAGTGAAATGTTTCAGTGGGTCTGTGTACCTAATCAGAAAGGTCAGGGAAGGAAGATTTCCCTGATGAAGGGGTGAGTAAGCTTTGAGGGAACGAGCAAAATAGGCAAGGCGGGGGAAGGAGAGTTGATGTTTAAAGTTCTCAATTTAGGAAGAGTATTTGAAGAACTGAGAGAATGCATCACTTTTTATTGTGTTCCACCATAACACTCTGCCATTATTTGAATTAAAAAGAAAAAGAACTCCTGTTGTTCTAGAAATGGGATAACTGGGTGGGAGTTGAAGCCACCATTTCTTCTTTCCATATGACCTAACATATTATTGTCTCCAGGCAAGTTCCTGTTCAACAGAAAACCAATTTGTCTTATTATGAAAAATTTGCCAAAATATATATTAAAACCGCTGTGTCCAGAAAATATGTCTCTACCTTCCGGGTTGGACAGGGAAGCTTCTTCAAACTGCTTTTCAGGGGGCGTTTAACAAAACATCAGTCAGGGACTGATCAGAAGAGCTCTATGAACCCACTCTTGATATTTCATGCACAGAAATTTAATGCAATGAGTTGGGTGACACAATTGTCAGAAAAGATAGAGTGGTTAAGAAAGGGCCTAGAGTGGTTTTACCCAAAGACTAGAAAATACGGGAAAGAAGGTCTTACTACTGTTTCAAGAGGCCATGACCATCTGTATCTAAAATGCTCTTAGCCTCTGCAAGAGCATCGTGGTTTTTCTTGCTGTCACTGCAGGAGTGTGTAAGGCAGTCCGGGAGCCCAATGCTGCACGCAGTGAAATTTTAGAATTAGAATGCGCTTGTCCTTGCCCTGGCCCTCCAACACTGCACTAGTGGCTCCCACTGACAGAACCAACAGGACACTGCTGACAAAAGATCGTGCCCTTTTCCATGTCCCTGTTATTTAAGTTAGGAATAGCACTGATTACCAATATTTCCCATGGAAAACACCAATAGTCCAAGAGCAGAAATGTTCTTTAGGAACAGAACTTGCTACTCATCATAAAACTAAAGTTTCACATGAGCCAATATTCTTTATGCAAGTTAGCAACAAGTCAGATTTGTTGGGACATAATAGTATTTAAAACCAGATTTATATGCATTTATTGACTGATGATACTCTAAATTGGTCTGGGTTCAGCTTGGCAGTTTTTTTGCTCATCTTGCTTGCAGCTGCAATCATCTGATAAATTGACTTGTGCTGCATGATCTAAGGTAGTCATACACTTGCCTGGTGGTTCACTGGGTCAGTTGGCTGCAACATTTAACGTGTTCTCCACGGGGTTTCTACAGCTGCATAGTCCTAGACTCTTCATACTTTGCATGTGAGAATGGAAAATGATGCAGCCACTTTGGAAAAGGGTTTGACAGTTTCTTAAAAAGATATACATACATTTGCTACACAACAAAGCAGTCCCATCTTTCGCATCCATCTAAAAGAAATGAAAACATTTGTCCACACAAATATCTTTAGGGGAATGTTTTTACCAGCACAACTCATAAAAAACAAAAAAACCAGGAATAACTCAAATGTCCATCTATTGGTGGTAAGGGTAGTATATCCAGACAATGAAATACTATTTAGCAATAAAGAGAAACAAAGCACATTTACAACACAGACAAACTTTAAAAACATAATGTTTATGAAAGAAGCCTGACATAAAAGACCCCATATTGTATGATTGCATTTATATGAAAGAGCAAATCTCTAGGTATCTAAAATAAGTTAGTAGTTGCCTATAGCTGAGGTGGGAACAAAACACAACTGCAAACAGGCACGAAAGATCTTTTTAAATGAAGAAAATAGTTTAAATTGGATAGTAGTACTGTTTGCACAATACTACATGTATTGAATCACTGAATACATGTGATTGAATTTTCATGTGAATACATGTATTGAATCATTGAATCACATACATAAAACAAGTGAATTTTATTGTATGTAAATCATACCTACCTAAAGCTGTTTAAAATGTGACTTTAAAAATTAAAAGATTGGTCTGAAAAAAATCAAGATTCATGATTAGAAGATGTGAATAACTTGATTAATTAAGCATTTAATAGGATTCAGTTAGGTCATTTAGATACTGTGAAAACTGAAAAAAATAATTTCCTTACTATCATACAAGTAAGTGAATGTATAAAGCTTTGTGATTATAATGGCCAGATTGGCCCCATCTTGTGGCATGAGGAATCACTGCTGCAGGGGTCCACTTAATGGCATTTCACAGGAAATGTCAAGGTTCCTATGGTGCATGAGCAGTTGGAAAACTTCTTCTCTACTTGGATTTAAAGCAGTTCTTCCCACTACGATGTAATCAGAGTCTTGGCATTGTTAGAGAAAGCAGCCATCCCGGGACTAAGGTGAGAGACATGAACAGCATTACTTGGTGTATTTTATTGGCCGGAATTAGAGCAACCATCTATGATTGAAGCTCTATGATTGAAGCTTTATATGTGGGATAAAAGAAGAACGGGATTCTGGGAGGAGGATTTAGGCTGGCCCGTTACGATTATCTTAACCTGCACGGATTAAGGGATATACTACACATATGCACACACGCACGCACCATATGCGCACAGGTGCACATGCACACTCACGAAAGCACTATATTGTTGGTTTGGAAGAAAATTCTTTCAATATTTTTATAAAGCACTAATTTAGAGAAGTCGTCTAAAAATATCGTTACATACTCTCCAGAAACAGGTAAACTGTGGTGTCAAGACCCTACTGCCGGAAGCAAGAAAATTGGAGAGAGCAGCAGCATTATCCAATTTTGTCTTGCAGAGTCACATTTCTCACATGTTCTGTTATACTAACAGGGAACTTAGTATTCAGAGGTTACCCCATAAGTAGTAACATTTGTTTTAAATTGGTGCCTATGCTGTGTAAAATGTCAGGAGTATACAGACAGTATACTCAATGTTTTTCTTCTTTTATTACCAAGATATTTATGGCAAAACATATCTATTTCTTATATTTTTCATCTGAACTAACCAACTGCTAGCTCATCAATTTAGTGAAAATAGTCAAAACCCATAATTCATGCTGTCAAAGCCAAGTATTGAATTGTAATAAGATTATTTCAGTAATGTTTTGTGAAACTACCCAAAGATAAGTAAGCCAGATCTTATACATAACATATAAAATGTCCCATCAAATGTTCAATAGAAATATTTTGAATAAAAATAACCTAGTTTTCTTTAAATAAAGTATTTAATGAAAGTTGAGACTACCAAAATCTCACATTTAGAGGTAAGTCATCCTCATTTTAAGAAAACATGATTTAAAAAAAAATTCTTCCCCCTCCCCATAACCTCAAGTCCGTTCTCTAAGAGGTCTGCGTCTTTATTCCTGCTTTACCCCTAGGTTCTTCATGACATTTTTTTCTTAAATTCCATATATATGTGTTAGCATACGGTATTTGTCTTTTTCTTTCTGACTTACTTCACTCTGTATGACAGACTCTAGGTCTATCCACCTCATGGGCATATACACAGTAACAAACGCAGTAAGGTAGATAGCTAGTGGGAAGCAGCCGCATGGCACAGGGATATTGGCTCGGTGCTTTGTGACAGCCTGGAGGGGTGGGATGGGGAGGGTGGGAGGGAGGGAGAGGCAACAGGGAAGACATATGGGAACATATGTTTATGTATGACTGATTCACTTTGTTATAAAGCAGAAACTAACACACCATTGTAAAGCAATTATACCCCAATAAAGATGTTAAAAAAAAAAAAAATTCACTTGCTATTTCACTTCATTATGAGTGAAAACAAAATAAATACAATTTTAGGACATGTGATAGAAAACAATAGCATATGCAATATGAAATACAAAGCAGAGGAAATTTTGGAAAGTTAGAATTCAAAATGTTATTTTAGAAATAGAGCTAGAAATATAATAGAGTATTGGAGGCATTCAATTAGAATCATTTGGGGTAGCTTTTCAAAAATACTGAGCCTCAGTTCCTATCTTAGACCAATTAAACAAGAATTCCTAAAAGTGTGGCCTAGGTATTAGAATATTATAAATATTCTCAGAAGGATTATGATGTGCTAATTAGGTTCAGACTCACTCCTTAATCTAGATCATACTGTAATCAACAGCTTAGAATGATACAGCGAAATAGACTTCCTTTAACTTGGGTGCATTTTATCTTAATCTTATTATCTTTTATGCTGACTTTTCTGCAAATTTGGCTACATTACATTGCCTTTTATATGTAACAGTTATCTATTTTCAAGATGGGGATTTTGAGATATCACCCTACCTAAACTTTAAATGAGATGCTACAAGGTTGATGATATATTTATGTCTTTAGTCTTTCAAAAATGTAAGTTTAAATTAGATGACATTAACAGCAGTAATTCAATTTTGTGATAGCAATAAAATATCACTTGGGAAATATTCCTTACTTTATTCAAAAACATTTATGGAACACTTAGTTCTACTTTTAGAGGTACAGAGATGAATGAGTCACGTTTCCACAACTACTTTTCATTCTTGATATGATGATAGACAATAAACAAGTACATAAATATTTCAGGTTGTAATAAGTGCTGTGAAAAACTCAAGGAGCATAAAAAGCGACAGGCACACTAAGATATGTTAAAAGAAACTGGGGCATATTAAAAATTTTAAGAGTTTTTTTGTTTATTTCGTCCTTGGCTTTTCTTTTTTTTTTTTTTTTTTTTAGCAGAAATTGATTCAAATTGAGTAGTACCAAACCGAAAATGGTAGGAGCACTTCACCTGCCCAGTGTTCAGGGAAAGACATGTATACAGAAATGGCCAAAGCAAAGCAGGGACACTATTTGATTGGCTATAGCTTAAACTCTTATAGTTTTGGGGAAAGGCAAAAGTTGACTATTTGTGATTGGTTGTCCTTAGGTTTTGATTTCTTAATCTTGAGGTATTTACTGGCTTAGGTTTTATTTTGCTTGTGGAGGTTACAAAGACCTTAAACCCACGTCAATCTAAAGGCCTCCTTGTTTAATTTAACAGGTAGTAAGGTTAGGGAAGGCCCATTTGAACAGGTCGCACTAGATCAGAGTGGGTAACTGTTCTAGTTCAAAAAGCAACTATTCAAAATAACTCTTCCCAGCAAATTCTGAGTCTCTCTGTGCAGCTTCAAGTACCCATCGATCTGTCAACTGTATTCATGTACTATCGTTAACGACCACAATAATGTACTTGGATTGCCACAGTCTTAGTCAAAATGATGGCAATCTTTCAGAAAACGAATTTCACTAGGATATAAAAACTTATTTTTGAAATCAAGACAAAGCTATTTTGATGGATTCTAAGCAACATGTTAAGATGAAGTTAGAGCCTCTGTGTTGATCTGGAACTCTGGTAGCTTTTGGTAAGCTTCAATTTGCTCTCCAGGCCTTTCAATCCTACTACAAAGTAGAATGAGATTATTCCAATTTCTTTACACCTTTTCAATAGGCAGCTTTTCAGGTAATGGTAGAAAATAGTCAGTGAGGAACATGGGAGAAGGGATGAACTGAAAGCTGAAACACAGCCAATAATATTTAAATAGTATTCTATTCCATGACAATCTCACCCTAAAAATATGTAGCCCATGCTATTCTTGCTTAGGTGGTATAGTTTGTGTTAAAAATAAAATGGAAATAATTGTGCTGTCATATTATGTCCTTACATTATTACGAAAACAACTGTATTAACTAAATTAACACATACAAATCTGTTCAAATTTGTATAGTACCAGGAATGCATGATCAATCTAATGCAAAATGTATAAATTACATTTTCTCCCTATTTTCCAAATGATTTATTTCAAATAGTTTACTTGGTATCTTTTCTTATAAATTACAGAGATAAATCAGACAACTTTGAAAATTCAGCATAATTTATTTAACATTTCAGTTTAAGGTCAATTGTAATAATTTGTGCTTTAAGCAAGTAATGTGGTATTAAAAAGTGCAGTCTTCAAAATAAAATGCAAATATTTTAGAATAATATATGAGATGAGAGAAAGGAAGGCCCATAATAACTTTTCATTGCTAAATTTATTTGAGAACCTAGGGGTAAGACGGGAATAAAGACACAGACCTACTAGAGAATGGACTTGAGGATATGGGGAGGGGGAAGGGTAAGCTGTGACAAAGCAAGAGAGTGGCATGGACATATATACACTACCAAACGTAAAATAGATAGCTAGTGGGAAGCAGCCGCATAGCACAGGGAGATCAGCTCGCTGCTTTGTGACCACCTAGAGGGGTGGGATACGGAGGGTGGGAGGGAGGGAGACTCAAGAGGGAGGAGTTATGGGAACATATGTATATGTATAACTGATTCACTTTGTTATAGGGCAGAAACTAACACACCATTGTAAAACAATTATACTCCTGGTAATGATTGGATGATGGCAGTGAAAAAGGTAAGTATAATAAATGGTCATGAAACGTTTTTAGGAACACACTTTTTAAAAAAACAGTGGAATAAAAGGAAATTGGCAACATGAGAGCAAGCTGACTTAGAAGGTGGGAGATGGGAGGAAAATTAGTTCTACGTTTGGATATATTCCATGTTTGGATGATTCTAGCTTCTATTCTGGTGCAAATGACCAAGGCGGAAGAAAACCCATACCGAAATTTGAGGGAGAGGTGACATCTCGCGATTTGTGTGTGAATTATTCTTAAAGACAAAAAATGAAACCAGCAGTGTGTAAGACCATTAGAATAGACACGAGGAGGAGGTGCCTCTCATAATTAGGGAATGGGAGAAATAAGAAGTCCTTGAAGAAAAGAGAGAACAGTCTTTGAGATAGTGGGGAACCAGGATAACGTGCTGCTAGGAAAACTAGGAGGAAACATTTTCATGAATTTTGTGGTAGATAGTTACAAAATGCACCAAATTGCAAAAGGAGAAAAGTAATCAGAAAAAAAGTCAAGTTCTTAGAAAATTTCTGAAGTAGCTATGAATCATTTATGTGTTCTACCTTTCCGTTGTTTAAGAAAAATTAATTTTGTATAATACATTTAGCCTGCCTTCTTATTCTTAATATTTCCAAAAACTATAATATAAAATTATAAATAGGATAATCTATAACCCATACTATAGCATGACCTAGGATAGTTTGATTGTGCCTTTTTAAACATATTTCTAAGAAATTACCAACTTAATTAGCAAAACATTTCCAAGAAAGGAAAAACATGTAGGTAAGGTAAAAAGGGAGAGAACGAGTATATTTACAACTTTGTTTTCAGGTTCTCTTTTCTGAAACACTGAAAAGTATATTAATTTTTTCAAATTAAATATATTATCCAGATTCATGCAATGGCCACTGTTGCATATGAGTAACCAGTAATTTTTACATAGTACAGAAAATGATGAAATGTGAATAAATAGTTAAGAATTGGGTCAATATCTCACATTATTTTTCATCTGATTAAAGAAGGAAGTTACTGTCAGAATTTGTAAAAAGTCCCTGTATTTAACAGCTGGGAAAATGGAGCCTCAGCAGCAGCATGAACTTTAATTGCCAAGGATAAAATGCCTATTTTAATTGTATCTACTATGTCAATTATTAATGGTACACTATAACACTAAATGAATTTCCCTTCTCCCCAACCCTGTCTTTGGCTTGGATATAGATATGAATTACCTATAAACTAGAATGAGGTCACAGCTAAAATTCCCATTTTAGTAGTTGTAAGCTTCTTCCCACATAATAACCTCTATCTACCATAGAACTATCAGTTAATATGCCAGAAAACCACTGTATAATTATGTTCACAACTTCAATCTAATTGCAGTACTGACAGCCATAACTAGCAAAGAATTTCACTACGTGGTTTATTTCCAAGAAAATTTTAGTGGTGGCTCTTCACTGTCATTCTTTCAGTGACAAATGTAAACCTCAAGGTCTGATTTACTCTTTTAAGTTAAAAAGTAATATTTAATTGAAATGTGATCTGAAAAAAATCCATTCATTCGAATATCTATTGCCTGCTGTGTTTCATGAGCTGTCTTTAAAGATAAGCAGTGAAAGAATAAACACTTTCAGAATCTCTGTCTTCAAGAAGACTGACGTCTAGTGCATTCTCTGCATGCAGCTCTACTCAAAGACTAAGATTGGCCATTTGAGTGCAAATTTTAAAATTTGGGCAAAATTTGGGCAATCCTTAGTCACAAGTCTTCAACCCTTGCATGGATGTTGAGAAATAGTGTCTTTGTTCTATGCAACCCAAGCCATTATGTCCTGTGTTACTTTTATGAGCAATGAAGGCACAGTGGATACTGAGGCCAATGAGCAATCTCTACCTTGTTATCTAACATAAACTGCATTTGAGGACTACGTGACCCAAGACAAAACAGCTTGGCAGAATAAAAGAATGAGGAAGAGAAGAGTCATTGCCTCATTAGCAATTCCTTTGATCTCTTTGACATTTGATTTGATATCCAGAGTGATATTTAATGTCCTTAGAAGACATTGACATTAAATTTTCTTTCCTGAGAATCTATTCAACCTAGAGACATGCTGACAGCACTTAGAGGAGTCTTTCTCCAAGTCTGCAGATTTCTGGTGGTATCACCTGAGTTGCCTGATAAAAAATTCACATACTAAAAAAAAAAAAAATTCACATACTTTATCCCCAACTGGGGAACTACTAAACAAGAATCTTTCAGGACAGCGTAAGCTCTCAAGGTGACTCTTATATACATTTATTTAAAGACCAAGAGAACTAAGGGAATCTCTGGGCAAGCTGGGCATGAAAATCCTGGATTACAGAATTTTGTTAATTATATTCCAAAAACGAATCACTGAATTCCATTCACTCCTTCATAATCTGGTTTTAGAGCTGTGTTATTTCCAGAAAATAAGGATACATGTGTTCATGGCATATATATCTATCAATCTTTCTTGTTCTAAGGGAAGACATATTCAGTAATTTCAGTTTCCTGAAATATTAAAAGATGTCTACGTTTTATTATAAAGATATGTTAAGGATAACTCATTTGTTCAAAATGGTAGTGGGTAGTGCATGATACAGAACTTAAATTTATCAGTTTTCCATATGCCTTCATTAAAATCTAAGGTCTAAGTAATTCTCAACATATATCTCACCTCTCACCATGAGCTTATAATTGAGCAATATAAAGGTTACACCCAAAGGGTTCCTGTAATACTGAATAATTGGATTGTTAGATACCAAGCCCTTCACCTCCATGTTTGGACTCACCTAGGTTTTTGTGAAACGGCACCTTTCTAAGTTGTACCTGTGTCTTGAAACGCTGCACTGCCGGAGCCCAACTGCCTTGTAAGGTCAGGCCAGACTGGACAACTTGAAGCTGCTGGCGCCAGTTAACAGGGACATTCTAATTGAGTGCCTTGGTTCCTTTTCCCCAGTGAAACAGGTGAGGTTCTGTTCATTTATACATGCATGTAAAGCCACTTATGCTCATTTATAGCAATTGTTAGAGGCAGGTATTTGTGAAATACTGTTGATAATATTTAAATATAATTTATCTCTTGCCACAGATGACCACAGTCCTGGTGAGACCCTTTTACTCATTACATTATGATTTAGCTTTTTATTCATTTTCATTCTTCTAGCTAGATTTCTTGACAGTCATTTCAAATTCCATCTAGGGAATAACACCAAGGGGCATGACCAGGATGAATAAGACTTCCCATTCATACTCTGAAGAGCCTGTATTCATGATACTGACCAGGGTTCTTGGCCTTCCCCAATCAATAGAAATTGACTAGAAGCCAGACAAGAAATTCAGGCAAGGCTTTACTGGGGGCCCTGCTGCAGCGGGGCGGGGGGGGGGGGGGCGGTGAGAACAAACAACAGGTTCCCTTGCTCACTCACTCCCCGAGGTGGGGCAAGCTTGTTTCTTATATGGGGTGAGGGTAGGGGTGTGTCCAGGGGTTGGGCCAGAGGGGTGGCTTAGGTGTTTTGCCCACCCCTCTGGTGGTGTTGAGTGCAGGGGGCATGCTCAGTACCCTACTTTTGCTCGTGACACCCTGTTTTTGCTCCAGACTCCTCAAAAGTGGCAGCTGGGCTTTTTTGGTCTCTTTTGTCCAGAACTTGCCCCAATTGCACATGCACACAGTTATTCTTAGTCCCATGCAGTCTCTTTGTATTTTGTTGCTGGCAGAGAGGTGTGTCCAGGTGCAAGCATTGCAGCACTGCAGCAAAGGGTCCCAGGTCCCAGCCTGTCTCATTTGCATATGGCTTTGAATGGAGGAACATGTCTCCAGAAAGTTACTAAGTCATGGGGTATATTTACAATGAAACTATATCACAAAGTTCTTCAGAAAAGTAAAACAAAATATTTAAAACCATTACTAATTTTAACTTGATTCTTTTTCTTTCAAGGGAATAGTGGTCCCCTCTATGCAGGGAATGAAGACCTCGCCCTTATTCTACACATCTGTTCCTTTGCCTTATAACTGGCTGAGGAGAGCAAGTGAGCATTCTACAGAAAATATATTTCTAACACCACCAACATACTAGCTAGATCTTATGTTTGTGGGAAGGTAAGTCAGAAACCAATAGTATCATCAGGTGAAACACTGAAAACACAACTTCAGCTTCAGCACGTTGTGTCTTCTGCTGGGGTGTTATTCACAAGACTTGATGTCAAAAAAGGGACAGTTCTTTAGTTCTCCTCCCTGAATCCAGCATGTTCTGAGGGCACCTACCTCATTTTCTTTTTTGTCCAGAGATATGCCCGTCAAAAACATGAGAGAATATAGGATAGTCAGAAAAGAAGGAAAAATGGACTGCATTATACAGGAAAAAAGAATTCCATTCTTAATGGAAATGTGCATAAATTGCTTTCCACTGTATATGTTCTGAAAGCATTCAACTCATTATATATCACACTTAAATTTTTTTTAATGTAGATGTGACAATTACTATGCTTAAATAGGTTATAAATAAAGTTTTCAGTAAATGTTTACCAATCCATTGATCATATGGAAGTATCCTTACCTCATTACAAAAGGATGTCTATATAGAGAACAATAATAGGCAAACGGGAGATTCAGAGATGAGACCTCCTAAGCCACCTCTTGAAAACTACTTTGACTAATTTCAATTTCAGTTGATCATTGCAGAGATAGTGTTAGCTCCCTCAATCACCGGAATAGTCAGTAAATTGCTTAATGGTCCCTAGAGCAAAAGGATCACCAAAATCCTATAAAGGACAGCCTCAAATGATACACTGCTTAAATACCTTACATAAAAATCTGTGTCACTTATTCTGCACAGAAGTAGGTGTTTGCTGTGTTAAAAAAAAAAATAGTCCTCCAAGTGCAGTCGCTTGTGCAAAGCCCCATGTCAGCAAACCAAGACCTAATCTAATGGCAGTTTCAACCTCTCCCAGGAATGCAAGCTTTACCCAGTCAATTTGGAATTGTCTGGTCATCAATAGTGAGGTAATCCATTAGATAGACCCCGTCCGTCCTCCATAGGAAGGTGACCTTGTCGGAAACAATCTACTCCTTGTTAGGAACTTCCTTTTCCCACCCCCTTCTACTTATACAAGCCTTTCATTTCGTACAGCTCCTTGGAGTTCCTTTCTATCTGCTAGATGGGATGCTGCCCAATTCATGAATAGCTGAATAAAGCCAATTATATTTTTAAATTTATTTAGTTGAATTTTTGTTTTTTTAACACCTCAAAGTACCAATAATTGTAGCATTTCTCATGATTATTATTGTTGTATATGTGTCTATCTCTTCTAAACAGACTGAATTTTCTTGAGCATAAATATCCAGTGGGATTATTTTTTTCCATTCCTCAACTATTCTTATTACATAGTGAACATAAGAGAAGATTAAAACATTTCCTTGAATTAAATTCATTAAGATAATCCAGACCCTGAAGTAATGAAAATGTTTGGAAGCTTAGCTTCTTATATGTAAATAACTGTCAAACTTCTTGACTCACTATCCATTCACAGAATTAATTATTTATGTTTTGAGTAATTGGGATTAACCTTTTCTCAACATAAGTAAGTTGTAGAATACTATATAATTATTCCATGAAATTTTTTTCAAATTCAAAATAAATCTGTTCATGGTACACAGATGTGTCCAGATGCATACTTTTAAACCTAAATCTCAGATTTTTAATGGGGATGTGATAAATAAATGTACATTTCCTACAGGAATAGTTTTTTGGTTGGAACTATAATAATAATTTTATCATTATAAATCAGCCGCTATGTGTCAGGCATACCTCTAAGCCTTTCATAAATATAATAACGCTAGGTCACAGACACCTCCTCTCTGGTTTACCCTCTTGAGGCTATTTTTCTAACTAGGAATGAATAGGTGTGTGTTCCTAAATTTTAGAACAGAATTATCTATTCTGTCACCAGAACATCTGGTATCTAAACCACATGGATTATTTTAAATAAACCACCAAAACATTTGCATTTCACACATGCAAAGGATTTAACTATGAATTATTTATAATTAAGACTTTTGTAAACCTCACTTAGACATAGAAAGAACCTGTAATTATTTACCTGGCTATTTATTCTTGATATTTTCCAATCCACATACCTAGAACAAGTTACTATCCCTTACAGGCTCGGCTATATCCAAGATCCTGAAACAAATTCCTTTCCTAATCCCGGGAGATTTAATTTGTTCTATTTCAGATGACTGACATTTTAGCATTTGGAACTGGTGTTCTAATTTCTGTTACTATATTAGATTTTTAAGAACAACAACAAAGATCATTTTAGTTCTGTGTAGAAATACTTTTGCTCAGTTGAACGAATCTTATACTTTCAATATCTACAAGCTTCCATTAAAGAAAATATCTAATTGTTTTTTCAAACATAATGAAAAACTGCCTATTATCCCCCTGTGCCCTTTATACAGTAAGTCCCCTACATACGGATGAGTTCCTTTCTGAGAGCGTGTCCGTTATTATGTACCCAGCCAACACAATTGTCTATACAGTACTGTATTGTAATAGGTTTATAATACTTTTCACACAAATAATACATAAAAAACAAATACAAAAAATAAAGAAAACATTTTTAGTCTTACAGTACAGTCCCTTGAAAAGTACAGTGGTACAGTACAACAGCTGGCATACAGGAGCTGACACTGAGTGAACAGGCTGGAAGAGGGAGAGAAGGTGGGAGATGGCAGAGCTGAAGCATCGACAGCAATAGGAGAGGAGGGCAAGCTGCAATGTCACTCACGCCTGACGCTGATGTCACAGATTCTGGTTCCTGGCTAGATTCAATTCTGTCTACACTCTTGAAAAATGATCCAGTGATGTCTGGTAGTAGCTCTTTTTATCTCATCATAGATGACACGGTAGCACTGGATTGCATTCTGAACGGCTGCTGCAACCTTTGTGTACCGTTCTACGTTTGGGTCCTTGCCTCAAAAACTAACAGCATGTCCTCAAAAAAAAAAAACCCCCTTGCCATTTCCTGCGTCGTGAATCTCTTTGGTTCTTCAGTTACTTCTTCTTCCTCTTGTTCTCTTCCCCCTTTCTCTGGGCCTCCAATTCCATCATGTCTTCATTAGTAAGCGCCTCATGTTGCACAGCATGTTCACGTCTTTGAAAGTTCCCGACTTGAATGTTTGTACATAGGGGGCTTACTGTATAAGTGTGCCCTGTGTGTCCCTTACATAAAACTCCTATAGAACATTCTATTGGTATTCAGAGCTGAATTGTGTGTTATATTTTATTGGATAATATAAGCTACATATAATAAACCGTTTATGTCTCCCCATAGCAAAGAAGTTGTTTCTCCTTATTCATTGACTGTACAAACAGTAGTTACTGTATTGTAGTTCCTACTATGTGCCAGGAACTGTATTAGTCACTAAGAGTAAAACAGTCAGAAAATAACAGATACAGGCCATTCTTCCATAAATATGGTGTAGTACAGTACATTAAAATAGACTGTGAACATTCTATGAATGAAAATTTATAAAGTTATAAGTTCATAGAGCCTAGGAATCCATTATAGTCAAGCTAATTAGGGAAGGGCTCTTGATTAAGTAATATAAAGCAGATATCTAAAGAAGGAAAGTTAGTTAAGTAGGAAAATGATTGAGAGGGGAGAGAAAGCAATAGAAGGGAAAAGCCTTCTAAACAGGAGATACAGTATGAAAAAGGAACATAAAAGTTTGGGGTAAATTTATGAAATATTGCTTTTTCAGCTCCGGTATCCAAGGGTTGCAGGTAGATCATTTAGAAGAAAATAGTAAGAAAGGGGGTAGAGTGTGATGACTACTTGAACTAGCATGGTGACAGTGGAAAGGAAATAAAGTTGTTTTTAGTGGAAGTTTGGAGATAAACAGATACGACTTAGGGGTAAATAGGATATAATATGTGAGGGCAAGTGTGACTTCTCAGTATCTGTCATATTCATAAAGATGAACAGTGGTATCAATCACCGAGATACAAACCTGGAGGAGAGACAGTTCATTTTCTTGCTGGGGAGGACAAGGGAAGAGATTCTGAGCTTATTTGGAATATGTTCAATTTGAGGTAACTTTGGCCTTTATTTAACATATTTTTAATACTCTACTTTGTGCCAAGAAAAGTTTTAGTTCCTTTAGGTATTAAGTGAACAATTAGAGATGTGAGTCTGGAGCTCAATGAATAAGTTTAAATATAAATTTGCAAATAATTGGCATATAGATGATATATAGATGACGATGGAAGCTTTTTAACATGAATAAGGTGAGAGTGAGAAAAGATACAGCACTGAGTCTTGAGGAACTCCAGTGTTGAGGAAGAGAGGTGATAATCCAGAGAAAGATCGAGAAACAGGGGCCAGATATAGCAGAATAAGATAAACACGGCTTGAGTGACAAAATCCAAGGAAAATGTTTTGCAAAAGAAGTAATTCACCAGACAATTAAGAAACCTAAAAATATGCCTCCAAATTAACCTCCGGGAGGTCCTCAGTAATTAAAGTGAGTGTTGTTTGGATGGAATGATTGGAGTACAAGACAGCTGAATGGGGTTAAAGAGTTTATAAAAAAAAGTGAGAAAGTGAATACAGCATATGTCAACCACTGTAAAGAAACTTCATTGTGAAGAAGGAATTGATGTTGTAGTTGTGGAGGTTACATATGGCCCAATAGACTATTTTAAAGATAATTTGACAATGTTTCATTGACAGTTGAAAGGTTTTATTATAAAGTAAGTAGTTGACAAAATAGATGATGTAGGATTCCTGATAAGGAGGGTGGGGACAACATTGTTGAGGTCCTGAACAGTATGTATACTGCTAATGCTCCAATATCCTCCAGTAGTACATGTGACCCTTTTTGGAAGTGGAGAAAACAGATGATCAAGCAATGGATGCAATGAGAATAAAAAAGTGAACGAGGTTTAGCATATTGGCATGAGAGTTATTAAAATAACGAGCCACAGAGCGAAGACTGAATATGGAGGGGTAAACGATGAGGGCAATGAATGGAGATATGGAAATAAGGAAAAATGGAGATTTGCATGGGGTCAAAAGAATGTATGGATAGAAGTAATTCACAAGTGAACTAAGAAGGTTGGTATAGAGAGCAAAGGTGAGTCGTAGGAGCACTACCGGGGGGAACAAGATATAACTTATGATGTAGGATTATGTGGCCAAGGAAGGAGGGAGAAAAGTCATTGGAGATGAAGATATTAAAGAACAGAGAGGCTGAATGTTGAGATGCTCACCTATATGGAAAGTGGGGTCACCCAGAATATTGGCAATGAATGCAGTGGAGAGGAATACTGAAGTTAGATGCTGATATTTTATAGATAATAGCAGGAAGAGGAATGTTGGGTGGTATAGCACAAGGACACATGTCTCAAGGTGCAGAATATCTACAAGATCTACAAGATTAGTGAGTATAGATCTGGACCTTATACCAAGGATCAAACAGAACATCAAGCACAGCAAACAAAGGTGAAGTGCATATGGGGTGAGTGAATAGTCACCACTGGGTAGGGTTACATATAAAGTAATTCTCAAGGAAGGGGACATACTTCAGTTAAGGCATGAAACACTTAAGAACACAATGACAGTGAACAGTATATAACGTTTGGGTGAAGAGCAATAACGTTACTGAATTAAAACTTATTGAGATGAAGTTGCAGTAGATGATAGATTGCAAGGGTAAGATATGGGGAGGGTACAGAATTTTGAGTGGGGAAAAGAGGACACTATATGGTTTTCAGGGAAGACATTTTTTGGATAGTGTGCATAAAACTTAAATAGAGGTTACCATCTGTTTTACATTCCATTCCATTCTGTGGTTCAAAATCCTACACGGACAACAGGCTCACATCTCCTACCCACTGCCTTAACTCTGACAAAACATTAACTATAATGATCAGACTTGTTTTCCTTTCTTAAGCTAACAGAAGTGAGGATAATTATCAACATGGTAGCAATCCTTATCCACTGCCTACAAGCATAATTCCTCCTCCATTATTTCAAAAATTATTATTTTATGAATACATCAGATACTATGCTTGGACACTATAAGACTGGAGCAAGTTAAAATACAGATGGAATCATTTGTGCATAATCATGATCATTTCTCATTACTGGACGCTGCCTATCACTATATTTTCAAACATACCAGCTCGAAGCATTTGGTATCTCCATAAGTAGTGTTCATCATGAAAGCATTAACATTGTGTTAGAAGGTGAAGTAAGTGCAATAAATGCATCTGTTTTAACATTATGATCCTTCAATTTATGTTAATTTCAGAAGACATAAAACAGTATCTTATGTATCTGAAAAATCTGTATAAGGTTGTAATTTTAATTTATCAGTGTTTCTACATTAATTAAATATGCACAGATTTTTAAAATAGAGATCAAAATATGAAAGTGATGAAGCTATTTACAATCTAATTAGCTCAAAATTGGATGAGTAATATAAATGCATAATTTATCTGGTTTGTCTATGACAAACTTGAAAGGAAGATTATGGAATTAATAACAGAAAAAAAAGTATCTAAAAATCTTTGTAATCAAAGCAAGAAGAATTTCATGACATCTTTAAAATAATTCTTCCATACTTTATTTTCTGGAAAGTTTTCTGACATATACTGGTGAACAAATACAGAGTGAAACGTGAAAATATTTTACTTCCTACAGAATTCCTAAAAAGACCCCTCTTGTTGCAAAATACTTACCAAGTAGATAAATAACAATTTTTATATAAACTCATTTGATGTATCTTTTGCTCACTCTCTCTCATTATCTCTTTCTTTCACTATGAACAGAGTAAGTTGTATATTTCATTGCCCTTTATCCCTAATACTTCAGTATGTATTTTTTAAGAATAAGGACATTCTTTTATATAACCACAGTGCAATTATGAACACGTAATATTGATAAAATACTTTTATCTAAATTGCTCTGCATATTCCAGTTTGCTGATTGCTCCAATAATCTTCTGTAGCAAATTTTTTTTTCTCCAGTAAAGAATCCAGTGTAGCTGATGAAAGAAATGGCAAATGATACTAACAGATGGAAAGATATACCACGTTCTTGGATTGTAAGAACCAATATCATCAATATGACCACACTACCCAAGGCAATCTACAGATTAAATGCAATCCCTATCAAATTACCAATGGCTTTTTTCACAGAACCAGAAGAAAAAAATTTTAAATTTGTATTGGGACACAAAAGACCCTGAATAGCCAAAGCAATTTTGAGAAAGAAAAATGGAACTGGAGGAATCAGGCTCCCTGACTTCAGACTATAATACGAAGCTATAGTAATTTAAATAGTATGGTACTAGCACAAAAACAGAAATACAGATCAATGGAACATGATAGAAAGCATGGAAATAAACTCACACACCTATGTTCACCTAATCTATGACAAAGGAGGTGAGAATATACAATGGAGAATAGACAGCCTCTTACAATAAATGGTGCTGGGAAAACTGGACAACTGCGTAAAAGAATGAAGTTAGAACATTCTCTCACACCATACACAAAAATAAACTCAAAATAGATTAAGAACCTAAATGTAAGACTGGACACTATAAAACTCTTAGTGGAAAACATAGGCAGAACACTCTGACATAAATTGCAGCAGTAACTTTTTGGATCCATCTCCTAGAGTAATGGAAATAAAAACAAAAATAAACAAATGGGACCTAATAAACTTAAAAGCTTTTTCACAGCAAATGAAACCATAAACAAAATGAAAACGTACAGAATGGGAAAAAATATTTGCAAACAGTGTGACTGATAAGGGATTAATCTTCAAAATATACAAACAGTTCATACAGCTCAATATCAAGAAAACAGACAACCCAAACAAAAAATGGGCAGAAGATCTAAATAGACATTCCTCCAAAGAAGACATACAGATGGCCGAAAGGCACATGAAAAGATGTTCAACATCGCTAATTACTAGAGAAATGCAAATCAAAACTACAATGAGGTATCATCTCACACTGGTCAGAATTGTCATCATCAAAAAGTCTACAAATAATAAATGCTGGAGAGGGTGTGGAGATAAAGGAACCCTCCTACACTGTTGGTGGGAATGTAAACTGGTACAACCATTATGGAGAACAATACGGAGGTTCCTTAAAAGATTAAAAATAGAGCTACCATATTCTCCTGAAACCCCACTCCTGGAACTATATCCAAAGAAAACCATAATTCGAAAAGATACATGCACCCCAATGTTCATTGCAGCACTATTTACAATAGCAACCTAAATGTTCACTGACAGATAAATGGATGAAAAGGATGTGGTATAAATATATACACAATGAAATACTACTCAGCCTAAAGAAAGAAAGAAATAATGCATTTGCAGCAACTTGATGGACCTACAGATTATCAAGCTAAGTGAAGTAAGTCAGAAGGAGAAAAACAAATATATGATATCACTTATATGTGGAATCTAAAATGTGATACAAATGAATTTATTTACAAAACAGGAACAGTCTTACAGTCTTAGAAAACAAAATTATGGTTACCAAAGGGGAAATGGGGGTGGGGGGAGAGATAAATTAGGAGGTTGGGATTAACATATACCCACTACTATACTTAAAATAGATAACCATCAATGACCTATGGTATGGCACAGGGAACTATATTCAATATTTTTTAATAACCTGTAAGGGAAGAGAATCTGAAGGAAAAAAAATATAGACTGAATCACTGTGCTGTACACTTGAAACTAACACATTATTGTAAAACAACTATACTTCAATAAAAAAAGTTTGTAACTACGTATGGTGACAGATGTTAACTAGACTCATTGTGGTGATCATTTTGCAATATATACAAATATCAAATAATTATCTTTTACACCTGAAACTAATATAATGTTACATGTCAATTATACCACAATAAAAATATAAAAACATAGTTTTACAGAAAAAAATTTTAAAAAACAATCCAGTCTAGGGTCAGGTATTCTATTGAGTTGTCATTTCTCTTCAGTCTCCTTAGATCTGGAAAAAATTGTCAGCTTTACTTTGCACTTTATAAATTGATATTAATGAAAATTATCATCCCTCTGGTGTTGTTTTAAATTTATTTCAAAACAAAACTTTGAGTTTGTCTTGCTTCCTTATGATTAGATTCAGGTTTTATATTCCTAGCTTGAATATTCCATATTTTGTCCCTCTTAGTGTAGATATCACTTCTGGAGGCACCCAATGTCCATCTTCCCCTTATTAATAATATTAATTTTCATCATAATGTCAAGGTGTCTTCTGATATGTTCATTATAAACATGGTTCTCAGACTATGGGCCAGTGCATCCTAGGGTCTCATGGTGAACACATGGGGTAACCAAGGATACTTTTAATTTTCTAGGGAAACACAATGACACGTGCCATCTGCTAGTAACTGCATAAACTATTAGCTTGAGGTCAGCTTACATTTAGATTAGATCATCTTATGTTCTTTCAAAGATGTTATAACGGTGCAAACCTAGGTATTTAGTGTTCACTGTGATGAAAACAAGACCACAAAAAAGCAATGTAGATACTCACAGTCTAATCTGATTCCAAATTTGAGAATTTGTTCAGTGCTCAAAAGGTAGACACATCCCATTAGGTTATTTAGGAATGAAAGAAAATGGTTATTTGTTTCCTTCAACATATGTGTATTTTTTCCAAATGGTTAGTAAATCTTTAGATATAGCTATTAATAAGTTGCTTGAATTTCCTTAATAAATTGAACTGTTTGGTATTTCTTTTGGACCAGCAAAATTATTAAAAGTTACTCAAATATTGTACAAAGTGTTGTAAGCTTCTCTGCTATATGGTTACTACTCTTTTCCATTGTAATTAATAGCTAATCTATGCTGAGACACTAAGATACTCATTTTTATCTTCAATATTTAATCTACAGGGAGACACTTTAAGATCCTTAGCAACATGCACCAGTAATAATTACAACGTGATTATTTATCTCCATTATTCCCTCCAAAATTAATGGTCCATACTTGGCCTTTTTACTGAATGAGTCTACTTTTTCTTCCCATCCATCCATCTAGCCAGCATTTATTATAGACATGGGCTCATTAATTACATCTTATTTCAAATTTTATAATTCATCACTCTCCTTAATTATTTTACTGATCAAACTGTCCCACATTTGGCCAGTGGAAGCCTATTCAGGTGGTACTTATGTCCTTGTGACATGCTTTTTTTTTTTTTAAAGTGCTTCTTTACTTTCTGGCATAGCAAGATGCTCTAGTCTCATCTTGTCCTTCCCTGAACCAGCCATACATTTAGCTATTTCTCCAAGGAATCTAACTCATATACTTGCATATTCATGCACATACATATTTTAGAAGTCAGTCCATAACAGCACCTCCAATTCAACCTGGCCAACAATTTTCTTTCTTTATCCCTTTCAATATTTGAAATCTTTTCTTCCAAAGTGAGATCGCTGGCCCCCACCCAAAACATCAAAATACTTGATCATTTTCTAAATGAGCAAATACTGTATTCATATTTCAAATAATCATTTCTATTTGGGTATCTTATTCATTTGAAATACATTTGGGTTAATTTGCTTCTGTTTTCATTTTTAGCTTTTCCTTCCTCCCATTCTTATTTCAAGGTAAAAAATATAAATAGCATTCACATGCTTGCAGAAGTCAAGGTCTTACAAAGATCATTTATAGAAAGTGTCACTTGCTCTTGTCCACTTTCCAACCTCACCTCTTATTGGTGACCTGATTTTGGGGTGTGCTTTATACTTTTTGTGTTTCTTTTCACAGAGACAAGCAAAAATATGGTTATTGCTTACTGTCTCTACTTTCTTACACCAAATGTAGCATATTAAATATTCTATTTTGCAATTGCTTTATTTTATATACAACAGGTTCTTATTTGTTACCTATTTTATACATGTTAATGTATATATGTCAATCCCAATCTCCCAGTTCATCCCACCACCATCACCCCCACCCCAGCTTTCCCACTTTGTTGTCCACACGTTTGTTCTCTACATCTGTGTCTCTATTTCTGCCTTGCAAACCGGTTCACCTGCAGCATTTTTCTAGATTCCACATATATGTGTCAATATACGATATTTGTTTCTCTCGTTCTGACTTACTTCACTCTGTATGACAGACTCTGGGTCCATCATTTCTCTACAAATGACCCAATTTTGTTCCTTTTTATGGCAGAGTAATATTCCATTGTATATATGTACCACATCTTCTTTATCCATTCATCTGTCGATGGGCATTTAGGTTCCTTCCATGACCTGGCTAGTGTAAATAGTGCTTCAATGAACATTGGGGTGTGTGTGTCTTTTTGAAATATGGTTTTCTCTGGGTATAGGCCCAGTAGTGAAATTGCTGGGTTACATGGTAATTCTATTCTTAGTTTTTTAAGGAACCTCCATACTGTTCTCCATAGTGGCTGTATCAATGTACATGCCCAACAACAGTGCAAGAGGGTTCCCTTTTCTCCACACCCTCTCCAGCATTTGTTGTTTGTAGATTTTCTGATGATGCCCATTCTAACTGGTGTGAGGCAATACCTCACTGTAGTTTTGATTTGCATTTCTCTAATAATTAGTCATGTTGAGCAGCTTTTCATGTGCCTCTTGGCCATCTGTATGTCTTTTTTGGAGAAACGTCTATTTAGGTCTTCCGCCCATTTTGGGATTGAGGTGTTTGTTTTTTTAATATTGAGCTTCATGAGCTGTTTATTTTTTTTATATTAACATATTTCCATACAAATAACCCAAGGAAAGTTTAGAATTAGTTGTTTTTCATTGTTTGCTTTTTATACTGCATGTTCTTAATAGTCATCAATTTTTTTTTTTTTTTTTTGCGGTACGCGGGCCTCTCACTGTTGTGGCCTCTCCCGTTGCGGAGCACAGGCGCCAGACGCGCAGGCTCAGCGGCCATGGCTCACGGGCCCAGCCGCTCCGCAGCATGTGGGATCCTCCCGGACCGGGGCACGGACCTGTGTCCCCTGCATCGGCAGGCGGACTCTCAACCACTGCGCCACCAGGGAAGCCCTCAGTAGGTTATCTTAATGAATACGTTAGATCAATGTTTTATCTGTTGGTATCTATACTGCAATTACATGTGCTCAGGAGTGATTTCTGCACAGAAATTTTTATCAAAAGTTAAATATATTTTATCAAAAGTTAAATATATTTATTCAATATATTTATCATGCTTTATTTTTTTTAAAAAAATCATATAATTAAAATCAAAATAACAATCTTTGGTAGCTTAACTTCCCTGAGGATCTTAATGAGGTAAACTTGTGTATTTCATCCATGCCAAAGCAAGTACTGTGTTCTAACATCAAAGTCCTATATGAATAAGCAGGTGAAGTGTTGTGGTTGTAACTTTTCTTTTAATCACTCAAAAACTGGGAAAACCATCCGAGACAGCTGGCATTAATAACACTTAATTTTCATTGCAGGGGCTATTTTCCCCTCCTCTGCTCTTTGTGCTATGATGAAAAGGAGACATGAGTTTTGAGTTTAATTTCTCTTTTGAGTTAACTTTTTCACACCTCTGATAAAAGAAACACACAAACACACATACTCCCCTTCCCTAGTAAATATCCATCTGGTTCTACATTATGTCTGTGTCTTCTTTATCTCCCCATGCCCTACTCTCCCCCATTCCTGTCTGGAAATATATTTGGGGCTTAGAATTTATTACAAGTAATTTGTCTTCTTTTTCTCTCTTGCTCTCTCCCTCTCTTTCTCTTTCAGAGTTTATTCAAGTTGGAAGAGCTGAAACAATTAGCAACAATTAGTCTTCTACAGCAGCTGCTCCATCATTACAGAGCAGTAACTCTTTCTTTTTGCCTATGGGATGATCCAAATGGTGCCCTTCACTCCATTATCTATGTTGGTTTATTTTATATTGGAGTATAGTTGATTACCAATGTTGTGTTAGTTTCAGGTGTAGAGCAAAATGATTCAGTTACACATATACTTGTATCTATTCTTTTTCAAATTCTTTTCCCATTTAGTTTGTTACTTAATATTGAGCGGAGTTTCCTGTGCCATATAGTAGGTCCGTGTTGGTTATCCATTTTAAATATAGCAGTGGTTACATGTCAATCCCAGACTCCCACCTACCCTTCCCCCCCCATAAATTTGTTCTCTAAGTCTACGAGTCTGTTTCTGTTCTGTAAATAAGTTCATTTGTGCCTTTTTTGTTTTTTTTTTTAAAGATTCCACATAACATTCCTTTTTTTTTTTTTTTTGCGGTACGCTGGCCTCTCACTGCCGTGGCCTCTCCCGTTGCGGAGCACAGGCTCCGGACGCTCAGGCTCAGCGGCCGTGGCTCAAGGGCCCAGCCGCTCCGCGGCATGTGGGATCTTCCCAAACCGGGGCACGAACTCGTGTCCCCTGCATCGGCAGGCGGACTCTCAACCACTGCGCCACCAGGGAAGCCCCACATAACATTCTTAATTGAAATGATTATATTGTTCTTCCCTGATCTAAGTGTTTCTGTGTATAACAAACTTTTTTTTTGCTGTATTTATGGTAGAGTAATTCAGGATTTAAAGAAGTGGTATTTATCATTATTTTGAACTTTTGAAAGATATTTGACACGTGGAACCATTGTAATTTCTGCATCATCACACCTCCTTACTCTAGGTAGTTCCAAAAATGCAACTTTTCTTCATATATATGGTTGTAAGGCATTCATTAATTTACTCACTCGACAGCAACTATGTGCCAGGTTCTATTCTAGGTACTGAGATTTCAACATTAAAAAATATGAAGCTCTGTGTTAAAGGAAGTTGCATTCTTATGGAGTTGAAAAAGATCAACCAAGTTAAACAACCAGTTAGATTTCAGTAGTAAATCCTACAAATAAAATAGCACTTATTAAAAAATAAAAATGACCTATATAATGAGGATTATTACATAGTGTTTTTGGGAAAACTCTTTTCTGTGAAGGTGACAGTTGAATCATACAGTCAAAGGAAGAAGTTTAGCATGTTTAATTTGAAGAAAAGTGTTAAAAAAAAAAAAAAGTCCAAATCTTTTAACATATGAAGGAGCTCAGCAGGTTCAAAGAAAAGGAAGACTAGTGTGGTTAAAGTACAAGATAAAAATAATAGTGTAATGGGCTTCCCTGGTGGCGCAGTGGTTGAGAGTCCGCCTGCCGATGCAGGGGACACGGGTTCTTGCCCCAGTCCGGGAAGATCCCACATGCCGTGAAGCGGCTGGGCCCGTGAGCCATGGCCGCTGAGCCTGTGTGTCCAGAGCCTGGGCTCTGCAACGGGAGAGGCCACAACAGTGAGAGGCCCGCGTACCGCAAAAAAAAAAAAAAAAAAAAAATAGTGTAATAAGCATAGAATAGTCAATGGTCAGATGCTATAGACCTTGCAATGGGGTTCATGGGGGTTTCCACTAGGAAATAATAAACCAGTAAGTTTACAGAAAAGTTAACATAACCTTAGCACCCTGTCCCTACGCTGGTGACAACTTCATATATATTACACAGCTTAAAAACATCCTGAATACGCTTCTAAAACCTCTGACTGATCCTCAGAAAAGGTCTCAGAATAGCTGTTTTGCTTGTTTTTTGGAAGGTATAGCTGTGCGGACTTGTAAATTTATGGAGCTTTATCTATAACCTGAGAGCATGAATCTGTAGACTACTTTCTTATATTAGGACTCTTTCTTTTCCCTTTTTAAAACACATTCCAACACTCGTAAAGAGCTGGGAGTATTCGCTCAGTGCAGCCTTCTGCAAGTACACTGGTACATGGTACCCCACGTACCATGGTGACTGTTGGGGTAGGTATCAAGTTCATGGGGGGGCATTAGGAATAGTAACCAAATGTTGCTATAGATACAATGAAACAGAAAAATAATAGAGCAAATCTTGCCCATCAAATACAGTCTATAATACATTTATGAATATTCAAATATACCAAAACCTGGCCACATTATTGTCTGGTGGAATAAATAGGTGAGAACCTTAATATCTTGAAAACCTCACTGCATCAAGTAGGCTTGTCAGAGTGTCTTACTTACAGCTCCTCTGGAAAAGTAATTCTGTATCTACAGATGCCAAAAGTAAATACAGTTGGCCCTTGAACAATGCAGTTTGAACTGCATGGGGTATTTTTCAATAGTAAATGCTATTGAAAACTACATGCTATACAACTACATGGTCCATGGTTGAATCCACAGATGTGGAGGAACTGAGCCTATCGAGGGCCAACTTAAGTTGTATGTGGATTAACCACCGCCCACATTGTTCAAGGGTCAGCTGTACATGAAATGAAAATATCAGTAACCTCAGCTTGTTATTTTCTAAGTAATTATACACACATTAATATATAACTATATATAATACTAATATATTATAAATTAATAATAATATTAATCAGGCCAAACTGTTTTATGTTCAAAAGAAGCTTTAGAATCCATTTCCTGTAACGATGAACAGGATAACTTTGATTTGTGCCTATATTAAGCCTTTTGGATTCCTTAAGACAGAATTTCAGTGAGCAGCTTGTAAAGACTTATAACATTTATGTAATAAATGAAATCAAGTTATGGTATTGGGTGGAAACATCTTTTAAGCAGTGATAATGTTACTGATGACAAAATAGGATTTATTGTAATCTATTATGTATATGATACTACTAATATGTATGTCATTGTTTCAATAAGCAACAATAAAACTTAGCTATAGCTTTCTAAAAACTTCAAAGAAAAACAAAGTTGCAGATGATTCATTAAAACTCTAAAAAGGCAAGGATACTTCAGAATAAACTTTTCAAAGCGAAAAATACAATGCAAAAAAAGAACATCACTCTCTCCACGGTGAAACATGGGGAATGTTACTTATTTAGAGGCAAATTGAAAAACCAAAATATTTATACCAGCACTTGTTACATGTTGTTAAAAGTTCCAGGTAAAGTATGGTTGTGTATATTCAGGTGTTATTCCACTGAGGGTTTGGCTGATACGGTGATTAATCAAGAAAGGCTTTACAAAGTCGGTGGTCACTGAGTTGCTCTTTAACACCAGGTAAGATTTAGACCTACACAGATTTGAGAGAGGACATTTCTGTGGAGGGTATAGTAGGAGCAAAGTCATGGAAACAGAAACTTGAGAGCATATACAGAGAAAAGTACAGCAATTCAGTTCACCAGTTTATGACACACTTAAGAGTGTGGGAGGAGCATAGATTAGAAAAAATATGTAAGAATCATATGTTGAAGACTGCAAAATAAAATTGTTCCTTATTTCATCACTCACTCCTTATCTCCTATCTCCATTCATTCCCCCTTCTCTCCTTTCGACTCTAATATTTCCCGGATATCTGATTATTTAAAAGATTATCACAGTATTCCATAATAGGTAGAACGATTAACGATGTTGTTTTCCTGTAATTAGAGTTCTTTCTTAATTGCCTTATAAGCATTTCCATATAAGTGCTTATGAGTGCACTTGCCAGGGTAAACAAATAAGTTCATAGGTTTATTTTATACTCCTGTGGATTCAGCAGAGACTTAAATCAAATTAAGGATGATCTATATTGCCAGGCACCCATGCCCCAATCTGAAATTAATCAGAGGTTCTTTGTATCAGGGGAATCTAAGGCACAAGGGCTATATTTATGCTAATTTTTGTTAATATGGCTGGAAGGCATCAGAGTAGAGTGGAACACAGGGCAGCCTGGGATGCCTAAGAATAGAATTCATTTCTCAGCTTTACCAAAGGCAACATTCATACTATATAATACTAAAAAATTACTTTTGTCCCTTAATGCATTGTGAACATCTCTGTGGGTCAGCAATTATATTTAACTTGTTCATTCTAAACTTTGGATTTAATTGTGTACTGACACAGCGGATACAAAACATATTTTCCGTTGTCTACCTGTGTATACTTAAGCTGATTTTAATGTTATATACTATTAAAAATCATGTAATGAGCATCTGTTGATGTGCTGCCTTGAACACATATCTGAATATATATGTATGTACATTTAAATTTGTTATTGACAAATTATCTTGAAATAAGTTGTATCAGTTTATTACCCTCACAAAGACCCGGGAAGTTGTGTACTGTTAATTTTCCTTCTATTTTGATTACGCTTCCATGGTCCCCTGTCAAATATCTACCTTGGGTCGTTTATTGAAGAAGGATGGCTAGAGCACGACTACCTGTAATCTAACTGACAGACCCACTGGAATCTATAAGATAAATGTATACTTTTGGTGTGGGTGCATATGTTTTATAATTCCAACAGTAAGTGTTTGTGTATAGCATCATATCCGTTTTCCATAAGCTGTTAAAATATCCTACTATATCTGGGCACTGAAGCCATGTCTAATTTAATGCATATTGATATTATTATGAGAAGTATGTTTTGAACAAAGGTGTCTATTATGTGTCTATTTTGTAGTGTGTATATTTTAGAACACACAATAAAACTTCAAGAATAACATTCAGCCATAAGAAAGAATGAAATCTTGTCATTTGTGACAATAGGTAATCTAAAAATAAAACTAAACAGAAAAACCTCACACACACCCTCCCCAAACCAAAAAAACTACACACAAGCTCATAGATACAGAGAACAGGTTGATAGGTGATAGAGGAGGCATGAGTTAAGGGGTAGGCAAAACAGGTGAAGGTAGTCAAAGGTAGACTTCCAGTTAGTATAAATAAATCATGGGGATGTAACGTACAGCATGGCGACTATAGTTAATACTCTATTATATATCTGAAAGTTACTAAACCTTAGAAGTTCTCATCACAAAACAATTCTGTAACTAGGTATGGTGATGGACGTTAACTAGGCTTATTGTGGTGATCATTTTTCAATATATACAAATATAGAATCATTTTGTTGTACATCTGAAACTAAAAGTTGTAAGTCAATAAAAATAGTAAAGACCATTATTATTTTAAATATACAATTCCTGCACAAATCAAATCTATTCAAATAATATTTCTGATCCATTTTTCTAGGTAATTGACAACATATATGTTGTATTTTATTATCACAATAAATCTATAAGCTAATACAAAACTGCTCTGTGAAGGGAATAAGCATATCTTATCATTCAGTACAAAAGTATGTCCCAGTCAGAAAGACCAGCATTACTATCCACCAATTCACTTAAGTCAAAGACATGAACTACACGCTTTCGGCCTCTCCCACTTACCCAGACCTGATAACGAGCCAGGATACAGTAGTACTGTAAAGCTGCTCCTGTCTGTTCTTATTGATTCGACATTCAATCTGATTGATTGGTACGTATGCTGTGTTGGTTTTTAAATACTATGAATATTATACCTAGTTACATTTCACTCCATATCTAATCAGTCTCCAAGACTTACAATTTCCACCTCATAAGGCTTCTTGTAATATGTCTGTTTCTTTCCATCTTCACATAAATATGGATGTAAATATTCTAAAGAAGGACAATATTCTATGAATACTAAAATAAACTCCAAACTACTAAATCAAAGCTCTTTCAAAGATTTGAAGGCTTCAACAGTTCTTAAGGCAAAGTCCAAATCCATTTACATTACACAAAGCATTTTTTTTCTCCTTATATGGTGAGGTGGAGCAAATGTACCTAAGTTCAAATCTTGGCTCCAAGATTTCTAAATTTTTGGTTTGGGGCAAAAGATTTAATAGCTCTTTAAGTTTCCATCCATGAAATAGGTATTATTATACTATTGCATAGAGATTGGAAAAACTCTGGCACATATCAGTTTTTCAATAAAAGTTAGCCTTTCTCCATAACCTCTATCACCATCAGTCATCATAAAATTGTACTTCCATCTGGTGCTAATCTACAAATTGAAATGTAGATACCAATATCAATATTTAAACAATCAGGTAATCTCTCACTCTAGTTTTAAGTGTCCTTCTCTTGGAACTCTTACTTTACCACAGGAGGGCACTTGAGGTGAAAATCCAGCTAATTTGCAACTCTGCCCCTGTCGTGATACGTTTTGTGCCTGATTCTCAACATAGTCTGCCGTATAGTTGTAGGAAATGAACATGTCTGACATATAAGCCCTCCTGCCCTCAAAGTAAGCTGTATAAGATAATTGGCTAACTTGAGCATGTAATTCTCTATTTGACTTCTAACTTAGATTAGTCGGATACACACAATCCTTAAATGTTACCCTCATGCCATTCAAGTTTTAGAACTTCTGCATAAGCCAATGCTTCCCTTTCAATCTGTGGCTCATTCTAATCCATTGCAAGAGATGCTACAGCGCTGTAGGAGTTTTCACCACTTCGCTGACAATCAGCTCTTGCTTCAATCTGATTAGTGAAAGATCTAGTGTGAGATTCACTTTTTAAAGAGTCTCCTTTCTGTGTTCATGCCTTTTTAAAATAATAGTTTCATTTCTGTTTTGTAGTTGTAGAAAATTGAGCACTGAAATGGCACTATCTGGTTAGTTTATAAAGTTGCAGAGCCTGAAATAGGACGCAGTCTCCCTGGTACTGGTCCTGGTTTTCAGTTTCCATACCTTGGAGGCTAGAGGGTACAACCTCCAGAGAACAGGGGTAGCAAATAGACATCCAGACACAGGTGCGAGGGCTTGTTCACATGCTCTTCGTTATATATACCTTCATTTGAAGGATTTATAGGAGAGGAAATATATAGTGTTGAGATCATATTCAGAACATAATGTAGGGTGAAAATAAAAAGTGCTAATTTCAGTAAGGTTTGGATTAACGTGAGCATCTCAGAAATTTGGGAAAGATAGGCCTGATGAAGAAATATAATGAATATACTGTTAAAGGAGAATGAGTGCAAAAGTCCATATTATTGGGTGAATGATATCTTGTGAGCATCTTATTGGTTGTGTCTTGTGGCTGAGAGTAAAACAGAAGGTGAAGTTTGCCTTTGTACTTATAAAATTCTCAGTACACACATTCTACATGCTTTTTCTCTAAGGTTACAGAGAATGCAAATATTATTGATGAGTCCTTAAAAGCATAAGAAATAGGGGAAAAGATAAAAGAATAGAACCACTTAACGGTCAGCCAAAATACTGTCTTTATACAGACTTTTTTGGGAACACTTTAAGAGCAGTTTTACGTTTACAAAAAAAAAAAATTAAGAGGAAGGTATAAAGATTTCCCATACACTGCCAGTCCCCCACAAATGGATGCTAGTTTGTTGACAGATTTGGTGGTGGAAGGATAGATGATTAGATGATCTCTGAGTTCTTGTTTATATATTCTTAGTTAATTGAGGCAAAAACATCAGGTAAGAGTCAGGAGAGTTCACATTGTGTTGGAGTGTTGAAGATAGAGACGTACAACAGTCACTCGGGACAGTGGGAAAGTGAAGATGCCAAGAAGTAAAACAGTCTTGCCAAGAATATATTTAAGATTAGTCAATAGATATCTCAGATTCCATGTTTTAAAATGTGATCTATCAGTGCCATGATCTTCAGAACCAGATTTTCTGCACATGCACCAAAAATACTTGTAAGCAATTCATGAAATCATGAAAATGTGGGTATGTGTGAAAGGGCATGGGGGGAGGGGTGGGCGGGGAGAGAGGGAAGGAGGGAGGGAGAGAGACAGAGAATAAGGATACTTACTAATCTTGAGGGTATTTTGAAATATAAGATATCCTTGAGTGGTAGAATTAGAAGCCTTACTTTCTTCTTTATCTACTTTTGGATTCCTTCAATATTTGAAAATGAGAAGTACTTTATAATAAAAATGGGTGAGAGAGAGGAGAGAGAGATTTCTCAATGATTCTGTGCATTCTTTTGTAACAGTATCATACTCGTTTCCCTTCATGAGATACAAGTTGTGCTGTCAAGTTATTTCAAGTTTTCAACAGCAATGGGATGAAGTCGAATCTACTATAGTAAAAGTGTTCAGTCACTTGCTCATCTGGACTTGACAATTTCATTATACTATCTTTTTGTAGTTGTTTTTAGCTTAAGGCATGGGTTTATGGTGACTCTACCCCAAAGCCACAGAGTGTATACAATTTTTTTTTTTTTTTACTAACTTGTATTTCCGAAGACTTGTGGAAGTTACTTTATGAAAGAGTTTTCCAACATTCCATACTTCTACACATAGAGAATATTATGTATTTTGTTTGTTCATTCGTTTTATCTCTACCATATTGTTTTCTGAAAATGTTTTTTGTATTCCTTTATGTTAATAAAATTTGTATAGTTTACATAAAGTTATTACTTTAACAAATAGTAATTTGAAATAGCCATTATTTTAGAGATTTTTTTTCATAAGTAAACCTAAAGTTACATGGAGGAGACTGGAATATTTTGGATCTCAGATGAAAAATGCTAAAACTTAAAATTATTTTATAATACAGTATAGTAACTAATTTTATATAGATGTAGATTCTTTTCCACACTCTTTCCTACTTCACCTCCATATAGAATAAGCTCATATTGATTTATAATATTTAATTTTTTACATTAAGAACATATTTTAAGAAATCAACAAGAACCAAAGATCTCTTTTAAGAGATTTGTTTGAATAAAGATTATTGAGTAAGAGTTTGAACAGGGGAATACAAGAAAATGTGATATATTTTAGTAACTAGGAGTTTAACTTCCCAGTCTCTACTATTTGTCTGTTTCTTTTTCTTCCACTGTACTACTCACCTCACTTTAAAACATCCTGAACTAATTTAGAGAGCATAATCTTATTGTTTTGATGTTAAATATATGAAGCATATTTTCATTACCATTACTACCGAAATCTAGAAGAAATTAAAAATCTGCACTCAATTGCATTTGGTAGATAACAGTTCAAAGTGGCAAAGAATTAATGAGGAAGTTTCTTTGAAGGGGAATATATATATATATATTTTTAACATCTTTATTGGGGTATAATTGCTTTGCAATGGTGTGTTAGTTTCTGCTTTACAACAAAGTGAATCAGTTATACATACACATATGTTCCCATATCTCCTCCCTCTTGCGTCTCCCTCCCTCCCACCCTCCCTATCCCACCCCTCCAGGTGGTCACAAAGCACCGAGCTGATATTTAAATAAGGAGGTAAAGGAGATAGATGTCTTGCTGTTATTTAAAACATTGTTAGTTGGCTCTATCAGGTCATTAAAATATACTTCACTCAAGTTGAAAGTTCTTTTTAAAAGCATTATTTTAACATGCTAAAATTATCTCTTTATAAACTTGTACAATGATCTTTGTCTGTATGTCAGCATAAATGACAAAGTCAAGTGAATAATGTAAGAAAAAGTCTCTATTGATTGGTATGCAGGACAGCCAGACTATTATTGGAATCTATATAAATCATCTCCTCCTAAACTAATGTATGTCTTGGAGCTATAGTCAGCTTGATAAAAGCTAATTTGGAGAAAAAGCATTTGCTATGTGTCCTTGATGGTATAACTGTTAGTCTATTCATCACAAAATAATGACAACAGTGTTTTGAATATGTAAAAATCCATGAATAATGAATTTTGGCCTTAGCTTTTCATAGTCTCTTAAAAATAGGAACATGTAATTTGTTTTTCCTGATCTTATTTGGGGACTTTTCCTTATGGAGTGCATGCTCATCTAATCCATATATCACATGTTTTAAAACACTATATTTGTACCTTTTAAATAATTTAATGATAAGAGTTAATCATTCAAAATTCTTCCTTTATATTTTTATGCTTTAGTATTTGCTATAAAATTAACCATTATACAGGCATAAACTTTAGCTCATTCTCAATTGATAATTTAAAATATTCATTCACTGTCTGATAAAGTGGTCATGTAGCTTAGTTTTTGTCAGTGAGTTGCCAAGAGGAAGTCTCATGGAACAACAAATGGTTTCCGGGGTGTATTCAGGTTCCTGGTAACAGAGGCAGATGCATAAAAATATTCCATTTTCCAAGCCTTCTCACCTATTCTTCCTGCCTATTTTCTGAAAATACGTTGCTTTTTCTTGAGATGGGCAACCCAAAAGGTAAAACAAAGGCAACGTAGACGGGTGAGTAGAATGATTAAGAGAACGACGTTCTTAGGGTCCTTGTGGCACTGTGTCAAGTATGACGTTTCTTATCTCTGATCTCTAATTACGTAAAACAATTAGATGTCTTTAATAACTACAGTGGTAAGTAATCTCTCAATTTGTAATCCAAATCTTTTCTAACTGGTATATTTCAATATTTGACTTGATCACAAACAATAGATAAGAAGTCCCTCCATAATCCAAACACACCATTCTGCAAGATTGGCACTGGAGGATATGTGGAGGGTACACACTGCTTGACTAGGAGGTCAAATGATTTTTTTTTTTTTTTTTTTTGTGGTACGCGGGCCTCTCACTCTTGTGGCCTCTCCCGCTGCGGAGCACAGGCTCCGGACGCTCAGGCTCAGCGGCCATGGCTCACGGGCCCAGCCGCTCCGCGACATGTGGGATCTTCCCGGACCGGGGCACGAACCCGTGTCCCCTGCATCGACAGGCGGACCCTCAACCACTGCGCCACCAGGGAAGCCCTCAAATGATTTTTGAGCAAATTATCAAGTGACTGTGAGTTCCATATTCTCTCCTAAGCAAGAGTATAGGGATGGCCCCTACTGCTTAGCTGTGTGCTACATGATCAATAGATGGCCTATAGTTACCTCACATCAGGGTCAAGGCTGCCTGAAGCAATGGTGAAAACTCAAGAGATGAAGGATGGAAGGGCAGTACTGCATACCTAAAGAAAGTCAATGACCAAGCAGGTAACAAGCATTCAGCCATACAGATGGGACAGTGAGTGAGCTGTCTGATGATGGTCAGGTTATTTTCTCATGAATCCATGAAATAAATCCCAACAGCACTCCAATGCCAAGTCAAGCTGACCATAGCCATCCAATAGGATCTTTCTTGACCCTTATATCACTCTTTCCCACGTCACTTTTAGATGATCTATTAAATGAGCAAGTACGTTAGTCTTCTAACGCTGCTGTAATGAATTACTACAAACTTAGAAGCTTAAAATAACACAAACTTATTATCTTAGTTTTTGCAGGTCAGAAGTCTGACATGCATCTCGTTGAGCTAAAGTTAAGGTGTTGTCAGGACTGCGTCTTTCTGGGAGCATTTGTTTCTTTGCCTTTTCCAGCCTCTAGAGTTCTACTGCATTCCTTGTCTCAACCCCTCTGCTGTCTTCAAAGCCAGCAATCACTGTGTCTCTTCGAATCTTCCTCCACATTTCTCCCTCCCCCCAGCAGTCTGCAAATTTCCACTTCTAAGATTACTACATTGCAATTACAATTGAACTTCATAAAACATAGACTAAGGCAACAAATTAAACCTTGGAAAAAATGTTAAGGCCTATATGATTGACATTTTTTGATAAATGTATTTAATGCTATCATTATTAAATGTGCAAAGGCTAAAATGATACTAAAAATTTTAAAAGCTTATTAAAAAGAAAAAATAAAATGAATGAGGTAAATATATAAGTATCTATATAGAAATGGGTTTAATAAAATATTAAGTAAAATTTGGGAGAAGATAATTTCTAATTTGTTATTCAAGTACATATCAAAGTGTGTCTTAAATGTAATTTCTTAAATCAATTCAAAAAATCACTCACTGAAAGAAATTGTTTGCTTAGATTATTTTAATGCCTTGTTATAACTTCCCACTGGCCTCTAGAGCATTTGATATTTGAACTTCAGTTCTAATGCACAAAGTTCAGTGAGCTAAAAGAATGGAAATACCTAGTGACAGTAATCATGACTTTTTTCCTATTCACAAATGACAGTTAAACAGATGTCTCTAAATCAGTGATTGAAAATAATAAACATGTAATGATTCAGAACATGAGTCTTATAAGTACACTCTCAAATTAGGTTTCTTTTTTGATGAATTGACTTTGATCTTTACAGTGAAACTGAATTATGTGTACAGGCACAGATTTTTTCATGAAACAATTAAAATATTTATATAATTTTGCTACGTAATTTAAAAAATAATTTATTTTATTTTTGGCTGTGTGGGATCTTCCTTGCTGTGTGTGGGCTTTCTCTAGTTGTGGCGAGTGGGGGCTACTCTTTGTTGCGGTGCATGGGCTTCTCATGGTGGTGGCTTCTCTTGTTGTGGAGCATGGGCTCTAGGTGTGCAGGCTTCAGTAGTTGTGGCCCGCGGGCTCAGCAGTTGTGGCTTGTGGGCTCTAGAATGCAGGTTCAGTAGTTGTGGTGCATGGGCTTAGTGGCTCTGAGGCATGTGGGATCTTCCCGGACAAGGGATCAAACCTGTGTCCCCTGCATTGGCAGGCGGGTTCTTAACCACTGTGCCACCAGGGAAGTTCCAATTTTGCTACATAATTAACCAATTATTATCAATTAATTATTGGCTAATAAATGGTGCTGAGCACTGTACCAGTTATATTTTAGTAAATTATGATATTTAATGAAAACATATGCATTTCTTTCTCTCTAGAAGTCTCACATCCTTCTGCACGAGGAGAAGAAACTAACACATCAATGACTGGAGAATATACCAAATTAGATCACTCATTAGAAACTATGAACTACAGAACAATAAAGTGATACTCTAACCAAGGGAACAGATGAATATGGAATGGAATAATCAGGGAAAGATTCATAAAATAGGTAATAGTTTAGATAAATCCTGAAAGAAAATATTAGAAAAAATAAAAAGAGGAAAAGAATAATGATAGGTGAGAGAAAGAATGTAGAAGATGTAACAAAGGAAGACAATAGAAATAAGAATGTATTTGGATTGAGAAAAATACGTTTTGAGTAAAGTTATGAATATAGAGAGAATAACTGTGAGGAATAAGAATGATTAGGTAGTGTGAGGCCATCTAATAGTCCAGTTGATTTGACAAATAAAATAGCTGATAAGAGCAACAGCCTTAATCAAAATATTGTGTCAGCAGTGCTATGGTGGATTCTTTACATCAAATGTGCAAAATATTTGCCTCCATTGTAAAGACTTGGTCATTTTGTAACACATCAGAAGAGAAAGCCTGTATTTCAGCTAAGCCATACCATTTCAAATGAAAAAGTTTTGTAAAAATCTTATGAAGTAAAAATTGCCATGTTAACTGTCAAGAATATTTTCTCCTTTCTTCGAGCGAATGGAACTCAGTATTTGTGATTCTTCTGATATGTGTCATGTTCCCATGCACCACAACATATGTTAAAAAGTTAATAGTGTCACATAATTCTTACATATTTAAAAAATTCTCTATTGGCTATAAAGCCAGAATTCAAATTATTCTAAGTATTAAAACTGCCATGGACTTTTCAATACTTTACTGATTTATAATCAGACCAAGGTCACTTTAGTAGGAATTCCAGAGGAAATCCTAATTTAGCTCAGAAGCCTTTCAAAGGGGTGGATGCAGGGGATCACATGATCAAAATGCATAGGCAGCTTCTGTCTAGGATATAGAAAATTGGAAAGAATATCATTCCCCACTTTGAAACAAAAAAGAGCAGGGTAACAACATTAGTACTTTTCTTGAAATCATCAGAGTGCTGCAGTACCAGGACAAACAGTTGCCTGAATTCCAGGAAGAAACAGAACCTTGCAGGTAGACACAGTTCACCCATACAGATCATGGTAGACAGTGGTGTGAGCCACCATCTAGACGGGCAAGGAGAAATCATCTGGCGTTTAAACGAAATGCCAAAGGCCAACCATGGGACAGGGTGACATGATGGGACTGCTGAGAACACCACACAAAAAGACTATTTGCAGATCCTTCTTCATAGATGCCCGTCTGGTATTCAGGAGGAAGTTGGGGGAAGAACATGGGATCAGGGAGCCTGGCTCACTGGGACGTGTGTGTGGGGGATTGGCTGCAGCTTCAGAAAAGGCACATGGCCTCAGCCCAGCCTGGATATCTCCTCACAGGACAAGGGGAGAAACCCAGGGTCCTGTGACAACATTACAAGCACACTGTAGGTGACCTAAGTAAAAACAAATCCCAAACCCAGCTCAGGATCCGCTTAGATTGACTCAGATCCATCTGTTTCTCACCTCACGGTCTGACAGAAGTCAAAAGCCAGGTGCTGGGTATAGGCTGTGTTTGGTGAGACAGAACTGAATATCGATGAATGTACTATAATCAGAAATTCATTGTAATTATTTATATGTCAGTTTTAAAGTAGTTTAGACAGCTGAATATCTATTTGAATTGTCTCTTTGCACTTATTACAGGGTCTGGATTCAGACATTCTCACCAAAATCTTTTGTCATTTTTGAATATCCTTAAAGAATCACTCCAGGGATTGCTATATATAGATGTCTAATCAAAATCATATGGGCCAGCCTAGCAAGTAGATTCTAGATGGACTGAGAACAACCTGGTAATACACTGCAGTGCATTTAGAAAATTTGTTCTAAATGTGGTCATATTCCTAGTATATACCTCAGGTTAAATTTTTCTGCCAAATGTGTGTGAACAGGGGAGGGGTGTGAGTAGAGGATGGGGAGGCGGTTAGGAAGACTGCTAGTAAGAAATTTCAAAAACTCAAATCTACTAACTCGCTACTAAACAAAATATAGCTATTCTTATTTTAGTTTTCTAAAGTATGTAAGTACACTATTGAAGTTTTAAGGCAGTTTTAAAGGTTTAGGGCAGATGTATAACACTATGCCTTATGCATTTGCAAAACCAATTCTGTAGCAAACTTCCAATAAATTATATCTCCCATCTATATTATGACACACAGTGGAACTCCCTTCAACATACACCACAACTAAGACTATTTTGTGCATTACTCCGTCAGATGTTTACTAAGAACTGCATAACACTTACCAAGGAACTTTGGTATGCAAGATGCATCAGTTCCTTGTATTTCCTAAGGTAAGGGTAAACACTGGCATGAGGCCTTAGGCAGGTGTGATAGGTTATCTACTCTAATTACAATCAGTAGTTAGTGGTTCTCATTTCAGAATAGGTACAATGTGTAATTTATTGGCAAGAGTGTAGGTGCTAATTGTGCTTGTAAATGAAAAGAACAAGGGTTTTTGAATTAAATCAAGCCTCTGCTTCACAGTCACTAATACTAATAGCTACCAACAAAACTCCAAGCGGTTACTCTAAATTGTTTAATGAACTGCTCTTAATAAGTAGTAAACTATAACCCTGATTCCTTCAAAATTCTGGGCTGGGGCTTAGTTATTTAACTTTAACTTACCTGTCAGTGACTCCCCTGCATTTATTACAGTAGGATGGAGATAAGCTTTAAAAACAACATTGCACAGAGATTTATATACCAGTATATTTAAATACCTGCATGCTGGGTATATCTGTGGTTGGCATTCATATTTATAATCTTTTATGTGTTCAGCCATTTTCTGCTATTCTGTTTAGGATTTTAGCTGTTTTTAAGCTATAGGTTTTAATTATAAAGGTCACTGTTAGCCTACTCATTTTTGTCTGTTCATTGTTACCCAAACAATATCCTCAGTTGATAAAAATGGTAGATAGAAAAAAGCAAATATAATCTCAATTTTCATAGGTAACTGGACACTTCATACCTTCAAAACTGCACAGAACTCTTTAAAAAAAATTTATAGTTTGTAAAATATTGAAAAGTTTGATGTCAGCCTATGTTCTGGTATTAGGACGCTTTCATTCTTTTTGGAAGAATATTAAGATCCACTACTGAACCTAAAATGACTAGGACTACCTTTCAAAATCTTGTGTCTTTATCAAAACTATTAACCACCCACGTTATTACTTTCAAACATCAATTTGAAAATTCCAGTTTCAACTAGGAACTCAAAAATACTCTGAGTATATAGATACGATAGCATCTCACGTATCAAAACTATCTTTGGAGGTTTTTCCAATGAAATTTGGAAGCTCTATCTTTTGTGTGTCTTCCATAACAAAAGTCTGTAACTTTCTATGTGGCAACCATGAGGAAGCAATACATTTAAAACAAATCTAATTCATATTGTCACCATATTTAAGTTTATATCTGGAAAAGTTAAATAGCTAAAGCCATAAAACTGAGTACCAGCAAATATAAGTTCTATCTACAGCACATGCAGAATGTTTGATGAGTATCAGCTAAACACAAGAAATACATACTTCATAATAAGTGTAAAGATTTTCTTACTAAATATTTTTTCTGTTCAGAATTTACACTAAAAGAATTAAGAGACACAGAGACATAAACACATTTTAGTTTCTGACCAAAAATAGTCACCTGAAAAGTATTACTGAAAATTTATCAGCGAGAATCAGAGCAGGTGTTCTTACCAGCCATCAAGTGATTTTTATTACACGAAAAATGCAAAAACTTAGAATTGTTTGGTTTCTCTTCCAGTAGTTAAAAGGAAAATGGCTAAAAGCAATACAGTATTTATAATAACATTTAAAAAATGCAGATGAGGAAAAGATGGTCAGTTCTGACATATATAGTGTAATATATGACTAAAATAGTGTTCAAGCAGTACATGTACAAAGATATTTTGCTTAAGTTGGTAAACCAGCACACATGCTTCAAAATTTATAATGTGACTATTACTTGAAAACACATTGTTCATATGAAAGTAGGCATTACGTCATAGATGGCACATTTAGAGGTGTATTATTTTTCTTTTGCTTGGTAACAAATAACCACAAACTTAACAGCTTAAAACAACAAAAAATTCTTACCTCACCATTTCCGTAGTTCAGAAGTCCGGTACCACCACATGGCTGGGTTATCTGGTCAGGGTAACACTAAACCGACGCCAGGGTGTCGGCCAGGTTGAGCTCTTACCTGGAGGCTCTGGGAGAAGTCTGCTTCCAAGTTAAATTCCAAAGCATGTATGGTCCAAGAAAAATTCAGTTTCTTGCCGTTGTAGGACTGAGGTCACTGCTTCCTTTCTGACTGACCGTCATCTGGGGCTGCTCTCAGGCCCTACACTCTGCCGGCATCGCTTGCCACAAGGTCCCCTTCACCTCCAAGCCAGAAACGGTGCATCACGCTTCTGAGCGCCCGAGTCTTGGACCTAGACCCAGATTTAAAGACTTTATGTAATTAGGTCAAGCCTACCTGGATAATATGGCTCTTGTTAGGCCAATTGATTTGGTAATTGTACCTGCAGTATTCCTTCTGGAAGGTACCTAAATTACTGTTTAATTGAATAATTGGGAGCAGATGTGTGCACACCAGGGGGCTGGGGAACACTGTATTCGAGACCATCTTAGAAGTCTGTGTATAACAAGAGCAGCTCCTTTTCTCCCAGAATGAATTTTTTCTTTTGGGGGAAATACTTAAGTAAGCCGGCTTAAGAAAGTGTTCTGGTATTAGGAACGGAAGATAAAGAATAAAGAAACCAACCATACCGATGTGGAACCTGTATTTTCTATTTTTCAGAAATTAATAACAAGAAATCCCTCGAACTGATGGGAACTGAAGGAGCAGTGAATAGAAAAGATAAGTACCTGATGTGGACGTGCGTTTAGGTCCTGGTTAGTGTTTGTGAGGTATTTATATTAAAAAATGGAATTTTTTAAAAAACTTTTTTTTGGAATTTATTTTTAATTACTTCAGTCTTCTTGAACATAGCAATAGGAAGATGTGGTCTCTGCATTGATTAGGTTATATGTGTAATGAATCTGACCACTTCAATGGGAAATTTTCTCTCATATCAAATAGGGAGGAATAAATATACCCGAGAGAAACTTGATTGCTACCATGAATCCGGGTCCAACACATCCTTGTTAGAACAGGTTGTTTACACATAGTTTTGTTTATTGACTTATTTAAAATAAATTCTTTATGTTTATATGACTTTTAAAGGTTTTAAATTTTTTATACACATTTAAAAGGTTACTTTCTATTTACAGTTATTACAAATATTGGCTATATTCCCCATGTTGTACAGTACATCCTTAAGACTATCTTATGCCCAATAGTTTGCCCAAAGTCCTTATGCCCAAAGTCCTTCTTTGTCTCTTGTAATAGTCTTTATTTTAAATTCTATTTTGTCTGATTTGAGAATTGCTACTCCAGCTTTCTTTTGATTTCCTTTTGCATGGAATATCTTTTTCCATCCCCTCACTTTCAGTCTGTATGTGTCCGTAGATCTGAAGTGAGTCTCTTGTAGAAAGCATATATACGGGTCTTGTTTCTTTATCCATTCAGTCAGTCTGTATCTTTAAGTTGCAGCATTTAATCCATTTACATTTAAGGTAGTTATCTATATGTATTTTCCTATTACCGTTTTCTTAATTGTTTTGGATTTGTTATTGTAGGTCTTTTCCTTCTCTTGTGTTTCCTGCCTAGAGAAGTTTCTTTAGCATTTGTTGTAAAGCTGGTTTGGTGGTGCTGAATTCTCTTAGCTTTTGCTTGCCTGTAAAGGTTTTAATTTCTCCATCAAATCTGAATGAGATCCTTGCTGGGTAGAGTAATCTTGGTTGTAGATTTTTCCCTTTCATCACTTTAAATATGTCCTGCCACTCCCTTTGGCTTGCAGAGTTTCTGTTGAAAAATCAGCTGTTAACCTTATGGGGATTCCCTTGTATGTTATTTTTCCCTTGCTGCTTTTAATATTTTTCTTTGTATTTAATTTTTGATAGTTTGATTAATATGTGTCTCAGCGTGTTTCTCTTTGAGTTTATCCTGTATGGTACTCTGTGTTTCCTGGACTTGATTGAATATTTCCTTTCCCATGTTAGGGAAGTTTTTGACTATAATCTCTTCAAATATTTTCTCAGACCTTTCTTTTTCTCTTCTTCTTCTGGGACCCTATCATTTGAATGTTCTTGTGTTGAGGTCTCTGAGACTGTCCTCAATTCTTTTCATTCTTTTTTCTTTATTCTGCTCCCCGGCACTTATTTCCACCATTTTATCTTCCAGCTCACTTATCCATTCATCTGCCTTAGTTATTGTGCTATTGATTCCTTCTAGATTATTTTTAATTTCAGTTATTGTGTTGTTCATCATTGTTTGCTCTTTAGTTCTTCTAGATCCTTGTTAAATGTTTCTTGTATTTTTTCCATTCTGTTTCCAAGATCTTGGATCATCTTTACTATCATTACTCTGAATTCTTTTTCAGGTAGGTTGCGTATTTCGTCTTCATTTATTTGAACTTGTAGGTTTTTACCTTGCTCTTTCGTCTGTAACATATTTTTTTTTTCTCGTTTCTTTTTTTCTTTTTTTTGATGGGTTGGGTTGTTTTCCTGTCTTACTGGTTGTTTGGCCTGAGGCGTGCAGCACTGGAGTTTGTAGGCAGTTAGATAGAGCTGGGTCTTGGTGCCAAGATGAGGACCGCTGGGAGGCCTCACTCCGGTTAATATTACCTGGGGCCTGAGATTCTCTGTTAGTCCAGTGGTTTGGACTTGGAGCTCCCACCACAGGAGCTGAGGGCTGACCTCCAGCCTGGGAGCCAAGATCCTACAAGCCACATGACATGGCAAAAATTTCATATATATGAAATAATATACATATCTATAATTTCATTTTCAATTGGGTTCTGATTCTTATAATAGAAATTATTTAATTTTTAACATATCCAGAGTATACAAGTATTTCTCTTGAAGTATGGACAGATGAATAAATAATCTAATGAAAAGTTGATTTTTATCTCAGAAAATATTGCATCTCAGAGAATATTTTGCAGTGTTGGCTATTACTGAATATTTCTCATGTATATGACAAGGATAACTTTTTCCAGGTCTATATGTTTTAATTACCATTTAAAAAGTCAATCATTTAGAATTAGTATTTCTGTTTTCTTTGTATACATACCCAGGTGGAATTGCTGGGCCATGTTATAGTTCTATTTTTAGTTTTCTGAGGAACCTCCATACTGTTTTCCACATGGCTGCACCAATTTACATCCCCACCAACAGTGTACAACTGTTCCCTTTTGTGTCTGCCTTTTTTCATCAACATAATGTCTTTTAAGGTGCAACCATCCTGGTTTTCCTGGGACTGTGCTTGTTTTAGAACTGCAAGTCCTGTGTACTGGGAAGCACATCAGTCCCAGGCAAACTGGGACTGTTGGTCATCCTATTGTGAATTCATCCATGTTTTGTATGTCTTTGTAGTTTGTTTCTTTAATTGCTGAGTAGTATTTTATTGCACCCATTTTCCTATTGATTGCCATCTGTCTTTATTTTTTTCTTTTCACAACTGTGAATAAGTTGCTATAGACAGTCTTGTATGAGTGTTTTTGTGGATAAATTTTTTTTTATTCCCCTTGGAAAAATACCTAGAAGTGAAATTTCTGGGTCAAAGTGTAGATAATCTTTAACTTTATTTAAAAAAAGTAAGAACAGAATTTGTTCAAAATGGTAGTACCATTTTACTCTCTACCAGTATCGTATGAATGTTCCAGGTGTGCCACATTCTTACCAAAATTTGGTACTGTTCAGAACTTAAAAAAAAATTTTAGTGATTCTAGTGAGTACACCAGTGGTATCTAATGGTATCTCAATGAGGTTTCAATTTACATTTTCCTGATGACCAACTGTGTAAAACAATTTTTCATATCATTGGCCATTCACATATCCTCTTTTGAGAAGGGTCTGTTCAAGTCTTTTTCTACGTTTAAAATAATTGAAATGTTTTTTCATTATTATTGAGTTATAAGAGCTTTTTATGTATTCTGAATATACCATGCTGAATATGTTTTGCTGATATTTTCAAAATATGCTGAATTGATTTGCCTAGTAACTTTCTTAATGGTGTGTTTTGATGAACAAAGTTATTTTTCATTTTGATGAAGTGTATTTTGTCATGTTTTAATTGTATGCTTATTTCTTTCTGTGGCCTAAGAAATCTTTGCCTATAAGATCTGCACTTTCTATCCTCTTTCCAACATTAAATAATATTCTTCTCCTCATATTTATTTCTCAGTGCCATGCCCATCTCTCTGGCCATGCTTTGAGAACCTGATACAAATTCTATAAAGGGCATCAACTTTCAAAAATGCCCCCCAAATGATTATCTTTAAGCAGCTTCTGATCTTAGACATGCCAAAGTTACCAAGGAATAATTATAATTATGGGTCATGCTAACTTCTTGGAAAAGGGGAGAGGAAAGGGGATCTACGAGAAAAAGAACCACATTAGTATCTCAGCAGTTATCCTGACCTGCTATTTACCTGGAACATATTTACATATAGGAGAGAAAAGGTACTTCCTGTCATTCCATCCTGGTGTTTTTCTTTCCCCCAGTATGCCACCGTTTGACATTAAGTCATCAGTCCTCTGATATTGGTCAGGTTCTCCATAACTAGGTGACCATGTGCTCTGCTTTGCTTAGATTGATCCTTGTTTTTACCTTTTGCTATATCAATCTGTATGGATTAGATTTTTGTTACTATTTTAAACATTTTAAATTATTAATATTAGCAGTAACCTGGGATGAGTTTGGTAGAATGTTGCTTTGTCCATCCAAATTCTTCCATGGTCTCAGCTGGTAACATATGAAATGACTATGCACTGTGGCGAGCTCTCATTTTAAACTGTTGTCGAATATGAATAACTATCAGAAATGTACCCCTCTTTCCCCACCTCTTTGCAGAATTATCTAGCCCTTCTCTTTTAAGGAGAGTGTGGAAAGCACTAGCTGATAAAATTAATTACAAGGGGCATGTGTGAGCAGGGTTAGCTAATTCTTTCTGGTTATGGCAGGAGTAGTATTAGATATGATTGTTACAACCTACAATTTGATAAAACAGCCAGGTGTGCCATGGTTTGTGATGAGGTCTTTAACATGCAAGATATAGGCAGGCTATTAGTCAGTGGTGTCAGTGGCAAACAGCAAAATAATAATATCATTTGTAAATCACACATAGAAAATTGAGGCTGATCGGAGCACAGAGCGTATAGAGAATAGCTTGAGTGCTCTTGCTACAATGTTTTAAATTTTATTGGTGTAAAATCTCACCTTTTTATACTGTTTTTTTTTGCTTTGTAACACATTAAAAAATTAAAATATACTCATTTTTTATATACTAAACTTAAAAGAAAAAAGTTTAATTAGTAAGTACTGAATTTCCATTTCTTAGGAATATTAATGTTTGATGATGTATGAGTAATCTGCGAAATGAATGGAAAGCAAGGCCTCATCACTATGTGAAAACCAGAAGAAACAAATCTTAGAATATGCATTGACCACTACTTGAAAGTAACCTTCATGTTAGAGATTCTGTGCCTAGTGAAGATAATTTAACATGTTCAGCTGCAGAATGTGCATTTACTTATTACTCTACAAAACATAGCCTTTATTTTAGGTCAAAATATTCCTCTAAAGTAGTGTCACTCATTTTCAAGTCTAAGTTTTCTCCTGCAAATACTAAAAGTGAAGCAATGTCTTTATTATGTCAGCTCCTTCAGGAGAAAGCAAAATAAGCAAGTGTTAAATGAAGTTCAATTTAGGCCAGTGTCATCAGATGCTTCAAACAGAAAATCAGTTTCAGTCATGATTTTAGTTATTTAACTACCTCACAGAATCAAAGTGAACTATTTGGAGGTTCATTCTATCAATATGTAACATATGAAATTATTTGTGATTGCAAATTTAGTTAAGATATTCTAAATAGAAATAAAATGATTTACTTTTGCACTATAATATAAACAATATATTTATGGTAAAATAAAGAAACATGGAGCAAAAATGTACTTGGAATTGGTGGTGGTGTATACAAAATTCGTATTCTTTCTAAAGAAGCATTAGTCATGTACCACTTGTAATAAGATCTATTATCAAAATGTATCAGTAAAATACATAAAGAGAATAACTGAACTATAATTTTTGTGTGAATATGGTATCAGATGTAAAATGTACGTTTCAGCATGATAAAAAATGCTTTCTGTTTTTGTGACCAATCGTTAATTTAGAAGGGTTTGAATCTTTATAATAAATAAATAGAGTTCTACTACTATTATATTTGGCATTTTGAAAATAATTCCAATAAACTTTGGCTTTATTTTCTTCAAAACCATTTGGAAACCTTTAGTCTAATATTCAAATAATGGAACAACAAAAATAATTTCAATTTTGAAGGATGTGATAACATGCAATTATTAAAAGCAATGATACAGGAACCTATTAAAATACACACCTGAAAGTTCAAGGGAGGAAGGAAACAAATAAATTGAGAGAAAAATATGTGTTGAAGTTTTTTTTTAATTTGGAATACTATAGATTCACATTGATAAATAACTTGCCAGAATGATTTTTTGATGAAGCTTTTACATTTAATTAATATTTTATTGTATAGTAGAATAAAGTAAAATTTAGAAAGCCTTTAGTTTTATAATCAAGACTTGATAAAATATTCTAAAGAATCATAAACGTATTATATTATTAGTTTTATTGTAATGCTATTTATCCAAGAAAGCTACTCTGACATGAGTCAAAAATAAAAATTTATGTGAGAAAATAAATTTGTTTGAAATATACGTAAATTTCAATATACAAATGAAATTGCGAATATCTTTCATTTTCAGAATTTTCTCTATGCTTACCAAAGACTTCAGCTACTGTAGACTGACGTTCCAATTAAAATAGTATTATGGTATAGAGTGGGGTTTATTAAAATGGCCAAGGATATTAAATTTATTATTCATTAAATATAACTTTGGAGAGATTGTAGGTAATTTTGACAAAATTAAAAAATAAGACCATACAAAAATATGAGTCCTAGAGAAAAGTATAAATAATAAGATATTAAATGCAGATATGGTGAAGAAGCAGTTTCTATTACAGGAATATATATCAGGAAAATTTTCCTACTAAGTTACTTTGAATGGAAAAAATGATTTCATGTATATTTTATATATTGATAAATCATTTTATTTGTAAAAATAGTTTAAATAATTATTATTTAAATATTATTATAAATATTATTATTATATCTATATACCCATCAATGAAATAAAACCTACTTATTGGCCAATAAATAACTATTTCAAAATTTAGTTATTAGTTATTCTTAGCACACCCTTTCCATCTCAAAAGCATCCAACTTTGCCTATAGGTAGCTCATACAGTTTTGGGGGTAATACTTGCCTCATGCTCTGCAAGAAAGAAAAAGTGAACCTTTTTCCTAACTTTGAGAGACAATCCTTAGAGTGTATTTTTCCTCCAGAAATGAGCTCAGCCATCCAAGGTTCTAAACATTGGACCGACTTCACTCCAAGTTTACATAGATGTTGTACGCGCTTCTCAACCTTGAGATGAGCCTGAAGGTAGAGTCTTGTGGAAAGTCCATGTGGGTGGGTGATATCAATTGGCTTTCCAACCCATCTCCATCAATGTCCACTTGGAGCTTCAAGTAGCCATTCCTCCAGCCTCAGGTTCCCACAGCAGGGGCGGGTGTTTCTGGGCCTGCCCATGTTCTCAGGGCAGCAATATTAAAGAAAAAATTGTTCTGACACTTGTTAAAACAGTAGGGGAGACTTTATTCAGAACTGTTGTGAGAGGTACCAAGATCCTCACAGTAGGAAGAGAGACTAGGATCTACTCTAGGTGAAACAAAGATAAGTGGGATTTACAGCCAATGAGCAGAGTGAGGGGATCAAGGGGATGGAATATTAGACATCAAAGGTAAGTGGGAGGATTCTTGCTAAACCAACTTAACCAAGGATTTATACATCAAATGTGAGGGATAAGGAATGTGTTCAGGTATCAAGGATGATCAGACATCAAAGGTGGGGTTCTCCCTAAAATAACTTAGCAGAATTCTTGCTAAAACTGGGCCAGGCAGGCCAAAGACAGGATGGGGGGCTAAGACGGAGGCTTAGTTGAGAAGTAAGTTCAGAGGAGCCTGACTAAAATTTGGTCAAGGAGCGAAGCTTCGTTAGCAGTGACCAACATGTTGATGTGTTAGCTTTGACTTTCATTTGTCCTTCCCCACTTTAGGATCTTGTCTGCCTAGGTGAGGTGACAAAATGGGGGTGTGGGCAGGGGCATACAGTCCAGTTTATTCACTAGCTGAAGCTTCTCTGGTTTCCTGACACCGGCCCCCACATAGACTACCTTAGCTTTTTTCAAAATTAATTTTTATTGGAATATAGTTGATTTACAATGTTGTGTCAGTTTCTGCTGTACAGCAAAGTCAGTCAGTTATATATATATATACATATGTCCAGTCTTCTTTAGATTCTATTCCCGTGTAGGTCATTACAAAGTATTGAGTTCCCTGTGTAGGTTCTTATTAGTTATCTATTTTATATGTAGTAGTATGTATATGTTAATCCCAATGTGTTCGTGTTGACATTCTTTCTAAAATGTTGACTTTTCTTAAGAGAAACTAATAAGAGGGAACACTACCTCTATAATCTCTCCTTGACAGTTTCAGTTCACTCTCCTGCTCACACAGGGCCTGGTGCCTTTCTCCAAAGTTCAGTTACTGTGTGTGCTTGAGGATATTCCATCAATAATGTGTCAAGGACAGACCACGATTTGGGGTGGACATTGGAGACCTTTAGGGCAGCCTGCAGTGGTAGAGTCATGAAAGCAGTTCTTACACCTTGATTTCCAAAAGTCTGCAAGTGACGTACTGGGGCATCCATGGTTTACTGGAACCTGTTTTTTCTTCCCTTGCCACCATGGCTTAAACTGTTGCCTAAAACAAACTTTTTTTTTTTTTCTGATCGTCCTCATTGTATTGAGGGAACAGCCACTTTCTTCCATGCTTCTCTTACTTTTTTACTAAAATTTTACAGATTCAGGAGTTAGGAGAATTTCAGAGAGGAAATGAGGACAGTCATTTTGAGCATGTATCAGAACAAATCACTTCCTATTTTGATGGGGACAAAATTATAAGTTATTAATTGGAAATTCCTTAGTCAAATGCTTCAGTATCAAAATCTGTAACTACATTTCAAATGCCAAAACTTTCTAACCAGTCCTCTGTTAATCTAGGTTAGTTCTGATTGCTGTGTCACTTAGGATACTTCTAGATACAACAAGTAAGAAATGAAAAAATTTTCTAAGTGAAATAAATCAGACAGAGAAGGACAAATACTGTATGATACCACTAATATGTGGAATCTAAAAAGTAAAACAAACTAGTGAATGTAACAAAAAAGAAGGTGACTCACAGATGTAGAGAACAAACTAGTGGTTACTAGTGGGGAGAGGGAAAGGGGTAGGGGCACTATAGGGGTAGAGGAGTAAGAGATACCAACTATTAGGTATAAAATAAGTTACAAGGATACACTGTACAACATGGGGAATATAGCCAATATTTTATAACTGTAAATGGAGCATAAACTACAAATTGTGAATCACTATATTATACACCTATAACATATATTGTACAGCAACTATACTTCAATTAAAAAAATGTTCTATAATCTCAAAGCATTTATCACATATTAAAAAAAAAAGTCTAGGTGTAGGATAGTATGGCAGACAGACTCTGCAGTGGTCTCCATGGTCCCTGCCACCTGGTGTTCACATCCTGCATGAACCTCACTCCTATGAACAGAAACTGTGACTCATCTCTAATCAATAGAATAAGGCAAAGGTGATAGATGTATGTGATTATCTGCACATGATTCCATGACATCAGCTGTAAGTCATCTAGGTAGAAGATTATGTCCTTGATGGCTGTTCAGAAGCAGGTGGTCGTGCAGGTAATGCCGGTATACCAAGAGTATGTGAGTGGCCTCCAGCTAATAGCCAGCAGGCAACCGAGAGCCTCGGTCTGACAGCCCAGAAGGAGATTGATTCCTCCAACAACTATGTGAGCCTGAGAGCAGATCCTGCCCAGTCAAGCTTCAGATGAGACCACAGTCCTGCCCCACAACTCGGCTGCAGCTTTATGACACCCTGAAACAGAGGCCCCAGCTATGCTGGGCGCAGACGCCTGACCCAAAGAGACTGTGAGATCATAAATGTATGTTAGTCAAGGTGCTAAGTTCTTGCTACACAGCAATATATAACTAGCACAGAAAATTGAACGTTGGCTAATTCAGTGGTTCACAAACATTGTTCTAGGTCTGTGTTGAATTTATCATTGCAAAACAGATCACCCTGGACTTTGTGGCTTAAAACAACAATAATTTTATTATGCTCATTATCTGTGAGTCAGGAATTCTGGCAAGGCTCAATGGGGTGATTCTCCTGATCCATATTTTGAGGTGGTATTTAGCTCATTACTGGTTTGGTCTGAAAGGTTCAAAAAGCCTTCTCTTGTATGTTTGGCACCTTGATAAGGATGGCTGGAAGGATGGAAGACTGGCATTAGCTGGCCATTCTCCTTCTCTCTCTCCAATGGTTGAAGTTCTCCTCATATGGTCTCCCCAGCAGGTCACTGGTTTTCTCACATGGCAGCTAAGGGTTCTAAGAGCAACTGGTTCAAGAGACAAGAAGTGGGAGCTGCCAGTCTCTGAAAGGTCCAGTCTATTGGTCAAAGCAATTAGAGAGCCCACTTAAATCCAAAGGGAGGTGATCATAGACTCCACCTGTGTTATGGACATAATGTTTTTGTCTCCCCAAGATTCACATTTTGAAATCCTATCCCCTGGTGTGATGATAATAGGAAATGGGCATTTGAGAGGTAATTAGGTCACGAGAGTGGAGTCCTCATGAAAGGATTAGTGCCCTTATCAGAAGGGGCACAAGAGAGCTTGATTCCTCTCTCTTGCTCCCTCTCACTCTGTCTCTCCTTCATGTGAGGGTACAGCTAAAAGGTAGCTATCTAAAAGCCAGGAACCGGGCTCTCATCAGAACTCAATCATGCTGGTACCCTGATCTTGAACTTCCAGTCTCCAGAATGGCAAGTATTGCCGAAAAGTGTTCCCAGAATTTTTGCCTACTAAGTTATACCATATGCTCAGATCTACCTATAGCAATCAATGGAAACATTTGGCTTAGAAAAACTAATATGCACATATCATATGTGACTATCATTTAATTTTCATAAAAACTGAGCTAGGTACTATTATCATACTAATGTTATAATTTTGCTCCTATCAAGTGTGCTGATTCCTAAAAGTCTATGATAACTGCCTTATTAGCCATCCTCTGTCAACTTTACAGATAGTCATTGTCTCAAGTGATGTGAATGTTATAATGAAACATATATTGCTCTCATATAGCTTATATTCTTGTAGTACTATATAAATAATTAACATGTAAGTAAATATATTATTAAATGTTTGATATTGTGGAATAAACAGGGAGGCAAAGAACACATTAAAGAACAGATCATATATGTTACTGATGTTTGCCAGAGCCAAACACAAAACAGTTACAAATCAATTAATTTCAAAATAGCAAATTATTTTCAGGATGTTTTATTAGACATAGATGTAACATAATGAGTAGGATATTCTCCTTTCCTCAGAAACGATACATTTAAAAAAGTGTTTCAAATTATTGAGTTTATGATTCAGAAATATTTTAAAACCTATCATTAAGATAGGTGCAAGAGGGACTTCCCTGGTGAAGCATTGATTAACAATCCGCCTGCCAATGTAGGGGACACGGGTTTGAGCCCTGGTCTGGGAAGATCCCGCATGCTGCGGAGCAACTAAGCCCGCAACTAAGTTGTGTGCCACAACTACTGAGCCTGCGAGCCTAGAGCCCTTGCTCTGCAACAAGAGAAGCCACCGCAATGAGAAGCCCGTGCACCGCAACAAAGAGTAGTCCCCTCTCGCCGCAACTAGAGGAAGCCCTCACGCAGCAACGAAGACCCAACGCAGCCAAAAATAAATAAAAATTTATTTTAAAAAAAGGTGCAAGAAATATGATTGCAAGATAACTATAAACCTGCTCTATGTCTAATTAAAGCTCTAAATGATTTTGTGCTGGTGGCCATATTTTTCAAAATCATATGCAAAAAATTGTGTATTTTGCAATGCCCCAAATATAAATCAGTGAAAGAACACCATTTTCATCATTTAATGCTGAAATAGTAAGCTAATATTTATTTTCACCATTAAATATTGAAACGAGTGTGCTTTCTGTGGAAGAATTTCAGCATTTTAAATTGGAGGCATGAGAGACCGTTATTATTATTAATCTTCTCTAGGCATAAGAACTTCAGTATCATAATGACATGCCCTACCATCTGCCTCCAAGCACTAGGCTGCATTCTGGAAAGGCCATTTGATGAGGGTTGAGATAAGGACATAAGACAGGCATGAAAAACAATTGTTCATGCTACACCCCCTGCAGATTCATGGAAAACAATTGAGTACGTCAAATGAATTTCTTCATTTTCTCTTTTACCATGGTATGAGCTATTCTCTTTCCTCTTTCTTTCTTTCTCCCTGCCCCCTGCTTGTTTTTGTTTTTGTTTTGGTTGCTGTAGAGCTTTTCATTAAGGGAAAACACACATGTGTTAATATAAAATATATCTCCCACATTTTTCCCCCTCTTACATACATGCCTTTCTTCTTTGCAGGTGTGCCTAAAATGTTAATCAGCATAACTTACAACTTTAACAATATTATGGATGTGACACATAAGATAACACTATGCAGGAAACATTAAATCTCCTTTGAAAGTGATATCCACTCTCTTATCTTTACCAGACCTCAGATTTAGGTGAGATTAGCATTTACAATTTCCAGAGATTTCACCCAAGGAGAGCACATAAATTGGAGAAGAAAGAACCCTGAAACAAATAAAGGTTATTATTACTTTCAATTTCCATAGTATCTAAATGCAAATCCGCTCTTCACAAAGAGTTTATAAATTCACTTATGTTAAAATACGAATGACAGATCAGTCTAAATTTTTGCTACCACCCAAGGGAACTACATTTAATGAACCCAGAATTCTGTCCAAAAATTATTCTTAGAATCTGAGGCGTTGATGAATAGGGTGAAGAGATTTATGGTGCTTTTTGTGTATTGCAAATAGGAGTCTTTTGGGGGCTTTTGAAATAACATTGTGTGCAAAGTTGCCTATTCATAACACTGACAGTGTTGAGAAATGGAACAATTGCTCTCCTCATGGAACTGGCATTGAGAAATACATTTCACATTAATATTTGTCTTTTGTGTCAGTATATAATATTTTCCAGGTAACCATATTTGGAATTTTTGTATTTCCTTTTTTTTTTTTTTTGCGGTACGCGGGCCTCTCACCGTTGCGGCCCCTCCCGCTGCGGAGCACAGGCTCTGGATGCACAGGCTCAGCGGCCATGGCTCACAGGCCTAGCCGCTCCGCGGCATGTGGGATCTTCCCGGACCGGGGCACGAACCCGTGTCCCCTGCATCAGCAGGCGGACTCTCAACCACTGCACCACCAGGGAAGCCCTGTATTTCCTTTTTTGCAAAAATGAATTTTCTCATTCTACCTCTGTGTCATATGTAATAGTCAAAAGAGAAATGAATCCTTAAATAATAATACATTTTATGCTTTTTTGTAGATTTGTAGCATCCAGTTGCCTAACTCGTCTAAAACAAATAAGTGCATAAAGAAATCCAACAAAAATTATCCTGCTATGACTATCCTTCAGTACTATAAGGGGTAAATCAGTGTATCTTATGAAAATTGAGAAAATACTTCCATTTGATTTCTTTTTCACTTCTTTTAGTTAACTTGTTACCTAATAGGAATATTTATTAAAGTAAAAATCTGCGTTATGTGACCACTTTCTACTTTTCAACTTCTATGTAGTAACATGAAATAGAAATTTGAACATATTTCAGCCCAGTTACTTCTATTATTTCACTATTATTTGGGGAAATTTGATGATTTCTATCTTCCTTCAGGATTTGAATGTCTAGGTAAGATTTCACCCAAAGGCATAAAGCTTTTAACAAATGTAATTTTAGAGCAAGCTATCATGCCCTTTTTCTCTGACACATGAATTTTCACATATCAGATAGACTACAAATCCAATGTTTCCAACTTCCAAATCCAAATCAGTAAGAGGCCTTATTGATCTAACATAGGGAGTTCTGCAAGATAATGGAATGCTGCAGCATCACACTTAATTGTGATTTTGGTATTAAAAGAAAGAGGGTTGGTGTGGGTCCCAGGGTTAGTTAGGTGGTGAGAAGATCTGAGATTCAGTGAATGACATGGACACCTCCTTGATTATGAAGCCAAGGTCTGTTTACATGCTTTAGGAAATGGAAACTAGGTTTCACCTGTTTCCTAAGTGATTCACATGTGCTTTCTCCTTCTTCCTTTCTATCTATCTATCTATCTATCTATCTATCTACCAATTATCTATCTATGTATCTGTCCTTTCTATCTATTTATTTCTACCTATGCTGACACATTGCCTGTGAAACTGTCAATGATAAACACAGTGGGGCATTCGTTAAAAGAGTGAAAACAGATTTTACTCAGTAACTGCTGACAGGGAAAGAGCCGAGCTCCATTCTGATTTCTACAAAGGTGACTGGGAAATTTAAAGGGAGAAGGAGGGAGGGGAATTTTGGTAGAGTTGGAGAGGTGAAAAAGTACACAGATTGGTCAGTATAAATGTGATTAGGCCAGCTATGTCTGCAAACTGGTAGTTATCCAAGTCAGGATTCTATCTTCCCACAGAGACTGGGAGGCAGAGGCCTTCTTAATGACTACATTTCAAAGGAATAGTTCCCAAACCCTGGAGAGAGATGCTTCTGAGTTACAAGAGACACATATTCAAAACTTCAAGTCCTTTTTAGTAAACACTCTAAGAAAGGGAGGTCAGGGGCCTGTCATAAGAGTTGGCTAGAACAAATAGTACAATAGTAAATTTTCCTATTTCCTATTGGCAACGTTGGGCTTTTTTGGGCAGGCATTTTAATGGTGTGTGTGCTGCAGTGTCATCCTAGGGACCCAGGCTTCTGCTGCCAGAAGCTAGGCTAGAGTTTGGTCAAGTGTCTTAGTGCAAAGGTTTGGGCAGAGCTGTTATGTACCCAGAGTTCTGCAGTTTTTAATCTTTCTGATGCCCTCATTCCAAACACAAAGGGTAGCAGATTCCCTAATTTCTGCCTTCCTCAATGCATATGTAACAAGGGAAAGGTGTTGATTGGAATTTTAGTAAGAAGAAGTAATAAGGAAAATCTGTTGTCAATAAGCTCATCTGAAATTTGGTCCCTTTATAATCATACATTTTCTGGAATATCCAAGCCTGACTCTTACTGTGATTATATCTAGAAATCACTGCAGTCAGATACTTACTTACATTGTCTTTTTTTATCCATTAAGGTACTTTTGGGGCTATATTTTAATTTCCAGCTTTTTAACTCACCATTTATGTAAGTGTATATATGTGTGTTTTAACAATACAATTATGGCTAATAATATTAAATCATAACAAATGATATATTATTACATTAAAACTTGTATTTAGAGTATCTTGTTTAAATTTTAATAATGATGAGTATAAAGTATAATAATCATACTAAAAGGAACAAATTATAACAACATACGTAGAATTAATAGCCCTGCTTTTGTAGTTTTAAAGATAATCAATTCAGTCACTTTGTTTAGTCTAAAACTTAAATTTTGAAACTTATAAATGGAATGACTGCATTGATTAGTCAAGCAAGTTTTTATTATTTATTTATTTATTTTGAAAATTTATTTATTTATGGCTGTGTTGGGTCTTCGTTCCTGCGCGCGGGCTTTCTCTAGTTGCGGTGAGTGGGGGCTCCTCTTGGTTGTGGTGCACGGGCTTCTCATTGCGGTGGCTTCTCTTGTTGCAGAGCACCGGCTCTAGGTGTGCTGGCTTCAGTAGCTGTGGCACGTGGGCTCAGTAGTTGTGGCTCATGGGCTTAGTTGCTCCACGGCATGTGGGATCTTCCCAGACCAGGCATCGAACCCATGTCCCCTGCATTGGCAGGTGGATTCTTAACCACTGCACCACCAGGGAAGTCCCTCAAACTAGTTTTTACATGGGAAAAATTCACTTATCATTTTGGTATTTTGCAATATTGACCTGTGATATTCATCCCAGGGGAAAACATTCTATAGTTAAAGGTTGGATAACATGGAAAACAAATATAGTATTTAGAAATTAACTGGTGCTGTGAGTTTTGGATTTGATTAGAGAACAAGATCTCATCTATGAAGTGGACCTTCCATTTGGGAGGCTTTTGCTTGCCTTGGCTGGCTAGAAAAGCTCTCACCAAGTCAGTCTTCCTTAGTTTAGCACATGTACTCTCTTCCAGATGTTATCACAAATCTATTGCTGCTTCATATTTTTCCTTAACACTAGGTCATTTCTCACTTACTCATCAACCTGTTTCAGATCTAGTCAGCAAATCCATATTCGTCTTTCATCTGTTCACCACTTTATTCACTAATTATTTACTTTATGAAACATTGTTGCTCTGATCTGATGTGTGGCCTTATTGCACAATTTTAATATAAGGATTATCCTATGGGATTTCTATGCAAATCATTTAATAATGAGTGCTATTTTCCAGTTGCATTTCTCACTGAAAAACTAATTCATCGTTTTTAAAACCTGATGACAGATTTCTTTTGGTTTTTTTTTTGCAGGCCAGCAGGCAGTGAAAATAATGTTAGTCAACATTATACGTAATGCCTCTGGTTCATTGAAATTTAGCATTGTGAGGTGTATGACTCTAAGTGCTCTATGTTGCTGTTTTACCATAGCTCATTACATCTGACAGTTTTATAAACTTGTCTTTAATGTTACACCAAGGAATGAGTATAAAGTGCATCAATATTACATGGTGTTACAAAAAAACAAGGAGCGGGGATTAGTGTTTTAAGCTAAGGCAGTTAGTTAGAGAGTTTGCTTTATAATCTAGATGATATCATTTAAACTACTATATCAATTTGGGAAACCAAAATTACAATGCTCTGTTTTCTAATTTAGATAAATCTTATTATGCTCAATTCAATATCTTCTTAGTTTTAATAAAATCATACAATTAAGACATTCACTGTAGGGGCTTCCCTGGTGGCGCAGTGGTTGAGAGTCTGCCTGCCGATGCAGGGGACACGGGTTCGTGCCCCAGTCCGGGAAGATCCCACATGCCACGGAGCGGCTGGGCCCGTGATCCATGGCCACTGAGCCTGCACGTCCAGAGCCTGTGCTCCGCAACGGGAGAGGCCACAGCAGTGAGAGGCCTGCGTACCGCAAAAAAAAGAAAAAAAAAAATTCACTTTATTTTTCATCATTCTTCATTTTAAAATATTTCAGTGTTATATCTTTGTGTAATCAGTTCTGTGTTATTATATGTCTAATTGATATAGCAGACATAGTGCACTCATGACTATCGCTTTTATCTCATACATGAACATTAGGTACAAATATACAATACAGACTGAACTGTGTTGTCAAGTGTCAAGTACTTTCCATTGGTTTGAAGCCATTTGTGTGTTATACATGCTTTATAATTGTGGTTCTCACAGTGTTTTCTGAGGTCCTATAGGGATTCTGAAACCCTTTTGTGGCTTAGTGAGGGCAATATTAATTTCACTATAATCCCATGATATTATTTGCCTTTTTCACTCTCGTTCTCTTACAACTACCCATTTCCAGATGCTACATCATATGTGATATCACAATGATTTGAATGCAAAAGTGGAGATGAGAATTCAGCTGGCTTCTCTTAAGCCAGACATCAAGAAGATTTGCAAAGATATGAAGCCATGTCACTTTTCTCATCTTTTTTATTGTCTAAGACATTATAGTTATTTTTCATTAACTTGTAGAGGTGTATTATTGTTGCTTTTAATGGATAAATAAATAAGTGGTTTTAAATTTCTCAGTTTTAATTTCTAGTATAGTAAATATTAGCCACATAAAGAAAAGCTCCTTGGTACCCTCACTAGATTCTAATAGAGAAAAGAGCTCTTAAGACTAAAAATCTGATCTAGAAGACAACCACGGAAATTGATTTTTTAATGTTTCAATTTTCTTTCAGTACCTAAAATACTATACTAATACTAATGATAACCATAAAAATCACCAGATTACCTGTTCATTTCATTCAAACACTTATTTCTTTCACCTCATTAAATTTTTCTTTTACATAATAACTTTCGTATTGAGAAGTACTCATCTTGCAGCTTTTGCATATGATTTAATTTCAGTTCACAAACATTTTTTCTTGCTTATTTCAACATTGACTCAGATAGGAAGAACATGCATTGTGGCCTTTTGGACTTGAAGTCTTCTCTGGAAGTCATTTGACAAGTGTCGCAAAAAGTCAGTCTAGTTTCTGCAGCACCTGTCTCTTTCATGAACGTGAGAGTTCAGTCTTTTCTCTAATATCGATATCCCCATTATTAAATATTTTCTTTCTCAAGAGTAAGAGATGGCTTTAATATTTTAAAAAGTGCTTCTATTTAATAAGCAAACTTCAAATATACTGTATGGCATTAAATGCAGAAAGGAACCTGATCAAGTATTCTGATTATGTTTTATAAGTTTAAAATGTGAAATAGTCACTATTGATTATTCATACATAGCAGAAATACTTGCTACTCACACATATACTATAAATGGCATATTCCCAGAATCTTGAATTTTCCTATTTTCTGACTAATTAAAAGTATTTGAAAGTCATTAAATCAGTAATTTATTCTGATGACAATCTCCTATGGAATTTTATTTTTTACTGGCACTTTCAAATCAGAATAGTAAGTAATTCAAGAGTAATTGGTTATGAGAGATAGAGTATATTTTTGCTTTATGCATTAATAATTTCAATTAAAATAGAGTTTACGGTCTTTTAAAATTAAAAAATTCTAAGTGAAATAAAGAGAAGACAGCTGGGTATATGATTAAATAGTGAGAACAGTAGGTGTAGGGGACATCTGGAATTGGTAAGTGATGCATGAATTCCTTTTTTGTGACATACTTCACTGCCACTCTGGGAATTCAGGAAAGTGTCGAATACTACTGGAAATAAAAAAAAAAACACCATGAAAATTGCATTTTATGTGACTAGTTCATTTGTTCACAATTTGATATTGAATCCTATATTGTAGGAATTTTGCTTGAGATAAAGAATGCTGGTTGTTACAAATGAAATATAAATAAGCATTTTATAAATATTTATTAATTAGCTAAGTATAAAAGTTATATTTAACATATCATAAGGTCATATTCATTAAGATCAAGCACATACATGTAACATATAAATGCACATCAAAATTGAATTCTAGTGAGGTTATTTTTAAAGACTTGATCATGTTTCATTTTTTTCCTGCCTTAAGTGTGTAAAATGCTTAAGTGTGATAAAATAATACAAATTTTCTTATGTGACAATTTTACTTTTCTTTATAGCACTCATGGCTTACATTTGAAAAATAAGTATCCTGATAAGCTTTCTTGTAATGCTTTTTTGGTTTTCCTTATTCCAGCCACAATAGCTATGTATTCTCCCATTAAGTGAAGGAATAAACAGAGAAAGAAATTATAAAATACATCAGTTTCTATCATCTGTCTTGTATTGTGCCTGATAATTCTCTTTGAAGTAAATCAGATTACGCAACTTACATTTACATGTGGATCAGAAAAGAGACACAAACTTCTGACTTTACAGATGGCTGTTTTTCTTAATTATATGGATAACAGTTTAGAAATAACTAATTGGTCATGCCTGACAAGTAGTAGCAGTTTTTCCAAGATAAACAAATGTTCACATTTTTCATACTTAATCAGAGACTTTATGTGCAAAAATGACCAAATGTATCATCTATTCTAAGCCTCCTGTGTTGTTTTGTAATAAACGACCATCTGTACTTTGATTTGACTGAGTTTGTCTGTGTGTGATGACCAGAGAATTTGATTACATGGCAGATGGTTTTGGGAGAAGAACTTGTCTTTTTAGAAGTAAGCAGACAAGCACTTCTCAATATTTTGTCCATACTCTCCCAATTGGCATCTGCTACTTTTGACACAAAGGTAAGATCCAAGATATCAGTCCCTTGATGTCATTCTTTTTGCTTTCCTAAATCATAAAGAAATGTGAGGAAGAGCTTGTACATAGCATAGCTACTGTCACAGGCATGCACATATCAGAATGTGCTTATTAAGAGGGGAAACCAAAGTGTGTGCTGGGCTTGGAATTACTCACGTGGGAAACTGTCTGATTCTGTTTCTCAGTCACCAGGTAACACTTTGCCTTCTCTTAGGTATCTACATTGTTCTTGCTGCAGACTCTCTGGTTGTGAGGCACTTTCCAATGCAAGACTAGGTCAGAATCAGAAATTGTTTAGTCAGCTAAAAATATATTCATTTAATAAAATCATATACACTTTTGTACAATATCTTGACATATTTAAAAGTGATTTATATAATTCTCTCTTTTGAGCTTCCTAGTTTTCTTATGCATGAAGTACGTCACTACATTTCACTAAATTTTACGAGACGCTGAGGCTTTGACTGACTGAGTTACTTCCCAAAGGCTATTATTTATTAACTAGCAGAGCTGTAACTACAACTCAGGATAAAAAGAACTATTTTTTATTCTTATATGCTCCTCTCCCACTAGATGATTACCTTCTTTTTTTTTTTTTTTTTTTATGGTACGCGGGCCTCTCACTGTTGTGGCCTCTCCCGTTGCGGAGCACAGGCTCCGGACGCGCAGGCTCAGCGGCTGTGGCCCACGGGCCCAGCCGCTCCGCGGCATGTGGGATCTTCCTGGACCGGGGCAGGAACCCACGTCCCCTGCATCGGCAGGCGGACTCTCAACCACTGCGCCACCAGGGAAGCCCAGTGATCACCTTCTTGATGAAGTAATTGGTATGTGACTTCTGTTTATTTCAATTACTAGCAGATGCTTTACAAAAGCAAAAACTAAAACCCCAAAGTTTTACTAATTTTCAAAAGTGGTATTTTTATGTTCTAAAATAAAATTTCAGACTGCTGTAAAGATTTGTGGACAATGTCCTCATGGAAATTCTGCTGGCCTAAGAGACTATTTCCCTTCCTGTGAGTTGTGTCCTAAATCTTGAGAGACCAACATTGAGGAGCTTACTTAATTGTGAGCATATATTCCCAATCAATAATCAAGTTAAAGGAATTGTGTACCAGTTGGATTCAATGCCAAATATTAGAAAACAAGACTGTTTCAGCAAAATCCAGGCTTTATGGGCATTAGAATATTAGGGCACTTATATATACCTCAGATAATGGTTAAAACATCAAGTTTATTGGGGATCTTAATTAACAAACAGCCTAGATAGTTTAAAAAGGTAAGATGTATCTGAATGTATAAGATTTTAAAGGACATTAAAAAGTAATTGGAGATAAAAGATTAAGGCTTCATGTCAAGAGGTGAGTTTTGAATTCATATATTATCCTCCCCACTGGTATAATCAAAGAGACAGTTGAAAAAATACGAAAATATAAATTAATCCATACAATCACTAGAAATAAGTAATTGTGTCAAAGATGATAAAAATGTTAAGCAAATTTGCAAATTTTAAAGCAGAACAAGATCGATAAAATAGAGCAAAGATACAAAAAGAGGAGAGAGGTTAAGTTGTTTGAGGTGGTTGTTGATTGATTTTTCCTTAAGAACACCAAAAATAAAAGAAAACAAACCCAAAGCAAAGTAAACTATCAGCAAGTTACAGAGTACTTACTGGAGTGATTAAAGTGGATAAAGAACTAACCAGGGTTTAATTGTTGTACTGAGAGGATGCAGCTGTTGTTTTTACTCCAAACTGTTAGGTGTAGTTCCCTCTGTGCATTGGTGTCTGCCATATAAGTGCCTAACACAGGTATTTTGGTGATAAAAAAGCCAGAAAAGACCTCAGGCAGCTCCATCTCATCATAGTAGCCAGAGGTGGAAAAATAGATTTTATAGCATCTGTAGATGCTGGGTGGAATAGAAAAGTCCTAAATTCTTCTACCAGGATAATGTAATTTTTTACTTTCTCAACTAAATGCTATTCTCACTCTACCAGTCTGTGCCCTACACCAGCGATCCCCAAACTTTTTGGCACCAGGGATCAGTTTTGTGGAAGATAATTTTTCCGGACGAGGGTGGGAAGAGGGTAAGGTTCAGGCGGCAATGCGAGCGATGGGGAGCCATGGGGAGCGGCAGATGAAGCTTTGCGGGCTTGCCCACTGCTCGCCTCCTGATGTGCGGCCCTGTTCCTAACAGGCTGCAGACCGTTACCGACCGCGGCCCCGGGGTTGGGGACCCCTGCCCTACATGGCCAGTTTGAGGAAAACACCATATTCAGGCAAATCCTGCAGGCAGAAGGGAACCCGCCCAGAGATGCACTGGCCGTCTCAGGTAGGTTCTTGCTGTTCTTTGTTCCACTTAGCAAATATAAAGATCTAAATCATAAGATAAAATTGAGAAAATATTTCATAGAAATTTTAGAAAAATACAACATGTAAACAAGATAAAAGGGCCATCAGAAAAACAAGGGCAATTTCTCTGAGCTGAAGAAAACCTTATCTGGGTCAAAATGTTCTACTTAGTGTCAAGCAAGAATACTAAAGGAGAAGAACAAAAAATGGACACATAGATACATAAAAATAAGGTCACTTGAATATGATCTTTTGGCAAAGTGACCATAACAAGAATTACAAAGGAAATAGCTATATTAATGAAATTATTTTGTTCTGTATCTATAGCACTTTCATTAACAAAAGAGCTGACAGACTGTAATATGCATGCTCATGTACTCCAATATATTAATCCTCATTAATTTGCTCAGTTTGAAGGATGTTATGTTCAATTACATACTTATTAATTATGAAATCTAGATGGAATAGTCTTGAAGAAATAAATGAATTATGCAAATATGCATAAAATTATCTTAGAAAGGCTAAATTGACCAATACATGTGAAATAGCAAAGGAAAAAAAACAAAACAAAAAAAACTAAACAAACAAGAAAACTAAAATGCCCATGCCCTCCCACAAAGTCTTTTAAGCCACAAAGGTATCTGCACAAAGATTTTCTGTAAAAATTGAAGTAAAATTGAGCACAAAATGATTTCTTTTCCTCCAAAAATTTCCAATGTAGAGGTAAAAGTTATAAAACTTCCAAGTCCATTTTATCTTAGTATTATATGAAGAGATAGTTTATATGCAATGCAAATCCTGAACCAGTCTTGCTTATCAGCATGGAAACAATAATTCTAAACAAAATAAATGTGAATCACCACCAGTATGGTATTGCAATAATTAATAAAGTATGGTCTTAGATTTAGTTCCTGATTCTACACTGCATTTTCTTTTCCCTGTATCTTTTTTAGCCACTTGGATCAACTCTATTCTATTATTCCTCCCACTTCTCAAGTATAGTATATATCAGTACTCAGTCATTACAGTTTTTTCCTAGGTTGATCTATATTTTCTTCAGGGTGTTAAATCTAATGTCTTGATCTCCCATATTTATCACCAGAGTTGCTACTCCTTTTAAAATTAATTCCCTAATATCGAATTTGTCCTGAACCTTCCCCCATGCGAACTCCATTTGGCATATTGCAAACAGATTAGTCATTTTAGAAAATTTCTTTGCCCACGGCACCTTTCTACATCAAAAAATTTCTATATCTCCCATTTGTTTGAAAAACGAAAATAGAAACAAACCCAGACTCCTTAGTTTGACACTTGAGACCTTTTTTAATGTGGCCATCATTAGCAAACTTATCTTTCCACACGCTTTTGCAAAAGATATTTATTCCTCCAAGATGACAATCCTGTTCCTAATATATATCTCACTCATATGACACTCTCCTCCTTTGCCTACGCTTTCCTTCTCACTTGCTATCTGCCCTCTTTTGCATTTCCATTTTATAATCTCAACTTCAAGGCCAAGTTCGTAGTTGATTTCCTCTAAAATCTTCCCAAGTTACCAACTTCTTTATGACATTCTCTTCTTATTTCTTTCACAATTAATATGCAAATGCAGATAGCTTTGGATCATAAAATATGTCTAATAAATAGTTATTGAGTGCATGCACACAAGATTTTGAAGGCATAAAATTAACTTCCGTCCATAAAATGACTTAGGTATAAGTAAATTAAAATCATAAGTAAAGGGAGGGTGTGTGGAGACATTCTGGTTGTCATGGCAATATATACTTAGGGAGCAATGGCCTATGAAATACTACTTAGTAGATCAAAGAGGAAATAAAAAGGTAAAATGAGGACAGAATTATTAAAAATAATAATTAAAATAGCAGAATCTATTTGGAAGAAACTTTTATAATGCACGTGGTTGCCATTTAGACCTTTTAAGGCAGAATTGAACATAGTATTCTGTCATTAGTAGATAGTAATTCTCAGGTATCTGAATTTACATCAGTTACCTTGTTTCATTCTTTAAAGAAATTATATCAGCAATACTGATATTTTGGGTGGATAATTCTTTGTTGGTAGGGGACTTTCTTGTGCCCTGTGGAATGGTAATACCCTCCATGGCCTCTACCCACTAAATGCCAGTAGCATCATACCCCCCCATTTTCACCACAGTTGTGATAACCAAACCTGTCTCTTGAGATTGCCAAATGTTCTTTGGAGAAAAAGAATGACCGTGTTTGAAAACTATTGTTTTAAAGAATCTTTAGGAGTAAGATACACAAAGAGAATTTTTTCTAAAATTCCTTTGCTTCATTTGCTTAGGTCATAACTATTACGGTAATAAAATGGTACAGGATGTTCTTTAGTATTTTTCATCACTTCAAAATAAGAATAAATTTAAATTCCGAATTTAAATAGCAAAACTTTATACCATATTTTAAATCCTATATAGATCATGTGATTACTACAAACATTGGAAGAAATATTGTTTCCTACATTTTAAAAGTCATATCCTTGCTTTGATATTGGGTGTCAATGATCTATTTTTAATTCTTTCACAGCTCTGTCTTGTATATAAATCCCTTTCCTGTATGGTTTGAACTCAAATCTAAATTTGTATTTCTGAGAGTCAGTTCCTGTAACAAAATGTAGAGAATTGCATGTTGTACCATATTATAGAGGGGGAAAATTATTACAAAAGTTAGGAATAGCTTTTGCATTAAATGAGCTTAACAGAGCAAATCTCCCTTTGACATAAAACTCAAAGGAAACTCTTTTCTACACTCTTATTTTCCAAAAATACACAGCTATTTTAGGTGACATCAAAAAGATTTACTATTGGCTAATGGGAATGTTTAGCCCTTTAGGGTTTGGGTTAGATTAAGGTACACTGACTTCAACTGAGAGTCCCATTTCTTCCTGTTTTCTTCCTGTGTCAAAAAAAAAGTGCTGGGAAGAAATCTTTTATATTCATACCACAGGTGACTAAGAAACATAATCTGGAGAAAAGTCTCTGGTTTAAGACTCCATATTAATTTGACATACTGAATCTCACACTACTAGCATAGGACACAGCTAACCTGTGGGTTAACAGCAATGCCTTTCACTTCTATATTTCATGTCCAGTTATGTGCAAAAGATCCAGTAATTATAGCAAAATTCCCACACACTTATAAAGAAGCTCCCATCAAAATCAAAATTGTGAAGAAGGTAAAACATGTGTGGGCTTCCCTGGTGGCGCAGTGGTTGGGAGTCCAATTGCCGATGCAGGGGACGCAGGTTCGTGCCCCGGTTCGGGAAGGTCCCACATGCCGTGGAGCGGCTGGGCCTGTGAGCCATGGCCGCTGAGCCTGCGCGTCCAGAGCCTGTGCTCCGTAACGGGAAAGGCCACAACAGTGAGAGGCCCGTGTACCGCAAAACAAAAAAACATGTGTTTTCTTTCCTTTTATAATTTTCTTTCATTTTTGACTATAATTTTTACTAGAACTCTGCTTTTTCCTCCTACTTCCAGTAACCCAGTTTTCTAGTATGTTTTTTCTACCTGAAAACTGTCTAGAATTCCATGCCATTACACTTGACAAGCTTAAATTCCTTCTCCTCCATATAGTGTCTTGACGTAATACATATTCATTGGTGCATCAAAATAAACATTTTATAAATAATAAACTGTAAATATGGTGAGACCAGGATGGGAGTTAAATTCAACCTGAAAAAATAGGGATGAAAATTTAGGGTAAACTGGATTTATAGAGGTTACCTCAAATAGTTGGTGATTACATTTGCTCTTTTGTATGACTTCTAACCTAATGGAGTGCCATGTGGAAGTTCTGAAGTGACACAGAGCTAGGAAAGGTTTAAAGACCATATACACAGTGCCATATTTTATAAATTAGGAAAAATCTCCAGAGATACCTAAGTTATTGTGCAAAGGTTGCAGTGACTCTCACCTGAGTGTGTCAACTTGGATAGGCTAGAGTCTCCCATTATTCAATCAAACACTAATCTATGTGCCGTTGTGAAGATATTATCTAGATGTTATTCAAGGTCATAATCAGTTGACTGTAAGTAAAGGAGATTATCCTAGATACTATGAATGGCTCTTATCCAACCAATTGAAAGGCCTTAAGAACAGAACAGTGGCCTCAACGCATCCTGAGAATTTCATCTTGCCTTTCCTGATGGCCTGCTCTGTGGATTTTGGACATGCCTCCACAGCTACATAAACCAGTTCCCTCCAGTAAATCACTTTGCATGTGACAGGTGGGAAATAAACACAGGGGCCTTCTACCTTAGTTAAATTTCTAGAAATTCAGTGGCATGAGCGTGTTAGATGTCCCTTCTAAGGTAAAAGATAAGTTGTCGCATTTGGCCCAACCAAAAAAGAGAGTCAGTGCTTAGTGTGCTTCTTTGGCTTTTGAAGGCAACATATTCCTGCTTTAAGTATGCTAGTCCAGTCCATTACCGAGTGGCCTGAACAGCTGCTGCTTTAGAGTCCAGAAGAAAGGAAGGCTCTGTGACTGGGGCAAGCTTCCATGGATGGGCCACTTGGGGCAGATGCAAGGGTGTGTGTGAGTGGCAGATTGAGATGCTGCATGGAGGCTTTGACAGGCCCTTACAGCTGAATCACAGAGAATACTCAGGATTTTGGAGAAAAGTGCTGTCATCCTCTGCAGATAATGACTCTCCTTTTGAGAAACGCCTCTTGACCTGCTCCTGGGCCTTAGTAGAGACTGAATGCTTAAGCTTTTGCCACCAAGTTACAACGCAACCTGAGCTGCCCATCAGGAACTGAGTATTTTCTGACCCACCAAGCCATGAAGTTGGGCATTCTGGGCAGCACTCTGGTTTCAAATAAAAGTGATATCTATGATATTGAACTAGAGCAAGTCCTGAAGACACAAGCAAGTTAGGCAAGGGGGCTGTGCAATGCACATAGTCCCCACTCCTGCCTCATTAGCTTCTCTTTCTCAGCCCACACCTATGGCCTGGGTAGTTTCCCATAATTAGTCGACTGAGCAAGAGAAAACTCAGGAATGTTTTACAGAGGGTCCTGCATGGCATGCAGGCAGCTGCAGCACTCCAAGCCCTTCCTGAGACATTGCTGAAGGACAGTGGTGAAGGGAAATCTTCCCAGTTGACGGAGCTTGAAGCAGTTCACCTTGCTGTGCGTTTTGCTTGGAAGGAACGAGTGCCAGAGGTACGAGTATATATTGATTTATGGGCTGTGGCCAAAGATCTGGCTGACTAGTCAAAGACTAGGAAGGAATGTAATAGCAAAATTGGTGACAGGAAGGTGTTGGGAAGAGAAACGCACATGGACTTGCTGAAAGGGCAAATGTTGTGAACATATTTATGTCCCATGTGAATGTTCATCAAAAGGTGACCTCTGCAGAGGAGGATTTTAATAATCAAGTGGATAGGATGACGTATCAGCAGATACCAATTAGCCTCTTTTCTCAACCACTCCTGCTATTGCTGGAATTTATGAACAGAGTGGGCATGGTGACAGGGATGGAGGTGATTCATGGGCTTGGCAACATGGACTTCAATTCACCAAAAGGAAATGGCTAATGCTACTGCTGGGTGCCCAATGCCAGCAGTACAGACTAACGGTGACTCCCTAATATGGCACTATTTCCCAGGGTGATCAGTCGGCTACCTGTTGGCAGATTGATTATATCGAACCATTTCTCTCACGGAAGGGGCAGCACTGTGTTCTGCATGACACTTATTCTGAATATGGATTTACCTGTCTTGCACAAAATGCTTCTGTCGAAACTATTTGTGGACTCACAGAATGCCTATCCACCATTGCAGTATTCCAGGTAGCATTGTTTCTGATCAATGAAGTAATGATCACTTCTTAAGCAGCAAATTAAGTTTAGCAATGGGTCCATGGGTCCATTGAATTTACCAGTTGTACCATGTCCCTCATCATCAGGTATAAGTTGACTTGACCGAATAGAGCTACAGTCTTTTGAAGATTCAGTTACAGTATCAGCCAGGTGGTAATACCTTGCAGGGCTGTGGCACTCTCCACCATGAGGCTGTATAGCCTCTAAATTAATGACAGCACACACAGTGTGCTCTTTTTTTCCATAGCCAGTATTCATGTCTAGGAATCAAGGGGTGGAAATGAGAGTGGTACCACTCACTACCGCCATTAGCAAAATCCTTCCTTTCTGTCCCTGTGACTTTACACTCTGCTGGTTTAGATGTCTTAGCCCAAAGGGAGAAATGCTTCCACCATGAGGCACAACAATGACCCCATTGAACTATAAGTTAAGAGTGTCATGGTCCATTTTGGTCTCCTCATATCTCTGAATCAACAAGCAAAGAAAGGAGTTCTGTACTGACAGGAGTGATTGATCCTGACCACCAAGGGGAGATTGGTTTGCACAATTTTAATTTCCACTATACAATGGAGGTAAGAAGGAATATGGCTGGAATACAGGAGATCACTAACTTATTTTCTAGTATTGCCAGTCTCGTGATTAAATTAATGGAAAATTGCATCAACCCAACTAAGGTAAGACTGCTAATGGCCCAGACACTTCAGGAATTAACATTTAGGTCACCTCAACAAGCAAAGAGCCATGGCCACCTGATGTACTGGAATGATAGTAGAAATGTGGTTATAAATATTAGCTATAACTTGTGACTAGTTGCAGAAATGAGAACTGTAATATCTTTAATCATTTATTCCTTATTTTGCTTGAATGTGTTTGTATATAGATAGATAGAGATATATTAAGCATTTTTTCTCTTTTCCTTCCCATTCATTTTTTTATCATCTAACATAAGATGTATTAGTAATAGTTAACTTTACATCACAGTATTTAAGATACAGGATATCAAAAGAGAGAGTAAAAATTACCTATTGACTGTGCATCTTCCTCCAGGGAAATGGTTATTGCATTTTCCGTAGTGCACAGGATAGCTGTATCATGGTAGCTGGAAAATAGGACTTTGTTACTGTTTTTATCTGGAGGGTAAACATACTTCAAGGAGATGTGTAGGGGTGTCAAGTTGATATGTGTTGGACTTTAATGGTCAGTTTTATGTGTTAATTTGGCTAGGCTAAGATACCCAGTTATTCAGTCAAACTAATCTAGATATTGCTGTGAAGACATTTGTAGGTGTGGTTAACACTTATAATTGGTTGACTTTAAGCAAAGGAGATTATCCTAGATAATCTGGGTAGGCCTGATTTAATCAGTTGAAAGCCCTTAGAACAGAACAGAAGTTTCCTGGAAGAAATTCTATCTGTGTACTGCATCTTTAACTCAGCCTGAGAGGTCCACTCTTCCCTTCCTGATGGCCAACCCTAAAGATTGTGGACTCGCCTAGGCCGCCCTTACAATCATGAAAGCTAACCCCTTCATATATATTTACTACTGATTCTGCTTCTCTAATTGAACTTTGGCTAAAAAAGTTTCCTAAATATTTGGTGCCACGTCCAGGACTAAAATAATAACACAGGAATATCATGAAATTAACCAAAATAATGTTTCATAGACTAAATATTGGACTGAGTTATACAGATAGATTTTCCATGGGTCTGCTCATTTAAGCTCATTTTGTAATTATTTTATACCAGAAAAGAGAACACTAATTCATAGATCAAAACAAAATGAAATAAACCTGACATAGTTAATTTGCTTTTAAAAAAAAGCTTTCTAAGAAGGTGTCTCATTTTACCAACTTATGGCAACTGAGGAATATTTGGAAAAGATCCATGCAAGCTAAGTGATGGTCAATCTTTAGTTGTTAGAAAAAATGAACCACTTAAATGTGGCACACACAACACTAAGAATGATAATTATATAATACCACTTCTGAGGTTAAAAAAAAGACATAGCAGGAGAATAAAAATTAGAACTGAAAAGAAGAATAACACAAACAACATTGTGAATATTTATGGCACTTGCACTAAGGAAAGAACTGCTGGGTTAATATATGCGTCCTTATGTGCCCCCATCTCTTGATGACCATTAATCTCGCTCAGTGTGAAGGATAACAAACAGAGAACATCTCGAGAAAGAAATGCTAATCTCCTGACAGTCTCAACATTTTCTGAAATTTATATATGAATCAACAGAGGATTCTGCAAAATGTAATTCCATTTGCTCTTCTGATCACAATTCAATCTGGAAATGAAAGAGAAGAAAGCATATAAGGAAACTGAACTAGAATCATAAATAGAAAGAAAGCAGGTATCATCCCCAGAAACAATAAATACATCTTGAAAAGGAACATGCTGATTCTTTGTATACAATGTACCTTTTTTTCCCTTAAGAACTGTGAAAGCCAGACCAAATGCTATTTGCTTTATGCACCTGGCCTCAGACACAATTAGTCATGACTGAGTATCCTTGGGAAAGCACAGCTTTTCTTGTGGATGTAAATGCTTTCAGCTCATTTCAATAAAAGACACTTCTGTCCTGTAGCATCCCTTTTTGAGACGGTGGGTTTGGAGTACTTAGATAAAATTAAACTCCCCATGCTCAGAATATGATTATAGCTGCTGTGTGGGCAGCGAGCAGAGAGCTCAGGGGCCCTAGACATCAATCTGAGCCTTGTGATATGCTTTGAGTTAACAAGGGGAAGCCCAGGTGATGCTTCTAGATTTCGCGGGCCAGTTGGTAGAGATGCGAATCACTCAACAAATTGGGCTGCCTTCATTCTCAAAGTCAACTCCAACAACAGCATTAGGCTGCAGACCCAACTACCCTGAATTGCTAATTAAGTTATTAGCAAATGGAACTTTCAGAAACCTCAGTGTATGGACTAAAATAGGAGAAAAATCTTATGAAAGCACAGGAGCATTTTTGTTTCGCCTTCTCTCAAAATGATGAAATTAGATTTTTTTTTGTCTCTGCCTGCCTCTGAATTATGAAAATAGCATTCCCAATTTCACACATTTTCTCTTCAGCTACCATGCACAATGTGGCACATTTTACTCAAGTTCCTTGTCATTAGTCCCACCTCGAAACAACTTGAAATTTTGGATGTTTTGCTTTTTTATTGTGTTTACTTAAAACGTAACAATATTCAGAGGAAAGCATTCTTTGATATCTAAAATCATATTAAAATAGACAAGCTGTTTCTACTTTTTCCATAGTTAAGTATAATGTTACAATCCATAAAATAACAGGTGGTTAGTGCCTGATTACCATAGGAAAAGTGATGTTAGCTGGCATATCTCACAAAATAAATCTCATAACACTTTATTAATCTAAGCAAAACAAAGGAGAGTGGAAGTTATTATGTAAAGCAGTCATGGAGGAGAAATAAAACGAAAAGGGAGTGTGGTAAAATATTTGGGATTCAGAAGTATCGGCGCAGATTTTCCCAAACTGTATTCTCAAAATTACACTAAAGTTTATACTTTAATCATTCTCCTAGCTTACCCCCAGAGACCTGTAGACATTTACCAGGGTGACTGTGCACTGGAGAAAGGAAAATAATCAGATTCTTTGGGGATCCTCTCCCTTCCCCAAAAAGGGGTGTCCTCAAATACAACATTCAAAATCACACTCTTGGAGAGTCACGATGTCCAGTGGCTTATTAAAGGCTCTGATAAGTCCTACAGTTTAAAAGTATAAAAAAAAACAAAACCAACTATCAACCAAACTGTGAACCTTGGACTTATGTAACACCTCTTTTTATGAAAACCTATTTCATCAAACAAAAATATTATTCTGAGCATTTGTTTGGGGAAAAACTGCACTAGATTATTTACTTCACACTCCAGATTTATTTGGAAAAAGTCAGTGCTTTAAAAAATTAGTTTTTAAAAGATTATTATCATGTTTGTTTGGAGACCCCTCAGATCCAATGTAATTGTCACTGTCACTCCATTACAGATTTTACCCCTTAATCACCCAGATTGGTTTCTGTAGAAATTCACATTTCTATAGTTACAGTACTCATTATTTTTCAAAA